>NC_068297.1:13706119-14391119 GCF_025860055.1 Xyrauchen texanus | reverse complement strand
TCGTATATCAGTTAGGTTGCTATGGGACGTCTCTGACAATCAATGTACCTCTAAAAATCACAACGTAATCAATCTCACAATTAGAAATAAGCTCCCTCTTTGACAAGTTTGTGTTTAGTTGTCAGGTAATTGTTACTCAATTTCGAATTAAGTGAAAATTCATATCAAGCATGATCACCATCGATCATTGTTTTCATGATCAATCATTGCTGCCATGTCCGAGTACCTGAGTACTCATGCCTATCCCTACCATCTCACACACACACTGACCGAGAGCCCTGTCGACATCAGGGCTGACAAATCAATTTCAGTGATCCCTTCACAGACTCCTTTACTCACACAAACACAACGCAACATGACACAGGACAACAAAAGATGAAACAAAATCAGAAACAAAGTTTGTGACCTTGGAATTCCACTGTCAAATCTCTCCATGAGAAACATGTTTGTGTGGAGAGGGTGAAATGTCCTTCTGTACTCTACAGATTATCAAAGTAACACAGTCACACTACAGCAAACACATTTCACATTACTTCATAAAAGCACAACTAAAGTCAAATATGTCAGTTTATCATTTTAGTTTGTGTATAACCACAGAACAACTTCCTCAAGACATGAGTATGAATGTAGTGCACTCTTTAAACAGTCCGTTATCAAACTATCAAAGGAATGAGTTCTTACCTGGCCGTGGAGATAAGAGGAGCTCTTTTGACTCAGCAAAGGTGTGAATCACACAGCGTAGTTCTTTGCAAGTTCATGCCTCCCTCTTAACAAGAAATAAAGCAAAAAGAAAGCAGGTAGGTAGTAGACTGTCAGATACAGCACACACACAGCTCAGTGACATCAAAGCTGAGAGAATCAACAAGAGTGTGGTGTGCAAGAGCTGAGCATGTGATACTGACCCTACATAGATGCATGCTGACTCTCTCCTCCCCTCTGTCTCTCTGGCACTCCCCCTCTCTCCACTCCTCTTTCATTCAGTCCCACCCATCATTTTCCTTCTGTCTCGTCACTTCCCTGCATCAATCAAAATCAATATTGTATGTAACTTTCCTCCTCATACACCTCTCTCTCTCTCTCTCTCTCTCTCTCACACACAAACACACACACATGCACGCACACACAACACACAGCACACACACACACACACACACACAACACACAACACACAGCACACACACACAACACACATGTTAGTGCAGCTATCATTGTGAGGACTCTCCTTGGGCATAATTTGTATACAAGTATACAAGATTTGTATACTGTACAAACTATAGATTATTTTCCCTAACCCTACTCCTAAACCTAACCCTCACCAAAAACATTCTGCATTTTTACATTTCCAAAAAACATAATTTTGTATGTTTTTAAGCGATTTGAATTATGGGGACACTAGAAATGTCCTCATAAACCACATTTATAGCATAATACCCTTATAATGACCAGTTTTTAACCTAAAAAGTCCTAGTAAATAACCTAAATTCAGGAACAAGCAGAAGGGTGACATCATCATCGGACTGTCTTTGGTAAATCATTCCTTATAAAAAAAAGTACCATGTTACAGTGATATTATTACCATGGTATAATGGTAGTGGCCTAAAAAAACTAAAACCAATGGTACTTTTGTTAGGGAGGACCATTACTATGAATGTTGATAGTTTTCTCTCAGCTATCCTGTTTTTACACATTCAGATAAATTAAAGCTGATGTGTATTATTTTGTCGTATCCCAAGTTAATATGTAGCGTCAAAAATAAGTTAGACATTTGTAAGTTCATTTTACCTTTGATTTCACCGTGTCTCTGTAGCTCTATCAAAACATTCCTCTGTTTGTGCAGCCAAAGGAGAATTTATAGCTGCAGACAGAGTTCCAAACAGGGGCAGGAGCTCCAAACCATCAGCAAAGATATAGGGACACCTTACCTAACCCTAACCGTCTGTGGAGGTGTCGACCCCTTTTGGAGTTGGCGCAACCACCTTTTGGAGTAACCCCGCCCTCATATGGAGATCTCTGGCCTGCAGCTACTGACTTGGGCCAAAGAGCTCGAGGGTTTTGAGCGGCCCATCCAGCTTGGCACATAAACACTGGTGTGACCAAGGTGCAGTTTGAGGCAGGACTATCTGTTTGTACAAGCAATGAAAGATGGGGGGAGTTTGATTAAAGTCAAACAGATACGATGATGAAACCCAACAAACCCATTCCGTCAGTATGACATGACTGGCAGAGAACTTACATCGAACATACTTCTGCTCGAAATGGTAGAGAAGAAAAACACTCCAGCATTAATGAGTCATCAAAGTCTTTTGACGTAAAAGACTGTAATTGAGTTTGTGCGATTGATTTCTATAGAAAAACAATTTATGTGACTCATTAAAGTCATCCAACTTCTCACACAAGATTACAGCTTAAGATAAACAGGAAAATCAACGGAACGGAAAAAATATGAGACAAAGGGCAATGCTTATCATTAAATCATTTGTGTGAACAGAACAGTTAAGAGTAAATCTGGTGATTGTTCTTAACTGAACCGTTGTTTTAGCCGGTGACATGATGTAATGTTATTCTGTGGCCTGGATTCAGTACTCCTGCATTTAGGCCCAGTGCTTTAATTAGACGGTCCAGTGCTGTGAGCACTCATGGATGTTCTCAAGTAGTGATGTGAAGTGGTCGATTCACCAGTTAATTTACGTCATCACGTAATGACGTCACTATATATGCTAATACACAGGCGTCATAGAATACATGCAAACACATTCTGTTAAGCCATATGTAAGGGCATATTGCTGATTATAAAATTTTAATTAATTCAGTTTTAATAATTAGGGTATTTATTGTCATCAGTGTTTCATGCTGTGATCTAACAATACATCCTACTTTAAAGTTTTGCACCTAAAGCACCCAATACTGATACTGATTTACAAACGTGGATGTTCTACACACATTTAAAGCATAAAAAGTTATTAAACTAGTCTTAATCAACTCACCCTTTTTTCAGAAACCATGATCCAGCTCATCATAATTTCAGATATAACTGCATGCACAATATTCAATAGAAAAAGTAGTTTACATCTCTTGACTGAAACGTTTCGCCCCCTCATTCAAGTCCTCGGTTCACGCATGCTCATCAGCTGCTCACTGGTCAGCAGTTCTCAGTATTATGTCCGAAAGAGGCGATTCTCATTTCAGTGTACTGTTGACTCTCAATATGCTGTGATCGACTCAATGTACTGCTGACGAGAGAGCTGCTGTCCTCGGATCAGTGTACTGTTGACACGAGAACTGCTGTCCTCAGATCAGCGTGTTGTTGACTCGAGAACTGCTGTCCTCAGATCAGTGTACCATTGACACGAGAGTTGCTGTGATGACTTAATGTACTGCTGACGCGAGAGCTGCTGTCCTCGGATCAGTGTACCGTTGACTCGAGAACTGCTGTCCTCGGATCAGTGTACTGTTGACTCGAGAGCTGCTGTCCTCGGATCAGTGTACTGTTGACTCGAGAACTGCTGTCCTCGGATCATTGTACTGTTGACTCGAGAACTGCTGTCCTCGGATCAGTGTACTGTTGATGCGAGAACTTCTGTCCTCAGATCAGTGTACCATTGACACAAGAGCTGCTGTGATGACTCAATTTACTGCTGACGTGGGAGCTGCTGTCCTCGGATCAGTGTACTGTTGACTCGAGAACTGTAGACTGGATAATCTTTATACATTTATAAAACAATGTGACAGGGTGGAGGGCAGGGCCGGGTGGTGATTCTGCACTCCCGGTCCCTAATCAGGCTAATTAAGCCTCCGAGAGGGATAAAGGCCTACTCTGGACAATGGTGCGTGAGAGAGAGACCGTTTACGGGCAGCTGACCGTCATGTGCGTGTTTAAGTTTTTCATTAAAATTATTATTTATATTGTCAAGCTGGTTCTCGCCTCCTCCTATCCATTGAACCCCTTTACAAACGGTAATACAATCAAACATATTTCCAGTATGTTTTATTTGTTACACACTCTGTTGTTCAGCAAAATACATCTGAAACATACATTTCGCCCCTTAATCAAACATGTCAGCAGCTAATCTGTTCTAAGTATGTCGGACAACTCCGAAAGAGGTGATTCTCAGTTCAGTGTACTGTTGACTCAAGAACAGTTACGAGTGACTCATTGTACTGTTGACTCGAGAACTGTTGCGACCCAAGCGTTCAGTCCGATTTATGAACTAGTTGGAGCGGTTAATTGCAAAGAAGAGTTGGCAAAAGCAAATATCACCAGTTCTAGGATCATATTACTCCTGGTTATTGGCTCATTTCGATTTGGAGTGTCAGACAGTTTAAGATAAAGTAATTTGTGGATCAGTGTTGACTCAAGACGCGAACTGTTTCAAACGATTCAGACCAATTTGGTGAAGTAGTTCAAAAAGAACGATTCGTTCACAAACTGTACATCATTATTCTCAAGTATTCTCAGCTGCAGCTTGAGAAGGGTACAGCTGTAGATTTGCCTGTCTCGATTATTAAATAACTATTTGATTGAGGTTATTTTGATTTAACTGCGGTTATTTGAGACAACCGCGATTATTGGGCATTTAAATCACATTTTAATGATTAAATATAGGAATTTTATGCAAATATACTGTATAAATGCCAAGAACAACGCGTTTGTGTGTCATTCATTAAACTCCAAGTCCAAGTGTCACCTAGTATATGGTAGAATGGGATTTTTTAAGATTTTGGAAATATACAGGTCCGGGAATACTTTTATTGGAAGGATTAATTTACTTAATATACACCCAGTAGCAGCGGTACAAACAAATTGATTAATTACAGATTATTCCCAGCAGGATTGCCCTATTTCCCCATTATTGTTCTGTCTTGCCCTGGAACCATTAGCAGCCGCAATAAGAAAGGAAGATAATTTTCCAAGGGTGGTGGCGGGAGGTGTGGCACACTGCAAGCATTGTCTTTCATAGAGACAATAGGGTGAGTAAGCCATTTGGTGTTTACCATTTACACAGATTATATTTTATTATTCGTCTCCAACCCCATTAGATCTATGCCTTGCCTCCACAGAATTATTAATTCCTTTTCTAAGTTCTCAGGATACAGAGTTAATTGGTCTAAATCTGAAGCTTCGTCTCTGACAGCATACTGCCCGGTAACGGCTTTCCAGCCAGGTGCCTTCCAGTGGCCCAAACAGGGCATTAAGTATTTGGCCATGTTATTCCCAGCAAATTTGTTAATATCGATCCCTTAATAAAACGTTTTTGAAGCGATGTGGGTAGGTGGGCTTCATTACATTTATCTATGATTGGGAAGGTTAATGTTATTAAAAGGAATTGTGTTCCAAAATTTAACTACCTGTTACAATCTTTCCCTGTAGATGTCCCTCTCTCTTATTTCAAGCAATTTGATAGCATAGCGAAGTCCTACATTTGGAATGGTAAGCGTCCCAGATTACATAAATTACATAGAACGATTGACAAAGGTGGTCTAGTCCTACCCAAGATTTTGTTGTATTATTATGCATTCGGTCTCAGACATTTGGCTCATTGGACGCTTCCATCTGAAAGAGCCCCTCCCTGGTTCTGTATAGGAAATTTTTCACCATTGCAAAGCCTTTCTATCAAACCAATTGGAGAAGTTAAGCTGTACCCCGTTATCTTTCATTTGCATGCAGTATGGACAAAAGAGTACAGAGTGTTTAACTCAGACATTTATTTAAATGTTGCCTTGAGCATATGGATGAACCCTAAATTATGTATTAATAAGTCCCCTTTCAGCTGGTCAGAGTGGATTGTGAGGGAGGTTAATATGAGAGTGAACTATATGAAAGTGGAGTGTTGAGATCCTTTGAAAATTTGGATCAACATTTTGGGATTCCCAGATCTCAGTTTTAAAGGTATTTACAACTGTGACACCTGCTCTGTGCTACTTTTGGGAGTAGAATACAGGAGGTGATTAATGCTTTTGGAAAAGGTCATGAGGCAGCAGTGCCAATCGGAGGATGAAGACACAGCTTTCCACTGTTTTTGGTGGTGTATTGAGATCCAGGAATTCTGGTTGAATGTTCAGAGTTTTGTGTGTGACGTGGTGTGCACTTGGGTTTCGTTTTGCGTTTTGGGCGATGGGGAGGTCATCGATGTGGGGAATAGTCACATAGAGAATTGGCTGACCTGTGTGATGATCACTAGGTAAATGATTTTGAGGCGTTGGGGATCAGCTGGCGAACCCCCATTTAGGGAGTGGTACACAGAGATGGGGAGGGTGGTGGCTTTTGAAGAGGTGTCATTTGGAAGACAGGGTAACTTAGATTTGTTTGTTCAGAAATGGGGGAATTATTTAGAGTTTTTGGAGGGCTCTCTGGGTGGAGATAGTTGTATAGTTTTAATTGGGTATTATTATAATTTTTTTGTGCTTGTGTGTTTATTTGCTTTTTTCTGTATATTAACTCTTGTGACCACAGGGATGTTTATTGGGGGGCAGGGTTGGGGATTGGGAGGGGTGGTTGTGAGGTTTAAATGTTGATTGTATATATATATATATATATATATATATATATATATATATATATATATATATATATATATACACTCACCTAAAGGATTATTAGGAACACCATACTAATACTGTGTTTGACCCCCTTTCAGCCTTCAGAACTGCCTTAATTCTACGTGGCATTGATTCAACAAGGTGCTGAAAGCATTCTTTAGAAATGTTGGCCCATATTGATAGGATAGCATCTTGCAGTTGATGGAGATTTGTGGGATGCACATCCAGGGCACGAGCTCCTGTTCCACCACATCCCAAAGATGCTCTATTGGGTTGAGATCTGGTGACTGTGGGGGCCATTTTAGTACAGTGAACTCATTGTCATGTTCAAGAAACCAATTTGAAATGATTCGAGCTTTGTGACATGGTGCATTATCCTGCTGGAAGTAGCCATCAGAGGATGGGTACATGGTGGCCATAAAGGGATGGACATGGTCAGAAACAATGCTCAGGTAGGCCGTGGCATTTAAACAATGCCCAATTGGCACTAAGGGGCCTAAAGTGTGCCAAGAAAACATCCCCCACACCATTACACCACCACCACCAGCCTGCACAGTGGTAACAAGGCATGATGGATCCATGTTCTCATTCTGTTTACGCCAAATTCTGACTCTACCATCTGAATGTCTCAACAGAAATCGAGACTCATCAGACCAGGCAACATTTTTCCAGTCTTCAAATGTCCAATTTTGGTGAGCTCTTGCAAATTGTAGCCTCTTTTTCCTATTTGTAGTGGAGATGAATGGTACCCAGTGGGGTCTTCTGCTGTTGTAGCCCATCCGCCTCAAGGTTGTGCATGTTGTGGCTTCACAAATGCTTTGCTGCATACCTCGGTTGTAACGAGTGGTTATTTCAGGCAAAGTTGCTCTTCTATCAGCTTGAATCAGTCGGCCCATTCTCCTCTGATCTCTAGCATCAACAAGGCATTTTTGCCCACAGGACTGCCGCATACTGGATGTTTTTAACTTTTCACACCATTCTTTTTAAACCCTAGAAATGGTTGTGCGTGAAAATCCCAGTAACTGAGCAGATTGTGAAATACTCAGACCGGCCCGTCTGGCACCAACAACCATGCCACGCTCAAAATTGCTTAAATCACCTTTCTTTCCCATTCTGACATTCAGTTTGGAGTTCAGGAGATTGTCTTGACCAGGACCACACCCCTAAATGCATTGAAGCAACTGCCATGTGACTGGTTGATTAGATAATTGCATTAATGAGAAATTGAACAGGTGTTCCTAATAATCCTTTAGGTGAGTGTATATAAATTATATGTTTTTACTTTTCTTTAATAATTGTTAATTAAGATTTAATACAAAATGTTAGTTGCAAAATAATTTAGTTCTGATGTGCAGCAAAAAGGTTGCTGAGCATCACAAAAAGGGAAATAGCTAAAAGAAAAATGCCAAAGCATTGAAAATACCCATTTCAACCATTAGGGCAATAATTAAGAAGTTCCGATCAACTGAAGATCTTAAGAATTGGCCTGGAAAAGGATGTGTGCTATATTGTCTCCACACACAGTGAGGATGTTTCAAGTGGCCAAAGAATCTCCAAGGATCACAGCTTGATAATTGCAGAAATAAGTTTGGTCTTGGGGTCAGAAAGTCTAAAAAAAAAATATCAGACATCACCTACATCACCACAAGGTGTTTGGGAGGCTTTCAAGAAAAAAAGTCTCTGCTCTCAACCAACAACAAACTCAAGCATCTTCAGTTTGCCAGACACTACTGGAACTTCAAATGCAACCGGGTTCTATGGTCAGATTAAAACACCTGAGATGGGTTTGGCGTACACAGAGATGAAGTACCCAATGCCCACGGTTAAATGTGTTGCTGATTCTTGAATGTTGTGGGGCTGTTTTTCTGCCAGAGGTCCTGGACATCTTGTTTGGATACATGGCATCATAGCCTCTATCAAATACTAAGAGATAAAAAATGAAAACCTGGCTGCCTCTGCCAGAAAGCTTACAATGGGCCCTGGTTGGATCTTCCAACAGGACAATGATCCAAAACAAACATCAAAATCAACACAAAAATGGTTCTCTGACCACAAAATCAAGGTTCTGCCATGGCCATCCCAGATAGAACCCCATATAAATGTTTTGGGGGGAACTCAAGAGGAGAGTCCACAAACATGGACCTCTGAATTTGCAGGATCTGTAGAGATTCTGTATGGATGAGAGGTCTCAGAGCCCTTGCCAGGGGTTCTCCAACCTCATTAGGCATTATAAGAGAAGACTCAGAGCTGTTATCTTGGCAAAGGGATGTTGCAAAAAGTATAAAAGTGTACCAATAATTATGGCCAATGTATTTTGTAAAACATATTTATTTAATTATTAGATATTTCAATTCTTTTACTTCAATTAAAAGTTAGATTTTTGTGAATTTTTGGAATGAAAGATCAAAAGGCTCAATGCCATTTTTCAGCCGTTTTAGGGTTTGTTGACATTACATCGTCATAGCTTTAACAATAACTTTACACAGAAAAAGGAAGAGATTTTATCACAGTAAAATCATGTGATCTCACATATTGTTTACATCTTGTTGCAATACTTTTGAGACAGTTACGGATTGGCCTCATTCACTTACATTGTAAGTGCCTCACTGTAACTCAGATGTTTGCTTTTTTAAAGAAAAGGAGGTGCAAGTCAAAATTATCTTTTTGGTAATCAATATTACGCCACAAATGTTATCGATTGAGCTTAACTTGTATTGAACCAGGAATATTCCTTTAAGCCGCAGTTAAAATACATGAATGTCTTTGCATTATATAACAAAATATCAAACCAAGAGGCATTCATTTTAAAGGTGTGACTTCAGAGTCCAAATATAGCCACTGTACACATGTACGCTCACTCACTCACTGTCACACATACACAAATGTTGTGCAAACACTGCTAAAGAAATACATACAGGTGCTGGTCATATAATTAGAATATCATCAAAAAGTTGATTTATTTCAGTAATTCCATTCAAAAAGTGAAACTTGAATATTATATTCATTCAATACACACTTACTTCAAATGTTTATTTCATTTAATTGTGATGATTAAAACTGACAACTAATGAAAATCCCAAATTCAGTATCTCCGAAAATTAGAATATTACTTAAGACCAATACAAAAAAAGGATTTATAGAAATGTTGGCTAACTGAAAAGTATGAACATGAAAAGTATGAGCATGTACAGCACTCGATACTTAGTTGGGGCTCCTTTTGCCTGAATTACTGCAGCAATGTGGCATGGCATGAGTCGATCAGTCTGTGGCACTGCTTGGGTGTTATAAGAGCCCAGGTTGCTCTGATAGTGGCCTTCAGCTCTTCTGCATTGTTGGGTCTGGCGTATCGCATTTTCCTCTTCATAATACCCCATAGATTTTCTATAGGGTTAAGGTCAGGTGGGTTTGCTGGCCAATTAAGAACAGGGATACCATGGTCCTTAAACCAGTTACTGGTAGCTTTGGCACTGTGTGCAGGTGCCAAGTCCTGTTGGAAAATGAAATCTGCATCTCCATAAAGTTGGTCAGCAGCAGGAAGCATGAAGTGCTCTAAAACTTCCTTTTTTCTACCATATCTTTTCCTTCCCTTCGCCTCTCTATTAATGTGCTTGGACACAGAGCTCTGTGAACAGCCAGCCTCTTTAGCAATGACCTTTTGTGTATTGCCCTCTTTGTGCAAGGTGTCAATGGGCGTCTTTTGGACAGCTGTCAAGTCAGCAGTCTTCCCCATGATTGTGTAGCCTACAGAACTAGACTGAGAGACCATTTAAAGGCCTTTGCAGGTGTTTTGAGTTAATTAGCTGATTAGAGCTTTAGCTTTAGCTTTGCACTATCCTCTGCAAAGCCCTGCAGAGGATAGTGAGGACAGCTGAGAAGATCATTGGGGTCTCTCTTCCCTCCATCAAAGACATTTACAAAAAACACTGTATCCGCAAAGCAACCAGCATTATGGATGACCCCACACACCCCTCACACAAACTCTTTACCCTCCTCCCGTCTGGCAAGAGGTACCGAAGCATTCGGGCCCTCACGGCCAGACTGTGTAACAGCTTCTTCCCCCAAGCCATCAGACTTCTCAATACTCAGAGACTGGTTTGACACACACGTGTCCTGAGTTGCACTTTAATAACTGTCACTTTATAACTGTCTGCTACCTCAATAACTGCTATGTGCATAGAACATTATCTCATAGTATGTTATGTTTACATTTTTAGAAACTGTCATCTTTTTGCACTACTGAGTACTGGTCGGTGCTGCACTGTGTCTATTGTCCTGTTCATTGTCAGAAATTTGTTGTACTGTCCTGTACTTTTTGCACATGTTTGCACGTGCACTTTATATAGGTATATGTAGGTTTTTTTTATATAGGTATTTTATTTCGTTGTGTAGTCTCATGTGGTCCTATGTTGGTCCTTTGTTGTTTTTACGTAGCACCATGGTCCTGGAGGAACGTTGTCTCCTTTTGCTGTGTACTGTACTAACTGTATATGGTTGAAACGACAATAAAAACCACTTGACACTTGACACTAGAGTGTGGCACCCGGAGTCTTCAATATTGAACCTTTTCACAATATTCTAATTTTCTGAGATACTGATTTTGGGATTTTCATTAGTTGTCAGTTTTATATGACCAGCACCTGTAGACATACATGCCAGGTATATGTGAATTCATATAATATAAATAAATGATATAGTATAAACACACATAAGCATGTATAAAAATCACAATCTAATTTATTCAAGACCTTTAATACAATATATGGATATTCAGAAGGTATTTATTCATGTACACATTACGAATACATAATTTTTTTTATCAACTCTTCAGTTTAAATGTACAAAAAAAAACAAAAGAGTGAAAAAACAAACAAAATCCCACGGCTGTTTAATAGCAGCTTTGCAACTTGGCAAGACATTTCGCCAACTCTATTGAATGCAGTAAGAGTTCTGTTAAAAAATAATAATATCTGAAAACATACATAAAGGCACTTCATTTTATTATTTTCTTTTTGAAGAAATTTTATAATAATAATAATTTCTAGAAGAAAAGTGAGGTTAAAGGTCATACCTGCTCCACAGGGCAGGTATCCGCAGTGGACCAATGTCCCAGACATAGAGAATTAGCTGACATCTGTTATTAATACAAAGCAGCTCATATATAAAGCTTATTTTAAAGACTTGACACTGACAACAAGTGCTATGAGTGTGGGTGTGTTTGTTTTCTATAAATCTGATTATTGCAGGTTTGTGGTGTGGTCTGCCTCACTAAGATGATAAGGAGAAAAAGTGAAGCTGAGTGAAATGAAACACATGAAGAGAGAGAGGGAAAGAGAGAGATGAAGAATTGGACAATATTTGATTTAGAAAAAGAAAAGGAAAAAAATGGAGATGACAATGAAAGAAGAGAAGAGAAGCAAGAATGAGAGAGTTTAGCTGTTAAAATATCCACAAGTACGGTGTCTTTGACTGGGAAAAAATAAATCAGTCCCCCAGCTTAAATTCATAGGGTTTGTCATTTCGCTGAAAAATCATTCTTTCTTCACACCTAAAGTATTTATATTTTCTAAGACAGAAATAATAACAAACGTACATAGACCAATAAAACAAATATTTTATACAGTTCTCTTGTAGACACCATAAAATAGCACGTTAAACTCTTAATCTCAAGTAGGAATCTTTTATTTTTGGGTGTTTGTTTTATACAGTGCAGAATATATGGGCCTTGATTAAAAAAAGAGCCCTCTGGTGGTCACTCCCTGCTCGTGCTGGTTGCATTCTGTCTGTGGGGCACACAGTAGTTGTGCTGCGCCAAGTGGATGAATCCCGGCAGACACACACACTGGTATGAACCTGGCGTGTTGATGCACTTGCCGTTCTTGCAAAGGTACATCTTTGAGTTCAGCTCTGAGCATTCGTTAATATCTGGAACAGGAAAAATAATTACAACTGTTAGAGAGGAGTGCAAAAACATTCCCAGTCCCATGACTGAGATTCTGTTTTAAACATAATTGTTTCTCAATTGTGGGATGTTAAGATATTAAAGGAATATTCCAGGTTCAATACAAGTTATGCTCAATCAACATAATTTGTGGCATAATGCTGATTACCACAATTCGACTTGTGCCTCCTTTTCTTAAAAAACTGTAAACTGTTTTCTTAAAAAAACTTTAAAAACTTTTCTTTAAATGCAGAAATGTGAAGCGTACAAATTTATAGAAGCACTTATATGAATTATTTTGTTAAAACTTGTGAATTATGGCAACAAAGTTGTAAAATTATATATAACTTTACACAGAAAAGTTAAGCAAGCAATTTTATCACATTAAAATGATGACGTGACCTATACCTTTAACACACATATTATTTTGTGGCTATACTTTTCAATCAGTGAGTGTTAAAGTTGGCTCCATTTACTTCCATTGTGAGTAACTACTGATAAACAAATGTAGATTTTTTTAAAGGACATCAGGGAGAGGTTGAATTTTTTTTGTGTGGAAATCAACATTATGCAACAAAGAGGTGCAAAGGTTTTTTTTGGATTGGATCTGTTGAACACATGACAGAGCCAGAATGAAAGAGAAATAAAGAGATATTGAAAAATAACTAAATATCAAAGCATGATGTGAAAAAAGCATATGTTGTACTTCTAAAACGTTTTTGTATTTCTGTTTTTGCATGCAGTTCAAAACAACAGAACTCACATTTAACATGTTTGAACTGTATATAATAGAACATCACAAATTCATATTATGCACATATTTGGCAATTTCATGGAAATTTGAACCACAAATAAAAAGTTTTCCAAAAGGAACAAAATGTGTAAGTTCTATTGTGGTATAATGGATAATGCCATCTACACAGCTTGAGTTTGCTTACACAATGCTGACTGAAGCGCAAAATGAATCACTAAATGCAGTCTATTTCTAAGCTATCAAGGTTTAGTAATCGCGCAAGACCATATTGCAATTTTAATCTTAAATCAATCAATCAAGTAGCCTTAATTGACACCATACCAATGTCTAAGTCGTTCAAGTTCACTGGTTTCAAAGCGTTTTGGATGGTTTCCCTCATCATGTACTGTATAGTTAAGTGCATATTTCACAACTGTCATGTCTGTAACGCCGTTTTTTTCCTCATAAATATGATAACAATAATATTTTTTTTTAAATATTACATGTTCTAAGGAGTGCCAACCCTTCTACATTCTGTGGCTATCATTATTTCTGAATTGTGCATTTGAATTCACAGAGTTTTGACAAAGAGTGATTAGAATTAATTCTAAATAAATCACTGGTTTTTCATATCACAGATTTCATACACTTGAACCCGATTTGCTGATGGTTTTAATTTGGTCAATAATTGACCGATAAATATCAGTGGCCGATACATCGGTTCATCCCTAATATATATATAAAGGCTAAATTGAATTAAATTGCAAATAATTATTTATAAATGTTTTTTAAGCAATAGCTGTTACCTGAATTTCAGAAAAAGCATCAGTGCAGTTATATTTTGATTTAGCAACAGCAGGAAATGAATCAAATTCAATAGGTAAATTAAATTTACAGTTTGAATAATTATATACTGAGTGACTCAAATTGGATCCTTTGAACAGGCAGAACTAATATATTTAAGCCGTCTGTGTACCTTCCCTTTACATCTCAAACAAAATCTGAGTCTGAACTTACCTCACCCAATTTCTTAAAAAAATTTTAATAAAATCTTGATCTTAAAGCTTTATCTATGACTCACCCACACAGGCCATGTGGGACAAGTCTAGTATGTATCCATCAAAGCAGTCGCAGGTGTATCCCTCTTGTACCCTCACACACCGCCCGTTCTCACATCCGTTCAGCACGCCGCACTCCTCTGCTCGCAATCCCTCAAATGCATTAAATGAACCTGAGAGAAAAAGAGTGAGGTTAGTGAAATTCTCTTCCTCTGTAGGAAATCAACAAATATATACTTTGACTTGGCAGTATAAGACAATGCAACTCATCACATTCAGAACTTAGGCTACTCTGCATGGAACTTGCTAACTTATTTATAAGAAATGGGGAAAAAATTATTCAAAGAGGGTATGAGAGAGCATTAGTTAAAGGGATAGATCACCCAAAAATGAAAATTCTCTCATCATTTACTCCCCTTCAAGCCATCCCAGATGTGCATGACTTTATTTCTTCTGCAGAACACAAACATAGATTTTTAGAAAAATATCTCAGCACTGTAGGTCCTCACAATGCAAGTGAATGATGATCAGAAGCTCCAAAAATCACATGAGGGAAATAGAGAAGTAATAAGACTCCAGTGGTTAAATCCATATTTTCAGAAGCGATATGATAGTGTGGGTGAGAAACAGATAAATATTTAAGACCTTTTTTAACTCTAAATCCCCACTTTCATATGTGGTGCCTGTTTAGTTTCACTTTCATATCTGAAATTTGTTATTTTTGGAGCCTCAAAAGGTCTGATCACCATTAACTTTTATGGACCTACAGTGCTGAAATATTCTTCTAAAAATCCTAATTTGAGTTCTGCAGAACAAAGAAAGTGATATACATCTGGGATGGTATGCGGGTGAGTGAATTGTAAGAGAATTAAAATTTTTCGGTGAACTATCCCTTTAAGGATCTGAGCCGTGTTCACTCACTTCTGTGTACGTCATAATCTTCATATAGGGACGGCGAGCCATCAGGGTTCAGAGGTCGGGTGCCGTATTCGGGGCTGACCTCATACTCATGAATTGGGCCAGCGACCAGAGCATCTTGACCATATGGCTGACGGTGACCACCGGACATACGGATATTACACATAATGGCATAAGCATCTAGATGAAGATAAAAGAGAGGGAGGAAGATATAGAACTCACTCTGTTTTTCTGTTGTCCTCTGTTCTGTTTGTCTTTTTACTATTTGCCTCTGCTTTGTGTTTAGCAATTGTGGAGGTCTATAATTATTACAGGGTAGCCAGATGTGTGTTGTATAAGTTGGCAGGTAATTATGAGAAAGAGCAAATGCATCTTGAGATATAGTCATTTTTAAAAACTGAATTGCTACTAATGAACTACTTATTATCTACATTCCAACATCCTACACACAAACCTGAATCTTTCGGAGGGCAGAGAGCGCAGTCCATTCCCCAGGCTTCTCCGTATAAACAGCAGCACTCTGTGAATGTGGTTTGTATGTTGGCTATCAGTCTTGTGCAGGTCAGTCTTTCTGTCACAGTCTCCCAGCAAATACCTCCATCCACGTCAGCTTCTCTTTGCCCTGTGGAAACACAAACATATGCACACTGGTGAAATGTCAAAGAAAAAGACAACTAGAGAATCTAGAAATACACTTATAATTAAGAATCTAGAAATATGTTTTAATGATGTTTGATGTGAAGGGCAATTAATCTTTGCAGCTCATGAACCAAAGCCCCTCTTTCATTAAAAACTACCACACTTGCATCATACTGCCTGATATTTAAATCTAAACAAAGCAATGGCTTTTCCTGCAGTTCACTAGATGGCAGTATGACACTAAGTGGTACTGCTTTCTGGTCAAGACAAAATCTAAGCATATCCTGACCTCAGAAACTGCTTGTGCAGTGTGTGGACAGAACCTTAAAGTGTGTAAGATTAGGGGTTTACAGTTTATGATGAAGAGTTTTTAGACTGAGGATAGAATGTGGGGTTTATATTACAGGGTCAATAAAGCACATTAATTGTCTCACTACAAGAGCACTCCTGGGAAACACGGATTTAGACAGTGGTATTTACAGTATAGTGTTCAGGGAGTTCGTTTTATGGTATAAAAAATGCGTGAGGTGTGTGGTTTTAGAGCATTGTGTTTATGGTGTGCTTTTAGGGTTTAGAGCAGGAATGTATTTTTGTTTCTGGAGGGCCACGTCCTGCAAACATTACTTCCAACCCTGCTTACTTATACACCTGCCTGTGGTTTTCAAATAATCCTGAAAAACTTGATTAGCTGAGGTTTTGATTAGGGTTGGAGTTGAAATCTTCAGAACGTGGCCCTCCAGGAATGGAATTGAATAGCCCTGGTGTAAGGTTTCCAGTATAAGAGGGGTGGGGAACGTCATCAGTGCCTGCAAGGCCATATTAGCTGGCCGTGAGGCCATTCGAAAAAATCATGACAAAAGCAAAAGAATGACCTTCATTCCAAAAACTGTAAAATAAATAAATAAATATTAATTGTAAATAATTTCAAATAATAACAATGCAAAATATTATAATAGAAAGAGCTTTAAAACCTTTTTTCTTGCAAGCAATTGTATGGCTTTTGTAAATACTTGAATGGACCTTAATAAAGAAAACGTTTCCCTACCACTGCAGTATAAGACTGGGGTGTGGATTTTTAGGTTAAAGGGTTTCTGCTGTGGGTTTTAGAGTCTAGAGATTTGGTGTTGGGATGTAGTGTTTAATATCCAATGCATTTATTTTTGTTTACAGTTTAATTGCAAGACTCCTACCTGCTAAAGCCGTTAAAATACAGCGTGTCTTGTCCGGTGCAAGAACCAGAGGAGGAGTGCAGAAACACTGATATGAGCCGTAGTTGTTCATACATTCACCATCTAAACAGTTAGACTCGTCCACACATTCATCAGTGTCTGCAGAGAGAGAGAGTGAGAGAGAAAGAGAGAGAAATAGAAGACAAACAGATACAAAGAACAGGGTCAGTTTCTCTCAATACTTTGGAGAGAAGAAAGCAGCTATTTCCTAAGAGCAGATACAATTAAACTTTAACCATTTAATTTAATTGGAAGATTAAAAAAACACTCAGAAACACACTAATGAAAACTAGTGGTTGACTGATATGGCTTTTTCAGACTGATATGGGACATAAGCATAAAGCAGCATAATGCTTTATGCTTATTAAGCATAAGCATAAAGCAGGGTGGGATAATATCAATATACATTTCACATTTACGGGTTTAGGAATGCGAAAGTAAACAATTGCAAGGTAAACTTCGGTGAATGGAAGTGAATGGGGGACCACGGAAAATATAAAGTTTTATTATTTATTTACTGTCATTCTCTCAGCAGCTGTGTTAGAAACATCGTTGCATCTGTGGTAGTTTTTTAAAAACGAATTACAGGGTAATATAATACAAATTATTATGTAAAAAATGTAAACTAAATAATAAAAGAAATTAAATTAAATTAAATAAAGTGGAAATGCATCATCAAAAGGGTCCACTGAATTACAGCACATGACATGCACAAAAATGGCTGAAATGCAATGAACACATACACATGAACACATCAAATTAACATTATTCAAACATTCAAAAATACCTGCTTTACACAAAATAAACAAAAACCCTTGAAAACAGAAATAGGTTCTAATCCATTGACAAGGGCTGTCAGTAGACTTTAAAACTGACTCAAAGTGACATAACCCATCTGTCAATCAGCCAAGTGTACATGGTAATATCAATAAAAAATATCAACCAATTAATTGGCCTGACTATATACAATATACACCGATCAGCCACAACATTAAAATCACCTGCCTAATATTGTGTAGGTCCCCCTCATGCCGCCAAAACAGCACCAACCCGCATCTCAGAATAGTATTCTGAGATAATATTCTTTTCACCACAATTGTACAGAGCGGTTATCTGAGTTACTTTTTCAGTTCAAACCAGTCTGGCCATTTTCTGTTAACAAGGCATTTCCATCCACAGAACTGCCCCTTACTGGATGTTTTTGGCACCATTCACAGTAAATTCTAGAGACTGTTGTGCGTGAAAATCCCAGGAGATCAGCAGTTACAGAAATACTCAAACCAGCCCTTCTGGCACCAACAACCATCCAGCTAATCGTGTGGCAGCAGTGCATAAAATTACGCAGATACGGGTCTGGAGCTTCAGAATGGGGAACAAATCATGGCTTGATTGTTGGTGCCAGATGGGCTGGTTTGAGTATTTCTGTAACTGCTGATCTGGGATTCTCTCTCTCTCACACACACACACACACACACACACACACACACACACACACACACACACACACACACACACACACACACACACACACACACACACAGTATATAGTAGTTATACTGTATATATATACTGTATATATAGAGACAGATATAGATATCAATCACTAATGATTACACTAATTAATAAAATAGCATACGTAGTATGGAGGGGGGAGGCAAAAGCAGATTACAACTGGTATGTGTATGTAAAACCAGAACAGCCCACAGAGTATATGTAAATTTTGAGGCCTCCTCGAATACCTCCACCCAGTGAGCCTGTGTCAAAGACACTGACAACTCTGAATGAGCACTGTGTTGAAACAAGAGGGACAGATATCTGTGTGTGTAAAGATGCACGGTTGAGTGTTCATGTGTGTTTTTATGTGTCAGTGTGTGTAGGGAAATTATTGAGTGGCTACAGTATGTGTGTGAGGCATCTGGGGTGTGGCTGCCTAAATGCAGTGCGGCCGGGCGAGCTTCCATGGCCATGAGCCTGTGGTTTGTGTGTGTGTGTGTGTGTGCTTAGGAAGGCAGACAGCCTGCGGTGCACCATAGAACTGTGATCTTGATCTTAAAGGCTGTGCCGCCCTGACCGGTCGCTGGATGTAGCACTTTGACCCCTGCTTACACACACACATACACATACATTAACTAACCTGCACACAAGCCGCAAGCCATCAGCTGCAGCAGGTTTTAAACTTAAATCCATTTTAGATGTGTTGGTGTTATGGTGAGCCAAACTAGGCCAAAACCTACTCACACCAACCACTCAGCACATCAGCTCTCACACACCCACACGAACACACAAGATACACAAGTCTCTGTCATTCAATCCAGATAAAAGAACACCATTCAAGGCCAAACATCACAAAGCAATAAACGGCTAAAATAGGATGTTATAAATAACAAACTATTCAAAGAATACTTCTATAAAAGACCCTGTGCTCTGACCCCACCTTAGCTGGGATATGCAAAATAATTATTTCACTGTATATGTTCAAAATGTATAATGTGTGACAAAAAATAAAGGCTTATTCTAACATTTTCTAAGAATGCTTGAACACATTTATGTAACTATGTTTCTAAAACTCATTTTTTTACATTTCATTAATTCGTAAACAATATTCGTAAACAGCTTTGTGTTAAAGAAATTGCTACATTTCTGAAAGTTATAAAAGTTATGCGACTGCCTGCAAATTAAGGGTACACTTGTTTGATGATTGCAAGCAGATGATGATTTTTAACTTACCAAAACATTGTAGTTTGCTCTCGTCATAGTAGAGTCCAGCCTTGCAGTAACACTCGTACCCACCAAGGGTGTTGAGACAAAAGCCATCTTTGCAAATCTCGTCTTTAAAAAGAATGCATTCATCTGCGTCTGAAAACACATACATTTCGAAAATTTAAGTAAAAGCACACAGACAGGACAATATACATTTTTCCATTTCAGTGAATTCCAGTGCCACACCTTATAGATTGGTATGTATCTGGGCTTTTGCTCTGGTTAGGGTTATTTAGTGATCTGGTACATGCAGAAATGTCATTTGACTGGAATCTGATGGGGAGGAAATGTCCTTTCCATCCATAAGCATTCCATTCCAAGATACACCAACACACAAACACATTTCTACACATCACATTCCCTCGCAGAGCCGCCAGCAAAAGAGAAACCACACTCTCAATGCATTCATAAATTAAATCAGTGCATTAGAGCGCCCTTGTGACTGAGGTTTCCCCACACTGGGAAGCAGGCTGCTGAATAAGTGTGTATTGGAGCATATGCAGGTCAGATGCAAACAGATGTCTGGGGCAGCTTCCACTTATTTCAAAATGAAAAATTTGCATAAAATACAATATCCCGTGGCTAAACGCAGCACGCTAATACTCAAACATGTAAGCACACACAAATGCACAAAAGCATATATAAACAACCACACACTAAGCACATACAGACACACAGATACCTTTAAAGTTTTCTGCTAGGCTGACTCCTGGAATCACAGAGTCTCCTGTTGGAATCTTCCCCAGGCCCGCCGGACACATCTGTGAGAACTGATCTACATGGTTGCGAGTCAGTAGTTAATACAGGAAGTTGTCTGCTGTTTTTATTAGAGAAAAGTTATTATTTCTTGTAAAGTGCAAGATTCAATTGTAATCACACTATTATTATATAATTATTATTGTAATAGAGAGCAGCCATTCTTCAAAGGAACCTTCTTCAAAAGTTACATGAGAGTGATTGTTTATCATTATGATCTCCACAAGTCATGATTTTTGAATCCCTTATTTTATTGTAATTTACTCTATAATTCTTTGCTATCCAGGTCGACAAACATGCCTTTATATTTATTGAACACATTAAAGGGATAGCTCACCCAAAAATGAAAATGTTCTCATCATTTACTCATCGCATGTTATCCCAGATTTGTATGACTTTTTCTTCTGCAGAACATAAACATTTGAAGAACAATATCTCAGCTTTGTTGCTCCTCACAATGCAAGTGAATGGTGACCAGAACTCAAAAGGTCCAAAAAATCATAAGGCAGCATAAGCGTATTCCACAAGAGTCCAGTGGTTAAATCCATTGAAGTGATATAATAGGTGAGTGGGTGAAACAGATCAATATTTATGTAATTTTTTCACTGTAAAAATTTCACTTCAACATTTTCGTGTGGAAGTGACTTTCTCTTTCACATTTAGCCATGTAGTGGAAGGGGTTGGTCAAAGGTGGAGATTTACTGTAAAAAAAAAAGAGTTTTTTTTTATCTGTTTCTCACCCACACCTATCATATCACTTCTGAGGATATGGATTTAACCACTTTTATGCTGTCTTTGTGTCCAATTAGGACCTTCTGAGTTCTGGTCACCATTCACTTGCATTGTGAGGACCAACAGAGCTGAAATATTCTTTTAAAAATGTTTGTTTATGTTCTGAAAAAGAAAGTCAGTCATGCACATCTGGGATAGCATGAGGGTGAGTAAATTATTGGACTTACATTTTTAAAACTATACCTTTAACAACAATTTTTATTATTATAATTATTCTTATTGATAGGCATTTTGGATTGGATAGTCAATTAGCCAGGAAACGACAGGGAATAGAAGGGGGGTGGGATCGGGTAATAACCAGAGCCTGAAAAATTAACTGATAGCTTTTTGTTATCCTGCATTGTCTCAAAAACTAAGAAACATCATTAACACTAGGGATGCACCGAAATTTCGGCCGCCGAAAATTTTCGGCCGAAAATGGCACTTTCAGCACTTTCGGTTTTCGGCCAAAAGAGAAAAAAGGCCGAAAATATGAGCCGAAAATATATACCTCCTCGCCCCGCCCCTCAGTGCTCAGATTTCACTCTGGATCGATCTAGCCCTCATCACGGCTGTTAGATAATTCCACAACGACACTACCAAGCAAAGGCCGACCATGTCAGCGGTGTGGAAATTCTTCAAAGTTTCTGATAAGGACATCAAATTTGCGATCTGCAGTGTTTATTCAGCAGAACTTTCAAGATATATATATAAAGAATACAGCAAGAGATTCTACTGGAAAATGTCACAACTAGCGCAGCTACAACACAACTTGAGACGTATAGCTGAACTACGCCAGAAGCGACAATCCCCTTGACTACTGGCGCATAAACAAAGACCGCCTTCCAGGTATTTATCTGCCCAAGCACCAGCACAGAGAGTGAAAAACTGTTCAGTGCAGCATCTCATGTTCTTGATGAGCTTTCTGACAGGAGAGACTGTCAGAAAGTTTAGCAACTTTTGTTCTTGAAGAGAAACCTGTCACTTGTACTTAAATAGAAAGCGGTCCAATATGATGTGAATAGCAATTACATTACACTTGTTCTTCACTTGAGGATACATCTGTCGTTTACAGTTGAGGTTGGATTTAGTTCAATTACTGTTGTTTTGCACAATCATTTTCACTTAAAGTGTACATACGTTTACATAAACAGAATAGAGCACTGATCTATATATATAATTATATATTATAGTTATATATATAGATCAGTGGAATAGAGGCCCTCTGCCATTCTGCCTGTTGTTTTAATTAAAATTACTGTTGCATATTTAAACTTTTTGAAAGATGTTAGCTAAGTTAATTACTTGACTGTTGTTTTGCATAATAGTTTTCTAAAAGTTTACATTATTTGGATAATTGTTAATAAAATCTGTAAAATTAGATTTTTACAGAACTGAAAGAAGAATAATATTTAATATAGTTTTAATATATTTTTTGTCCAATTTTGGTGTGCTACTTTCAATAAAAGTGTGATTTATTTTATTGGTTTGTAGTTTTTCAATTCAGATTAATTAAATTCATGAAATTAATGAAAAAGTATAAAATGAATACAATTATACACAACATTTTTTTTTTTTTTTAAATAGGTAAAAATTTCGGTTTCGGTTTCGGTTTTCGGCCAAGTGCATCCTGGATTTTCGGTTTCAGCCCAGAATTTTCATTTCGGTCATCCCTAATTAACACCATTACCATCACACATAATACTTAAATCTATACCATAACATATACAGTGCTGTGAAAAAGTATTTGCCCCATACAGATTTATTCTGTTTTTATATCTCATACTAAATTGTTTCACAAATTCAAACAAGTTAACACAAAACACAGTTTTTAAATAATAATGTTATTTATTGAAGCAAAAAAGTTATCCAATACCAACTGGGCCTGTGTCAAAAAGTATTTTCCCCCATTAGTTACTAAATTGCCAAATCTGGACTAGACACACCCAGGCCTGATTAATGTTCAACTAAATTAACACCTAAATAGAACTTTTTCAACAGCATGAAGTTGGCTAAAAGGTCTCTCTCAGTAACACACTATGCTCGAAAAAAATTCGAAAAAGTTTGAAAGAAATTCCAGAAATTATGAGGAAAAATGTAACTGAAATATATCAGTCTGGGAAGGGTTACAAATCTATTTCAAAGGTTCTGGGACTCCAAAGAGCCTTAATGCTGAAATTGTTAGTTTAAAGCTATTTTCTAGCTGTAGTTGTGTAGTAGTAGTAATAAAAACTCAGGTTGCCTTTGTTTTATTTTATATCTCATTTAAATATCTAACAGATTATTATATCACTACTCATAGAATGCATATGTGAGGTCTTATATGACCCATATGTGTTTACTATGGTGTTCAATGCACTTTATGGAATAGTTCACCCAAAACTGAAAATTCTCTCATAATTTACTCACCCTCATGCCATCCCAGATGTGTATGACTTTCTTCCGCTGAACACAAAGATTTTTAGAAAAAAATTAGTAAAACATTTAAAAAATGTTAAACTCCAAAAGCACATAAAGACATCATAAAAGTGATCCATTGGACTCCATTGGTTAAATCCACATCTTCAGGAGCAATATGATATTTGTGGGTGAGAAACAGATAAATATTTATGTCCTTTTTACTATAAATTCTTCTCCCTGCCCAGTAGGTGGCAATATGCATGTAGAATGTGAATCACCAAAAACAAAAGAAGAAGAATGTGGAAGTGAAAATGGACATAAATTGTAAAAAAAGGACTGAAAATTATTCTGTTTCTCGCTTCAGAAGACATGGATTTAACCACTGTAGTTGCATGGATTAGAGGTCTGCAACCCGACCCGGGCCCGACGGGACCCGAGAACCCGGGTTAGGGTCACTTTTTCAAGTAGGCCTTCGGGTTCGGGATTGTAAAAAATTAAAAATAATAATCAGGCTTCCTGATCTTGTTTCGCCCTCACGCTCTCACACACAGACACGCACTAATTGACGAGATAGGGCCCATTCACATCGAATTGTTCTGTTTTCCCATTATTTCACATTTGCACCGCATCTTTCTTTTTCTTCAGCGTCTCACGCAGGACTGGCATATTTTAAACACCATGTCAAGTTAAAAAGAACTTCACATTTTCTGCGCTCTCTTTCATTCTTTGGAATAGAGATTTTTTTGATTGTCTAGATTGTTTTTAGTGCAGTTGTCACAAATATTAAACAATCGGAACAAGTCCAGGCTGCGTAGGGGGACATTTGCATTGTTTCATATTATTTCAGATTGTTCTGTGCCAAGTGAAGTTTCAGCAAATAAACGGTAAGGCAATGCTTTTTTCATTTATGCTCTAGTGTAATAAGGGGCTACTGTGCCTTGTTAAAACTGTGCATGTTTACTGTTTCAGTACTGTTACGATTGTTGCCTATATGCTTACATAAAATACAGCCTATTGCAACAGTATTTGCTAGAAAATAAATTAGATAGTAGCGCTTTCTGGTTTCAAAATCTAACGGTATTGTTCAGGCCGGGTAGGGTCGGGCCAAACGGTCTCAGGTATGGGTCGGGTTTCATTTTAAAGTCTGTGCAGACTTCTAGTATGGATTACTTTTATGCTGCCAATATGTGCTTTTGGAGCTTCAACATTTTGGGACCATTCACTTGCATTATAAGGACCTACAGAGCTGAAATATTCTTCTAAATACTTTGTTTTTGTTCTGCAGAAGAAAGAAAGTCATACACATCTGAGATGCCATGAGGGATAATAAATGTTGAGAGAATTTACATTTTTGGGTGAACTATCCCTTTAACAGTCATATTACACTTGTAATACATTGATTGTTTTTAGTTTCCATCTGTAACGTAATGAAATATATGTTAAATACAATGTTCACAATTATATTTATGTGTAGTATGCAAGTATAACAAGTTGTGATTCAACCAAATCAAAAGTGTATGACATTATACCAAGTAAGAGCAACTACTGAGCAACCTGAAGTTAGATGCTTAGATCACAGATAGGGCACAATGGTAAACTTGTGTTTAAACATGCAACTATTTTCAGTACACTTCACCACAAAAACATAACTTGTACATAGAAATATTTTGTAGCAATATATATATAGTACGTAAGATCATTAAAGTTAATTTCTGTTGAAAAATTGAAAGGGCATTTCACCCTGTACTTTTCAGAGCACACAATGAGGACACCTGATTTAAACAAGAGTAACATTGTTCAGTACCTGTTTCCGGTATAGGGCAGGGATGGACCTCACAGTTGTCACCCCAGCCTGCTCCCAGTGTACAACAGCACTCCTCTTTAGTCATGTTGCTGGCCAACACATTATCACACAGGTTCTTATCATTCAGGTTGTAGTAACAATCCTTCCTCTCCACTGATGAGTCTAAGCAACAAACAAAGCAGTAATTCAAACCTGGTCTTGTATATTTGATCTATCCTTGTATATTGTTTTCTTTTAAAATATTCAGAGTTTCATTTTCAATCAGATTTTCTCATTTTACAACACTGTGATCACAGCAACAAAACACAAAAAACAGCAACAGCACAACAAAGGAGTGAAAGAATCAATTAATAAATCACAAACAATTCACACTGCAATAACAGTTCAGACTTGGCTTTTCACTAAGAGCTCCTTTACATTATTTCCATATAATTCATAATCCACACTATTGTGCTTCTGGTTTTATGGTATTCTACTGCTGTGCTTGTATGTAAAAAGTATGAATTACAGCTCTGGAAACAGACACTGGAGCATGTCTAGTAAAACCATATATATATATATATATATATATATATATATATATATATATATATATATATATATATATATATATATAACACACACACTGTATATATATATTTAAACTCAGGAGGGTGATTTTCATGAGGAAGAAGGATTAGGTGGGTGGATTTGAACAAAAGTCCTTAACTAAAGCAGTTGGCTAGATCTAAGGAAATGCTTCCTGTTACTTTAATCTTCCAGGAACAGCTGGTGTGTAGCCACTCAAACACACATATCTGATCAAAACCGATCTCCATTTCACTGTTTTCCCATGTTCTTTTACTGGAGCTTTTGAGGTACAAATTGATGCCAATCTAGAAGTCGCTATCCCTTAAACTCTAAATTATAAATCTTCACTTTTTAAAATCTTCTCTCATCAGAGCCCGAAGGAGCCTGGTCTTAATTATTCGGCTTACGTTTTAAAGGGTCATGAAAACCCAAAAACACATTTTTGGAGATGTTACCAGTTATGTACACATTGAACATCATTGAAGAAGAAAAAATAATACCACTTACTATGTTTAATAGTAGGGGAAAGTGGTTTATTTTATGTTCTCAAAAATAACCATTTTGTTATTCCGGTTTAAAAACACAAGTTGAAGCACCGTCACAAAATGTGTAAAATCTGAGATATGACTGGTAAGAGAGTATGTGCCTTCTTAGATTTTTTGACTGACTGAAGATAAATAAATACTAACAGTTAAATAATAGTACTAGAGTTGTTATGACACCATAAAAAAATGATATGCAATTAAACAAAAATTTGTAATAAAAAAAATTAAAAAAAAGATTAAAACAATGGTATGTAGCCTTAAAGTATTTCTCAATTAAAGGAATGTTTTGGGTTCAATACAAGTTAAGCTCAATCGACAGCATTTGTGGCATAATGTTGATTACCACAAAAATCTATTTCAACTTGTCCGTCCTTTTCTTTAAAAAAAGCAAAAATCGAGGTTACAGTGAGGGCGTGATTGAGGCCAACTTTTGGAGGGTGTAAAGGCAGAAATGTGAAGCTTATAATTTTATAAAAGCAGATACAGTAATCATTTTGTTAAATCTCATGTATTATTTGAGCTGTTTATTTCTTTAAATTGTCATTTTTAATGTGCATCTTGACCTCCAAAAGTACTTTTGACCTCCCTTGTAGCAGTAAAGCAAAAATATCATCCTGCACAAGCAGCAATTGAATCTATTATCTGAAAATCTTTAAGATCTAATTAGACTTACAAAAGAAGATCCTGTATCTCATTCTGATGCCTTTTAGTATCTCTCTCCTTTACTGATCTTATATCAAAGCATTGGAGCTTCTTTAGGGATATTTTGGCTCTTGTGTGCTTAGAATGCTTTGGTCCCTCTGTAATCCTCAGACTGAATCTCATTTCTCTTCTGCCAGATCGTTTACAACCCCCATTCATCACACCTCGCCTCCTTCTGTTCTACTCTGAGCTGGACCCCGGCGATGGAAAGTTAATGTCCTGTTGCACTAGAGGATCTCCATGGCTGAGATTAAAATGTGAAGAGCTTCAGAAACATTTCAGGTACATGCTGATACTGAAGAGTTTTGCAGGAGGAGGTAAGGGGACACCAGTCCAGATAAATGGCAATCTGAGGTGTAATAGTACAATGATTTTGTAGGTTTGGATTGTGGCACTGTTTGTGGAGAACTGTTGGATTTCTGTGGGATAATAAACTTGTCTCAATGAGCCAAAGCTCAAGGCTAGAATACAACAAAACCGGCCACTGTGGCTAGTATTCTCCAAGGTCAGTAGCCACTCAGCCTTTTCACTAGCTAAAATCCCCCACCCCACAAAAAATGATGAAGTTAAACGACACCCACCTAAGTGGCTAGTGAGAATTGAAGAAATGCTAAAAGAATTTGGCGGGTTGGCAGGTGCTAATTTCAAATTCTGTCTGCAGGTATACCTGTTCTATATCTGGTGATTCAAAGAACAGTTTTTCCTGCAGATATAGTTCTTCTAGGTCACATGAGATTAAAGTAATACCTATAGGTACATGGAGTCTGGGTGTGGCAGTTTACATATTACTTTTTTACTTTATTAATACTTGTAAGTGTAGTTGGTCTGGGTGTGAAGGAAACACAATACTATATACCTTCACTTTTGCTATATTATTTTTATGTTGCTCATTGTAGGTACATATCGCAGCAGTTTGAAATGAACACTAAAGGCACTAAAACTAAAAAAAAAATTCCCTTTCACACAAATCACAAATAAAACATCAGATTATCAGTTTACAAACACTTCCTTCTTCACCCTGTTCCTAACACAATTCTATTATATGACTTCAATACACTTTTACTATAACGCATGACTTGTAATTTGATACTTTTTAACAACTGCATTACATAAACTACATTTATACTCAGTAGCTAAACTGAGAGTGTTGCACTTGTGATGCAAAGGTCAGAGGTACAAATCCTGAAGAACATGTGAGTCAACAACAAATGAGTCAAAAGAGTCATGATAGCATCACAAAATGATGTGGTTGCTTCAGCAACTGCATTTTTTTTATCTCACATTTGCTTTTTTATGACACTATCGGTTGGGATTTGGTTTAAGGAAAAGATGCAAGTTTTGTTGATTTAAGTCAAGTCACTTTTATTTGTATAGCGTTTTTCGCAAAGGTCGCCTGCAGGATTTAATCAGAGGGTATGAACAGAAATATGTCAAGAGGTCTGCAAGGGCCTTAAAATGAAACCTGACCTGAAACCAAGACTGGGTCGCCTGACCCTACCCGGCCGAATGATTCCATCAGATTTTAAGCCAGAACCCGACCCGAACCCGCTTACTATCTAATTTATAGTATAGCTGTATTTTATGTAAGCATATAGGCAACATTCTTAACAGTACTGTAAACATGCACAGTTTTAACAAGGCACAGCAGCCCCTTAGTACACTAGAAGGAAAAAGGGAGACATTTTTTTACCTCAGAACTGCTGCGATATGTGAAAGGAGCCATGTAATATTATTTGTCAAAAAGGTCGCCACAGTTATGTGACTCTCATGAGAACACACTTGATGGTTTACAGTAGAATACAGCATCACCTTTATGTGTAGCTAGTCTAGGTGTGGTGATGTACATTACTCCAGGCATAGTCTGTCAATATGGGGTGGTTTATTGTAGTTTTATATGCAGTTTTAGCTGCCCAAAGAAGGACAGTTTACAGCAGAGTAGGTAGTTAGTCAGTGTAGATTAAAGTGGAGAGCATTACCTGGAGGTGTGGAGAAGCATTTGCTTGTCGTTGGGTTGAATTCTTGAGTCTCATCAGCACACAAACACAGGAAGGATCCTTCAAGGTTCTCACAAGTTGCCTCACCACACACATCAGTGAAAAGAACACACTCGTTCATATCTGCAGGTGAGATAGTGACAGCTTGTCATTACTGAACTGAAGATACAATCTGAAATCCAGGAGTTACTCTTCCATCCAAAAGACTTAAAACAGCGCCACTTATCTAGGGCTAATGATTTAATGTGCTGATTCAGTATGATTATATTTGTAAAAAGTACCACCTGGTTTTAGCAGGGGGCAGTAAGCAAAACTTCAGCTGTATAGGCAACATGCAACTGTATAGAGAACAAGCCAAACTCAGGCTTGCTTGACACTAACAACAGCACAAAACGAGAATGCGTTCTTGAATTCTAACACACCCGGTCGGAGTGCAATTCAAAATGCAGGGATCTTGAGATGTGTTATAAGTTTCAAACTGCGTTTAACTTGACAAATGCTATGTTAATTACACGACACAACCAAAGATGACACTCGAAAAGTGTCTGTCTGATATACTGTACATAGAAAAGGCCTTATTACAAATCTTTCTCAGACCAATTGATGAATTCAATTGCAAAATGTACTGTATTGTTCTGGACTATAGGACAATAACAGGCTTATGTTCAATGATATAGAAATAAACAATATTTTGCCTTCTAAAGCCACCTTTAGTATTGTCTTATCAATGCTATATTTGTCTGCAACAATAATATAATGCACCTGAATGATATATACAGTATATATATATATATATATATATATATATATATATATATATATATATATATATATATATATATATATATACATTTATAATTATTTAAATAAAACTACATTTATTTAATCATTATACTGTATATGCCTTTCTACATGCAGTAGGTCTTTCTCAGCTAATATAATTAATCATCAAATATAATTATTGTGCTTATCGAAAAAGCAGCTTTTTGAAATTTGATAGAGCAATGACAAACTGTTTGCACAAATGACTTCAGTAAATAAAACAGCACCATTATTCTACAGACTGTGTTTGACAAGCTGAATTTATGACGACCAAAGTGGCTCTGTAATGCAAGTGTCTGCTTCCTGCAACATGGCTCTCTTCTCCTTACCAGTCTGTTCGCTCTCTCTTTTCTCCTCAATGCGTCACACATCTGTGACTCTCATTCTCTTTGCTTTTATCAATCATTTCAGAGTACATACAAAAGGATGCAATAAATCAACTAGTGCGGAGAGCCTTTATGTGAAATAGACTCAAAATGCTCTTATGGAGCCATCCAGCCACACATGCACACACACACAACACACACTCCAGACGCTTGCAGTGATGGTGGGCCAGCTCGTCAATGAGCCTTTAAGTGTTAACCGGTCGCCTGGAGTCAGCATCGGCGTGGGTGCTGCACCACTAGGGAATCATAAAAGTTGAGAAAGGATGTCTGTGCCAGAGAAACAATGTAAAATACAGATACAGCCTCATAAGAGCTGATATATCCAAATGGCTTTTTGTGCATTCCAGAAAATAAAAACTTAAGTATGGAGCTTGGGAACTTTTTGTACACTTCTAAAAGGTTTATTGATGCAGTGGGACCAAAAAAGTATTAGGTCATTTTTTGGAATTAAAGTTAAATTTACACTTAAAACTGTCTGAAAATCACTACATTAGAAACTATATTCAAGTGCCATCTACAAGCAAATTATGCTGGAGCTTTTTTCAGAATAAATCAGTCAGAAAGCAGACTTTTAATCACATTTACATTACATCATCTGGCAGACACTTATCCAAAGCTACTTAAAAAAAATATATATAATACAAGTGCTGCATTACAAAGTCTCAGTTGCTATCCAAGACAGATTAGAGTGCAACAAGATTAATAAATAAATGTGTGTGTATATATATGTGTATATATACACACACACAACGTACGTATAGTTTAAGGCTGTCGATTTAACGTCTTAATTCAGTGCAATTAATTATGTACAAAATAATGCCTTAAAAGAATTAACACAATTAATCATGCCACCTGACATACGTAAATTATAGAAAAAGGAATTTCCCATGAACAGAGCAAAGTACAACCGAGTCACAGTTAGCAGGGGGCAGTCAGCGCACCTCCAGCTGTATAGGCAACAAACTGACAGCTGGACAAAGTGCAACAGAATGCAGGGGTCCTGAGATGTTTTTTGTTTTTAAATGTCAAACTATATGTAACTACATTTAACTTGACACAGTGTCCTAAAACTAAAAATGTTCCAAATATATATATATATATTTTTTTTTTTTTTTATGGCTAGAGGCATTGAAAACCAGTGAAAGGAAGCACAAGCATAGTGAGATGCTCTAAAAGCATCTGTCTGACATGTACTTGGGCCAACAAAAAATAAATGTGACGAAATTCAAGAATGCGTCCTGTGAGAATAGCCTCGTATTCCCTGGATATATTGACTGCAAAATGGATTGCTGTGGACTGTACGCCAGTGATGGTGGCTTATGGTCAATAATATGGAAATAAAACAAACAATATACTTCTAAAGGCACTTTTTGTTTTGTGTAATCAATGTTTTACTTGTCTGCCACAATAATGTAATGTCTTTGAATTATCAGAATCATTTATTTATTATATATTATATTTCCAATTACATGTCTTTATTATTTATTGAATTATTATTGGGGGGGCTAGTGGGCCTATTTCGGCAGCTATTGTTTTATGTGTTTAATTTTGAAAAATTTGATTAAACAGCATAACATGTAATTAATTTGATAAAAAAATTTAATTGATTGACAGCCCTAATGGTTTCAGAATTTGAAAACTAACAACCTGTGTCAGAAATAAAGTTTTTCATTAAGGGGCAATTATTTGCACCCTAGATTTGATATTCAAGGGCTTTTTTTTTATTATATATTTTTTTTATGAGGGCATATTCATTTCATAACTGTGTCTCATTCGTTTATCTCAAATAAAGTATGTTAATGTAACATAATCATAATGTGTAAATGTGTTTGTGCATGCGTGTATGTGTGTGTGTGTGTGTGTGTGTACTGTATATGTTGGACAAACTTTTGTTCAGTTTATTAAGGATTCCAAGAACACAGCGGGAAACAATTTACTGTGCAGCAACAACAATCAGAATTTAAACCTGAACGGCATTTTCATAAAGCGTTAACGCCTTTGTTTTTACAACTACAAAAGGAGATAACTTGTTCAATAAAGTTGAAAATGTAAGACTTAAAATATGAAAAACAGTATTCAGGATATTTTCCTAAGCCATTACCTCTCTAAAAGAACAATTGTAAACATGAGTAAACAATGTAACATGTGAATAGAGTGTTAGAAGAGTTTTGTGACCGTCTCTGACTTTCTCTGTCTAGATATTCAGAAGACAGAGGGATGGGGGAGGAAGAGAAAGAGGAGGGGATGCAGAGTTTCCCATTAATCACCTAGACTGTGGAGGCCCGCCACAGTTTCATAATGAACCGAAAATATTTGTATACTTCTCACAATAACATAAAAGACCTCTAACGTTGTGTTTGGCGCAGTTGCCTCAGCAAAGCATCCCCCTGACCAATTTACTTGTCAGGAGGAGCACATGACCATGCTTAATGTTCAGCCCTGGCTCAAATGTTTGTTCAAGTCAATTTTGTGTTTTGACCATTTCTGAACTGTGTTAAATTCCATCTCGTTTATGCTTTGTGGTTGTGAATTTATTGCCGTGTCATCACCATTCATATCTATACAACCAATGTGTTTATGATTAAATTACTACTAGAGCACAAAACTGTTTACAAGAGCACAACGTTCTTCATAGATCTAGCCTCTTAATTTTGCTCACAAATTGCACAAGATTGATGCCTTTAACTTTAAAAAGAACAATTTTATTACAGGGGAACATGCCCCCGGACCCCCCTAGAGGGTCCAAGAACCACCCACCACAGTCTTACAAACTCCTGTGGAAACACTGGCATGTGGTTAGGAGAGAAAATGAGGAGGGAGATGGAAGGATGGATAAGAGAGAATCGGGAGGAATAGAGAAATGTAGGGTGTGTATACGTGTATTAGCATGTCTGTGTGTGTTGTTTGCTGTGTGTGTGTGTGTGTGTGTGTGTGTGTGTGTGTGTGTGTGTGTGTGTGTGTGTGTGTTTGCTGTGGGAAATCCGAACAAATGGAGGTTGTTCAGGGAATGACAGAAAGTGTGTGCATTTTCAAGAAAGAGTGTGTGTGTTGACTGTGTTTGTTTCTTTGATAATAAAACCATCCCCTCAAACTAAACTGAGACTGAAAGCAGAACAAAATTAGAGAACAGACCACTCATATATTAAAGCTGAATCTTTCTCTGTCTCCTCCCATTTCTGTCTCATACTGTCCTTCAGAAAACAAACTGCGCAATACTCAAAAAGAAAAAACACCAAACTCCAAAGACTAACCACCAGGCCACAAAATACATGTGGCTTCATCAATTTAATAGAACCTGACTGTGTGTGTTGTGTTGTATTGTGTTAAGTGTGTTAATGTGTCTGAGTGTGAATGGGGCAACTGCTGTGTTTAAGCCTGGTCGCTATGTTTTAAACATTACAAGTCTGTGCTGTCCACCTTCAGGTTGGTTGAAACCAAACACTCACATCAGTCATCACTCTAGAAAAGTGTCTGCCATGCTTTTTTATGTTGTCTGAGAGGAAGTGGCAAAAAAAAAAAAAAGAAAATGTAGAGTGCTGACCTCCGTTTAAGTATCCAGGATGGCAGGTTTACAAACAGACCAAACCACATATGATGCATTAGTCGTCCAAACATCCACACATCCAAAGTCATATGGACAAGATACAGTTTCCTAAAAGTCTTATAGATCTTAAAGGTGAATTAATTAATGTTTTCTAGGTAAAGCAGTTTTATGCCTGAAGAAATGAATAGTGCTTGTGACAAATATGTTTAAAATGATACACACATTAGAGGCATATAACAGTGTTATACCCACAGAAAAAAACAGAAAATGCAGAGTAACACTATTTTTACCCCAAATTTCTGGACATTTTCAGTTGCAAAAAATGTATTAAATGTAGTTGAAAAATGTCTACAATCGCACTGTATTGGTATTGCCTGATGCTGCGTACACATTCACAGGTGTCATGGTGAAGTCCAAGAACACATTCATATCCGTTTAGGAAGAAAAATAAGAGCCAGCGAAACAAACACAAATGTACTTATGTTAATACAACTTTAACAAGATGAGAGCTTTGATGCTTTAAGGCCTATTCACAACAAATTTGTGATGAATTTGTGAGACAAACTGCAGATGAAAGGTCTACTCACACCAAGACCGAAACAAAGAAAGGCACTTATTTCCAGTAACTCATTTGGTGTAACTGTTTCATCATGTTCTTTCCATATCGTGCATTTTAAGGTATATCAAATCTGTCTTTTATATGCGTAGATGAGTAAAGAGCGCTGTTGTATATGTACATCCTCTTATAATTTGCACATGTATTTTGCTACGAGAATATTCCAAATGGACTCCCGAACCAAACTTATCTTAATGCCAGCTTAATATAAAACAAGGTGCAGTGAAATAAATACACATAGAACATTTTAAATTGAGGCACAACAGGTATAGAAAATATGATGCATAACATAAAAATGATATTAAAGAAAATAGAGTAAATACATACATTTTGTAAAAAGAGCACAGTTACAGGAATATTTTTGTGATATATTATCCTTGTAATATAAATAGCAGTGAGGGTCTGCAATTCGTTTGCCTACACTTGTAGTAAAATATTGCATGTACAGGGTGGCCCAACAAAACGAGGCTACTATGTTTGATTGCTCATATCGCGTACTTCTACAACTTTATGTAAACAACAAAATGACGTCACTGTGACGTCATCGTGAGCAACAACTTGCTACAAATAAATAAGCAAATAATTTACTAAAAAACAAACAGGGCCACATGGCAAAAAAGTAGCGCCTAAGTTTGCTGCCACTGAAAGCTTTGCTAAACGATTTACTTATTTATTTATTTATTTATTTGTAGCAAGTTGTTGCTCACGATGACAGTGAAATTATTTTGTTTACAAAAAGGCGAAGTAGTATGTACAAAATCGTGCAAACGCCTTTATGCATTTTTCACCGTTTTTGGGCCACAAGACAAGACTATGCGATATTATACTACAAGCTTAGTCCAAACTAATTGCAGAACCTCACTGCTATTAATTCCAGGATAATATAATAGGGACAGTGATATATATCTTAAATAATGTAAATTAAGACAAAACTCCAGGTTCATTACATATATGAGGTATTAGCATATTAAATAAATATAAAAAATTTTTATTTGGAATTCCCAATGCGCTCTAAGTTCTCCTGGTGGCGTAGTTACTCGCCTCAATCTGGGTGGCGGAGGACGAATCTCAGTTGCCACGCATCTGAGACAGTCAATCCATGCATTTTATCACGTGCCTTGTTGAGCGCGGTACCGCAGAGAAATGCTATTCTCCGCGGCATCCACGCACAACTCACCACGCACTCCACCGAGAGTGATCCACATTATAGCGACCACGAGGAGGTTACCCAATGTAACTCTACCCTCCCTAGAAACCGGGCCAATTTGGTTGCTTAGGAGACCTGGCTGGAGTCACTCAACAAGCCCTAGATTCGACCTCGCAACTCCAGGGGTTGTAGTCAGCATCTGTACTCGCTGAGCTACCCAGGCCCCATTAAATAAATATTCTTAAAAAGAAAGAATGTATTTATGCTTCTATATTATATATTTTCTGCATATTTGCATTGCATATTTGCCAGTTCATTAGCGCCACAACACACTGGATGATAGTGCAGCAGCAGCAGCACTTTGGAAACAACAATAAGCATGTATCATATTGGGCAGACAGTTTTCACTGCAGTCCAAAGAAGAAGAAATAAATCAGACTGATCTCCTTTAAAAAAAAAACCTTTGGATTGTCGGCGGACAATTTGTCGGACCCGATGTGAAAAGCACCTATAGGAATCTATTGTTCCTATACAAAAGCTTGTTCGGAACAAACATTTGACTTGGTATGAATAGACCTTTATTTGTGAATTTTGGGTCAACACTTCAACAGTAGAAGGAACATAGTCTAAGAAAGCAGAAACCGGGGGAAAATCACTTACCCACACAGCCCTGCCCATCCTGAGAGTCCTTGAATCCCGGGTCACACTTGCAGCTGAAGGAGCCTATTGTATTCTGACAAACACCATGACTTCCACAGGTATTCTCATTCAGAGAACACTCATCCATGTCTAGAGAGAGAGTAAAAGGGAAAATAAGAGAAAGTGGGAGACATTAATGCTCTTCTGTTCTCAGCATAGATAAATGGATGGAAGGATGAATGAATTTATGAATGAACACATAACAACTGAGATCAACAGTGACATAAATGAAATCCTAAATCAGAGATAAGAGATCATAAATGTTAAAAGCCATTACTGGATGGACATGGACTGATGGGTATGTGAACATAATTGCATGATGGAATGATCTGAACATAATAGAGGGCAACAGTGCTTATCCCATTTATCAAGCCGTCTTGGTTCTGGAAGTATTTTTAAATACCATAAAAGAGTTCTAAGCCATGAACTACACCATAAAGCTCTGAGGTGAATTACAACATTACAAAGTTAGATTTAAAGCAAAAGGGTATTTAAAAATCAGACAAAAAGACAATAGTACATGACTGTGTACTTAATGTCTATAAAGAGGGAATGAACTTCAGTAAGTATTGTGAATGACACTATTGAAATAAAAACAATGGGAAAATATAAAACTAATGATTTAAAGTTGACTACAAGTACAAAATCTATATATTTAAGGTATTTTGCTAAATATTCAGATATTTACAAATATAGAGTAAAGTCAGTTTGACAGTTTAGGGAAACTCGATTACACAATTCACAGTATGTCATGGCAAAGGGGACATGTGTACCAACACTAATTAGCCAATCACTAAACAGCTGTAGGGTAGAGGGCAAAATAAAAAGCAAATTGCTTTGTATTCCAAGTATTACCCTGGCACGTCTGATTGGTTGGTTCCAGAAGGTAGCCTCCATGACATTGGCAGAGATACGAGCCCTCTGTGTTTGTACAGGTACCATTTGCACACCTGCTGCCATCCACACATTCATCTACATCTGAAAAAGTGCACACAGACATACATGCATTTGGAATAGTATATTCCAGTTGGATTTGTGTGGGTCAGTTCAATATAATATTTCACTCATTGTCTAGACAGCCAGCTCAAATGCTTCCTTGTTCCCTTTTTACTGCTAGATGGGGCATTTAAAACAGCTCTGGCACCACACTGGGCTTCGAGAGCACATACACACATCCCACCAGAGGAAAAATAACATTGGCGTGTATGTGAAAGCCATTAGACATACAATCCCTTTCTTTCTCTCACTCTCTCTTGTGCTGCCAAAGACTGGGGCTTCTCAACACAGCAATAGATTCATTTTGCCTAAACATCAGATAAATATCAACATGACATCACTTAGAACTAAGACAAATACCAGCAGGATGCATCAATGAGGGAATAAGCACCTGGAATGTGTGCATGTGTGTACATACCTTCACAGCCGGGTGGATCCTGTGTGGACACAAAGCCAGCGTCACACACACAGAAGAACGAGCCCTGGGTGTTCAAACACTCTCCATTCGGGATGCACATTTGTGTGTCATCTTCGCACTCATCAACATCTATAAAGGATGGAATGATGAAATCAGTTACAGTTAGTCTAAGGCGCCGTTTACAATGGACATGCTTTCTTGCATTGAAAACAGGTGGAAGGGGACAGTGGAATGGAACAGAATTCAGGGATCTTAAGACACATTTTTAAAAGCTGAACTTGCCCAGTATTTTAACAACACTACGATAATGGTGCAAGATGATGAAAAATTAACAGGATGCATCACAATGGTCAAAGACATCTGCCTAATGCATGTTAAAACATTTTTTAAATATTCCAGAGGAACGCAAGAATGCGGACCGTGTGAACTGCCCCTATGGAATAATAAAACACTGCTTACTGCATATTATGCTTAACTTTTGCTAAATAAGTTAAACAACATGTATTAAATAATGCTAAACGTTCAAACACAGCTGACATTACTTCGGTTCAGTGGTCATACTGGAAGGTCAAGTTAAGCACATCACTTGCATTATACATTATTCTGCATAAGGTGCTCTGATGTATACTGCATTTCTGCAGATATTTAATGCACACAAAAAATTCATGAATTGTGGACCATATGCATACTGTAAACTGTGTACTGCAGAAACAGTAGGAGTAGTATGATAGTATACTATTCCATACAAAGCCTCTATGTGTGAGAGTTTTTGTGTGTTAAAGAGTCTCACCATGGCAGCTGGTGCCGTTGACTTGTCTATAACCCTGTGGACATTTGCACTGATACGAGCCCAAGATATTAACACACTGCCCCACTCCATCACAGGTCTGATGTAACTCCAAACACTCGTCCACATCTACAGACATTAGAATGTTAACTTTTATCACAGACACCCATAACAGTGATATGATAACCAATATCATACCAAAAGTATGTGAACATCTGAACACAACACCAATATGTGCTTTTAGGTACAAATAAGATGGGCATTAAAGTGATGGTTCATTCAAAGATGAAAAATCTCTTATGATTCATGCCATCTCAGGTATGCATGACTTTCATTCCTCTATAGAACAAAGAATTAAGATATTTAGAAGAATATTTCAGCTCTGTAGGTTCTCACAATGCGTGTGAATGGGCGACAAAATTTTGACACTCCAAATTCCACAAAAAGGGTCATAAAAGTAATCTATATGTCTCCTGTGGTTAAATCCATGTGTTCAGACACGATTCGATAGGTATAGGTGAGAAACAGATACATTTTTAAGTTTTAAATTCTCCTCCCTGCCCATTAGGGGTCGATATACAAGAAGGATGTTAATCACCAAAAACAGAGGAAGGAGAATGAGTGAAAGTAAAGTGGAGATTGACTGAGCAGGGAGGAGAATTTATCGTAAAAAAAAAGGACTTAAATATTGATCTGTTTCTCGCCCACACCTATCATATTGCTTCTGAAGATATGGATTTAACCACCAGATTCGTCTGAAGTACTTTTATTTTGCCCATATGTGGATTTTGGAGCTTCAAACTTTTGGCACCATTCACATACATTGTATGTACCAAAAGAGCTGAGAAATTCTTCTAAAAATGTACAAATGTGTTCAGCAGATGAAAGAAAGAATTTTCATTTTGGGTGAACTAACAGTTTAAAAAAGAATTGGTCCTCCCTTTGTGGCTAAAACAGCTTTCAGTCTTCTGGAAAGGTCTTTTTTCCACTAGCTGTTGGAACATGGCTGTGGGGATTTGTTCCTGCTTAGATACAAAAGCCTCAGTATGGTCAGGCACTAATGTTTGGTGATGGGGCACTAGCTCGCAGGCTGCAATCCAATTCATGCCAAAGCTATTCAATGGGGTTCAGAGGTGTGGACTTTGTGCAAGCCAGTCAAGTTCTTCCACACCAGACTTATTAAAATATTTCTTTATGGATCTTACAGATTTTGTTTTGCCAATTTCTACTTAAAATGTTTAGTAGATTTTGGGGAGTAGGTTGTATGCTTGATTTTATGCACATTGTAGTTATGGGTGCAGTTGAAACAGCAAATTTGTTAATTTAAAAGCAGTTTCCACATAATTTTGGCCATGTAGTGTATGACACACACACAGACATCCAGTACTCATACCGTCACACTGGTCTCTTGTGGAGGACAGTATGAATCCGGGCTCACAGCTGCAGATAAATGAGCCCTCTGTGTTCTGACAGTGACCTTGGATACACACACTGTCATCCTGGCATTCGTCAATGTCTGTGACACACACACACATACAATGTTTCAGTTTGCTCAGATGCGTTTTGTTTTTTTAACATCAAATTATACCTCATTAAAGGCTGAACAAGACGTTTAAAAAAGTTGTTTGAAATCAATGTTGGAATAAAACTTGTGACTGTCTAAAATAAATAAAAAATACCCCCAAAAAATACCATAAAAAAACACTTTAAAAATATTAAAACAAAACAAACCTCTTCTGAATCTACTAACAAGAATAGAATCTGCACGTGTAACGTCCCAGCTTAGCTGTGCCTATGAGTGTATGTTCGTGTGTAAGTTTGGAGGTGGCTAGGCTCGCAGGGGGGCGTGGTTGCACACCTGAGGCTCGTGAGTGGGGAGCTTAAAAGTGCCGGTGTTGTAACACTTGAGGAGTCATTAGGCGGCATGAGGCTACCAGAGAACAACCGCAATGCTGGCTAGAGGACATCGTGGGGGTTCATACTCTTGGAAGTTGCATAAAGACTAGGCATAGAATAGCTTTGTGGGTTGGTAGGTAGAGTAGAAGGGGATGTTTTGAATAAATATTTCACCTGTGCTGACCCTGTATTTACATACTTTCAAAGTTGTGTGGTTTGAAAATTAACCAATTATTTCACTTAGTTATCGCCTAAATATTTGTGATAGCATCAATTGAAGATTTTGTTAATGCTCCATCGGAGCTTCAATTAACATTGAATTCATTGTATGGGAGAAAATGGTTAAGTGAATATGCACATTTATCTGTTCCTGTCCAGATAAAATACAATACCTAAGTAGAGACATCAATGGATATTTTTTGGGGTTGTCTTGAGCAAAAGAAAGACATTTTAAAGATGCAACAGGCACATGATAGAGAATTTGCCAAAGAAGCTAGACAATATGAATATGAGATTGAAAGATTAAAAAGGGAGGATTTACTCAAACAACATGAAATAGAGCTTAAGTTAGAACCTGAGAAAACAATAGGTTACTATCGTAACCCCGGTTCTCTGAAACATCGAGTGGAGAGATCCACCTATGGGAAGGGCATCTGCACCTGACCTCTGCAGAAGCATCCAATTGCACCAAGTCTGGCCTGACAGACAGAAGCGCGTGTCCAATGCTCGGTAAGGGACCCGCCCCTTACAAAGTGCATAAAACACTCGTACGCGCTATCTTACCTCAGTGAGCATATTCGCTTCTCGTGCAGCAAGCGGGGCAAACTTGGTGGATCTCTCCACTCGAAGTTTCAGAGAACCGGGGTTACGATAGTAACCTATTGTTCTCTTTCATCATATCGTGTTTGAGATCCACCTATGGGAGATATGGACAGCTCCCCGATTGCCCAATACACTACAATGAGGCCCTGAAAGCCAGAGGACGGTCACCTCGAAAGGCGGTGCATGACACGTCACACGGAAACCACCCCACAAAGTGAGGAAGCCACTTTAGCAACAAAGAATAGCATATGGTAACATGCATTCGTGAATAAACCTGGCCGCACTCTCATGGTGAATATATGGTGGCAGGTGTAGAGTAGAAACATGCTTAGTGACTTTAAAGTGCTAGACTAGGCAGCCCAGACTTAAGGAGGGGTGGAGGGCCTAAGAGCACAAAGCTACAAAGAGCCGACACCCAGGACAGAATGAGCTACCGGGGTTCTGGTGACATCTAGCCGGTAGTATCTGGCAAACGTATGGGGAGAGGCCCAGCTTGCAGCGGCACATATGTCCTGCAAAGAGACTCCCTTAAATAGAGCCCAAGAGGCAGCCATACCTCTAGTGGAGTGAGCTCTGATGCCCTCTGGGGGCTGCACTCCCTTTGATTTATATGCCAAAGATATAGCTTCCACAAGCCCATGAGAAAGGCGTTGCTTGGAAATGGGGTTCCCTGAGTGCGGGGGGCCCCAAGAGATGAAAAGCTGGTCGCTTTTTCTAAAGGAGCTGGTCCTGTCTAAGTATGCCCGCAGGGCACATACAGGACACAAAGCGTTCAACCTCTGATCCTCTGTGGAGGAGAAAGGAGCTGGGTGGAACGCGGAGAGCTCAATCACCTCACACGTGAATGCCGGGAAGCATTTTGGCATAAAGGTCGGGTTGGGCCTGAGAAAAACCTTATCTCCACTGAGAGAGAATTTAGTGCACGAGGGATGAACAGAGAGTGCATGCATATCACTGACCCGCTTGGCAGATGCCAAGGCCAAGAGCAAAGCTGTCTTGAAAGACAAATTCTTAAGGGAAATACTCCCCAGGGGCTCAAACGGCTGTTGAGACATTGTGTCCAGCACCATGGAGAGGTCCCATTCAGGAACGACTCTCCTGGGGACTGGAAGAGAGCGGCGTGTGCCCTTCATAAACCTACGAATAAGGGGGTGTTGCCCCACCGTAGCGCTGTCGAACCCCACATGACATGCAGCAATAGCCGCTAAATAGACCTTAATAGTGGAAAAGGATCTTCCCTTGTCCATAAGGTCCTGCAAAAAGCATAAGATGTCGGTGATTGAGCACTGATATGACATTACCCGTCGCCCTTCACACCACTCTTCGAACACACGGCACTTACAGTCGTAAAGAGACCGTGTCGAAGAGGCTCTGGCACACTGAATGGTGGCCACAACACGTGGGGGGAGCCACAATGTGTTTAAGTTGGCCCTCTCACGGGCCAGGCCCAGAGGTCCTGTCCGGGTGTGGGTGATAAATTTCCCCGTTCGCTTGAGACAAAAGGTCTGTGCGAAATGGGAGGGGCCATGGCTGGGCATACAGCAGTCCACGCCGAGGGGGGCGTCCTCGTCCCGTAGCGAGAAGAACATAGGACAATGGGCGTTTTCGCGCGAGGCGAAGAGATCTACGGTTGGCTGGCCGAACCTCCTCCACAGTAGACACACTATCTGAGGATGGAGGCCAGTCTCCGTGAGAGCGGGTTTCCCCTTGACAAGAGGTCTGCGCCCCTGTTCAGTATGCCCGGGACATGGGTCGCCCGTAACGACAGGAAGTGCCGCCTGCTCCATACTAACAGCCTGTGAGCGAGAGCATGCAGCTTGGAGGAGCGCATCCCCCCCTGGCGGTTGATATATGCTACAGCTGTCGTGTTGTCGCAGCGCACCAGCACATGATGCCCCTGCACGCGGGGCAGAAAGTGATTCAGAGCCTTCCACACAGTGAGGAGCTCTAAATAATTTATATGGGCTGAGTGAAGTGTGCTTGTCCACACACCATTCACTGTTCTGCCCTCTTGCGTGGCTCCCCATCCTGTTAAGGACGCGTCTGTCGTCACTACTTTCCGCAGCATAATCGCCCCGAGAGGGGTCCCATGCGCGTAGAACTCTGCGTTCCTCCAGTGGCGCAGCGCTGCTGTGCACGGCAGCGTCACTGTGACAGAGCGGCGGAGATCGCTTAAAGGGCTGAGATGAAGAGTTAAAACCCACTTCATGAACGCCCTCATTCTCAGAAGGCCCAAAGGCAGGACATGTATAGCCGCAGCCATAAGACCCTGTAGACTGAGACATGCGCGATAAAGTATTCTCGTTCCTTCTTTGAATTGTGAGAGGCAATTCATTAAGGAGAGAACGCACTCTTGTGAGAAACGCGCGCGCATTGTAACCGAATTCAGCTCCAGACCCAGAAAAGTAACTCTCTGCGCGGGAGTGAAATTGCTCTTGCTCACGTTCACTCTGAAGCCGAGCGCTGTGATGTGAGCGAGCACACGGGCAGTGTTTTGCAATACGATCTCTCTCGAATCGGCTATAATCAGCCAATCGTCTATGTAAGTCAGGATTTTGAGCCCCGCTATTCTCAGCGGGGCTAACCCTGCTTCGCACTGCATACAAAACACTCTTGGACTGAGTGCTAGGCCAAATGGAAGCACTGTAAATTAGTAACATATGCCTTGGAAGGCGAAACGAAGAAACTTCCTGTGTGGCGGGTAAATGTTGATGTGGAAAAACGCATCTTTCAGATCGATTGACGTGAACCAATCGCTCTGTTTTATTGCACGAGAGAGAACGTTGTGGGTTAACATCCTGAAATTGTATTTCCTTAAATGTTTGTTCAACACTCTGAGATCCAGAATAGGACGAAGTGAACCATCCTTTTTTGGAATCAGGAAATAACGGGAGTAAAAACCCTGTTGACATTGCCGCGAAGGATGTCTTACCCCAGGGCTTAGGAGGATGGTTGGGCTGCTGGCTAGGCTGCTGGCTGGGTGGCCTGCTGCGAGCCTTAGGCCTGGCTGTGTTATGGTACGGCCGTCCTGTGGCTGGGGCCTGAGGGGGCCGTGCGGGGGGCTGGTGTGGAGTGGCCTTTCTAGGCAGGCACAGTTTAAACGCCTCATCCTCCTTCTTCTTATCATCACACCGCTGTTGCATAAGTGCAACAGCAGGGCCAAAAAGAGCCTGGCCTGGTTCCACTGGGGCTCCTGCTATGCGTCTTTTCTCGCTGTCGGGCAGACCAGAGAGATTGAGCCAGAGGGCCCGTTCCCCCACAACACATAGGGCCATGGAGCATCCGCCGGCTTGGATGGCCTGGCGGGCGTTACGAAGGACCAGGTTGTTCACGGTAACGATCTCCTTCCACAGCGTCGGTGATGGCACGCCTTTCTCCAAATGAGTACTCATGTCCTCCAACAGCTCGGCCTGGTAGGCCGAGAGGAGGGAGGAAACATTTAGAGCCCATACCGTGAGAGCCGAGGCCTTGTACGAGGCATGGAAGACAGATGCTGAGAAGCGGTCCATCTTATTAGGGAGAACTGGCTTAGGAGGGGCCAGTAACCCTCCCTGCGAGGGGTTAAGGTGTCTGGCGATCGAGGGCTCGATGGTGGGAGGGTCGCCCATGCCACACGCTGCCATATCCTTAACCTCCAGACCCGCTAAGCCATGCTTAAGATCTAGCGGGTCCTTCCAATAGTGTTGCATGTGCTTAGCGCACACAGGGAGTACAGGCATAAGCTGCTTCCTAGGACCGGGAGGGGGACCTAGGAGTTTGCCGTCATACACATCCCTCTCTTGGTCGGCGGCGTTCTGGAGGGCCGGCCATTCCATGCCGAGACGAGCGGCCGCTCGCTCACACACCTCGAGAAGGACCGCGTGCGGCAGTGTAGCCGAGCCGCCAACCGGGGGAGCTTGGGCGGACGGGGTGGTTTCCTCGTCATCCGAGCCCTCAAGTATAGCAGGGTCCTCGTCCTCGCCTGAGCCGGGCGGCTCGTAGTCGAGCAAGGAAATACCGGGAAGGATTTCCTCGAGTAGGCCCTCGTTAGACTGGTCAGCCCAACTGAGAGCAGGCATGCTCTGGGAAGTCCCCGGAGCTGTAACGCTTTCACCTACTCCAGCGTCCGAGTCGTAATGTTCGTCCGTGCTTTGGGAGGATGCAACTTTGAGTCTTCGTCGAAGAAGCTTCCTAGGCAGGGCGAGGCAATGGGTGCAGTTCTCAGGAAGTGAAAGCGCTTCCTGCGTGTGTCTTAGTCCCATGCACACCACGAAGAAGGGATGGGCATCCCTCGCGGCAATGAGTGAACCGCAGGCGGCAGGGCATGCACGCAACTGCACGTCCGGTGGGTTAGTGGGACCGGAGAGCTTGTGATCCATCGGAGAGGTGAAAGCTGAGAAACAGGCGGGCAGCCTGAGCAAATCCAGGTAGCGAGCGTGGGTGGCTTGCAACCCGAAATAATCGCAACTAAACGCAACCGTCTGACAATCACGCCTGGCGGAGGCTGATCGAATCTATATTTCCTCCTGTTGACTGTGGTGAAGTCAGCGAAAACCGTAGAGCTGCGAAGCAAAGAGGTCGCGAGAAGCGAATAACAACTGAGGTAAGATAGCGCGTACGAGTGTTTTATGCACTTGGTAAGGGGCGGGTCCCTTACCGAGCATTGGACACGCGCTTCTGTCTGTCAGGCTAGACTTGGTGCAATTGGATGCTTCTGCAGAGGTCAGGTGCGGATGCCCTTCCCATAGGTGGATCTCGAACACGAGATGATGAAAGAGAACAGCTTGAGAATTTTAGCTGGATGTTGAGTATTTAAAATTGATCAAAGGTGAAATGAACATAAGTTTACGAGGCAATTTTGATGTAGCAGGTACTCTAAGATTGCTCCCTAAATTTAATGAACATGAACCTGATATCTTTTTCTCATTGTATAGAAAGTATTTGCCACTACTGTTTCAAAATTGGGCATTGGAAAAATGTATGCCCTGTTTTAGCAGTAAAGTTGAAGTCCCATGCTACAAATAAGCCAAACAAGAACTCCGATAGTCTGGTACTAATGATTGAAACTATGGCTAAGTCAGGTGCACCTGGGTGTTGAGTTTTTGATATGGAAATGACGAATGTAAAGGGTGGTTTAAAAACTGACCTCACAAAAAACTATGCTTCTTTCATTACAGTGGGTTTTGTATCCTTGCCTGGTTCTGAGGATAAAGTGTTGGTTAAAAATGTACAAAATTTGTCTGTTCATTTATACAGGGTTAATTTGATGTCTGATCTGATCTGTGGAGAAGAAACCCTTGGGGTCCCTCCATCATTGCAGGTGGATAGAGTTGCGGTAATACTGGGAATAATTTGGCTGGAGGGTGAGTGTGGAGAGATGTTACTCCACCTCCCATAGTTGCATCAACTCCAGTAATTGAAAAGCCTGATGAATTGATGCAGAAATTCCCTGAAGTATTTAAATCAAGTGCGGCGACGCGCGATGAGCCGTGCAAAAAAATTAATTGTCCCAGTATATTGTACCTGGCTTGTCTACTCTTTCTCCTCTGTCTCCTAGTGAGTTGGTGACTGCACAATAGAATGATCCTGGTTTACAGTCATTGTTTGATGCTGTTCTTCCATCTGAGGAGGTGAGTGTAGTGAGTGGATATTTTGCTCAATATGAGCTGCTCTTAAGAAAGTGGGTCCATCAAAATAAAGGCTCAGTCGGTGAGTCCATAATCCAAGTGGTAGTACCAAATCAGTTTAGAGATGTTGTGATGGGAATTGCACATGGTGAAATCGCTGGGCATTTGGGAGTTAACACTTACGACCGGATTTTGCACAATTTTATTGGCTTGAAAAAAGATATTGCGGCATACATTAAAACCTGTCATACGTGTCAAGTGATAGGTAAACCAAATAAGCCATTGAGGCCAGTATCATTGTATCCTATAATTATTTCAAGCAAGCCATTTTAACACTTGATATTCGATTGTGTTGGTCCATTAGATACATCTAAATCGGGTAACGCATATTTGATGAGTGTGATGTGCCAAGCAACACGTTATCCTGTGGCATATCCACTGTGAAAGTTTAAACTATTAAAGCTGTTGTGAAAGCTTTATTCCAATTAATTTATATATTTGGCATACCCAAAATTGTTCAGCGTGATCAAGGAACCAAATTTACTTCACGCATGTTTTCTGAAATTTTTTGATTACTCAAGGTGAAACATACCAATCAAGCTCTTATCATGCTCAGAGTCAGGGTGCACTTGAGTGCTTTAATCAAACCCTGAAAGCATTGCTGTGTGCTTATTGTGTTGAGCTAAACCACTATTGGCAAGTTAGGGCATTACCATGGTTATTGCTTGCAGCTCGCGAGGTACAACAGGAGAGTTGTATATAGTTTTTGGCCATTCAGTTTTGCAGGAGTTGAGCGGTGAAGAACCTCCTCATAATTTGTAAGACTACGTTCATTGTTTTCATAGACGTATGTTCTTGGGTGGGCTTAGTGCACAGGAAATTTTGCTCAGACAAAAATGAAAACTCTTTGACTGTCATCCAGAGAGTCCCTTATTTTGTGGACAGGACTTGTGGGTGACATCCCAGCTAAGCTGTGCCTATGAGTATATGTTTTTGTGTGAGATCGCAGGTGGCTCGGCTTGCAGGGGGGCGTGGTTGCACACATGAGGCTCGTGAGTGGGAAGTGTTGGAACACTCAAGGAGTCATTTAGGTGGCATGAGGCTACCAGAGAACGACCACGGTGCTGGCTAGAGGACATCGTGGCCATTCTGGGGGTTCTCAACCATGAGCATCGTCCTTATTTGTACCACCTATATTCTTTGGACTTTCTGTTGGTTTACTTAGGTTGGACTGAAAAGACATTGACACCACATTGCCAACATGCATTTGCAGATATAATGACTGACATATACACTGATTCACAAAACATTGCATGTTTGCATTTATGTTTAATACGTTTGTTATCATTTGGCAATAATCTCGTCTCCCTTTTTTGTTACAACCTTATGAGCAGCATTGCTGTCCAAAATCTTCAGTCTCTATACACAACCAAAATCTTAGAAAAATCCTGAAAGCTGGTGAATGGATGGTACCTGTGCAGGCCTTGCCATCAAGAGTGAGTGAGAACCCTTCATCGCAAGTGCAGAGGAAATATCCCTCCCGATTGGAGCACTGACCATGAGCGCACACTCTTTCATCTCGACACTCATCTATATCTGCACACAGAAGGTCACACACACAATACATCTGAGAGCTCACACATTCATAAAGGCTCTCACCCTTCAAAAAGTAGCTGTGCTCAGCATAGATCATTGTACAAACAAACTCATCTCTTACTAGCTATGAGCACTGGCAAAAACATTTGCACACATTTCCTCAAATTGCACACCTGATAACAATGTGCATGGAGTCTGCCTGTGCAAAAAGTGTGGTTGCTAGTGTGTTCTAGGGTTGTTGGAGCCCATTTTCAATGTAAGTCTATGGGATTTTTTTGTCCGCCAATGGTCAATCTAAAGTCTAATTGCTTGCAAGCCACATGATTTGAGGTTCTATTCATGTCCAGAGCACATAAAAAGCAGAAGAATTACTTTCTGAAATTGAACTATACGATCTAAAAGTAACCCTTACGATCTAAAAGTACTAAAACCCTTTTAGTATCTATACGAGCTCTAAATACATAGGAAATTAGCCTTTGATACGTCAGGTATGCTCTCTGTCTCTGTTGTTTTTTTGTTTTTTTTTCTGTAGATGTTTATATGTTGATGTTTCTAATATGTTATACATGTGTGTCTGTATTATGTACGCACCTATGGTGGAAACAAATTTCCTCTCGAGGACAAATAAATCAATCAATCAATCAATCAAACACTATAGTTAAGGGTTTTTAATTACCCAGTGTGCTGGAAACTTCTACAATTACAGAGTTACAAAACATGCAAATCTAGCCCAGGTCAGCCACACTTCAGGACCCAAAACACTTGGGTGTAATCTGCTACATGTGAATGTGTACAGAGATTCAATATCTTACCGACGCACTGGCCATTTCTCCCTTCGAAACCATCTGGACACGGAGAACATATGAAAGAGCCCAGATTGTTATAGCAGAGACCAGATGGACACACATCATCCTGACATTCATCAATGTCTACAGAGAGAGAAAACATAAGTTTATTCCTTTTTTGGTCAATTTGTTAATTGGTGCTTTCTTTGTGTATTCTGCACTCTTTATTGAAATTTGATTTTAATAAATGTTTTATTTCTACTGATATGTCATTTTATTTGTTAATATTTCTTTATGTGCACTATTGTTATTTCAAATGATTTTACACTGCACAATTTATCATTGCATGCAGCAATGATGCAAATGCTTTGTCAATACAAATGTAAAATTTTGGCCATAACAATATTGCTTAAAAATGAAACGTTTTAATTGAATCTGAAATTGAGAACACGCTAAAAGAAAGACTCAATCAATATAAAGATATTCCAGCCAGTTCTTTGGAAGTAAAGGCTTAGCATCTGTCAGGTATGATGGTATGAGAGGGGGGTCTGTTCTTATGGATGGCTGTTATTGCTGACCTACTGAGAGGAGAACAGGAAACGTCTGGCTTCACCTCTCAATCTTTCCACAACACCGTTATTAATGAAATTACTCAAAGAAAAACATCTAAACTACAAAACCCCTCTCTGATAGCGATGTCATGATGTACAACAATGAAATAAAACTGAAAAGGATCTGCACACTGTTTAATAAATTCCCTTTTATTAATCTAAAAACCACAGCAACGATTCAATCAGAACGATCATCGTCAGGCACACATCAATTATGTACTGTACATTTGTTACAACCAAACACATCATTATGTTCACCTGTTAATAATCAGGGTCAATTATCTCATGATCACTCAGTCTCACTTAATGAGAACAATTAATTAGAGATTATTTCAAACATCAGCAAAGCATACATCAGTCTCTCACAATTACAAACAATTCACAAACATCAGTGAATCAAATGAATGAAAATGTCACAATTAAAGAAAAAACGTTTCAAACTTCAAATATCAGACACAGGTCAAAGTCAAACAAATCAAAGGTAAACGTTATCCCAAAATGTCACATGAATGGATGGATATCAAAATCCAAATTAAGACCCTTAGGATACAAAGTGTTAAGTGTAAATATAACAGGCCTCTCTTTTTAATACAATTTTATTACAAATCTATGGTAACTCAGATAACCGCTCTGTACAATTGTGGTGAGAAGAATATTATCTCAGAATGCTCTTCTGAGATGCAGGTTGGCACTGTTTTGGTGGCACGAGGGGGACTTACACAATATTAGGCAGGTGGTTTTAATGTTGCAGCTGATCAGTGTGACTATGTGTGTGTGTGTGTGTGTGTGTGTGTGTGTGTGTGTGTGTGTGTGTGTATATATATATATATATATATATATATATATATATATATATATATATATATACATACACGGGTTGTGAGGGTTACTTTTAAAATGTATTTCACTACAGATTACAAAATACATGCTGCAAAATGTAATTTGTAACATATTTCGTTAGATTACTCAAGGTCAGTAACATATTCTAAATTCTTTGGATTACTTTTTCAGCACTGATAGATTTTTTTCATTTGTTTTGACTAAATATCTGCCAGTAAGAAAAATATACATGTTAAAAATACAATCTCTGAAAAACTATCCAATGCAGTGTTGTTTCTCAAACAAGTCAAATTGATCTTGTTTTAATGATTTTTAGATATTGTTTTACAGTAAAACAATACAAAAGTTATTAACAAAAATAAGATTTTTGGCCTAATATCAAAGGTCTTGCTAGAAAAAAAGAAATTATGATCCAGCATGAATTTTTTTGATAAAAAATATGATTGTGCCGGGTAATGTGCATGTAAAATGGCTAGAAATAGCCTTTTAGCTTAGTGTAAAGCTGACATTTAACAAGGTTTATTTCTATTTCTTCTGCTCCAAACTTGCTCCAAACTGACTTCTCTGTCTGCTCGTTAGAATGTAACACATCACAAGAAAGTGTTTCACCGCTGTTCAAATGCACTTTTGATCGCATCATTTATATGTATAAATGTTTTCCATCTGAAAAGACTAAATATTAAATTAAACAAATGACAATAAAATGCAAAGTAATCTCTTCAGTAATCAAAACACTTTTTGAATGTAACGGTTTTGTAATTACCAATGATTTAAATAGTAACTATAGTGGAATACAGTTACTTGTATTTTGTATTTTAAACATGTAATCCCGTTACATGAATGTAATCCCGTTACTTCCCAACCCTGGAATATATATAAACATGTAGTCTTTATAATATCCCACTTACAATTTTCCACACAGCATAAAGGGCTCTTTATATATGAAAATATATGGCTGCCTTTATATTGTGTGAAGGGAGTCTGGTTTCTACCTCATCTGCTAACCCCCAAAACCAGATAATGACACATATACAGGATGTGTTTGGAGCTGAGTAAGAGACAGAGCTCTGTTGGTATCTGGATGACCACATAGTGGTATAGGACCAAAAACAGACTTCATATGTGCTGATCCCTCTCGATCAAATATCATCAGAGCCAATAGAGCAGAGAAGAGGAGCAATAAGAGAACATGAGGAAAAATATTGACGGTTGATGGTAAAAGGTGAAAATTTACTGTATAAATACAGTGTGTTGCCGTTTTCCAGTGACATGAGCAAACGTGATCACTGGCAATGTAACAAAGTTTATCAGAGCTCCAATGTACATAAATGAGCAGCAAAATAATGCAGCACTAGCCAATGGGAGTGCAGACAGTGATCCACTGCCTGAAACAACTGTATACAGCTGGCGAGAATAAACATCTAGTAGCAACCAACAGCACAGATACCCTGCCACTTTCAGTGATTAAATCGTTTGTCTGAATGAACCTTTACTGCTAGGCCACTGTTGATGCAGAGCTAAATCTTACAAAAAAGAAGTACAATTTTGAAAATAGTCAATTCTAATTCTGACAGTCCAAAATGTTAATTGACAGTGTCAGTCCTACTTCTGAGCCTTGTTAGTGTATGTGTATGTCTGTGTGTACATGGATGAGTTTGTGTGGGCTATAGTGTTGCAATTACCAGAGCAGCTGGTGCCCTCCTCGTTAATCATGAAGCCAGGCTCGCACGCACACAGGAAACTGCCTGGAATGTTCTGACAGTGACCATTGGCACACAATCTCGGGATCTCTGTGCACTCGTCAATATCTGTCAAAAATAATTAAGGTATCAATATTTAATAGCTCTGATTGATTTATTACTGAATTCATGGATGCACATTCACTTTGTAACAACTTAGTAATTCAAAAATAATGTATTAGTCTTTATATGCCAACTTTATAAAAAAGTTGCTGTTTGGATTTCAATAATGGTTATGATCTGGGGTTGCTTCAATTGGTGATTTGCTGGAGAAGACTTTACAGAGTGGTTTGACTATCCCGTCGTCAATACCGCCTTTAGCTTGGATTACAGCGTGCATTCGTTGTCGCATTGTTTCGTCAACCTTATGCAAGGTCACAACATTTATTTCCACCCAGAGTTGCATTCTTGAGATCTTGAATTGACGACGGGAGTGTCAAACCACTCCGTAAATTCTTCTCTAGCACATCCCAAAGACTTTCAATGGGGTTAAGGTCAGGACTCTGTGGTGGCCAAATCATATGTGGAAATGATTCCTCATGCTCCCTGAACCACTCTTTCACAATTTGAGTCCATTAAATCTTGGCATTGTCATCCTGGAATATGCCTGTGCCGTAAGAAAAGAAAACATCCATTGATGAAATAACCTGGTCATTCAGTACATTCAGGTACTCAGCTGACTTAATTTTATTGCCGCATAATGTTGCTGAGTCTAGACCTGACCACCCCAGATCATAACCATAATTTAAATCCAAAAGACGACTTTTTTTTTTGGCAAAGCAGTGTATAAATAGTATATAGGTAAATGCGCAACTATTTTGTGTATAGACACTAAAAGAAGGACCTTGCCATTCAGCAAGAAGCCAGAGAAAATAATCGTTTTGAGATTTTACACTTCAGCAAATTAAACTTTATCATTCAATAGGTTTTATATCTGTATGCATAGTGTCTAATAATTAATTGGCAATGTACACTTAAGTTTCTCTTATCAATTAAGTTTTATATGAATTTAATCTGCCCATTTGATCCTACTATTAAAAAAAGTCCACTGGAAAACAGCAGAAGATTTTGCTCTACAGCATGTCCACTGATTTTATGCCATGTATACATATACACATTGTATCAAATACATTGTATCATACATAGTATCAAAGATTTATACCTGTAAAAATTTACATATTTCAATAATTCAAATAAATATTGATGAAGTTCTTTGAAACAAGGTATAAAGAAAATATATTTATGATGATTATGATAATGTACAGATTTTGCTCTTATGGAAAGAAATTGGTACTTGTATTCACCAAAGTGGCATTCAACTGATCACAGTGTATAGTCAGGACATTAATGACATGAAAAATTACAATTACAATAAAAAATAAATAAATAAAAAAAACCTGATACTCAGATTACATTTCACCCCACGCTTCCTGTGGCATTTGCCATAGATGTGGCTGTCTTGTCGGGCACTTCTCACGCACCTTACAGTCATGCTGATCCACAGCTCAATGGGGTTAAGATCCATAAAGCTCTTTTCCAATTATCTGTTGTCCAATGTTCAGTGTTTTTTTTTGCCCACTCAAAAAAATTTTTTTGTTTTTCTATTTCAAAAGTGGGTTTTTCTTTGCAATTCTTCCCATAAGGCCTGCACCCCTGAGTCTTCTATTTACTGTTGAACATGAAACTGGTGTTCATGAACGGGTAGAATTCAATGAAGCTGTCAGCTGAGGACATGTAAGGCATCTTTTTCTCAAACTGCAGACTCTGATGTACTTATCCTCTTGTTTAGTTGTACATCTGGCTTTCCACATCTCTTTCTGTCCTTGTTAGAGCCAGTTGTCCTTTGTCTTTGAAGACTGTAGTGTACACATTTGTATGAAATCTTCAGTTCCCTGTCTGTCACTCACTAGAAGTTGTGTCAATGTAGTGAATCTAGGGGTCGCCCTTGGGAGCCCCAAACACCTCTGATCTTTGAGAAAAGGCCAATGGGATTTGGCGAGTGGAAGTTGCATGCCACTCCCCTGGACATATGGGTATAAAAGGAGCTGGCTCGCGAACACTCATTTTTTCTTCGGAGCCGAGCAGTTATGTTTAAGCGAGCTGAATTCCTCTGCCGGTCCATTCACCTCTGCATGCTGTTGGATTTATGGCTCTTTACAGCAGTTTCTCCCCATCATGAAGGAAGGCTTCTAAGCACCCCTCAGATGGGTGACCCAGGGACGTGGATACCTGCTGCAGACTTGGAGCTGGTAAGAAGACCACTCCATCCCCCGGTGTAGGGCCGGGAGGAGAACCTTTTGTTCCCTTTTCTTCTAATTTTGCCCACACTTTCAGAAAAAGAGCGGTTTCTTCACTCCCTGGTTCACACACCCAGTGTTTACTGCCGTCGTTGTCAAGATCGCCAGACACCGCAAATTTACGGCAGGCATGGCGCTGTGGAGGCAGGCTCCCCGCTCATACGCCGACAGTTGTGGCACAAAGATACCCACACTCGGGCAGTTGTGACAGATTATGAGGACGATTCCCCAGACTTCCGTTCAAGATGCAGAGACACATCCTAGCTCACTCTCGACACTTGTTTTGTGCACACAGGGACCTGGTGCTCAGGCAGGGTGGGGCTTCAGGTCAACTGGGAAAAGAGCAAGCTCTCCCCAATACAGAGCATTTCTTTTGTCATGTTGGAGTTGGTCTCAGTCTCTATGATGGCGCGCCTCACGAGCGAGCACGCGCAGTTGGTGCTGACCTGCCTAAAGTCTTTAAATGGAGAAGGGCAGTCCCACTTAAGCAATTTCAGAGGCTCCTGGGGCATATGGCATCCTTGGCAACGGCAATCTGCCGCCGCATGTTCAGCCCTTGGTAAGACCTTGCCTTTCTGCATTCCTGGACAGGGCCGTGACTGTGTTAGTATTTCTCGCCCTGTGTAGGCTTCGGCAGTTGATCCAGGGTAAGCATATGTTTGTCCAGACGAACAACACGGCAACGGTAGCGTATATAAATTGGTTGTTTACGCTCACGTCACATCACCCCCCCGTACCAATAAAAGTACCAATTTCCTTCCTAAACAGCAAAATCTGTACACTTTTGGCTGCCAGTGTATCTATACTTTTGGGGGTAAATTTGTTCAATAACACTTTTTTGTGATCCATGGGGAAAAAAGTTATACAATTTTCAACTATACTAGGGGGAATGAGAGATGATCTGTAAAAGGTGCAACTCCATCAGACTTAATAATGGAAACGTGTGATTTCTGCCACAGCATTTTAGCCAAAATATTATTATTATTAACCTACAATAATCATGACATTTAATTACCAAAGATTGCAATCACAATACACATAAAATGACATGTTCACCCTCAGTTTCATGCACATGACACTTCTAGTTGTGTTATATATGCATACATATTTGAAATCCACTTCATAGTTTTAATAACACAGTGGCTAGTTGCAACTACAGTATAAACATTGCTAGTTTAACCTTTGACCTCTCACCTACACATGTAGTGACTTCACTGTCCATTCTAAAGCCATCGTCACAAATGCACATATAGCTATCAGGGGTGTTATAACAGATTCCCGCACCACAAATATCACGACTCACTTGGCACTCGTCAACCTCTGAAATGAGAGAGAGAGAGATAGAGAAAGAAAGAGAAACACAGGGAGAGAAAGAGGGAGAAGGAAGGAGAGAGTGAGGTAATTTTTTGCATTAACAAAATGTAAGCAGTGCATTAAATAAACATAATGGGCAAATACATGAATAGCTACATGGACTCTTAAGTAAACAAATAACTTGCATATTACATCACTTATTGGAAGCAGATGTTTATGGGCTATAAAGAGGCTGTTCTGATATGAATCTTTCATTCTCTGCGTGAATGAAAGAATGGCTAAAGCAAACATGTTTCTGGAGAATGCGGATTACATAACTTAGTTTATTAAGGGGTGGGGGGGTGTTTGGGGTGTTGGATGTCTGTTTGGAAAGAAGAACTAAAATATCTTTGCAACTTCTTAATTGGTCCCTTGCTTTTTGTGGCCTGTCCTGACCTGTTAAAGCATGGGACATTCTGCTTAGCACTTCCTGGAAATTTTATAACAAAAATACATTTTAGATGAAGAGTCAGAAGGAGGTCAAAGACACCAACACATCCAATAAAGTTTCATAGAGCAACTCAGTTTAATGGAGCTTTCCTCAATTAAAACTACAGAATAGCATCTGTAAATAGACATGGTCTTGAAATATGCCCACCGAAAGAAGAGAGGAGAAGGACAGAAAAAGATGAACCCAAAAGATTGGTGTTTACTGTCCATTCCAGTTGCAATAATGTCTCCATTACTCTCTCGAGTAATCTTCATTTGAAATGAGAAGAATCAAGTTAAAAATGATGGATTGATGGATGGACGGACAGATGGGACTCACCAGCCAGCTGTGTTGGGGAGATGTCCTGACTTGCACTGGAAGGCAGAATTTCCACTGGGGCAGGAGGTGACACCTTCTCTACCACCTCTGGAGAGTGATAAGGAACAAGGGAGCATAGGAGGAGAGAGTATGTAAAAAAAAAAAAGTTCCACAATCCACTAAGTTCTGTAGTGTGTCATGGATGAGATAAAACTCAGCAAGAATTGTCAAAATTTCAAAGAATCTTTCTGAAAATGCTAAATAGACACTGAATACTGAATTGTCTTGCAGCACTGCAGCAGATCACAAATCAACACATCAATGTCACCTTCTGGACGTGACAGTTAAGGCCACTTCAATAGATGAGATGAAATTAACAACTTAATGTTATTTAAATGGCTCCATTCAGGTCACAAAAACATTAGAACTCTTTGTTTACTATAAGAGGAGAACTGATAGACAGAAGACAGTGTGTGGACGGGATAGAGAGACAGGTGGAAAGTGTTTGGAGGTGGACAGATGTTTGAAAAGGGAAAGGTGGACAAGTTTCCAGAAGTAGATAGGTGTTTGGAGGTTAAAGGTGGACAGGTATTTGGAAAGGAACAGGTAAACTGGTGGATACATGTTTGTAGAGTAAAAGGTGAACAATTGTTTGGATAGGAACATGTAGACAGCAGACAGGTACAGTATTTGTAAGTGATCCAACTTTTCCTGAACGTCTAAGTGTCCCGTGATTTATACCAGCAGCCTGTTTTCATTTTACAGTTTTTTTCAATCGCATCGACATATGTTCTTAGCAGATAATGTTATTTTTTAGTGTGTTAAATTTGTACAAATAGGCAAAAAAGCATGTGGCTCAATTGTGCCGATACGTCACAGATTAGTGGTGACCATCTTTGCTTCAACCGTCACAAGTGGGCAGATTACATAAATCTATGGCCAAAGGTGTTTGGAGGGGACCAAGTAGAAAGGTGGATGGATGTTTGGAAGGCAACAGACAGATAGAGACAAGAGTTTGCAGTGTGATAGGAGGACAGAGGACATGTGTAGAAGAGACATAAGTGGACAGGTGTATGATGAGGGGCATGTGAAATGGTGTTTTCAGGGATATTCATGTTCAAGTGGGATTGAGACCTGGGAGGGCAGGCTCCATCCTGATTGTAGAAACCCCAGGTGACAGCTGGGCTTGTCCGGGCTGTAGTACAGCCCTGTCAACACCCATATGGGTAAAAATCTCCTTCAAATAAATAAGAAACAAAGGACAGACACATATACACACACAGACAAACATACACACATACAGTAAGCAACTGATCCATAATAAGATCTGGCAAATTTTGGGGCATTTAACGCAAAAGGTTAAGCAATTCAGTCTGCTTCTGCTTGTCTGTTTTGTCTTTCTCTTGCTTGTGCAGGGCGATCATGCTCGATTGAGCTCTGCAGTTAGATACGTTCTGATTGCAAGGAGCGTTAAAGTGGGCAGAGCTTTAAAAAACCTTTACAGTTGAGTGGAAGAAAGCAAGACACAATTTCAGATCTCAAATCCTGCTCTCTCTCTCTCTCTCTCTCTCTCTCTCTCTCTCTGTCACACACTCACACAAACACAGCAACTCTCTTGACAGTTAAGGTTTTGGGAGTAGAGCATTACATGCTGTTGGAGGGTGAAATGAGAAGCGCTTTGATCCACACATAGACCAGAAACACTAAAATGAGCCTCCATATCTCATCCGGAAACCATGCATTTCCTAAACTGAGCTATGAAGAGCTCTTCAAAGACCTGATCATGCAACAAGACCCTCTATAATTACATAATTATAGTGCTCATTTTAGTTTATTACTCTTTTTAAATAGTTTTTTGTTTTTTTTCCTTTTCTCTTATCAGTTGAAAATGTTGGCGCATTATGACTTTATTCTCTCTCTTGAAAAAACGACCTAGCTGAACAATATATTTGTGCATGTTTAGACCAATCCTGTGTAATAAAAGCAAATATTCGTCAACAGTTTTAGACTAACAAAATTTGAATGCAGCCAGACCTAAAAGCAAGATTGCTAAGACAATGCCAAAATAACTATTTGGCAATTGTTAACAATATCCAACATCCCCTGCAGTCTAAGTGACTTCAGCGGAAAGTTGAGTCAGAGGGAGAGACAATTATTACATTTGCATTAAAGATTACAAATACATTATTGGGGGAATAATGTGCACCTGTTATTGTACACAATAAGAACAGGTACATGCATAAAAAAGTAAATAAAGTAATGTTGTCTTTAATTCATGTTGACTTTAAATCTAAAGCTTAAATTAAACAAATATCTCTTCCTCACTCTTCACATCGATTGGCAGAATATGATCACATTAAACACACAAACATTCACAACTGTCATACACAAAGCGAAGGACACACAAACACGCATACTGTAAGTTATTTAGGAGCAGAATTCTGAGTTCATAGAGCAGTCATGCAGTAGTGATGATGGCATGTTGATGCTTTGAGTTTCTGCACGCATTCACACAGGTAAAGTTTAGCTGCAGTTGTGCGTTGCTGCATGTTTGCTTGCTGCATTGATGTGTGTGCGTGAAAGCATCGGCATCAGCTGTGCAGCGAATACACAACAGATCTAAACTGCTGAATCAAACCCAACCTACCTGCTGCGGGACTGTGGGTACTACAGCAGACCAATTATGTCATATAAAAAAAAAATGACAATAGTATCAATGATTATAAGTTCTAGAGCACGCAGAAGTTGTAGCAATGATCAATCATGAAAACACAATAGTTGCATGACTATTTTCTTTTAAATATTTCAATTGAAAAAATTTTACACTAATCGAAATTCAGTAATAACTATATACAAATGTATGATTATTATTTTTAATTTTGTTATTTACTACGTGACATTCGGCAGTCCAATTCATCAGACAGAAATTTGTTTCAACAATGTTCATGGTGAATTTCTGTCTGGTTAAAAAAACAGTACCAAACTATCTACCTTTCAGAAACAGGGAGACAGTGTCTGTTTCTGTGTGGAAGATGCATTTGTGATTCATTAAAAAAAATCAATCAATATTTAGAATTCCATAAAAACATTTTGCCACATGTTTTAAAAGAGCAATTCATTTGACAAGACATCTTAATTTTGTATTTTGTTGTTGTTCAGCATGGTGGAAAAAGTAGTAAGACCCGATGCAATAGACAAAGAAGTCTATCTGAAACTTTGTTGACCAACAATTTAAAAAAAAGCACAAAAATTAATTTATGTATCTGTCAAGTACATAAATAGACCGAATGACCAAAATGTCCAGTCCAATGCAGACAATTATATATCTGAATACAAACAATACAAAAAAATCAATTTGTGAAAATTATCTGTTTGTATTCACAAATAGATTTTTTTTATTATTGTTTCGTATTCAGATATATAATTGTCTGCACAACCACAACCAATCAAGATGAAATCCTTCAACAGAGCAATTTTGAAAAGTGACTTTTAAAGCTATGACCAGGTTTCCCAGCAACAGGACAAAAACTTAATAAAGACCAAGGACAAATTCTTTCTCTCAGAAGCTGGCCAACCTCCACTGCACTTTTCAGCTGCACAAAGCTTTTATGGGCTGCTTTTTGCAGAGAGGCTATAAAAATCTGTGCAGTTCATTTTGTGAGAGAGCATTGAAAGGAAAAAATATGATGTGATGCGCTGATCTTTTGGAATCCTTCATCAATTTTGACTTTGGTTTGCAAGGTGGAAGTAATGGCAGCAACACTAATGACTCGCTAGCTCTATCTTTCTCTGCCAAAGAGATGACTGACCTGTGTATTCACTTTCAATAGGAACAACAGAGTCTTGGCTACATTTTGTCCATCTCAGTCATTGCCAGACCAATGCGAGGTCCACAAGTTTGGATGTGATGACAGTTAAAAGAGGCGTAGAAAGAGAGGATCGGGAAGGAAGTGAAACAGTTAAAAAAGGTTACCTGGTGTGATTTTGCCAGTGTTATGTCTAGCTTTTAGGTATAAAACTGCATTCAGGCAGTGTCATGTGAACAAACTTTGGATCACAAACGCAAACCTAGTAATTTTCCAAAAGTGTTTTTGTTTGTGGTATTTAACATAGGTAACAGACTCAACGTAGCAGAATAGCAATTTAAAAAAAAAAATTATTATTACAAACAGTAGGCTACAATACATTGGAGTAGCTGACACACTGAACAGTATCACAACAATCAGTGGCACCCTAAACCATCAGCGAGTAAGCCGAAAGTAAGTAACAGTACCAATTAGAGCTGAAGCGATTAATCGATGTTATTGACAACTTTGACAATAAAAATTGTTGACAAAACTTTTCGTTGTCAAATAGTCATTTGATCTTATTTAATGTAACATGAGATCACATTAAACTCTAATGATGAAGTGCGAGAGCAGCACTGCAGTTCGCGCCTGACTGAGGAGAGGAAGAAGTACACAGCTCACAGTCCAGATGCACTAAACTTTCCAAACAGCTTCAGGTGATGTAGATCGCAAAGTATGAGGGAATTATAATGCAAAAATACAAAATAAGTAAATACAGAAGCACTGTCTTTGTGGAATAAGTGGAGCTGGAGCTGGAGCTCCGCTGAAGCAAAGTTTGCGTGTCGAGCATCTTTAAAGGAAACACCCCGAAGTTACATCTTTAAATGCAGTTATATTTAATGCGTTATAGCTTTTTTTAAAGTTCAAATAATACAGAAGCAGCTAATGTAAATAACTACCAACTCTGAAACTGGCATTTCTCTGTACGGTCAGCACCTCTTCTATGAGTTGCGTGAATGTCCCGATCTAAGGGGGAGAGACTGAAACTGCCCTCAAGCATGGACGCTTAATCCAGCTAGATTATAATGTGATGGCTCACGATTTATTGAAGCCTAATACGTATATTTCACTGTGCATTTCTTATTGTGAAGAAAATTGGCAATACACAGCTTTATTAATAAGAGAGTGTTAGTTTTTTTAGTGAGTTCAAATTGATTGACGTGAACAGAAAGGTGAGAGAGGAAGTCTTTGCCCCATTATACACAGCAACAATATACGTTTATTATTTGTTTTGGCTTGTTTTCCAATATATATATATATCTAAAACTCCTTTAAAACAACGTACATTTACTTCAGCAGCTATACTGCAGAAGAAAAAGTTGTTATCTGAGAATGTTGAATATAATATATAAAAAAATAAAAATAAAAAAAAATATCTAGTCATTTAAAAAAAGATGCATTCACCTGAGAAGCAGCATATAAGATATTTAGATTTGCTTTTAGAGAATATATCTTGAATAGAAGTATATTTTGTCTTTACTGCACTCGCAGAAGTATAAACAAGTGAAAAAATTAAATACACTTATATACAAAATACACTTATATTAAAGATATAAAGCAAGTCTAAATAGCTTATATGTTGCTTCTCAAGTAAATGTAACTTGGTTTAAGGATGGATAAATGGAAAAAAGACAAAAACACTTGATAACAATAGGATTTTTTGCAGTGAATTTCTTTACTGAATTAAACTTAATAAAAAGCATTTTTATTTTTTTAGAGGTATTTTTAAAAGATGATTTTGCCTACTTTATTGTTAGTAAGCACGTTTAATACATCCTTTTAAGTCGGGGCACATGCTGAATAATTGGTTACGAGCTAATGATTAATCATTGCAATAATCGCCGAATAATCGTTCTAATAATCGTTAGATTAATCGATTATTAAAATAATCGTTAGTTGCAGCCCTAGTACCAGTAGCAATTCCACTATAAAACTGTGTGGTACAGTACGATTACAAACACTTCCCCGCATGGATTTCTCAACACGGTTAGCTACCCATACTCAGGAAAGGAGATCTATGCTGGTCGGATGCTTTAGTGAAATGGCAAATCATGATTATTCACTTGGCAGTTATTGTCATTCTAATCCTGATTTCACAGCACCACAATTAAAAAGAAACCGTGACTGTGTCCATGAGCCCAGATTGATACAGAATGGCATGATTCAACAATGGTAACCATTCAGCCTGGTGATGGACATGCACCTTTGGTTACTTGTCATTTAGCAGCTTGTATCCAAAGCAACTTCCAGTACACAGTAATAACACTGTGGACAGATATATTTCACAAAAAAGGATGACATTCTATAGTGTAAGCAAAATGTCCAAAACTGATATCTGAAACAGCCTAAAGATAAGAGAATAGAGATGATAAAATATCTAAGGGACTTTTTTACTTGCTATTATCTCCTCTTTCTGAATAGTGTTCCAGGTGTTCATGGTTAATAACTTATGTGACTCACCAGGTGCCTGCCTCTCAGTGAAGCTGTGAGCTTCCACAGGTGGCAGAAGGGTGGGTAAGGGCATCGGAGGGTCGACAGGCACTTGATGTCTGATGGTAGGATTGTTCTGCCCTTGATCGTCTGTCTGGCCATGTCCAGCAGGGGGTTTGGGCTTGTAAATATATGGCGTGGTGACATGGTAACCCATTCCTCCAGGACAAATCTCTTTAAACGCAGCTATGAGAGAGAAAGAGAGAACTTTCAACATGTTCACAGCATATCTATATGTCTATCTATTTGTCTAACTATCTATCTATCCATCCATCCATCCATCCATCCACCCAACTCTCTGTCTGTCTGTCCGTCCATCTTTCTGTATCTATCTATAAAATAGCTACTCTGCAGAAAGCACTCTGCACTAAAGTCCAACAATGAACAATAAACAAGAAAATACAATTACAGGGTATCTGCAGGTTCAAATGAATAAACTGTAAGACTTTTTAAGACCATTTAAGGCCAAATAAAATAAAAATGTAAGACTACTTTCTCAATGAAACAAATGGTTTAAAAACAAATTAAATAATTAATTAGCAATTCAATATATACCGATCAGCCACAATAGTAAACCACCTGCCTAATATTATGCAAGTCCCCCTCGTGCCGCCAAACAACACCAACCCACATCTCAGCGTAGCATTTTGAGATGCTATTCTTCTCACCACAAATGTACAGAGTGGTTATCTGAGTTACTGTAGATTTTGTCGGTTCGAAACAGTCTGGCCATTCTCTGTTGACCTCATCGGTTCAAACTGATAAAGTCTACAGTAACTCAGATAACCGCACTGTTCAATTGTGGTAAGAAGAATATTATCTCAGAATGCTATTCTGAGATGCGGGTTGGTGCTGATTTGGTGGCACAAGGGGGAACTACATAATATTAGGCAGGTGGTTTTAATGTTGTGGCTGATCAGTGTACAAACACTGAGGCTAATTGGATGAATCTGGACATTTGTATTATATTGCATTGTGCATTTATGTGTTTTTCAATAATATAATATAATATAATACAATATAATAAATTAATTATGAATACCTGTATACATCAGACAATGAAATAAAGATGTAACCATCCAGCTGAGTAGTTCTGGTAGCTTTACACAAAGCATTTTAGCTATTTCTGTCTTTCTTGTCAAAGGTGCTGTAATATGAGGAAGCACCACGTTGTGAAAGTTGGAAAAACTAGACAAATCCAACCTTTGCAATGTTGAGAGCTTTGTTGATTATAAACAGGAGTGATAGTTTTATCACATAGCTTGTTTACAGAGATTAGGTATAGCACCATTTGCATGTCAGATTAACAGGTTTATGAAGGTTTAGACATCTGTAACATCTTACGTTCAGTAAATATGCGACAACAATGTACACTCACACTAAACTCAAGCGTTTAATATACTGCTGAATGCTGGCTGCACGAGATAGATAGATAGATAGATAGATAGATAGATAGATAGATAGATAGATAGATAGATAGATAGATAGATAGATAGATAGATAGATAGATAGATAGATAGATAGAGAGAGAGAGAGAGAGAGAGAGAGAGAGAGAGAGAGAGAGAGAGACTGAAGAGCTGATTTACTCGTGCAGTTTTAAACATATTTTTGAATATTAATTTATATTTTTTATCTGTATGGATTGGTTTACCTGGAATTCCTTGCATTATGAACAATGAACATACAGGAATTATTAAAACTGTGCGCAATACCTGCAATCCCGCGCCAAATTCCATACCCATGTTAAATGGTTTTACCCAGTCTGAGAACTCATTATTTTCAAGCCACTTGTTGTTAAGCTTACATTTCCCTATTGATTGATTTTTGATTACTTCACCACATAATCCAAAAAGTTATTTTAAATAAATAAACAAATAAAAATAAAACCCCACACATAAACTGTGTGTCAGTGAAGCCATTCAAATGTATTTAAATAAACAAAGGAAAATCACTAAACAAAAGTAGCTTAACATCAACAAAAATCTCATAATTTTTAATTTTGACATTAAAAGTATGGATGGTGCTACATTTTTGGACCACTTTCCTTACCTAACAGTTATATAAAGCAAAATGCGGACACTTCACTTCATCACAGTTTATGTTGAAAGGTAAAATAAAGGTAAGAGTTGTGTATGGAAAAGAAAAATCTATTTTTTAAAATCTAGAACAACCAAAAACAGAGTGATGGCATGTAAAAGCAACTAAATAGCAGAGCTGTGGAACACACATGCAAACCACAAAGGAGTGCAGGACAGAGAGGGAATGACACAAGTTGAGGTTGAGTTTTTTAGGTGGAAACGATAGGGGGCATTGTTGAGGGGAGAGGTGTGTCTCAGGAAGCTTACCTGTCCCAGGTAGTGGGCAGCGGTCACAGCGAGGACCCCAAGCCTTGCCCACACTACAACAGCACAACTGTTTACTCAGCTGAGTGGACACCGGGTGCAAGCACTGCGTCCCCAAACTGACGAATCGGAAGCAAGCACCCTTCTCCTCAGGAAGAGCAGGTGTTTCGGCTGGTTATCGTGGAGGTGGAAGAAGAGAGGAAGGGTAGTGTGTGCGGCATGTAACACAAACATGGGAAAGAGAGAACAAAAGAGAAAGAGATTCCCTTCACCATGTGTTCCATCCAGGGTCCTAAATGAATACTCGCCAAGAGCAAAATGTGACTTAAATGTGGCTTTGGATGAGTAAATAAAATGTTACTGGGCACTTTGGCTGGTAACTTTGTTATGAACTGATGATATGACTTTATCCCAGTGGCGACACGTGTTATTTTACATGCACTTAACCACCAAAATGTGTATATAATTGTTTTTATGAGAGGTACAATTTTACATAGAGACTACTATATGATGCTTTTAGTAATGCAATGACCTCCACTGTTTGCTGCAAATATGCAAAGACAAATAGCTAAATGTTATGACACAAATATAAATAAATATATATAAATAAAAAATATGCATAATGCAAGTATTTATGGCTAGTACATTTTCTTCACTCACTATTGGTATGTGTGGGGAAAAGGCAATTTGCACCCTGGTTCAATCTAAGCACTACTAAAACACCACAAAAAAGAACAACTGCCTCTACAACCACAATAAAAAAAGAATCGGAAGGGACACAATGTCTAAAACTGTTTATGGAAAGAAATACGATTGTTAAGAGAAAAGAAAATTCTGAGACAACAAGGAGTTTTAAAAAAAGACATACAAAGCACACCTAACAAAGCACAAAGTAGTCAGTGCAGCAGAAAGCATGTGAGAAAGGTTACACACAAATGTTAATGTATCAGAAGGCAGTTAATATTAGATGTATGTTTAAATAAATTGAATATCAAAATGACATTAATCAAAAGTAAAACCACTAATTACAGCAGAACATTCTTCATTTTCACATAAAAAACCCACAAACTTTCCCCTCATTCTTAAACTACAGTGACACAATGCTTGACTGAACATAATCCAGGACAAATAAAGTAATAATAGTAAAGTTCCAACTTGACATATTTAGTGGGTGAATGTGATTTAGTGAAAGAATAGGAATGTATGAAGAACAAGTTGCTGTTGATGTGTAAAAGACTTGCAAGAATTGCAGACTGATATTCTCTTCCAACATTCACTTTTTTGGGGAAAGATTTGGGGATTTTTGTTTTTTAATCAAAATATATACAGTATGACTATATAATAATATATAAATTAGCAACATTATATTTGCCAGACAAGAGCAGACTATTGCTGATGGACCTTGTCCTGTGTTCAACCAATACACTATCCTTAAGCTAAAAGACTGAGAGCTTAAAGGACTAAAAGAACTCTCTGATCTTCACTGAAAAAAAGGACATGACAGCATGTTCTAGGGGTGTAATTTGGCAAGCTCTGCCTTCCGTGGAAGGTTCAGTCTCTATATTTATCACAATAACAAAGACAGCAAACTCAGGTTAAATAATTAAATCACAGAGAATTCTTGAGTTCATCTGTGCCACACTGACCGACTCCAGAAATTATGCCAGCACATTTCAACCTCACTGTTACATGTTTGTACCTGAACAGAAGTACATATTTCTCTTTGGCAGCCACAGATAGTGTTAGAAGCCATGTTAAACCATGCTGCTAGCTCTACTATTTAGAATGGCTTCCTGTTACTTAAAGGTTCAAGCTGAAGCTATTAGCTGAATTAATCGATACATTTTTTTATATATGTCTTTAAGACATATCTTTATGTCTTGGAGACAGAAAGAAAATGCCACAGTATCAGAAATCAGACATCCATAATAGGCTGGATGAGTTGAGATGAAAAGAGTTAGAGGAGTTAGAGTTTAGAGAGTTAGAGGAAAAAGAAGAGGAAAAAGGAGGAAAAGGAAGGAGAAAAGACAAGGAAGAGAGAAGACAGTAGGAAGGGAAATAGAGAGGAATGAAAGAGGTGAGTAAAAAAAGAGGAGAAGAAGAGAAAAAAGAGAAATAGAGAGAAAGAGGAAAAAGAAGAGGAAGAGAAGAAAAAAGAAAGAAGAAAAGAAGAAGAAAGACAAGGAATAGAGAGAAAGTGGAGAGGATGGGAAACAGAGAAGAGAAGACAAGACAAGACAAGAAAAGAGACTTACGGTAGCAGGTGGAGAGTGTGGGGTCAGGCACAAAGCCTGTGTTGCAGAAACACCTGAAGCTGCCCACAGTGTTTATGCATTTTCCATTGGGACAAACACCTTGAATCTGGCATTCATTTATATCTGAGGGTGATAACAAATAATTGTAAGCAATTGTTTTTACACACTGATATGCACATTGTTTGCCTATATAATGGAATAACACCTTGTTCCCCTTCTGTCACTCACTCGACGTTGTGTCGATTGTAGTGACACAAGGGGTCTTCCTTGGGAGCCTCGTGTACCTCTGAACTTGAGAAAATGCCAATGTGAAATTGGCAGACAGAATTTGCATGTCCCGACCCCAGGCATACGGGTATAAAGGGAAGCGGGCGTGCGTCTGTTTAGTCAGATTTTTTCTTCGGAGCCGAGCGGTTGTGTGATCAGCGAGCTGTGTTCATGACTGCTTCACCCACCTCTGCAAGAGAGCTTCTGTTGGATCTGGCGGTGCATTCCAGCAACTTTCTCCTTTCTGCACCCTAGGCGCTTTGTCAGATTCGACGGTCACAGACGCTGCCTCGTGTGCCTGGGTCGCGATAACACTGAGGCGGCGTATGTGGATGGTTCATGTTCTTACTGCGAGAACATGACCAAGGCAACGTTGTGGTCACGGCTTTCATTCTTAAAGACGAATGCCACTCCAGCCGCCCCCCCACGTCACATGCGTGTGTGTGTGTGTGTGTGTGTGTGTGTGTGTGTGTGTGTGTGTGTGAGGATGACCTGGGTTGATGCATATGAGACCGCTTCAACACTGGCTTCAGACTCGAGTCTCGAGATGGGCATGGCGCCGTGGCACATACCATGTGTTGATCACCCCTTCCTGCCATCAGATTTTCAACCCTTGGACAGACCTGTCGTGGTCACCACAGACGCCTCTCAACTGGGTTGGGGCACCATGTGCTACGGGCACGGAGCCGCTTGCTCCTGGAAGGGCCCCGCCTGCGTTGGCACATCAACTGCTGCGAGTTGTTGGCTATATTCCTTGCCCCGAGGAGGTTTCTTCCGCTAGTTCAGGGCAAGCACGTCTTGATCCGTTCAGACAGCACTGCGACGGTAGCGTACATAAATCACCATGGCGGCATGCGCTCTCGTCATATGTCACAACTCGCCCACCATCTCCTCCTTTGCAAGCCACTCACATCCCTGGCTATCACAACATGATGGCGGACGCGCTGCTATCGCAGCCCATCACGACACAGTAGACGGCAAATCACTTGGTAAGCACGGCCTGATTATCAGGTTCCTTAGAGGTGCCATTCCCGGTCAAGCCTGATCCCCTCCTGGAATCTCTCCTTCAGAGACCCCCCTTCGAGCCGCTTGATTCAGTCGAGCTCAAAGCCCTCTCCTTGAAGACTGACCTCCTGATCACACTTGCTTCCATCAAGAGGGTTGGGGTCCTGCAAGCATTCTCAGTCAGCGACACTTGCCTGCAGTTCGGTCCGGCATATCATCACGACTGGGCTACGTGCCCAAGGTTCCTACGACCCCCTTCAGGGACCAGGTGGTGAACCTGCAAGTGCTGCCCCGGGAAGAGGCAGATCCAGCCTCTTCCTTGCTGTTTCCGTTACGTGCTTTGCGTATCTACGTGGACCATACGCAGGGCTTAAGATGCTCTGCGGCACAACCGACCGGGGGTTCCGCTTGCACACAGCGCCCTTCACCAAGTTGATCTAGTGAGCCTTCTCTCCCAGATTAGCCACTAAGTGGCAGTTCCTGGATGTTCTTCCTCCCTAGCCCTCTGGCCTGGGAGTTCAGCTGAGGTATTCGCCGCCAGACCCACCACGAGTCAAGTGCTCCGAAAAGGCCGCGGCGGCAGGGCTTGCTCCCATGCGGGTACTGGGAACTTAAGAGCGGTATATGACACCTTTTATTGGGGGTGTTGGGGAGGGTTACATCCGGCAGACAGAGCTGCTTCTAGCACGCAACAGCCTGCTTGCACCTGTCTCAGCAGTTCACGTAACACGGTTTAGTCCATGCGCGTTTTTATATGGGACACCTTGTGTCACGACAATCGACACAATGTCGAGTGAGTGACAGAAGGGGAACATCATAGTTACTGTTGTAACCTCCGTTCCCTGATGGAGGGAACGAGACATTGTGTCCCCCTTGCCATGACACTATTCCTACCACTTTAACGCGCCGTACCTTATTCTCGGCTTCTCAGTGCAAAAACCTGACTAAACAGACGCACACCCACTTCCCTTTATATCCGTATGTCCGGGGAGGGACATGCAAATTCTGTCTGCCAATTTCACACTTCTCAAGTTCAGAGGTACGCGAGGCTCCCAAGGAAGACCCCTTGTGTCACTACAATCGACACAACGTCTCGTTCCCTCCATCATGGAATGACGTTTGCCCTTCTATGTTATTGCTCTCATCTGATGAATATAGTACACAAAAAAGCCAAAACAAAGGTGAAATCACCAATTCCAATCTGACTGACAGCTTCTACACAATTACTGGGAGTCAATAAGGGAACATGTTTTTAATCACCAGGAAACTTGTGCTAACCAGGGAAGGAAGTTTCATTTTGTAGCGTGTGAGAGTCTTGAAATCAGACCTCAATACTGAGGAAAAAACACAAGCAGCAGCAATTACATTGAAAGTACACAGAAAACAAGGCTTGAGGGCATACACAAAAGTATGTGCAAGCATGTGATTTTTTTCATAGCTTTACTCATGTCTGTCTTTACACTATCGGCCACGATCTGCCATCTCAGTAAAAATCATTTGGAGAAAGAAAGTATATATACACACACACACACACACACACACACACACACACACACAGGCACACAAACACGCATTCCACCACAATGATTTTTCCAAGAGGCCACTGAGTGCAAGTTAAGGGAGTGGGCATTCGTCATTCACAGGCACTTTTAGGAAAATGAGAGCTTGTGCTAATAGTGTGACACAGATCCAACACATTTGCAAATGTAATGCTAATGTTTTCAAGATGATAGTGATGCACACGGAGAGAGGGCATACACTCACTCTCCTACACATCCAAACATCTGCAGGATGCTGTCAAATCTATGACATCATAGATTTGACAGCCCCCCAAATAAAAAACAAAAAATCCACATAACACACCGCATAACTGAATGTGTGTTTTTAACAGATTTCTAATTCAATTCTGTGTTCCATTCTTGAAAAAAAAGCATTACACATAATTTACAACTTAGTTGCAGAAAATAGTAGCTACAAAATAAAATTTGTTCCAAGTAAATACGTTTATATATTAACAAAAGATCATGTACAAAATAATTAAAACAGATAAAACGAATCAGAAAATTAAAAGTAAAAACACAATCAAATAATGTGCAAACATTGTAGCTTACATTGTAGGGGTACAACAGTTTGCCACTGGGGAAGTACCCTCAAAGGTATACCCACTGTACCTTATTTTCCACCTTAAGGTAACAATATATATATACCCTTTAGGGACAGATAAGGTACAATTACGTTCCAATTGACATGTAAAAGTATTGTGGGTTGTTTCTTTGAGGGTATAGTGGCAAGCTGTGTTGTACTTCTAAAGGTACTTTTTTTTTTTTTAGAGTGAAGAAGAACAAAAGTATCATGTAGAAAAATTTGATGACATAAATATAGTTAAGGAGTCCCATGAAACTCACAGTCAGACTTGCTTATGACTGCATGCTGCTGTTTATGAACACATAAACCTACAACTGAGGACAACAGCATAGGCATGATTTCCAACCTGGCCCATAAACCAGAGCTGAATGACTAATGGCAGGAAGAGAGATACCAGAGCATCAGAGCCTGGCAGGACACCCAAACAACAGGAGACTTGTCCTCTTACGCAGTAAAAGCTCTGGCCTGACACAAGAAAGCGTCAATGCTTTATTGGGAACCTCGGGCCTGGTTATCAGGACAGATTAAGTTCAGATTTTGACTACTGGTATGTTAAATTATTAACACTAATTCTTTCCTGAAAAAGTACATCTGTACGGCTAGTGGAAATGTTGTAAACTGATGTCTGGGAGAGAAACCCATGCTGAGATACTCATTAAGATATGGAGGTAAAATAATCCTTTTGTGCTTTCAGGCCTGTGTATTTAATCTAAGATACACATTAAATCACTGAAACAATCTAACATCCATTCAACGTACCTCCACAGAGCTATAGATATGAAGTACAGGAATTAAGGGTGCACAAAAGTCATTTTTCCCACTTAAAGTTTTACACCTACAAAATTGCATAGAACTTTTGACCAATGTACTGTTCTTTCTTATGCTATTCATTTACGCTTGTCATTTATTTGTCATTTTAACTGACAAATCATCTGACAAAATGATGAACACCCACATTACTTTACCTCTTTCATCATCTACCCCCAAGATGCTCAAACAATCTACTAAAGGTGTAATTATAGTTGCTGGGAAGAAGTTTAACATTAAAGAAACTACACATTTTCAATGATAACAAATATAAAAACAATTTGGCTTATTGGATGAAAACAATACTAAGTCAATTCACAGGAGACTAAATTATTCCTTCTCATTTTTATTCCTTTTATTTATTATTATTTTCCTCAAGCCACTTGGTTTCATCTTGCTTAACTGCTCTTAAGTATGTCTCAATGTTCCAGAATGGCAGATTGGGCAAGACCAGTTCACCAGACTTCAAACTCCTGTCTCTCCCGACGCAGAGTGCCTTTGGCCAGGCCACATGCTGGGCACTTCCCCTTAACAAAGCCTGCTCACTTTTAGCTGCGGTTCAGTTCTGGGTTTGGCAGGCTGATGCAGCTAGTGGTGGCTACTAACAGCAGATGTACTTGGCAACTGGGTGGTGTGGTTTGTAGTGTAACAGAAAAAAGAGAAACAGGTAGAAAGACAAATAGATAGAGAGAGGGGCAAGGATACCAATATAACCCAATACTGGCAGAATAAAATAAACACAAACACAAAATGCACACATACAGCTGTCTTATCAAAATGAATTATGTATTTACACCCCCTTGTTTTGAGGCTCCCAATATTTTTCATTCTTTTTCTTTCTCTTTTCATTTCTGTGTTGGTGGAGTGATGACAAATCATTCTTAAATGGCCATTTCTCTAGGGATAACAAAATGAAAGACCTCTTTTTTTGAATGCCCAAGAGCAAAATGGGATACCTACATGAAGACGATTTTAAATGTTTGGTATGTTTGGTGACACTAGTGGTGTGAAATGGTGTGCAGAAATTACATGTGTACACAAATAGCAGATGTATCAGTGTTAAGTTTTATCTCAGTTTAGTACTCTCAGACTGAGCTACCCAACTACAACACAGATTAGTAAGATCTATCAAACATGTCACCTGTCTCTCGTTCTTTATTGCTCTCTTTCTTTTTTTTGTGTGCTAACTCATGTTATAGAGACATAGAGAGAGAGAGACATAGAGATAGAGAGTGTGTCTTCTCTGTGATAGATCTGGGGTTTACATTTTGCAAATGGCAATTTAATACAACGAACACTAAATGGCAGTTTAGTAATGGTGTATGTGGCCAGCAGTGACAGGTAGAAGCTAGTGGGGGGTGAACTGAATTACATGTGTCATTGACAAATATACACATACACAAACGCACACATACAGCTGTCTTATCAAAATGAGGTGTATTTACACCCCCCTGTTTTGAGGCTCCCACTATTTTTCATTCTTTTCTTTTCGTTTCTGTGTTGGTGGAATGACAAATAATTCTTAAACGCCCATTTCTCTGGGAATAACAAAATGAAAGACCTCTTTTTTTGAACGCCCCTCATCTGCGAGAGCAAAAACAGACAGTTGATGAACAAATACACTAACCTGTGCAAATGCAGCTCCACACACATATACACTGCTTAAATTGAGGAACACATTCATCATAGAAAACACACATGTGTGCATATGCAATAAAGTATGACAAGCAGAAACAAGCCATGGCTCTTACCAACACATCGAGTAGCATTCAACCTCTTATAGCCTTGAGGACATTCAATCATTGTAGTCGGCCGCTGCAGAGGAATCGCTTTGGAGGAGAGAGCGAGAGAGAGAGAGAGTGAGTGAGTGAGTGAGTGAGTGAGTGACAAAGACACAAAATAAATCAGATTCAGATACAGCTCTACAAAAGTTTTTTTTGAGCAAATATAATCCAGAAAGCACACATGCATCTAATAAACATCTGGCTGATGAGCATTTGCTATTTGGTAACAAAAAAACTTTATGAAATGACTTGAATACTAGACTAAATTACAAGTGAATTTACACCTTAAATCCCATTGCATGATGTGATTTACCCAACTTGGATGAAAGTGTTTAGTATGCTGTTGTCCCTATTAGGCTTCTTATTTATTTAAGCAGAAAGACTTCATAGGTCAACAAGCCAAAACCATGCTTGGTTGACCAGCAATTCACGGTGATAGAGCGAGAAAGAGAAACCACAAAAAAGCTTGACATAGTTGTGTTGTAACTGTTTTTAGGGGTGGGGTGGGCCTTTGAATTGGGAAAGCATAACAGGAACAGGGTTTATTTCCCTCTCTCGAGAAAAGACCGTTATAAAGCATATAACAAGAAGGGGGCGAGAGAAAGCAGACACATTTGGATGAGAACGGAATGGTATTGGCACATCATATTTTGACCAGCCCAGCATTGAACATAAAGGGGGCTGAACCACAGACTTATTTACATCTTCATTACCTCTAGACTTGTGTTCAGTTACTGCCATGCAGCACTGTCTGTATTCTATTTCCGTTCTGTGCCAGTCAATTTCCTAGTAAGTGTTTGCCTACAGCTGTTGCAAACAGATCTCTGAGACAGCAGTAATATCACATCAACTTCACTCTCTCGTTTTGATATTAAATCTTGATTTGCTTTCAAAAATTTAGTTAACACCCACATAATTAAAAGTGTCAGATGAAGAAAGCACACTTTTCAAGGGATGGAATAACATTTTAATGGCATTTAAAGATTGAAACAACAATCCATAAATATTTTAGCCATACAACTCTTATTTTGGTGACATCCATAAGGTTTAAATCAGTGATGTGTCTGGGAATGCATAAAATGCATTGATGCCCATATATGGGCAGAGAATTTCAGAAACATCTACTGACATACAGTGAAGACAGAGAGATATACACTATTGTATAGTGTATATTGTTATTATAGTTTTTATTTTATTTGATTCATTACCTGGCACCTTATTTTAATTCTATCTTTATTGCTATTTGTTACTATTTTACCATTATTAGTTGTCTTGTCATTTTCTGTTTTGTGTATTAATGCTTTGGCAATATTGTATGTAAACACAATCATGCCAATAAAGTACTTTTAAATTGAAATTGAAAATTGAGAGCGAGAGAGAGAGAGAGAGAGAGAGAGAGAGAGAGAGAGAGAGAGAGTGAGAGAGAGAGAGAGAAAGAGACAGAGAGAGAGAGATGGTACACTGACTGTATTCTGACTGCGTTCCAGAAGGACTGACTTCAGGGCAGTAACTAAGCATGGAAGAATCACGCCTGAATGAGTAAATGTGTGTGTGTGTGTGTGTGTGTGTGTGTGTGTGTGTGTGTGAGCGTGTATTTATCACTTTGTGGGGACCAAATGTCCCCATAAGGATAGTAAAACCCGAAATGTTTGACCTTGTGGGGACATTTTGTCGGTCCCCATGAGGAAAACAGCTTATAAATCATACTAAATTATGTTTTTTGAAAATGTAAAAATGCAGAAAGTTTTCTGTGAGGGTTAGGTTTAGGGGTTGGGTTAGGTTTAGGGGATAGAATATAAAGTTTGTACAGTATAAAAACCATTATGTCTATGGAAAGTCCCCATAAAACATGGAAACACTACGTGTGTGTGTGTGTGTGTGTGTGTGTGTGTGTGTGTGTGTGTGTGTGGAACCAGGTCATTACTAAAGCTAGAATGTGTGCCAGGTGAGTCAGCAAGTTCAATGCAGCATGTAACCAATTACTTAACTGCTTTTGCCCACTCATAACGCTCTTTGTTTTTTTTCTGTTGAATCCATCTGTTCCATTTCTTGCTCTCCTTCCATTTCTTGCACCTCAAATGGTTTTCAAATACGTAACACCACCACTTCTTGTCAGATTAAGTGAGAAATCAGGGCTGGGCTTCAGATTAATAATGTTTTCCCGCTCTTTTCAGATCGCACCACTGCAGAGTCCACTATTCAACTGCACAATCGTGTATTGCTACTGTTTCACCTCAGATGAGGCTCAGATATGCTAGCTCATTTGAAGGCGGATGGCTTGTCTCACTTTTAAAGTATATGGTTTTAAACAATCTCAGTCTTATCAATCAACAGATATTTAAGTGTAAAACTTTTAGAAATATGCTTGGGTTTGTGTGTGAGGGCGATACTTTTCTGTGAAAGTGAGGTAAATGTTGGTTCTGTATATATGTGACTGTGTCTGAGAAAACAGACAATTCTGTAATACATGTTTGTGAATGAGAGGATGAAGCAGATTTACATTTACATTTACATTTATGCATTTGGCAGACGCTTTTATCCAAAGCGACTTACAGTGCAATTATTACAGGGACAATCCCCCCGGAACAACCTGGAGTTAAGTGCCTTGCTCAAGGACACAATGGTGGCAGCCGTGGGGTTAGAACCTGTAACCTTTTGATTAACAGCCCTGTGCTTTAGCCACTACGCCACCACCACACCACAGATAATTGTGTAAGAGATGATTAAGACAGTTGTTTTGATTGAAAGTGAGGCAGATGACTGCATGTGTGAGGGTGAGACAGATGTTTGTGTGTAAGGGTAAGACAGCAGCTTACATGTTTTTTTGGGGCATTTTTGGCATTTGTGGAATCCCCATGATGTGCCCACTGTCCCACAGCAAACATCCTGTTTAGACAGGCCAGGCAGGGCTTTCCCACACTATAAAAAAAAAAAAAAATCAAATCAAAATTAAATGAGCCAATGAAAAAAGAAAAGAAAAAAGAGAGAACAGAGAGAGATCCTTCTCTGCAAAATAATGGGACACACACACACACACACACACACACACACACACATTATTCAGTACACGAAAAAACATTTCAGCACACACACACAAAATAATTGCTCACACACAGCCCTTAATCCCAGTTCTCTCTGATCAACACTCTGATACGTTTCCCCCAACTGAATCTAATCTGCTGAACCAGACACAAAGCAAAGAACAATCAGAGAGACAGTAATGATACACAACACAAACAAAGCCTGCAAGTGTTACGCTGACAGCACTGTTACCAGCAGGTGAGATCTCAAAAGCCTGATAACACTCTAATCTCTTCTGACAAAGTCGCAAATTAAGTCTGAATGGGTGCAAACACAGTGAAGGCACTTTACGATTAGAGAGAGTAAACAAACAACACCTAGACTGAACTTGATTATAATAACTTGATAAATGTATGACTACTGGAATCAAAGGAAAAAGCCAGTTGTTTTAAGCAGGAGGCAAGTACTAAATCAAACTCTTAAGAATTCAGATAAAGTTCTATTGTATTTGAACTGCAGTTCTCGTCTTAAGAGATTCCCTTAAGTAACACAATGTTCTGCAGGGTCTACTCTCTCTATAAATTTGGTCTCTTTTCACTCTACTTTTGATCATCCACTGATAGCAGAACCAAAGTTTGTAAAAAAGAGATTAAAAGTGAGAGACAGTGAGAAAGTAAAAATGGGTGCTTCACAGTTTACAGCAATAGTGAGAGACAGAAACAGAGAAAGAAAAGATAAAAACTGAGATAGAGACGAAGGCAAAAAGAGGCAGATGCAGTTAAAAAGGTAGATGCAGATGTAGGAGCAGAGATGTTGAAATAGTGATAGAAGATAGAGGCATTTCTTGACTCCATATTTCGATTTTCAGGATTTTTTTGTTAATTTCAGGGCCATTTTTGCCCAGAGTCCCTGTTAATTTCTGACACTATTGGCATTGTATATTTCTAAGGTATAGTAGCAAGTAAACGAGATATCCCCACATATATGTCAAACTACATTGTGTTAATATTTGACACAGTTTAAACATTGCCTACTTTAGAAAAGAGTAGTGGTCGACCGATATATCACAGAGGCCGATAAATCAGCCGATATTCTGACTTTTTTAATTATTGCATTGTTTTTTTTTGTTGAGGGTGTGTCTGAGACATGTAAACGACCAGTCACGGCTTGTTTTGTTGTTACGTGCCATTGTGTTACTACAATATAGACCGGTGTGCAACACAGTGTCATTTAACAGTCTGCAAATCAAAGCTGCGGCAGACATGTTTGAGCTCATAATTTGAAAGTACTCATCTGTTTCATTCTCCCTCTCTCTCCTCAACAGTTCCATGTAATTTTTAATTGTCGCATCTAATGATAAAAAGGCAAATATCAGTAAAAGTAATATCATATACCATCTGCAAAATGCACATATTTCGTTTTAATAGATGTAATAAACCAACCTCACACAACTTCAGCAGATATAGCATCCCGTGGAGCGCTCATTTATTTACCTATAAAGTGCGTATTCCATCAGCCAGAATCAAAAACAAAAGGATCAGGATCAAAAGTTCCTCTGACTCACAAATAATGATGGTCTGTCCATGACAATCCAAGTAGGCGATCCAGGGTGTTAAACTGTCAGGAGATTGAGGCTTGTGCTGGATCCGCACAAGCATGTGAGTGCAACTTCAAGGCTTTAACTGAAACCAGGAAAATGCTGCCTCTGGAGGCTGTATACGGAGGTATGATGAAAATAAGGTGCTCTTCAAACAGTTCAGAGACCAGTTTCCTTAAGAGTTCCATTAATTCAAAACAGATGTCAGTTAAGCCATTAACTGATTAGGCATCAAGGTAGCAAGTCAGCTGCCTATGTTTTCAGATGCAGCCCAAGGTAAAAGTGCTTCTCGTGTGCTGTAAGTAAATGTCATATACACTATGCACTGTATGTACAATTGGTTTGACTCTATATTTATTGAGTAAATGTGATTGCTAACGTGGACATGCCATCCATGGTTGCTTGACTACTGTGTGTACTGTTATTTTCATGTACAAATAAATTATTAAAATTTGATGACTAAACAGAAATGTGAATAAACTGCTATCTACTATTTAAAATACAATATAATTTTTTAGTTTTGTGTGAAATTGAGTAAATATAGTGCTAAAAAAGAGTTTATTATATTTTTTTAGCAATTATATGTTGTTATTTACTATATAAAATTTTGTGATATATTGGCATTGTATCAGCCACCCTGCTCTCTGGATATTGGAATCGGCCATTAAAAAATCCATATCGGTCAACCACTAGAAGAGAGTACACCAGTGGCAGTTTATGCAAGCTGCTGTGCTCATGATGCTGTGCCCTTCCATCATGCGTGTTTTAGTTTATAAACACATTTAGAACTTATAGCATTCTTCTTCCCAAAAATTCTGAAATATTATGTATTTTGTATTGTGATGAAAAATAATTATAGCGAAGTTACATTTTTTATCAACTCAAGCAAAAGTACTATTATATATTTAGTTGAAAAATTTGAAAAATGTAGTCAAGTATTGTATCGAGAGTAGTTGTAATTCATTACTTTCCATCTCTGCTGTCCACTGCCTGTACCTATGGCTTAAGTCCAGGGTATACTTTGACAAGAATGCTTAGCGTCTGCATACAGTCGAAAGAACGCGCTTTCAAAGTGTACTTCATTTGACTGTGCATGCCTACACAGGCGGTGTTCGTATATGCGCTAAGGCTGCTATGAGATGGAGTTTAGACATCTACAATGTCTTTATAGTCCTTCAGACTCAATTTATACAAATGCAGGTATCTCATGACCTCCTTACACAATTTGCTCTTGACATGCACATCCACTGCTGTTATTTCCACAATCGTCTGCTGTTGTTTACCACCAATTACATCTTCTTGCACTTCTTTGTGAGAACAATGACTCAATTGTGAGTCTTGCTAAATTGTGGACAAAAAAATTCATGCAAATACCTCCATGCATATATGCATTCTCCGCGTTCAGAGATGCATGGTTAGAAAAATCAGTGCTCTCTGCTGATGGCAATATTTGCGTCACGTGTCCTTTGCACTGGGTTCGTGACGTTGGGCTTCAGGATGGACTTAAATGAATTGAACCACCAAGCTACCAGCCAGACTGCGATACACCTCGCTGACCTCCGCCAGCATAATTTTGGTCATAGAATGGAATACACTCTCTTCTAATAGACTATATAGACAATAAAGTTATACCAACTAAAGCCATTATCAGCCAAATAAAAAGTATACTGCATCTACGTGCACTTCTGAAGTCAATTTAGGAAGGACTTCATAGATACTTAATCATTAATCTTAGAGTTCGTACAAAATCCTTTAGTTTAAAACATTGCTCACCAACATCTACTCAGTTTACTTGCATAAAACAAGACTTGTACAGCACATATATAATTTGTTTAACCAGAGAGGAACTGCCCCCTGGTGAGCCTGCTTTCTCCACAGGTAATTATTCTCCATTAACAAACATCTTATGGAGTTTTGTGTTCCTTGCCACAATCGCCACTGGCTTGCTCTCTGTGGGCCTAAAGACAATAATTTTTAAGGCGTGTTTTTTCATCTTGTTATTCATTTACACTGGACAATGAGTACTTTAATAGCATATATTTTTGTAATGCTGCTTTGAAACGATGTGTGTTGTGAAAAGCACAATACAAATAAATATAACTTGACTTGACAGGTAGAGGTACAGACAGACTTAGAGACAGGCCTCTAGAGGTAGAGGTAGATATAGAGGTAGTGATACACAGAGGTATATGTAAAGGTAGAGATACAAGTAAAGATAGACCTAGAAGCAGAATTAGAGGTAGCCAAAGAAGAAGAGGTAGAGATGGACGTAAAGTTAGAGATAGACGTAAATGAAGAGGTACAGTTAGAGACAGACATAGAGGAAGAAGTAGAGGTAGAGGTAAATCTAAAACTGTAGATACAAGCCTTACGCGTACACACTCAAACATCATCTCTCTGACCTGCATTCCTGCAGTCTCCTGGAAGCAGCGTCCTAGTTGGTTCTTGGATGTCACCGGCTGGAATTGGACATATGTTTGCTGGTTGGGGTAAAGGACGCCACCATGACTGTGTCCATGCTGGATGCTCTGGCTGCTGCTGGACTCAGAGATGTGGTAGGAAAAGGAATGGCTAGACTGTGTGTTCATCACCTGCCCGTTACCGTCCACCGGAGACACCTGGTGGATCTGTACAGAGGCTTCTGGAGGATGTTTAACATGGACATTAACCAAACCTGCAGGAAGAAAAGTAATACTTTGACAGTTATTAACTTTACAACCACCAGCACTAAAGAACGATTTTCTGAGCCTCTGATAATGTGTATGAACCACTGATGCTGTGTGTGAACCAGATGAAAAACAGAGGCTACATTTTCAATTTAACACCAGCAGAAATTTACAAATTTCCAGCAATAAGCAAATCGTTTTTTGTCCACACCGATCATGAAACTGTTGCGTGATGTGACACAATCACACCCAATCAAGACAATTTGATGTTCAATCTATAGTTATGACGAGCAGGATTTTGGACCAATAAGATTTCACAGTGGACAGAGCTTTTTAGCGTGAAACTGCAGATGTACAAACAAAGAAATCTACAAAATGTCCTTTCGCTTGTCATAGCTGGTTAGGAAAATAAATAATTAACATTAACATCATGCATAATAGAGCTGGTTGTGAACGTAAAAACACAGAAGAAAAGTGTTACCCTGATTTTGTCCAGTGCTGTAGGTGATTGGCAGTGTGTGTGTTGAGTGGACGTGTGCCTTCTGCCCAGTTACCACTGTCTGCTGTCCCAGGTGTCCGTTCAGAGTCTGCATTTGGCAGAATTTTCCAGTAAAGTTGGGAGGGCACTGGCACTTGTCCCGAGCACTACATTTACCTCCATTCATGCAGGGCAAATGGCAAACAACTAAAACACACAAATAAACACAGAGTAAATGTGCCGTTTATCACACCCATATTGAATGACACTGCAGAATTTAGTTCAGTGACAACTGTTTGCAGATAAAATACACAATCACATTTATGAGACACACAAACATCAAAGTTCAGGTTTGCCCTACATTTGTGCAACACATCCAAATATAAGATGTGCATGTTTGTGTGTGTGAGTGAGAAACAGAAAATGTGAAACATAGAGAGTTGATACGTTGGGCTAATATGTGTGTGTGTGTGTGTGTGAGTGAGAGAGAGAGAGAATGTGAAACATAGAGAGTTGATACATTGGGCTAATGTGTGTGTGTGTGTGTGTGTGTGTGTGTGTGTGTGTGTGTGTGTGTGAGTGTGTATTTATCACTTTGTGGGGACCAAATGTCCCCATAAGGATAGTAAAACCCGAAATGTTTGACCTTGTGGGGACATTTTGTCGGTCCCCATGAGGAAAACAGCTTATAAATCATACTAAATTATGTTTTTTGAAAATGTAAAAATGCAGAAAGTTTTCTGTGAGGGTTAGGTTTAGGGGATAGAATATACAGTTTGTACAGTATAAAAAACATTATGTCTATGGAAAGTCCCCATAAAACATGGAAACACTACGTGTGTGTGTGTGTGTGTGTGTGTGTGTGTGTGTGTGTGTGTGTGAGTGAGAGACAGAATGTGAAACATAGAGAGTTGATACATTGGGCTAGTGTGTGTGTGTGTGTGTGTGTGTGTGTGTGTGTGCTTAAACGCTACACAGAAATGTAATGTACAGTTTTACAGTACAAAACTGTAATGACAGTTTTAAGTGACACATTTCCACTTAAACATATAATTATGTCAACAGACCATTCTGTCATGACACATCTTCCACTTTCCGCTAGTTAAAATCTCACTTGAGCCTCACACTTACTGCTGGCAAAATAATAAGAGCAACATGATGAATGGATTTAATTATCCCACTACTGAGGTATATACATGTTTGGATATTTCTGTTGTGGTATAGGACATGTCAACATTTAAATGAGGTGAACCTCATTTTCCACATTCAATTAAAATTAATTTAAATAGTTCCCAACCAAAAGACACATAATATAATTAACCATCATGAGCTCATCAACGTGCTCATTAAATAAGCATGGCTGTCATTACCACCACACCCATTCAGCACAAAATGATGTAATTTCCTTCAGACCACATATACCTCCTGTGGTCAGACACAGAGTTCACTGGTACTGCAGATATCATAATTCAAAATTGGAGGAAGGAAAAAATGCATGAGTGCATACACACACACAAACTAATATGAATTACATATACACTTTCCCAGACAAAATCTTTAGTACTGCACATTGGTGTATTCATGAGTGGCACAAGGGATGGGCTACTGGGAATTAAGCCATGAATCTTTTCAGTAAAGCCCCAAAGTTTTTATTACCTTGTAGTGATGTCAAAAATACCCGTACATATTGTGGCTGAATGACCTGCCCCTCTCTCTCATTCTTATCGCCCTGCCTCTGAGGGCGTTCTTCAGCCAGGCTCACAACGGAAGTGGGCAGGAGAGGGTAGAGGTGCAATTATAAGCCCCGTTTGGACAGTAATAAGCCCCGTCTGGACAGCAGATGATGAAGCACACATGATGTAAATATGTAGAGCCAGCTTCTTTCTCCTTGTGTGCACACACTGGCATCCTCGCAGGTCCAGGGACGGAGCAGGGAGGGTCCGGTGTGAGTTACATGCATCGCTAGAGCCGCACCACAGACCCCCATGCCAATTAGATGAAACACCGGGGATTGGAGCACACGTTGCGGCTGACGGGCGAGGATGCCGGACTGCCCTATACAGTATATATACCCACAAGTTAATGATACCAACCTATTACAATATAACACCAAATACATATGCAATTCAGTTCCTACACATTGTCTTGTTGCCGGCTGTTTGTTGCGTATGATCACATGCAAGAAAAGAGCTCATGAATCGTGGCAGTTTGTGAAAGGTTCAAATGCCTGTCTTGGTGAAATATTGGAAACTACCTTGAGTTGGTCCATCCAGATGCTGTAAGTACCAAATACTTAGATATTTAACTCTAAAAGCAAAGAGTAAAATATACAGATGTGGTTGAGGAATTTGCAAAGTTTAAGTCACAAGCCAGGACATTTGCAAAACGTTTTAATTAAAAGCAACACTATGTACATTTTTTTGTTAAAAAATAACAATGTTATTAATGAGATCTTCCAAACCACGTCTTGACTTTACCCAGATACACTGTGATAAACCTATAATAACGATTTAAATTGTAGAGCTGTTGGGAAGTATTTCACAGGAAATTGCATACATATGTCATTCACCCATGTGTGCTGACATCATATCCGTACACAGAGAACACAAGCTCTGGCTACTGTAGCGCGTGTATGGTAGTGTGAACTTGAAAGTTAGTTGTCACAATGAACGAGAAATATTGACCATGGATAATTAAAAACAGCAAACCTCCATGGACTAACCAGTTGTAAAAACAAAGAAACCCCGTACAGAGCAGAGTCTACAAGCAAAACGGGAAAGCGACAGAGTCCGTACTAAAACCTGAATCAACATCAGCTTGGCTTTTCAGAGGTGGCGAAAGGATTTAAAAGTGACCCAGAGATGGCTTTTTTCTTACTCAACAGGTAAGATATTTTATTGATATGGTTCATGTATAGTTGTGTAATCACACCCACACACACACACACACACACACACGTATTTGTGTGTGTAGTGAAATACAATAATTATACTGTAATCTGTGCAGAACTATTCACTTGCTAGCACACGTGTGTATTTTTCTTTATAACGGCAATCATTTATATAAATAAATCCTTTAGTCCTAGGCTTGCCAAGGACATGTGAATCTTGAAATGATGTTGACCACTGGTTGGTAACAATGGCAATCTATAAATTAGTCACTACAATGGTCTATTTGGTCAGAATATCCTGCAGTTACAAAAAATGTACAATGTTTGACCATATCATAATCATTTGGCCAGAAGGCTAGGTAGAAATAACATCCAGGAAGCGATGCTTAGTGGCTAGCCTGGGAGAGAAAGTGCACTGGATCAACTTGGTGAAGGGCGCTGGGTGCAAGCAGAACACCCAGTCGGCTGGTCCACATTACCGAGTTCTACCAGCTCGGACCTGAAAAAACACGGGACAAGACCGACTCAAGCCTGAGATTGTAAAATCTCGCAAAGGTATTGGGTGTTGCCCAGCCTGCTGCTCTGCAGATATCTGCTAGGGAGGTGCCGTTGGCCAGTGTCCACAAGGATGACACACTTCTCATCGAGTGTGCTCAAACCTGCAAGGGGGCGGGCACGGCCTGAGTCTGGAAGGCCAAGGAAATGGCATCGACGACCCAGCGGGAAGCCTCAGTTTGGAGACAGCCTTCCCTTTCCACCATCCACCGAAGCAGACAAAGAGCTGCTCAGAACATCTAGCTCCGCGTGAGGTCCAAATAAATGTGCAAAGCACGTACCGGACACAGCAACGAGAAGGCTGGGTCTGCCTCTTCCCGGGGTAGCTTGCTTCCAGGTTCACAACCTGGTCCCTGAAGGGGGTCGTAGGAACCTTGGGCACGTAGCCCGGTCGTGGTCTCAGGATAATGTGAATATGTGCCGGACAGAATTCTAGGCAAGTGTCGCTGACAGAGAACACTTGCAGGTCCCCAACCCTCTTGATGGAAGCTAAGGATGCCAGAGGGTACCCTGTTCCTGAGAAGGAAGGTCCTTCCTCCATTTGCCAGGGAGGTGCTGTAGCGAGGAGCATGAGATCCGAGAACCAAGTCCGGTTGGGCCAATCAAGATGACTTGTTCCTCGTCCTCCCTGAACTTGCACAGCACCAGTGCAAGAAGGCTCACTGGGGTAAATGCGTAATTGTGGCCAGCTGTGTTCCAACGCGTCAGAAGGGGCTTCTGTCAGGGAGTACCAGAGAGGGCAGTGAGTGTTGTCCTGGGAGGCAAAGAGATCTACCTATGCCATGCCGAATCAGCCCCAAATCAGCTGGACCACCTGGGGGAGGAGCCTCAACTCTCCGCTGCGTGAAACCTGTTGTGAAGCGCATCCACTGTTGTGTTGCGGTTGCCAGGGATATGAGTGCGGTGGCGGATGCTTTATCCAGGGATCTGCTGCAACCAGGTGAATGGAGGCTTCACTCGGATGTTGTGCAGTTGATCTGGCAGCGGTTTGGTGAGGCAGAGCTTTTCAGCTGCCCTAATCTCAATCTGATACTGATGTGAGGGCTCAAGGTTTTAATGTCTACTCTACCACTTCATTCAGGCAGACGGATCAGTTATTTGTCTGTTATGGCAGTATGCATAAGGTTGCACCTTTTTCCAAACAACGATTGTCATGCTGGACTGTGGAGGTGGAGTTGATAAAATTGGCATATGATATGGTTCAAAAACCCTTACCAAAAAGTGTTACTTGCCATTGGCAGGACTGTCTATTCGTCTTGGGGAGTTTCCTTGGCAGATGTCTGTGTAGCTGCTATCTGGTCTTCTCCATGCACATTTGAATGTTTCTACAAGGTTAGTGTGGCTGCTTCCCATGATTCCCATTCCTCTGCAGTCCTTCTGGAGCGACATTGATGATTTCTGGTGGGTAACATTCCTCATGACTGTGTTGGTACAGAATGTGTCATCCACTAGTGCTTAGCACTGCCTCTGAATTCCAGATGACTGCCAGAGTTCCTTGTCATTCAGATTGCGCGAGAAAGCATTCCGAGGCGAGGCACCGAGGTGCTGTGGTTTATATCGGGGCGGCTGTGGCTCAGGTGGTAGAGCGTGTTGGCTGCCAATCGCAGGGTTGCCGGTTCGATTCCCGGCCTGGCCGAATGTCCTTGAGCAAGACACTGAACCCCAAGTTGCTCCCAATAGCAGGCTAGCGTCTTGCATGGCCGCTCTGCCACCATTGGTGTATGAGTGTGAATGTGTGTGTGTGTGTGAATGAGTGATAGGGACACAGTGTAAAGCGCTTTGGTAACCTCTAAGTTTAAAAAAAGCGCAATACATTTACAATATCCTTGCAGCTATGTCTGAGTCATGATGTGACTTTGTTGTTATATTTTCTTAAACTTATCTAGCTGGCACTGCGATTATACACTAATGCTTAGCACCACCTCTGGCGCACAGAACCACAGTTACATACATAACTATTGTTTTCTTTCATGGTTTCTTTTCATCAGGATCTTGCTGATTAAAATACAGTCATCTGAAGACAAACAAAGCATTTTTCTCAATCAGAGAGCATTAGAGATGTTACACAGAAGAAATGTTCCATTGTATCCATAGTTTTAACTGTGATAGTTGCAATAAGATCATAATAACCATAGGCAAAAGTACAACCATGATTACATGGACAGTAACCATAAAATTATGCCAATTTTCATAAGAAAAACACACCCAGAAATTAACTACCCCGATAATAAGTTCATGGTAAATGTTTTTAAATATCTGTGATGTGTGGATTGAAAGCCTTAACATTTCTGTCCGTTCATGGTACAATTCTGTTCAGAATGTTGGGGCCACTTAATACAATTTTAAACTAGTTTAACCATCGACACTTAATGGGATTTTATAGAGGTTTTAAACAAATAATAAATTCTGAATCCGCGACCCAGATAATTCTCACTCTGGCCTACCTACACCATTAACTTTTATTCTCTCAGTCGGTCGGATGGACGGATGGACAGACAGACAGAACAACTAAAAAGTGTACATACACACACGAGCATACAGAGTGGCTGGCAAATAAGTGGAAATCTTGGAGCAGGGCTGAGTCAGAGGGCTGTCAGAACCAGTAGAGCAATTGAGTACAGCAATAAAAAGCCCTCAACAGCATAGGGAAAGCATGACAAGCATGAAAGTTTATTGTAATCTGTTGTAATGTCTATCACTCCATTCAGAGTTCAATTGCAGAGACTTCCTTGACCATGACAAGACCACACTGAATAACAAATGACCACAATACACATCCACCCACACATATACAGACATCACTTTCCATTTTTTCAATATCAGCCTAAATGTTATTTTTAGGGATGTGGAACATGTCTCAAAAATTGTGACTGTCCTAGGTCACCCTAGTTTGGTGTCACTGAGATCAAACCTGCTGCGATGCTTCTTAACTTGCCTATTTTGAAGCAAAACAGTAGATTGAACATCCATCAAAACATCTAGTCTAGATGCGTACGGGTGAGTAACAGGATGACAGAATCTTAATTTCTTAAAATACTTTTAGTAACGCTCACAGCAAAGGTGTTATAGATCATTATAATGGAAAAATCCTAAAGAATGACAACATCCAACTGTTCTAAAAAAGATTCCTTACATCATCTAATTGAAAAGCTAATTAAATTATCTCTTAACACGTCTTTTTCACACAATGTTATGAATGTAAAATAAAGCACTTCAATGTCTCAGTGTTAGACCAGTCATAAAACTGTACTTGGAATAAACATTTTGTCATCAGAACTCTCACAGAATGCTAAAGGAACGATCAAATGGTGCAGTCACATTTACCTTTGCACTGCGAAATTCCTTGAGCGAAGAAGGTGCGGGTGGACGTTGAGTGCATGTAAAACCAGCAAAACAAAAAGTAATGCTGCACTTTATACGCAGAACTCACTGCTAAAAAAATATCCTTGAGCAGTATGAAAACTTAGTGTAGCTGTGAACGAAGAACTCTCCACACAGAGGACACTGCCAAACCAAGCAACTTCCTTTTGGTCAATGCAGCAAATTCGCCAGTCAATGTTCAACAAATTTGAACTCCATGAGATATCAGCAAGAGCTAATTCTTCAACACTGAAAGTCCATCTGGCAAAATTCATCATCGTGCAGATTCCAATTGAGATGACTGTACTGCGCCCGCCAAAATTCCCCATGCAAAGGTAAATGTGACTGCATCTTACAAATGCTGGTGGAACACTGACATTGCTGTCTGTACAGTTGATGTGCTGGGAGAATCTAATACAGTAACAGGGCTGCACTGAAAAACATTTTTTAGTGAGTGTGCGTAGGAGTGTGATGAAGATTGTCTATGTCAGCTAATCAACTTTCACCTGCTGTGGTAGCACTGTCATGCCCACTAAAAAGCATTTCATAGGTGGCATATGAGGACCTGAGAAGGAAAACAACCAGTGTAAGATAAGATCGCAAATAGTTAAGAGTAAATTTTAATGTAATTGTGAAATCATAATTACTGTACATAATTAGCTCACCTGGAATGCCACCATCTGAAAAAAGAGCAGCCATCCATGGCACTTAAACAAAGCTGTGGCATAACATTTTCCTGTAAAGCCCTCAAGTCTCTGCTAGTACAGACAGGTTCAGTTGTAGCTTCATTGAGATCGCAGTCTAAACACCCAACACAACTCAGTCAAGATGTACACAAGATGTACACCCATAAACATAAATAACAATTATAAATTACAATTAATTCACTTTTTTTCTTGGATAAATCATTTCTTCACACAAATGGTAACATAAGTAAAAGAGTACTTTTCCTTTGGTATTTTTTAAATACAATATTGAAATATACAGACTCATATAAAATGCAGATTATATCGTTGTCCTGAATACATCAGGACATATTGCCATTAAACTGCAAAAATGCAATGTGGTGACATGCATTTTTACTACATCCGAATGCGATTTGTGTGATCGGAACACAAATTATTTTGGACCTTATTTACACCTGTATTGAGCATTTTCCATTTGTGATCTTACCCCTCTTTAACAGATGCTATTACAAGGTGTGAAAGGGCTCCAGATCAGTCTGGAATACATTGTGGACTTTCAGAAGTGTTAGCATCACAGCAATACATTCCCATTTATACGCAATTAGATTCAAGGATCATACAGCTACATATTGATTTACACTGCAATAATATTTTAGTATTTCTATACGAGACAGTCCATTGATCAACATGACAGTCAAATCCAACAGTTGATCAATACTTCACAGATCTGTACATCACAGTCTGTGTGTGTGTGTGTGTGTGTGCATGTCTCTAATTTCTCCATGCTGCTGGAGCTCTGCCTGCAATCTCTCCTCCCAGCTATGTCTGGATCAGAGCTGACACAGCGCTTAACGTTCCTTATAAGGCCGCACACACCGTGTATTCACCCACTCCAGACATTCACCTCTTTGAAACAAATGGCTTGAGAGAGAGAGAGAGAGAGAGAGAGAGAGAGAGAGAGAGAGAGAGAGAGAGAGAGAGAGAAAATCGAGAACTTAGCACCATGCACAACCTCTGTTTAAATTACTTCTCTTATTCTGGCTGTCCGCAAGAGTATCTGTCAGAGCACTTACTCCTCTGAGGTTTCCAGACCCTCTTATATAGAAAATCTGTACCAGCTGCTCTTCCTGCTGTATACTTATTACAAAATCCACAGGTGAACACTATCCCCTGTGTGTCAGACTTAGCTGAATGCTACCCTTGTGTCCACAAGGTAATTTAATTTGAAAGCAAGCGTTATGTAACTACATTTAAATTGTGTCTATTGCTTCTTTGTTGACACTACAACCTGTTAAAAAGACAAAATTGCTGGTTACCATCTTTGGGCTGGTCTCTGGCATGGAATTATGGAATGCTGGTGTAACTACCAGGCTTCTTGGCTAGCATAACCAGCAAGCAACCAGCACCAAACCGGCATAAAGTAGCTTGGACCTTCAACAATTTTTTTTAAGATGCAAGTGAAGTTAAAACTACTTAAATTTTACATTCAATTCTCGAGACTTAGATTAAGTTCCATTCATTGAGCTTTGTCTAGCATTTTTTAATGCAAGAACGCATTCAATCTGAGCGGCCCCTAAAGGCACCAATATACTCTTAGCAAAATAAAAAAAACAATTGAGTGTGACACCTTTTTAAACAAAATCTGGACAAAAAGAACGCATTTTAAAGTTTGTTGCAGTGGTTCTTTGAACCGGCTGTGAAACTCCTTTCTGTCATTGGTGCTCCACCTGGTATAACACCAACATCTTTTTCCAGTTATTTTCTTTACTCATTCGAGATCAGTCAACATGAACATTGATTGCAGGATTGCAGAGTTGCCACCCTTATAAAATGTATCACAAAATATAAGGATGTTAATGATTAATCGAAATTCATTAATACGTTGATTGATTAAAGGGGCATTCAGTAGTTCTCTAGCTAACGTTAGCATTGCTCTTCTTTGTGTACTTTAAGTACCGATACGAGAGTGGTGTTAGACACTGTACTGCCATCTATTACTGACCCCGCCTGCTTTGGAATACCATTTTCATCTAGAAAATGTCAGGGTTTGAGGTAATTTCTAAAGTTATTTATTACTACTATAATATAATTGCTCTGCCTAAAAACAAATGTCAGAATTCAAGCGAACAGACCTCTACAGTTAAGGACAGATTATTATTGTCTCTCATATCAATAATCTTTGGAGACTGTCTACGTTTCACATTATTTCTAAAGAGAGTTATTTCCTATATTGAGTTTTCTGTAAATTCCACTGATACTATTTTAGAGAGTGGTCTATACAATTAATAATATCTTACCTGTCAAACAAAAAAGAAGCAGCATCAGCATCACTACTCATGTTTTTCTCTATCATCAAATCTTTCCACCTTGTGTATACCGTCCCGATGTTTACTCTAGTTTTTTGTCTTTGCTGGTCTTTCTGTCTTCTTGCTTAAAACCTTTTTTGCTTCTTCGGTAGTACAGTTACTGAATCTCCTGATGTCTCTGCTTCTATAGCACGATAATAAGTACGTTCCATTGTATTCTTTTTGCTCTTCGCATCACCAAACAACACTGCGCTAAGCATAGCCAAGCGTATCTACATAGGTGGCAGCCAATGAGCACAAGGATTTTCTTCTTTGATGTTTAGTGAAACACAGTAGACCATGTCATTTCAACATGGCGAAACATATTGAAGGGGTGACCTGCATCATGTATAATAAAAACACTTTTTTAAGAAAACTATTAAGAGTATAGTCTTCATCTAATGTGAGTGTACACAATTCAGATTACTCATCACAAAAACTGATTAAAAATGTTAAATTAGCCCCAAATTACTGAATGCACCTTTAAGCTTATTGATCATCGATTCAATATTTTCAGGACAAGTGCATTCAGTAATCATGCAATCAGAAGTTGATAAGTATGTCTATACTGTCATCTGCTGCTAGAGAGTGCCTGGTGCTGCATGTCACTTCAAGAGCCACACAGCCACAGATCAGAGATGAAGCACCCAAGCATGCTCACAATAAAGTACATTTATAGAGAAATGCTCCAACATTGTTTGCATCAAAATAACATCCACATGAATGCCAGCACCCAAGGTTTTCCAGCAGAACATTGCCCAGAGCATCACACTGCCCCCACCGGCCTGCCTTCTTCACATAGTGCATCTTGCTGCCATCTCTTCCCCAGGTAAATGATGCACACACACCCGGCCATCCACATGATCTAAAAGAAAATGTTATTCATCAGACCAGGTCAACTTCTTCCACTGCTCCATGTTCCAGTTCTGATGCTCACATGGCCATTGTAGGCACTTTCAGCGGTGAACAAGGGTCAACATGGGCACTCTGACCGGTCTGAGGCTACGCAGTGCCATACACAGCAAGCTGCGATGCACAGTGCGTTCTGACACCTTTCTAACATTGCCAGCATTACATCTTTCATCAGTTTGTGCTACAGTAGCTCCTCTGTGGGATCGGTCCAGACGGGCTAGACTTCTCTCCCAATGTGCATTAGTGAGCCTTGTTTGCCCATAACCTCTTCGCCGGTTCACCGGTTGTCCTTTCTTGGACCACTTTTGGAAGGTACTACTACTGCATTCCAGGAACAATACCACAAGACCTGCTGTTTTGGAAATGATCTGACCCATTCGTCCAGCCATCACAATTTGACCCTTGTCAAAGTCGCTCAGATCCTTACGCTTGCCCATTTTTCCTGCTTCCAACACATGGAATTCAAGAACTGACTGTTAACTTGCTGCCTAATATATCCCACTCCTTGACAGGTGCCACTGTAATGCTATAATAAATGTTATTCAATTCACCTGTCAGTGGTTTTAATGTTGTGGCTGATCAGTCTAAGTCCAAAGGTCCTAAAGTCCTAAACATCCCACGATCCACAATGTGAAGTTTTAATTAACTCAAGTATGTACACTAGCAATTTTTAACAATAGCCTAATTCATTAACAGTAATTCAATTCACAAATTTGTTCTAAAAATAGCCTAAATTTATTAAAATTCATTGAACTAATAATATTTAAAGAGGAAATGCCATTACTGTATTCCTTAAGTGTAATAATTTAAAGATAATTAAACAGTATGCTGAATGCTCATATTATTTTGAGTCCTCCACATGCGTTTTGCGATATTAACATTAACAATTAATCGATTAATTGAACGATCGATTATGAAAATGTCTGAAAATTGACATCCCTAACAAAATACAATGAAAGAGGGTAACCAGTGCATATTATGACCACATATAGCATGTTAGCACCATAAATGCAGAATATAAACATAAAAAATTACACTTTATTTACTGCATACTATATATATTACTTAAAAAATTAGCAGAGTCATTAAAACAACATCTTTTACTGATCTCACATGGATTCTAGACAGAGAATGAGTCATGTAGTCATTAATAACACATTTTAATGTCACATTGGTTTTACATGTTGTCTGTTGTCTGGACAGTGTGCGTCTTATTTTTAAATGCTCCTCTAAATGACGGCACCAGCGGGGTGGGCAGTGTCTGAATGTTTGCAAACAGTATACCATTGCTCAGCTGTTTCAACCTTATTTCTAGCTCTGAACGAAGAATGACGATGAACTTTGCCATGAGTGTATTTGAGCCTTAAGAAGTGTTTGAGATACCTGGTCTACTCTCTCAGGAGGCTCAGGAGAATGCAAGCTCTTTTCAAGAGGCTGAGCTAAGACCAACAGGAATTTAATGTGGACCAGGAGAGCCATCAGGCAGAAGACGTTCTGCTATGTCATTGCCACATGCTCTCAAGCCATTCAGAGCCTTCGCTGTGAACTATTGCTGTTATGTAGGTTTATTGACACAGTCAAAAGCATCTTAAACTTTTCCACAATATGTGCCTGGCAAGTGAAAACTCCCCCAAATGGCTACAAGAAACAAATCCAAACACTAGCCATAATTTCAGACCTGTTTAAAGCTAGACTTAGTGTAACAGGCCCGGGGCCAGCTCTGCATCGAGTATTCAGCAAACAAAAGTGATACACACATATTTAAGTCCAGTTGCCAACAAAGAAATTAGACATTTTGCAATGACCTGAATGAATTAAAATATCCACAGACACACAAGCATGCCACATCCCACAACATACTGTACTTGAGCTGGAGCCCACCTTTCCCACAAGGCAAGAAAATTAAAAACATAAGGAGACAATGTCACTCACCGACTCTAAAGTTCGGGGCGGTGAGGGTGTCTGTAGCATGTCCGTTCTCACTGATGATAGTGGTGGTATTACCCTTCTCACAGCTGTTCTGACACCGACCATTAATGCAGGTCATCTTGCAGATAGTTGGCGTGAAGACCACCTTGATCCGGCCGGTGTGGTTCCCAACTGCAGCCCAGCAGAGCAGAGACATCAAGAGGGAAAAGAGGGGAGAGAAAAACATCAGTCTAGACGGCAGGGTTTTCATAAACAACTTAGAGCGACTCTCACTCTTGTAGGCAGTGTCTGACAATGTCTCAGGAGTTCAGCCTTAAAAGAGTAAAGAGAGAGAGAGAGAGAGAGAGAGAGAGAGAGAGAGAGAGAGAGAGGCTGGAGAAGGGAGAAAGTTTCAGTTGTCTTGTCTTGTCTTGTCTTTTCTTAGTCTTCTGTATGTGTTCCCCTGTGACAGTCTGATTCCTTTTTTGTCAATTTCCTCCTTTTTTCTGTCTTTGTTCCAAAATCTCAGTCTGTGGAACACGAGGAGGTGACTAATGGGAAAAAAATAAAAGCAAGAGAGAGAAATAGATGGAAAGCGCGGAGAGGCCAGCAAACATGTCTGGGATCAGCCCCAAATTTCATGGAGGACTCGGACAGAGTAGCTGCACAACTCAAAGCTTACACAGAGAGGAAAAGAGGGAATTTCAGCTTTTCCTGTCTAACTTTCTCCATTCCATTCTCTATCTAATTTTATTCCAAAATAAAAACAAAAAAAATATTTTCAACTAGACCTGCATCTGAAATTACTTTCCCTTTCTGGTGATGTCATCAAACCCCTTTATTCTTTAACTCCTCTCACCAGCATAAACATTTCACACATCCATCTGAAAAATGCAGGGACAACAACTCTCCTAAAATAATCTGTCTTGAATCCTTTTTGATGATGTAACTTCCACCCACAAAGAATGTGGAGATGAATCTCTTTTCTTCTTACTGAGCCTCTGCCATTCTACTATTGAGTGAATTAGATTATAGTCTTATTAACCACCTGGCATCACAACATTTATAGTACATGTATTTTAAAATTTTCATTTCAGTTAGACTAAAACAATAATTTGAATGAAATCAAATCAGTCAGATTTTTGCAAAGTTGGACTAACAGACCTAGTAGCTCAGCTTTTTCTAGCATGTTAATCGGACCATAATCTGACCTCTGCGTTTGAGGAGATGCATGGCATGTTTCCCTGCAATTGCTCAGGAGACACCCTTCCTTCCTTCCTTCCTTGAAATATTGGCCAGTCAGGCAAACTAAAGTAGAATCTGTAGACCTTTCTGCCATGCTCTCTGTCTTTCTCCCTCATATTCTCTATCTGATTGGTTACTCGTCCACTTGTCTATTTTTATATCTGTGTCCTGTTACTTGTTGTACTTTCTCTTACTCTGTATTTTGACCCAGCTTCCATTATTACTCATCAGTCATCTAACCATCCATAACGACACATAATATTGAGAGATTCGATATTACTGCACATTCAAGCAGCTGTAGAATGAGGCAGGTTTAGTACACTAACATCTCTGATATAATGCTTTTTCTCCCTCTCTCTCATGTAAAGCAAATCCACCAGAAGCTAATGTCTAACCTTTCCTCAAAGATCAAACAATGTCTCTGTCTGCAGACAAAACACTGACATCAGTCAGCTAGCTATTCATAACATTAACACACACACTTACACCTGTTATGAAGCAAGTGAGGAAAGTAATTTGGTTTGAGTGTGTCTTTATGGGGAGAGGGGACAACAAGAGGAAAACACATGGATTCCTGTGTATGCAGTAACACAGTGAGAATTAGATGACAAAGATAAATGGCTTTACAAGGCACACAGCATACACACACAGAGAGCAGCTGACAGGCTGTCTCTCATGTAGGATAGACCTCACCAGGTGTCAGACTGCCAAGAAATTGAGAAACTATTACCCACATACACACACTTTTTATTTAAAGCTAATTATAATTTCTACAGATAAACCCTAACACAAACCCTACCACTAAAAGAAAACCGTTTGAATTTTTAGTTGGTTTTTAATTAATTTAATCAGATTAATTACGTAAAACACGTGCAAAGGAGGGCTGGTCGAAGTGGAGATTTATAGTAAAAAATTACTTAAAAATGGATGTTGCATACCCACACCTATCATTTCGCTTCTGATATGGATTTAACCACTGGAGTCCTATGGATTACTTTTATGCTGCCTTTAAGTGCTCTTTTGAGCTTCAAAATTGTGGTCACAATTCACGAGATATTCTTCTAAAAATCTTTTTGTTCAGCAGAAGAATGGCCTTCACACATGGGATGGCATGAGGTTGAGAGCATTTTCATTTTTGGGTGAACTGTTCCTTTAAAGGGCAATTTTCTCCATTTGTAGGAAAAGTCCTTATAGTGAAATTTAAATACAGTCAACATGCATGATTATTTGCATTCATTTTTGTACACATAAAAACATTTACTGTATTATTTACTGTACCCCTACATAAATTGTTTTCCTCTATCAGTTCTTCACTCCATCCATTAAGACTAAAAAGTAACATGAGGTCAACAAGACGTCATTAAGATGCTTTTCTCTCATGATCTAAAGACATTACTAATGTGATGCAATATGTAAAGGCTTGTCTCCCTTTGAAAGGAACCCAGTCACTTCTGTATGATTAGACATCCAGTCAGAGTGTGGTTTGGTGAGTAATGTTTGAGTTTCAAAGTACCAAAAAACATCATGTCTGACCACAACAACATGCAAAAATAGTTACCCAAAAAACTATTGGCTCCTCCCAGCTCTAGCATTATAGAAGTGCTTTGCTATATTCTGAAGCGCAGTCCCAGCTAATGCTGCCAGTCTACAGGGCAGGAAGTGGGATAATAGATCTCATGCTACACATTACTTCTTCTGTCCTGTGGCCTCATTCACAAGCAGGACTACTGAATATAATCCTCTCACCTGCCTCATAAAGAGCACTTCCCTCAATGACCGTTTATCATACAGCTCTGTCATTTCATTGTCTCTCTCTGTCTATTTTCTCTGGCCTTCCCTCATGGCCGGGTTTTTATCTAAAACTACCTGGAGAAAAAGATGCTAATAACTCACTCTAGAGAGTGCAGCGCAGAAGGTAATGCTTAAGTCAGTGTTTCCCAACCTTTTTTCTGCCAAGGCACACTTTTTACAACAAAAAAATTATACGGCACAGCACTATCCCACATAGGCATTTAATAGCTTTTATTTTTGTTCACATTTTCATATTTAATCATGATTTACAGGATGAGCATATAGCAGATATGCATTTATTTATTTATGAAGAGAACAGATGAACAACAGAGACACAATGCAGATGAATGTTTTTTTCCCCGCAGTGACAGCGGAGGCCACTAAAATATGAAAACCCAATATTTTCAAAAAACAAATACGATTAAAATATGAACAAAACACGTAAAAAATGAACTGAACAGAACTCAATCAACAACTCAAACCTTCCTCCTGATCCGCATCGACTTAAACTCGCCTGTGCATAATCAAACGCATCAAGGTAGACTGCTGCTGAGGCAATTGTCATTAGATTTTGCATCTTTGCCTCAGACAGACAGTTCGTGGCAGTTTTAATTTGGTTTTGGAGGCTGAACCCGGCGTCAAGCGCCGCATCACCCTCCGTGTGACAAGAGTAGCAGAAAGCGCCACAGAGGGGCGATTTTACGAGTTTGCCACGTAAAAAAAGCGGGAGGTGTGCACAATAAACATTGAAAACATGTATTTGGAAGAGAGAAAAATGTTTGCAGTTGCTTTGATAGCAGAAAGTAATAAAATAACTAGTTTATGTTTAGGTCTAAGCGTTTTCTTAGTGAATTTAAATTAGTTCAATAACTGGGGTCTCTGATATTCGTAAACGTAATATTTACGTAATATTTGATTAAAATAAATTATTCTCAAATTTGGACAGTTTTTAAATATTTCTTGTTGCTTAGTACTCTCAAAGACATTATTGGTGAATAACAAAAAAATTGTTGTGGAAAAACACTTTGGTGTAAAGTGACGTCACTTCATAGACTTCGATGTATTCTGCAGCGCTGATGCGAGTCATGTAAAAGACCTTTAACGCTAATAAATGCATTAATTAGACAAAGAGAGAACAGGATTTTTCTTTTAATTAATAATAATTTTCTATGAATTTGGATAAAAGGGTCTGAAAAATGCATATACATAAACAAAAGTGAGATACATCTGACAAAACCTACCTTTGGGCTCACTCAAGAAACAATTCCTAAAAATAGGCAAACAGGCTACTGTTTATGAATATAAAATAAAGGATTAGATAGTGGGTTAGCGGTAGGTTAGGGAGTTCAATTAGCATCAGCAGGGTCTAAAACTCATATACCTGTGGTTGTGAACCCTCTCACAACTAACTTGTACTGCTCTGTTCATCTCTGCTACAGCTAAGTGGGTACTGTCATATTACAGCCGACACTGAGCTGAATGTTTCTAAGCGAGTCAGACATGCTGTCACTCTCCTCACAGAATGTTCCAGGCTCTGAGATTCCTCATTCTGTCAAACATTGAGGAATGGAAATCCTTTGTGCACATTCAGCGAGACTTGTTGAAAAATTAAAACTGATATGTGAAATAACATTTTGATATGCTGATGTCATTCCACCTCACAGAAGGAGATGCTGTGAGATCACCTCAACATGTTACATTTATAGAGTCTGACATCCAGATACAAGTGGCATAAAAGTAGGCATGCAGTACCACAAAAATCTGATTGCACACAGAACAAACTAGACTTGAAGTGAATTGAAATGAGATCATGATGAAATGCTCCTAAATGAGTTGAGGGTCAGCATCAAGTTCAAAATTATTTTATTGGCCCTGTTCCAAAGACTGCTCTCAGACCATAATGTCCTCCTTCAAGACCACACTTTAGTAATGTGGCATAGACTGTCAGGTAGAACTATTAGTGGTTTAACCACTAATAGTTCTAAACATAAATAACTAATATTGGCATTATATTCATTCATTTTCTGTTATAGCGTCATTTCCTGCACAGCTGATTTGAAACATGCCTGTTGTGAAAAGCGCTATCCAAATAAAGTACTTGATTTGTCTTGGTAGCTGCAGTGGGGACCACAAGTGCAGGCTTGGCAAAAGGATGCATCAAGCGCACATATTGGTCTCAAATGTGCACTCATGAGCACCCTCCTGAATCATACAATGACATAAAATGATCCTATAGTCTTGGATACATGTGAGGCCAAAAGATTGCAAGTTCACATCAAACGGGCCATTTGGTAGAGGTGTGCTGTGTTTTGTGACCAAATCTTAACAATCAATCCACGAGGGAACAACCTCAACAAGTACTTTAACTATAACAATTAAATATATTTAAATAATTTTTCAGAGCTATATTTCTGGCCACTATTATAAAAAAAAAAAAAAGTAACCCACAAGAGGCTGTACATTACAGTGATTTTACCACGGGTAAAGTGTGTTCTTAGGCATGACACACACAGTGGAATTTTAGAATTTAGAGTTTGCACTCTCAGTTTTATAAAGTGTCTTTTACAGTAGCGAATGGTTACACATTCTGATCTCATAGAATATCATTTGTATATGGTATGAAGAGATCCAGAGATCACTGGAGGAACAGTACTGACCGTGAATTGGGTTATGTCGCACTGAAAGCGGGATGGCCCGGTTCAGGGTGGGTCCTACTCCGTGCGACTGCGTGTGAGTGTGGTAGTTTTTCTGTTGGACCATTAAATTCTGGCTTTTGCTTTGGTGCATCATGGAAACTGGATTTTGTACTCTGCAACACACAAACATTTTACAAAGGTCAGTTATTGCTTTTCTATTACCCACATTTTAAATGTTTCTGTCTGCTGCTGCTGCTCTCTCTCTCTCTCTCTCTCTCTCTCTCTCTCTCTCTCACACACTCTCTCTCTGTTATAATGATTTATATACATATTGAAATATTCATATAATTTATTTATTCATGTATTCATACTGTAATTTATGTGGTTTTCACTTTGATTAATTACCATCTCAAGGCCATATGGAAAATTACAGAAGCCTAAACACAAAGCCATACTCCTGGTTACATGTAAATGAAACCAGCGATTATAAAAACATATAAACATGTAAAACATATCAACAGTCATATGAATCAAATTCATTTTTCATTTTTAACTGAATGTTTATCACACAGACATGTTCAATATTCTTGACATTCACACTCATACATACATACATGCATACATACACTTCAAGACAAACAATCGCAGTCAAAAATCCATAAAAAAAAAAAAAAAAAAAACATCTCAGTATATTTAGATGCAGTATAACAGAAACACCAGAAAGATGCATTTAATAAATAATCCAAACAGACATATTTGTTTGAAGTTCTTGTTACTATTACTACTACAGTAACATTTAGTACCTGTAACATGATCTTCAAACAAATATGGTATTCCCTGTTGTAATACTAACATAAAAAATAGATGAAAAGTTATTCATTGTTATATTTTTAACTTTCCAAGCATATATTAGAAGTCTGGGGCTGGTTGCCCCAGCTGTGCTTAAATTCATACTTAGCCTAGTTGTGGCGTAAATGGCCACTAAGTCACAATTTATGCACGCACTACTAAATATTTGAGTGTTGCACCATTAAACTTACATAGGATGTAACCCTAAATATAAACTAAATATTTACGGTAGCCTTGGCCCGTGAATATCATCGAATTGATGGAATGAGATGGCAGCCAGATTAGAGTACATAGATGAGATTATCATTGATAACGAATATAAAGAACCGCAAATTCGTCGACGAATTTTACGAGATCCTTTGAATATTTATTATAATGCGGACAAATATGCTTGTTAGCGGTTTAAAAGAGAAGGAATAATGCAGATAACTGATTTTATATCGACTGATATCCAACGTGAACCAGACCGAAACAGCGCACTCTCTCCAAGCCTCCAAGTGTGCGTTGCGTTACGTTATTTTAAATTAACTGTGCAATGTGTTAATATAACTTTTTAGATTGTACGTCTTTGTTTTGACAGTTCACGCAAGGCAGCAGCTTGAAATGATGCGTGCGGTTCCTGTTTACAAATTTGAAGGCTGCTGTTTGGATTACAAAAAAAATACGTAATTCTGTGAGACTACGCATCACTTTACAGAGAGTTTATGACCTACTAGTTAAATTATGCCTTAAGAACAGGTGGTGCAACCGAATTAAGCACTGACTTCGTTACAAACTAAGTTACTAAGCCCTTAGTGTGAGCTTTATGTCCTAATTTAAGTGAGAACTTCACACTCCAGTAACCCGACCCGGGCTCGACGGGACTTTTTTTTATTATTATTCTTTGGAAATGAGAAACGCAATTCTTTTTTACTACCCTCTGCTGTTACCAAATAATGAGATCATTTCAGATTTCTACAGAACAGATATAACAAATCAAAAATACATTTATACAATTCTTGTAAAAGGTGTGTTTTTAGAGGCATAATTACAATCGTATAGTATATCCTAACTATATTAAAGGGGTCATGACATGGGTTTTTTTATTGTATTATTATGTTCCCTTAGGTGCAATTATAGTATTAATATATTTTTTTTTAAGAAAAACTTTTAAAATCTTGTGATTTATGACCTTTTCCCACCCTGTTTCTCATCCTCTGATTCAAACAGTCTGTTTTGGGGGCATTTCCATTTAAGACTTCAGTGTTAACGCCCACTGTTATGATTGGCTAACGTCAGTGCCTATGTATCAATTATCGACGCCCCCAGCCAGAACAATATGCAAGTAAACTAAGTAAAAACACTGTGATTATTCATAATGAATGAAATTGCGCTTTAAAAAGTAGTTTAAAGTTTAAAATAGATTACTTACAGTTTGCGTCGTCGTTGTTCCCAGAATAGTCGGCACGGACTTATCTTTGAGCAACAGTTTTCTGGCAAAGCCAGCATCATATTGAGATTTGTTCTCAAAACAGTCATCCTTAAAATGTACAGAACAAACGCTTAAGTTAACACTGCCGTGACTGGGACATCCGCAAAAAATAAACTGCATCCATTTTTCCCTGACGTCTGGATCTTTCGGCAGCTTATTCAGAGGTTTTGTTTGACCACAGCCAGGAACAGCACATCTGTGTGGCATCGTAATTTTCCTGTGCACAAGTAGTCTCTGTCAGAGCTCGCTGTCCATCGACTGAACACTTGTGAGGCGCACGGCGATACGAAATGAGCGTAGTTGTCTTGCGCTTAAAGCGTAGTTATCTTGTGCTGGAGGCGGTCATATGCAAACGCTGGTACGTCACTTCTAACCATGAATCCAGAACGAGCTGTATTTTGAGCTTGATTAAATAAATGATTCATTTAGAATGGGGAGGACGTCTTAAAATATTAAACTTGCAGTACGTTTTAATGATACAAAGACCTCTTATATACCAAAAGATCAAGGCAAATTTGGTTTCTCATGTCATGACCCCTTTAAAAGAAACAAATCTTAACCGACAAGAAATGTGATTGAATATTTCATTAATTCATTTTTTCTTTTATAAAATTTCACTTATTTCAACAAAACTTTGTCATATGAACAACCAGTCAGGAACTGCACTGCTCGATTTAACAGAGACACAGGTCATTATTAAACAAAGTTATAGTTCCAGAGACAGTTTAGACTGTGTTATGAAGTCTAATGTTGTACTTCAGGCTTGTGAGACTTCAACAATTCTTATTTAATTTCAAGATGGACATTTATAACTTGCACGTCAGTATAAGATTACTTGCATACCGGACTATAAATGGAGGCGCTGTATGTTTTGCACTGTATATTCAAAAGAACCGGCTCCTCCAAATAATTATTTTGTAACTCGAACTATACCGGAAGCATATAGGTTTCGCATTGTAGATTCAAAAGAGCCGGCTCTAGAGTGGTTCAATCGGGAATCAAATACACTGGTAGAGCTGTGTGTTTTATGCTGTAGAGTCAGTAGAGGGCAGCGCTGCTGCAGAGATGTGCTGCTAGAAACACTGTCAGTGTATTTCAGGAAGGTGTTCCAGATGCATCAGCGGAAAACTGTACGCAGGAGAACCGTTAATGGAATCAAAAGTTACAAAGATCATACAATTCTGGTATTATTAAAAAAATGGAACTGGTTCTTGACCCAGTTCAATAGCTCTTTGCACGCAGAATTTCGCCAACCCACCTGCACCTAGACAAGGCATGTGACGGTATTCTAAAATATGGTATATCGCGGTAATTAACATGCACAATATTGTGATCGAGGGCATTTCAAAATACCGTAAATAATTCTAGATATCCTTTTAGCCAAATTGTTTTGATTTTTCTAATCGCACAGAGTTTTTTTTCCATCAACGAATCAAGATTCGCAACACTGAGTGTATGCGGCATGAATGACACATGCACACGTTAACAAATCCAACATGTTTGCTCATCTGCGGGACGATCAGTTTGTGTAATTCAGTGAAATAAAAGTAAGTTGGGACAGTTCTACATGTTTTTACAAACTGTTTTTGAAAACTGAGAGACAACTAGTGGCAATTAGGATGAAAAAGAAAGTGAACTGTTGTTGTCGTTTGCAGATAATGTGTAGCTTGCTTTCAATTGGCTGAAGAGTAGTTCACTAAAACTCCGCTAGCTACACATTAACGACAAATACTGCTACAACACTCGCTATGCACTATAAAGAAACAACACACACAAACACACATGTTGAATATGTTGTGTAATGTTCACTTATGAATTGGTGTACAGGTGCGGCAGTGTCTGTATAAACAGTCGTGGGCAGGGCCTGTATAAAGTGACATCACGTTGTACAGAATCTGCAAACGGCTTGTTCTGAGACAGTGCATATTATTTATGGGGATTAAAACAAAAGGAAGGGGTGGATTTTTATTATTATAGGGTGGTTGTGTACACACACTGCCAACACACATTTAAGTTCAAACTATATATATAATAGGTCCCCTATAAGACATCAACTTAATGTTATATTTGGCTGTGTATCTATGGTGTTGAATTTTTGTTCAGTCAGTTTTTTAAATGTTCATGGTTCTTTTCAAAGTTCTTTGTTCTGTTCATTTAAAAGGCTAGTTTGGTATTGAAAAAAGTAATTAAAATGTTATTAAGAGAACAAATATAAAGTTTATGTATTGTTCAACCCGTTTAGTAATATAATTCAATACCGTGATAATATTGTATTCCATGATAAAAGTCTAAGCAATTATAGTGATGTGTAATTTTGATACCGTCCTATGCCAAGCCTAGACAGCGTTTGTTTGCACGAAAATATTACATTTCAACCTTGCCCACTGAGTTTGCACTTGTGACGGATCGTATAGCGCCGTGCTAAAGGCTTAGCGCTCTTAAAATTATATAATTATAAATATAATATACAGTATACAAGAGTAAAGCACTGATTAGGGAATACAAAAGCAGCTTTAGAAGACTATGTTGTTGTATCATTTTTCTAAAGTATACAGCGATCCATTTTGCATTTGAATCCGTCAATCTGTAAATGCTAGACTTATTATAATGGCTTTTCTAAGGATGTGTTTAGTTACACATGCTTCAGACAAACGTTTTTGGACCGTCTCACTTTGGTTTCAATGCATCATAAACACTGCATTTTTAGGAAGCTGTGTCAAGTTAAATGCAGTTTTAAATGTAGAAATACATGTTTTGAGACCCCTGCATTCCGTCCAGTTGCACTTGAATGCAAGAACACGTCTGTGATCATAATGTGCTGTCTTCTGCCAGTAAGTGTGATTTGTTGCTACAGCTGTAGTTGCACTTACTGCCCCCTACTGACTGGAGTCTTGTAAAAAGGTGGTACTTGATTACTTGAGTAAAAAAAAAATTATGCAATATTTTTTCAATAATAGTAGCTATAAACTAATAGAAGTCCCTAGTATTTACGAAAATATTGAATTTATCTACAGAATCCTTATAATATTTTTATTTTATTCTTATTTTATTAAGACAATGTACCACATCATTTTCTGTATAAACCTAATGACTAAACTTTTGTTACCAAAAACCTATCAATCATCAGCTGTAATTGTGTAATTTGTGAATATCTTGTTAATCAGGAGACACAACACATTTCACAGCTGTGAGAAAACGGATGTGAAATGTAATCTGCTTTTCATGTCTATTAGGATGAAGAAAACAGGGATGCGGTTGCTCAGAAACAGGAACTTCGGACAGCTGGGAAGCCTCATAAGGCGATGACGCACAGGACTAAATCAGGGTCAGCATCTCAGAATAACAGGACTGACCTCAGATCTGTCTGATGGGATGGGTGTTTAACTAAAAACAAGGAACAAATCTGAATTCCAGATCTGTATTATAGGCTATGTTCAGATCAGGCAGTAAAAATACATTTGTTTGGTGTATCTGACACAAGCCTGTATAGTTTTTTGTAGCCTGGACAGCAAAACAAACAAAAAAACAAAAAAAAAAAACACGAAATCTGATGTTTCGGATGCAGTTTTGGACGGAGCTTAATATGCCCCCATCGCTTATGTTCTCCTTGTGATTTCAGCACAGCAGTGATATGCCATGACAGAGAGGGAACATTTTCAGGTTTCAGGTAATCCTTCTGTTCCATACAGTTCAAGTTTGTTTTCGACTTATTTGCTTTGCAAACTCTTTGTAGGCTTTGGATTTTCTAGACACTGTTATTTCAGGATGACAGGAGCAACATTTCAGATGTGATGATTGGCCCGTAGGTTAGTCTAGTAATGAACAAGTTTTTCAGTCACATGATCTTTTTGATGCGCATCTTTTATTCTTAACAGATTCAATAGGAGTTTATTATGTAAATGAGTTTTCATCATAGGTTATGCCCATTTCTTCTTATCGAATTAAAAATGTATCCACCTCAAGTGATTACATAAATTTCCATCCAGTAGTTTTTATGCGATATCCCAAAATGTGCATACAAACATAGCTAGTGATAACAAAGCCTTGAACAGAAGGATATGCTGCAGATCTACAACAACTGCACAACAAAGGGAGATGTGTGGACAGAAAGTGTCTAAACAGCTTTTGAGTTCTGATTACAAAGTGTAAAACAATCAAAATATTAGTTGCACAAAAATGAACAAACAACACAAGAATATTTACTGGGAGATTGTAAACAGAGGGTGTTTTTCCACAGCATTCTCTCGTCTTGTCTTTCATCTCTCTTTTGATGTGCTCTGGAGAGATCTCATTTGAAAATGTATGTTTATACTGGTCTTAATGTTATACAATGTGTTTAAAAAAAGGGGTAAATATTCTCACCCTCCGGCAGATTCTCACACTCTCTCTCAGACAGCTCTATTTCTGTGCCATGTATGTGTACCAACAGACACAAACAGCTTAAAGACCAGTCAATTGCCTCTGTGTTTATAACTACAGGGTCGAATAACACTAGCACACACATATACAGACCCACACACACATAAGAGAAGGTTTTGGCATCTACTACTTATTATTCTAGTTGGAACTATGGAAAGGGTGAATGCCAACACACTTAGAGACACACACAAGTCAAGCCCTGAGCAATGCCTAATTTAATTTGTCTGGGAAAAGCATTTAATAGCTCCCAGCAGCTCAGTCTGAGAGTTTGACATCCAGACTAGCACACACACCAAACAAACAACTTCACCAGATAGTTCATCAACAACATGCAAATGCACAATCTGCCAGCTGCACCCCGCAACCAAGATCCACCCCAAAGACATAGAACCTCTGTTCCAAAACTTACAAAGATCTGCATCTGTGCCTACTGCCTAAATAGGAAGCTATCTTATAAGGAACTATTCTAACTAAAGGTTGACTGATATATTGCAGAGGCCGATAAACCGGCCGATATTTGGTATTTTTTTATTATCTGCATTGGCCGATCATTTTTTCCGTTTGGACGATTAGTTCCTTAATTCTAAACTGCATCAAGATTTGCCTGCTTGCTTGTGAAGGAGACATCCGAGACATGCAAATGATCAGTCACAGTTGGTTTTTGGGCTGCATCTGAAACCAGGAGAGTGCTGTATACAGAGATAGGAAGGGACCAAGGCATGTCCGAATTCTTTGCATGCATCACTTCTTGAGATATCTTCAGCTGATTGATTTTTGAAAGCAGCATAGATTTGAAACTTCTCAAATCCCACAATCCTGGGCATGGTTCCACAGCCGATGAGCTAAAGAAAGAAAATGGCGGCCGAAGAGACAGTTGATAGACAGTTTGTGTATAAATGTACGTTTTACTTTTATTTATTTTTTTACACTTTTTCCAACTTTTTATTTTTTTTTTTCTAGCGAGAAAGTAGTATTGTAATTATTAAATATACACTTGGTTATCACTAAAACTTTCTTGATTTGGTTCTAGATTAATAGTCCATTGTGGTATGGTTGGAATGAATGAATGCTGGTATCCTAGTAACAATATGACATAGTGCTACCTCAGATGCCTGTTCTAAACCAGTTTCCGGAGATTTAGTACCTTCCTACACAAACGTTGTCATTTAAGTGACTGATAGGTCAGAGAGGCAACAAGGCAGCTACCTTTGGATTCAGATGCAGCCTTGTTGTTAAGTGCCATCATTTTACAATAATAACAGGCCAGTGTACAACAATGTCTCGTTTAAACAGTCCCCAATATCAGAGCTACAACATACACTTACAAGGTCATGATGTTTAAAGTGCTCCCACATTTCAGTTCTCTCTCTTTTCAGCAGTTCCCTGTGAACAGATATCTTGTCAAATGATAAAAAGGCAAATATCAATAAAACTTCTTTCATACACTTTCTGCAAATATGCTATCTCATTTAAACTGATTAAATTAATAATAAAAATGTGGTGCTTGGCTATGCATAAATTACAATTACGATGCTAGGTGCATCAGTAATAAAGCCAAGAACATTAAAAGTCTGAATGGGTTTATAATTTTGATGCCAAACAGCACTCATCAATAGCCAAAGTTGAAATACCAGGGCTAATGAGAATAGAGCTCTGGTTCCCAAAAGGAGAACTGCATTTTGTATGTGTATCAAATAGCTTTGTGTCACTCATGTTCCTATGCCAGCAGGCATCTTGTAGTTCTTCCTCAACAGGTGCACAAACTGGCAGCCACAGCAAAAGGGAGGACATGTCTCTCTTTTGATACTCTCTCTCTTTCCCATCCCTAGCTTCTTGTCTGACAGGTGCCTGGACAGCATGGGTAAGCAGGTCTAGAGCACTAAATCTGATGTGATCCATGAATACAGACTCTGATTCAGTGCCAGGCACCACAATAGAAATCAAACAACACACAAAACCTGACAAGCCCAGCACCTTCGGATCACTGACACAGTTCAAACACACACACACACACACACACACACACACACACTCACCCCGCCATATACACACACCAACCACACTGACCCACTCTAAATATATACACACTCCACCACAGATGCACACCCACACACTTTCTAAATACCTAAACACACACCACATAACCAGACATTCACAAATACACACACACACACAAAATCTGCAAATACATTCAAACACACACGTGAATACCCTCCCTAAAACACATAGACTACTCTCACGGCTCTCATTTACACACACAATCCCACATGCACACACAAATGAGGACAACGTCTGTAAAAATATCAGTCCATAATACGCAATCCACACCACACTCTCAAGGGAGGGAAAGACACACATATAAATCTGATGTTAAGCCCAACAGGTCAGAACCGCAGCCGAGACAGTCAGCGTGTAAGACTATGCCTGACGAGAACTCTCCCTGAAGGGCTTACTGAAGCATTTCAGTGCCACATAACACACCAGTGTTAGATGAACTGAGCATATTTATGCATGTGAAATACAGCATTCTCGTACATTTGTTTTGAATGTTCAGAAGACGATGGCATAAATCTGTGAATAAATGTGTGGCGTAACACACATCGTATAGAAATGACTGGATTTGTGCCCAGATGTTCGCTGTAGTCAGACATTTCTATAATGAAGCTAATGCATGTTCAAAAAAAGCTGTGATCAAGCTATAAATGGTTTCTTGCTCAACTGTGGACCTACACTGGACATTGGATAGACCTTAACCACCATAAGGAGTCAATGAAACCTTATGGAGATTGAGCATAGTTGATGGTCTAAGAAGCAAAGTAAAATGGAAAAAGTGGCCGCACTATGCATATATTGTTTATTTTGCACAGACGCGTTTCGGCATGTGCCTTCTTCAGTGTGCACACTGAAGAAGGCACACGCTGAAACGCGTCTGTGCAAAATAAACAATATATGCATAGTGCGGCCACTTTTTCCATTTTATATGTTATCTTTTAGGCCAGCACTCTCAAAATTCATTATATACACTGAGTGAAGCCTGCTCTCATCCTCACTTACTAAGAAGCAAAGTAGCATCATATCTTTAGAGATGCACCCTCATGATGCCTTCACACTAGAGGTTTTTGATGTGGACAAGGTTTCAACTAAACCATAAGGTTTGGTTCATTTGAGTCTATGAGCGAGTTAATCATTGACTCAATACACAGTTCATTAATGCTAGCTCATGTGAACAATTGGAGAATACAAGAAAAACATGTTGATGTGACATTTGAAATCTTTTTTATATGTTTCAAAACAGTGTTACTATGAATGCTTAATACTTCAATACAGTGAAAAAGACACTATTAGCATAACATAAATATATACATTAATAAATACAAATTTAAATATTTGATGCCATGAGTGTACATTAATTTACTATTACTATTATTTTGAATGGCCATGGAAAATGAAGCAATGTGATAATAATTTTACATGAATGACGCAAAAAGTAGTGCGTTAATTTACCTGATGAACTTTCACCTTTTGCTGACCCTTTATGCTTCGCAGAGCTAATGTGTGCTTCTAAATCACTTGCACCTTTATTAGCAACTGACACATAAGTGCCATCTTTACATGTCATACATTCTGCTTCCTACGGATCTCGACCTGGACGAAAGCATGGGAATGTTTTTGTGCAAATCTTCAGTAAATTTCTTCTGCAGGAATTTGGCTAATAGTTGCTGCAAGCCTCTTATAATCGACCAATTGGTGTGCGAGAAGGCGAGACTTACAAAGAGGTGTTAAAGCAATGCAAATATGCGCACACTCACAATAAAGTATTAGACTAGATGCTCATCATAAGGCAACTAAATCCCAGACAAGGTCCGAAAAAGAGGACATGTACGGGAAAAAGAGGACATATGGTCACCCTAGTATGGGTTGCTTACTCGCAAAACAAAATCAGGGAAATGGGCAAAAATCTATGTGTGCTGACCAGTTTATGCTTCAACCATTTAGGAAATAATCATTTGAAGGTTCAGTCCAGATCCAGACCAGAAATCATCCATTATGGATATTCAGAGACAAATACATTTGTGAATCTAGTTTTTTGGATTGAATACTCAGTTTGTGGTTAATGTGAACACAATTAAGAGGTGTTAATTGTTAATCAAAAAATTGACCTTTAACGAAACTTCTAATTTAAGTCACCTAGCAACATTGACAGTTTTTTAAACCAATGAAAGAGAAAATGCTTGATGAAGAAAGGTTTTTACAATGTTAGTATAAAAGTGCTTTATATTTTTTCCTTTAATGTGAGATTTGGGTTGCAGGCGGGAAGTTAACAGCTGCACCTCAGGGTCTGTGGCCAGTAGTTATACAAACTGTGTGGTCCGTGTTCAAAAATATCAATAAAAGCCACAACAGCGGGATCTTTTATGGTCCCCACACAAAGAAGATTACTAAGTACAAAGCCAGTTTCATCTGATTTTAGTGGGCTGTTTTTGGATTTGATTTTTTGTGATAATAAGTGGCGGAAAAATATAAATGTTCTGTCAAATAGATTTAAACATTTAAAAATCGATTTAGTTTTGTGAACATTTGCAGAGTTTTCTGTGAAGGCCTGAATACACAGTACTGTAATAAAATTGCATCATGGGATCCTGAATTTTTGTTGTTTTTTAACTGTAAGGAGAGTTGGCACTTGTGAAAAATATGGCATAGTGAAAATGTCTTAAAAATAATGCCATAAATAGTTTTCATTTATCAATTAACATCATACAAAGTCTAGTAAACATGAAAAAAAAAAAAGATAAATCAACGTTTGGTGTGACAATCTTTGCCTTATAAACAGCACCAATTCTCCTAGGTACACTAGGGTGGTTTCACATATAGTCTGTTTTAAATGAACCAATCCCAGTTCAGTTAAAGTGAACCAGAAAGGGAACCAGCAGCAAATGACTTCTGTGTGTTGTGCTTTTGGTGTTCAGATTGTAATGGACACAAGCCCTTATTTTGCATGAAGGAATACATTTGAGATTCTGCATCTATTAGAAAATATGTTTCTTCATCTATCATCTCCAGAGCAATGGAGCAAGCGTCTCCTCCTCCATATATGAACTTAGAACATTACTCAAACGTTAAATTAAAGTGAAACTATCAAAATCCTTGCTTGTATTTTCACAGAGTTTGGCACGAACCTCCACAAACAGTACATGAATCAGGGCGCTTCAAATCGGTTCATCTTTATGTGCTGCTCTGCTATGACTGCGGCCAGTCTGAGGGTCATTTGGAGAGCTCACATTATACGTCAAGAATGGAAAATGAGACACGAAAGCGCGGTCATGGTAATCATGGTATTTCTATATTTGCTTAAAATTCCCTTATTTGGACAGTAAAATGTGATTGGAATATGAAGTACACAATAAACACGGTTAGATCAAATAAATCGCAGACAGTATGTAATGCAACTTTGTATGGCAAGCCTCAAGGTACTTATGTCATAAAGAAATGCAAAGCGGACTGGTACTTCTTCGTTTTCACATCGAACAAATAAATCCAACCACAAATGAATGTTTTGCTTTTGGGTCCTTTTAAGGGGGTCTGAGATCATTTGGGTTGTTCACATGTACACATTATACGGCTATGAGAGCACTTGGAGTGCTCAAATGAATTAGGTGTGAAAATGCCCTTAGACACAGTTTTTCTTGGTTGTTGGCAGAGAATGGATGCTTCAAGCATCTTGGAGAACCTGCCACAGTTCTATTCATATCTATTTAGTCTGTCTCAATTGCTTCTGTCTCTTCATGTAATCCCAGACTAACTCAATGATGTTGAGATTCGGGCTCTGTGGGGAGGTCATACCATCTGTTGTAGGGCTCCTTGTTCTTCTAGGGTATTTTCAAAATCTAAAATTGATATTTTAAAAGCAGAATATATATAAAATATAGAGTAGATGACAGAATTTCCAGTTCAAATGAATAATATGCAGAAGGTTTAACTCGACTGCACTGATGGTTTTCATTTGTGATTTCTGCCACACCATTTAGGACAACTACTTTTGATCAACAACAATTGGAAGCTGCGTTCAAAATGCACTTGGCTCATTGAATGGACATGACATTTCTGACATGACCCACCCATAATATCCTCTGTTGCACTGGTAAACAAATTGCATTCTGTCAGGTGTAGAGATGACATAAATCATCTGTATGTATGTTTGCTGATCAGAACAGCAGCAGCCAATAGAATAAGCAACCACTTGCTTCTGGATTCTGAAGGCTTGCACGAGAGCCAGTCCTCAGTGCTGCTTTTGTTGCCCTCAAGCCACAAGTTTGACTTTTTTCTTTTTTTTAATTCGCTAATGTTTATTTGCCCTAAGATTATCCAGCACACAGGGAGCAGAAGTATAATGAGTTGTTTATATTGCATTTTATGATACTGAGCTGAGAGTCAGAATAAATCCTGGTAGAATGAATTGTAATTAAGTTTTTTGAGTGTGGTGGTATGACACAAATGCTACAGCTCTGCTCACCTCCTCTAATGTGTTTATTGTAGCCCCACAATATAATAACCAATTTTCTATATTTCCCATTTTCTGACAAGTGAGCAACTTTTGCAGTCATACAGTAGTTTACAGAACTGAAAAAGAGAATGCTCTTTGTAAACTGATCCAATGCAATCCAATATATTTCAATGAGTTAGGTTTGAAGAAAAAAAAAGGACAAAAAGAAAAGAAGATATAATAAGGAATATAGTAGGTATATAAGGAGTTATAAACATGAGCTCTGATTCCAGTCTCAACAAAATAGCTGGCGCAAATTTATATGCTGGCAGATGTGCTGAAATTAAATAGAATAAAATGCAAGGTATTTATTCTGTCTCACTTGATTTGCTAAATCCAAACTGAAGAGCTGCACAGGTCTGAACATCCCTGATCTTTGGATGGAGATGGTACTTACAACTAGGACTAAAGGACAGAAATAAACACAGAGAACCTTTGTTTTTCACATACAAAAGACTCTAAAAGTGAGAGATCATAACATAGAGTTGGGATTTTTAAAACAAAGGAAATAAAGTTTAAAGATTATTAAAACATAACTTTAAAACAAAGTTATGACATAAAATGAACAAGAATTAAGTGTGTGATTTTTCATATTCAGAGATAACTATAAAAATTGTTATGCTGATATGAAACTTTGTAATGAAAGAAAATGCATTAAATTAAATACAAAAGGAACAATGGAAGTATTTTCACAGTTTCTAAAACTCAACTGGTAGTGCATGGTACTAGCACCACCAAGTTAATGGGTTTGATTACAAGGGAACACAAATACATTAAATGTATACCTTGACTGCACTGTCAACTGATTTGGATAAAAGTGTTTGACAAATCCATACATGTAAATTTTGTAGTGTCTGACATTTGGACCCAAGTTTTCCATTTCCTTGTCTTTCTTTTTGTCTATTCTCCTCCCTGCACTCTCATTCTTGTGTTATTCCCAGAATCTGGCAGACTCCGCTGTGGTTTCTCCCTCACACTCAGTGAGACTTTACACTGCTCTCTCTTCTAATGAACCCAGTGACCCATATTAGGATGCTTATGCTCTTTAATGTACCTCAAGTCTGCAGAATGAGAAGGTTCAGAATATTTATTAGATAAATCCATTTGTCCTTCCTAAACATTAATGGGCCCAACTTTGTCACCACTGACACTTCAACTGATATGAAAAACGTAAGCATTTATATGCTAATATTGTTTGTATCTAAGTGCAGTATTCAAAATCAAAATAGGTGTACTAACTTTATTAATATAATAGTTCACCCAAAAATGAACAATCTCTAGATTTACTCACCCTCATGTTATCCCAGGTGTGTATGACTTTCTTTCTTCACCAGAACACATTTGAAGAAAATTGTAATACATATTAGCTCAGTAGGTCCTTAAAATGCAAGCGGATGGTGATTCAGCTTTTGAAGTTCTAAAAATCACAGATAGCCAGGATAAACATTGTTAAATTAATGTCTTTTAAAGCAACCAGATAGTTTTTTTGGTGCGAAAAAGATACATTTGTAAGTACTTTTTAACTCGAAATCATCGCTTCCATTCAGCAGCGTTATGCGTGTGTGACATAATCGTGTTGGCACATGAGAGATGTGAGAACTTAAGCTAACTGGAAGAGTTGGATTATAGTTAAAAAGTACTTAAATATTGATCTTTTGTCACACCAAAATGTATTGTATCACTTTAGAAGACATTAATTTAACAGCTGGACAGTATGGATGACATTTATACTGACTATCTGTGATTTATGGAGCTTCAATAATTGGATCACCATTCACTTGCATTTTAAGGACCAACTAAGCTGAGATATTTTTCTATTTTCCTTCAAATGTGTTCTGCTGAAAAAGAAAGTCATACACACCTGGGATATCATGATGGTGAGTAAATAATGAGAGAATTTCCATCGTCATTGTTCATCTTCAGTGAGTGACACAAGTTATAGGGCAGGTGAGTGTTAAAAGCACTGTTCTAATATGGGTTTCTGTAGCTGGAGGCTAGTGATTAAGATTGAGTCAGTGGATATTCCTCACAGTACACATGCATTGAGTTTAAGCACATTCATCGAGTGAGATTAACTGGAAACACGGACAAGCCTGTGCTTGCTGGGAATCAGAGAAAGTGTGGCGAAAGAGGGAAAATGTGTCAACCCTTCAATTCTTCTCAGTCGTTAATTCACTGTTTTGTCATCTAGCGCAGAGTTGCCAGAATGCTTATAAACACAAAGCACTCATACACAGCTAATACAGGGTTCCCATGCTATTTGACCAATTAATTTGATGGTTTTTCCATGACTTTCATTTGTGATTACTTGATAAAGATTTTTCTTTATAATTTTGATTCAGACTGATTCACTCATTAGTCATTTAGACCACTTTGTAAACCTGACTGATTCATTGAAAAGAAAGATTCATTCACCATCTGAAGCATACTGACCACAAAAATGCCAGAGCTTCCTCAGAATTGCAAGATATACCGTGATTGGCTAGTTTTGCACAATTTCCTTAAGTCAGGGTATACAGGTCAGTTGTACCAGTTATCAGTCCAGTTCTTTAACCACTAGGCTACACCACCCCTTTTACAACCAGCATAAGCTCTAAACTCTAATCACATAAACTTTAAATCTTATTTTCAATCAAAATCTGATTTGATAAACTGTAAGCAGACACCAATACTGGCCACTGTCAATTGTTAATTCAAATTTATTCTAAAACATCTTTAACAAGACCACAGTTTCAGTGCTAAACATACCTAAAGGCCATGTATGAATTCCAAATATCCATCAAGGGAGTAAAGGGTTTACATGAGATACTTGCTAATGCTAATTAAAAATCCTCAGAGCACAAATAAAACATGGCCAGCATAACCCCAGACATAAAACATTTAAATCACTTTAGTCAAATAACAGTAAAATGCAATTCTGATTGGTCAATCAAAGCATTCTGGGATCAAATACTTTCATATATTTTTATTGTACTTTATGGGCTGGTCGTTATGACATATGGTATAAATGTGTCAACTGGTAGAAATTATGCTATACTGTTTATACAGCTGTTTTCATATATTCCAGCCGACTAATGGTCGACAGGTTTGGTGTTCGAAAAACCTGTTTGAAAACAGTAAATGTACAGTAAATATTGCCTCAAATAGTGCAGTAATTAGCTGAAGGAGCACTGACTCCCCCTACTAATCCTGGTTTCTACTAAGGTTTTTTAACTAAACATTAAAAAACTTTAAGTACTTTAAGTAACTAAACATCTTATGGAGTTTGTTTTCTCTGCCACAGTTGCCTTTGGCTTGCTCACTGGGTTCCTAAAGACAAAAACATTAAGGCATGATTTTCAATCAAGTTTTTCAATGAAACTGTTAACTGGGGACAAAAAGACATTTAAGACTTTACTGTATGAGTTTCTGTAAACCAACTTCGTGTATTGTGAAAAGCACTATGTAAATAAAAATTACTTGACTTGAGCAATTACAAACTACACCTTTAAAAACACTTTTATTCAAAAAGGGCAAGGCACAAGGTGCTAAAGCCCTGTCTTTTGGTTTTTACAATTTATAATGCATATCAAATTGAGGGGTGTTTGAGATTCGGTAACCTAAATTTTAAAATAAAAAAAATAATATGATTAGACATCAGTTATATAATAATAATAATAACTAATTTCAGTAGTCTGTGCAGATACCAGTAAAATGTAATGGTTCTCAATACCAATTTTGATACAGCAGAAAAAATTTGTTAATGTGATAATGTTCTATTGAACACACTCCTTTAGCCTAAAGTAAAATTTAAATGTAAATAATAGATTAAAAGATATGCATGTTGTTGTAAAGCAGGGCCCTATTGAAATCTGTTTGATTTTTTCCTGAAATCCTTTGTTCCAATTATTAGTCCATTTTTTAAAGTTTAATTTAATTTAATTTAATTTAAAAATTTCATTTTTAACAAACTTTTATTCAGTACAAAAGCATTCTTGCTTGTGATATATTGCTTAATTTTTATCATTATTAAAATCATTATTTATTATTTTACTATTTAGAGTTATAATATATTTCTATTACAATTTCTTCAATTTCAGGCATTTAGCATTTATTATGAGTCATGCTTTTATTTTGACGTGTATTTTAACTTCTACGGATAAACAGTTAAAGTTAAAGAAAATAACAGTTAAAGTGCAAATGCTGTGATTTAATTATATAAATTATATAAAATAAATGCTTCAGAGTTGATTAGTGCTCTGCTCTGTCATCTCTCATTCAACGCAAATGATTCTCAAAGTCTGTGGAGTTTCCAGTGTATGAGCAGTCTGCTTCACACATTCATTTAAAGCTCATGCAGCTCATACAGATTAAGATTGAAGCATTTCGTGGTTTAATAATCACACTTGGACATATCACGATTTTAATTTGATTAGTTGTGCATTTCAGTGTAAAAGGAGCAACAGAGCACCCACTCAAATAAGCATGTGAGCATTTGAAGCAGTCATGTGTCAGTAAGACAGAGTGTGGATACCAGGTTGAGTCAGTTTTTTTACCGACTTGGTACCAAAGTACCGGTACTTTTGACAACACTAAACTATATTTAAATACTGATCATTTTCTAAATAATCTAAATATTAAAATGCAGGACTTCCTTTCAAATGTCCAGCACAATATGTGGAGAGTTCTGGGGTGGGTCCTACCTCCTCTCAGCACACAATAAACCCTCCAGAGTCCCACAGATGCTTTCGAGGACAGGTCTGGTAGCAATTACTAAGCAGAAAAGTCCAACCACTGACAGAAAATGCACGTCATTCCCAGCACATAAACTGCTTTCATTGAAATTATGCACAATTCATTCCAACTGTTCCTGGAACCAACATGGGGGTAATTCTGTGGTTTTCTAACTACACGCTGCCCTACATCTCATTGAAAAGTGAGATTTTGACTCTGCGTCAAGTGCAGTCAGTCCGATTTGCTTTGATAGAAAGAAATCCACGTCCAATATGATTTTGAACTTTCCAGCCATCTAATGCTATGGCAGTCAAAACAATCCCTATGCCAGCCCCAGAAGCCCACTCTAAAACTGCAGGTCACTGACAGAGCCTACAGGGGTTTAAGACAGTCATGGTAAAGGATTCTAATAAAAATTGTGTTTTCAAGGCAAACATAAACGAAAGGAGAAAATCAGGCAGACATCAGGACCTCTGTCTGAAAAGACAAGTCACGATCTGGTGAGAGACCAAGTGTATGTAATAAAAGAAAGATTTTAGTTACTCTGAGTTGAGAACAGCAAGTATTTATTTAAATCAGACCCAGACTGAGAGGCTGAGCAGCAGGGGGCATGAAATGAGCAAAGATCATTAACATCTGTGGTTCTGAAGTCTGGCAATGATATTGAGCTATGGACTTCAGTCTAAAATAATACAATTACAGAAGTAAGGTGAAAGGTGGCTTAAGAAATCTGATGACTCCCCGATTTGCCATGTATATGTTGCTTGAAAAAGGATTTAGTCAGAATACTTTTGAATGACAATGGAGAAACATGGTTCCCTTTCAAAAAGGTAACTTCGATGCTTTGTTGCTAATGCTTCTGATGCTAATGCATTTTCAACAGTGAAGAACTTAAGTGTTATATTTGATACAAATTTGTCCTTTGAAAATCAAATGACAAATGTTTGTAGACCAGCATTCTTCCACCTCAGAGATATTGCTAAATTATGACAAATGTCCCCGTTGCTGATGCCGAAAAAACTAGTTCATGCATTCATGAGGTCAAGACTAGATTATTGTAATGCATTACTGGGAGGATGTCCAGCAAGATCATTAATTAAACTTCAATTGGTTCAAAATGCAGCAGCCAGAGTGCTAAAGAGAACCAATAAATATTATCATATTCATTTTAAAATTATGTTAACTACGTAAAAAGCTTTGAATGGTGTGGTGTGGAAGGAGTGGTGGTGGCGTAGTGGGCTAAAGCACATAACTGTTAATCAGAAGGTCACTGGTTCGATTCCCACAGCCACCACCATTGTGTCCTTGAGCAAGGCACTTAACTCCAGGTTGCTCCGGTGGGATTGTCCCTATAATAAGTGCACTGTAAGTTGCTTTGGATAAAAGTGTCTGCCAAATGCATAGATGTAAATGTAAATTAATGGTCTAGCTCCGCAGTACTTGTGATTTCCTACTACACTTTATTCCATCACGTTCATTACGATCGCAAATTTCTGGCCTGTTAATAGTTCCTAGAATATCAAAGTCCACAAAAGGAGGTAGATCCTTTCATATTTGGCTCCTAAACTATGGAATAGTCTTCCTAACTCTGTTCGAGATGCAGACACACTCACTCAGTTCAAGTCTAGACTAAAGACTCATCTATTTATCCAGACATACACCTAATTTATCCTCCAAACCACAATTAGGCTGCTTTAGTTAACCATAAACAGTGATCATGATCTATTACTTTACAATAAATTGAATGGCATCTATGCTAATATTATTATATTTGTTCCCCTGTCTCAACCTTGGGACTCGTATCCTGAGGTCACCAGAACCGACTGGATCCAGCTCCATTCCTGCTTTGTGTTGGACTCCACTGCTACGTGTCACTTTGTGATGATGACTAAGTGCAGCCGGTGCCAGCCAAACATCACTTCAGTGTATTACGATGGACTTCAGAGGATGAACTGATGCCAACTCCAACCGTAAGACATGGGATACTTCATATGCCATTGCCTGAACCTTGGATTTAGGATAGACCTCACCGAAATTACTGGCCAAACTGAACTGCGATGCATTTAACTGATCTCTGCCTGCATCACATCAGTCAAATGATGATCTACACTCTTGAAATGGAATACATAGACTATCATTTAATTGCCAACAAAACCCTTCATCAGCCAAATAACAAGGACAATTGCACCTACGTGAACTTGTGCAGTTAATCCAGAATGGACTTCAAAGACATTAGTCATTAATCTTACAGTTCATACAAAATCTATGTTTAAACACTGACACTTAACACTAACTTAGTTTAATAATTTTAAACCATGACTTGTACTATGCATAAGTAATATTGGAATTATATACATGATGTAAGCCAGAGGGGAACTGGCCCCCACAGTGAGTCTGGTTTCTCCCAAGGTTATTTTTCTTAACCAACATCTTATGAAGTTTTGTGTTCCTTGCCACAGTCACCTTAGGCTTGCTCACTGGGGTTATAAATACAATTATTTAATTACTTTTTTAAACACAATTCACAATCGTATTTATCGTACATATGTCTGGCTGCAGGTTAGGCTTCCCCTGACACCTTTTATAACACACGTGTATCTTCTCTCTCCTCCTGCATATTCACTGAAGAATAGGGTTGTTCCCAAACCAATAAAAATGGTTAATGGTTCGATTAAAAGCTATGGACTCATTATTCCCATTTGTGTGAATGAGAGCATGTGTGCAATTTTTCACTACCATGTTGGGAAATGTTTTTGCACAAAAGCCCAATGTTTTTCTAACCTGTCGGCGAGTATCATTGTGCCAAAGTCATTGGCTAGACAATTGCTCTGCTACCCTCCTTCCCACTAACTGGGAATATATGTATAGGCAATGCTGGCATGATGGTATAGGGTTTCAAGGTCACCGTCCCATACGGGGTACTTCCACAGCGTCAGCTGCTGATGTAGCGTCTCATTCCCTGCTTTCAGGGAGCAAGTGTTACATGGTAACGAGACTTTTTTCCTGCAGAATTAGAATGAGCTTTATTGCCAAATATGCTTCCATACAAGGAATTTTTCTTGGTGATAGAAGCTTCCAGTGTGCAAACAATACAACATAATAGACAATAATAATAAGTAAATATAAATTTAAGTATACATAAAAATACACAATAAGACAACAAAATATATATAGTATGTACAAATACAAATCTGTTAATTTGCATTACATTCAAGGGAATGTAATGCAGAAGATAGGATATGTTAATAGTGTTAATATTAAATAATATAATTGACCAGGCTGTGTATTGCACGTTATTATAGAATATCTTTAAACTGTTCATGAGATAGATAGGCTGAGGGAAAAACTGTTCTTGTACCTGACAGTTCTGGTGCTCAGTGCTCTGTAGCATTGGCCAGAAGTTCAACAGTTCAGTGCTTTCCCCAGTCTCACGAGCTGATGCCTGTCGACCAGAAAGCTGGTGATCCACTGGCAGATAGACGTGGGAACAGAGAGCTGGGTAGATGGTGTTGATGATTGGTGTAGTAATGCCATCTACCAGCTAATTAAGGATAATTGCCTATGCTAAAAATCCAAACATTGACCCCTGGATGTTACCATTTCCTACATACAAATACTGACATCTCACTGACTTCAGATTTACCCACCCTCACATAAAAACTGTGATTGCTCTTGTAACAAGTTGATAAGACGGTTGTTCCTGTCAAAGCTGGTGTTTCTTGGACAAATAAAAGTTTCAATATGCACCAGATTGTATGTTAATTGTGAAAAGTGCCCGCATGCCTATGGGACCTATAGAATCCCATAAAGCACAATTTGGACTGAAACTTCACTCAAGTGAACATGGTTATAACAGAAGGGTGAAAGAAATGAATCCAGCAGTCATACTCACTGTGGCTGGTAAGGGATAGGTCTGTTAGATGATGGCTTTACGGAGAGGGTCATATGTCCCCCATTGGTGCCTGAGAGCGGAAACAGCACTTGGCCTTGGCCCTGTGGAAAGTTTTGCTGAGGAATGGGACGCTGGGGAATTACATTATGACCATTGCTGTATCCATTTGTATGGCCTCCATTTGGAAGTCCACCATTGGTGTGTCCGTTTAGTGGTCCAGTTGGATGAGAGGATGGAGGAAGAGTGGTCTGTTCACAGGACTTCCCTTTAGAGACAGGCTTACACACACACATGTTGGGCCGCAAGCACATCCCTCCATTTTTGCAGGGGGGCGAACAGTTAGCTGTAAAAAACAGAGAGAAAGTCAGACAATATACATCACATCACAGATGTAACCAGATATTCATTATTGGGTGGACCAGATGTAAAAGACAAACACTTAACCAGTGTCCATGTTGGTTACAACCCTAAAAACATTCTGGTACAATATGTGCTTCAAGTTTATTTCAGTTCTAAATCCCTCAGTGAGCAAGTACAAGGTGTCAGTGTAAGGAAAAACGTCCTGAGAAGTTTATAGTGGAAACCCTCACTTGGTCATTCAGATCTGAATAAGTTGATTAAAAAGAGGATAGTTGTACAATATTTTTGTATAATTAGTAGACTGTAATCTACATAGATCATGGGAGCAAGAGACCAAAAGAGGGATCGACTGGCAAAGAGGGCAAGATAGAGGGAAAATTAGTGAATAACTGATTGTTTACTTGAGGTCTGTTTACATAATTGACAGGCAGTCATTTTTTCAACTACAAAGAGCTGCCTTGGGACCACTATGGCTAATGTACACAGACACTTTCACACCCACAACAATGCGCACACACAATCAAACCAGCTTGCTGGTGGTGGTGGTGGTTAGGCTCTGTGAGACAGGGGGGTCCACTAAGGTCCTCTGGTATAGCCTCCATTGAGACAATCATAATAATTTTGTACCTGGCCCCATTTATTTACAGTGCTTAAAGGCCCTGGATAGAAGTGATAAACAATCATAATGCTCAATATAGCAGTCCTATGAATGGATGTGCAGCCGAATGTGCATGAAATGCATTAACTGGACCAGTCTGAAAAATAGTCAGATCAGAAAATATGAGGCAGATACCGATTTTTTTTAGGCTCTGTGTGACAAGGGGGGATCCAATAGGGTCCTCTGGTATAGCCTCCACTGAGACAACCGTAACAATTTTGTCCCTGGCCCTGTTTATTTACAGTACGTAATGGCCCTGGATAGAAGTGATAAACAAGCATAATGCTCAATATAGCAGTCCTATGAATGGAAGTCCAGTCTTTCTTAAAAAGATGCAGAATGTGCATGATATGCATTAACTGGACCAGCCCCCCCCAAACAACTTTTGGGCCAGTTTCTATGTAAACTCCCAGGCCGATTTCTCTTTCCAGTCTGCCCTTGTCTGTGGCAGATCGATCAGTGCACCCTACTGAAATGTTTTTATTTTTACCATGATTTTGAGGCTGAAGCAACATTTATGATACCATTGATGTCAGATGTTATGGCCAATTTGAAATTAAATAATGAAACATTATCTTGACAAAGGCTTGTTGAGATTTTGGTCTTTCCACATTGAAGTATATAGGAGATATACTTGAATTATACTATTGCCTACAAAGTAAATAGCTGCCTGGGGGCATTAACAGGAAGGCCACAGATTTTGACTTGCATTAAAGGGGCTTTGGAGTATGGATGGGTGATTAATACAATTTTATTTTCAATTACGATTCTGGCTTCCAATGACTATGAAAACAAGATTATCGAGATAAAACTATTATTGTGCTGCATTATGTTTCACAATAAAACACCTTGGTGTTATATATTTAAAGCATCCTTTATTAAAGTTCAAATAATAAGGAAGCGGGTTATGAAAATAAACAAAGAAACGGACATTTCTCTGTGCAGTCAGTGCTGCGTCTATGAGTTGTTTGAAGTGATTAAACCTTCTCCTGGCTGATGCACACTCTGGTGTAAGGATGCTCATCACTCGAGTGCATTTGCTGCAGCTAGATTATAACGTGATGGCTCGCAACGTAGTGAATAATAATACTGTATATGTGTCAAGTTCACTGTGTGTATCTTATCATGAAGAAAATCTGTGATACGCAGCTCTATTAAGAACAGGTTTGTTTTTTGTGATTTAAAGATGTATTGAAGTGAACATAAAGGAGAGAGAGTGTAGTTTTAGCCCATTATACACTGGAACAAAATACGTTTTTGATTAATCTTTTTTGGCTTGTTTTCCAAAATAAAATCTAAATCTCCTTTAAAACAATGTACATTTAATTTAGGAGCTATACTGCAGAAGAAAAATTGTTATCTGAGAATGTTGAAGAGAATATTTAATCAAGACTCGATATTAATGCTTGTCCGGGACAAATAGATTTTTAAAGGGGCAAGTGGAAGAGAATTTTACTTGCCCGACCAGACAAAAGATTAAAATGTCAATAATGAAAAAATAACCAGCTATATTTGTGAGCCTAGGCCTGTGTCACTTATTAGAAAGTTCATATTCTTATTCTGCTGTTGAAAGTAATCCAGAGCACGTAATTTTATAATTCGCTAGCTATCTATTAACAGCTGCGCCCTTTTTGACTGACAGGTGGTGTATGTGTATATGCTGAACATGCATCCTGGATGACCTGAACAGTCAAATACATTTCAAAATGCCCGTCTTGGTGAGGTATTCATGTAAGCACAGAGATTGATGTCTAAGGTGAACATAAACAGCGGAGAAAAAAGTGGATTTGTATTAAAATGTCAGACTTGTAAGTATAAATGTAAGATAATAAATAGGCCTGCTGCTGTCTAGTGTAGTGTGCCATTATAATAATCAAACAACCATAACAAGCAAATGAGAAAACACTCACTGATCTTGACAGAATAACTTTAGTAGCTTTAAAAAGTATTAATGTATTACAATCATACAGTGAAGACCAGTGGTAGTTTTATGTTGTATTTCATTCTGAATATTTACTTGAATAATTGATAGCCTACTGCTGTTAAAAACTTTTAAAGCTATTAAAAAAAGCACTGAATGTTCCTAATTTGTATTTTATGTTCTATTATTCTTAATCTATTTCTATTCATTGCTGTTTTTGTTGTTATTTATTACTGACTGTTTAATAGTCTTGAATAATTACTTATGCTTTCCTATATTTGACTACCATACGTGATATAAAATAATTCTCCTATGAAAATAGCCTCAATAGCCTGTGTGTGTGTGTGTGTGTGTGTCTCCCGAGTGTTCGCTCCTGTGGGGAAAGCCGCGATACTCCGTATTGTTGTTGCTGTGATGATTCATGAAGTGTTACATTCAACTCTGAGAGTTGGAATTTCCACCTTTCAACTGGGGAAAGTGAAACGCAATGACACATGTTGGACTTCTAACTTGGAAATCTTCAACTCCCATTTCGTCGAGATGCAGGTATGTTACGTATGTTACGCAAACATGGCGGCACCCAGGGCTGGGAGGTATATAGTCAGTAACTAACATTCACTTTTATTAAATAATATCCAATAAAAAGTCAAAGCTCTTACATAAAATCATAATAAAACTTTTTTAGCAAACATTTTGCAGAGACAGGTGTTCAAAACATGGTTAATTACACTCTCGTTTGATTATCGTAACGATAGCATTGCAGCATCGTAGATCAGTTAGGTTGCTATGGGACATCTCCGACAATCAATGTACCCCTAAAAATCACAACGTAATCAATATCCAAATAAAAAATAAGCTCCCTCTTTGACACGTTTGTGTTTAGTTGTCAGGTAATTGTCACTGAATTTTGAATTAAGTGAAAAGTCACATCATCCACGATCACCATCGATTATCGTTTTCATGACTGATCCTTGCTGCCACGTCCGAGTACGAGTACTTGTGCCCATCCCTATTAAAAAGACAAGTTTTTAAAGATCAATAAATTCATGATGTTTCCAAAGTCAATGAGTAATCGTGTTTAACAATCGTGATCTTAATATTTGCCATAATCAAGCAGCCTTACTTTGGAAACACAGACTTAACCACAAATGCACATAAATGTAGGCCACAGATGCTTCAGATCATTCTAGAGTGACATTTAAATCTTGTCAGTAATTTTAGTTGACAAAATGGTGCACTTAATGACTACTAATCCAAGTATTATACACACACACTGGCACACAAACCCCCCCACACACACACACACCTTGTCATAGTGGTAAGTGATTACATAAAGTATGACATCATTGAACCACTGCCCCTGGTTTGTGGAATTTTTCATTTCAGCTGACAAGACCCACAGCAGGGGATTTCTGTTATTTTTCCACCCTCTCTAGGTTTCCCTCCTTTTTCCCTTGTACCTCATTGGACCTCTGGCGCACCATGTTTCAAAGTGAGGTAACCAAGAGTAACTTGAGCACATACTAGAACATTGTTCTTGTTCATATCATGCCATTGTACATCATCACCCCCTCCCCAAACCATTTACATACACATATCCACACTAGAGCTACACATATTCACTCATATAGCTACAGAATATAAACAATCATGCAATACAAATGTCATAGATATCTATGATCTTTCACTCTCAAGCACATAAATTCACACACAGGATAAATTATATTAAAGCATAAGGAGATATTCGATTGCATCGCATTTTCCACCTTAAAGCAGTGGATCTCAACTGGCTTTGTTTCAGGGCCCACCAACCCAGATTTTACTTTAGATATCAAGTGGCAGCCCAAAACCCTTTTTGCGTAACAGAGTGGACATTTTCCCTTGAAACTGCCCAAATATGTGTAATGAACCACGTAATATAATTTAGCAAGAATTGTGCCAAAGTCACACAAGTTTCAAGAGATCAGGCTGGAAACAACTCTGTGCATAGACATAGTGTCAATGACAAAATTATTTACAACCTGTCTCATCGGCTAATAATGGTACTGCTCGCACAATTTAGTGAACATGGTTAGCCTAAATTGTTGAACAAGAGAGACACCTCCTGAGATGCTACATTGTGAAATGTACAATTTTGCTAATTTTCTGAAGATTTGCCACCAAATAACAAACATGGCCTATGACAACCACATCACAAAGCTTTCTCTCTTTATATAACTTTATGCAATAATAGCACAGTGTACAGCTATAAATCAATACATCACAACCAGTGTTGAGAGTGTCTGATTTCACCAGCCCTCATGATTATGTGGGCTATTGTGCAATGTGCTGTGTCTTTTCAATGCCACTTCAAACAAATCCAGATTGCTGACTAAACTGAACGGCACCAAAACCAAAAAAGCCTAGCACACGTTCAACACAAGTTTCTTTACTTGGACAGTAAAGAGTACAATTGCTAGGATAACTTTTCTAGCTTTGGTTGTAAAAAAGGTTGAAAGAGTCCAGAAAACCACTTTCATACCAAGGAAACAAACCAGCCTGTGACATCAATATCAACTGGTCCACACCATGAGCTCTAGAGTCAAAGCACTCTAAAAAAAGAAAAAGATAAAGGCCCAGAAATACAGAGAGTGGGCAGGAAGGAAAGACAGTTAGATAGATAAAGAGAGAGCAAAAGAGAAATAAGTGGGTGATCTTGCCAAGTCAGGCTGTGGGGCACAGTGCTGGGTAATTCCAACGTGTCCAGCTTCTTATTAGTTTTATCCCTTAAGTCAATATTGAAATCTGTGTTAAACGTGTTGCACTGTAGCCTCAGTGTGCTCAGCAGTGTAAGAGCTCACGCACAGCTGAGTGAACCCAACAGAAGGGTCGATAAGCCCATTTCAGTGAGCTAGTACTTCACTGCAGACACAGAGGCAATTAAAGGTAGCCATGGCTGGGCCATTTCTCCGCTGAGGGTTATACTTGTAACACATCTAAGAGCTCATTCAAGAGGATCTGTACACTGAAGATTTCTCCCACAGCTCTAACTTCTGAAAACTTGTTAAAGCTGAAAGGTACAACTTGGAGATAAAGAAAGTAATGTGGTTTAGCATGCTAAGCTGCTAACTGAGGACTTGAAGAGTGTGAGGTGAGAGAAGAGATCAATACATGCATTAATTGAACCAGAATAATGAGCAATTTTCATTAACCTAAGTTACACCATGGACATTTCTGACTGACTGGTAGACAGATTTTTCCAAGCTGTTGATTAACTTCATATAACTATACAGCTGTGAAGTAGTTCCAGGTTTGACAACTGCATTAGAGTTGTAAATCACTTCCCCACATTCTTTCCAAATTGTTACAACATTTGTTCCTTTGCAACATGTAATATGTGGCATAAGGAAGTAGTTATACACAAGGTGATGATAATTTGATGGTAATTGTCACTGAATTTCGAATTAAGTGAAAAGTCACATCATCCACGATCACCATCGATTATCGTTTTCATGACTGATCCTTGCTGCCACGTCCGAGTACGAGTACTTGTGCCCATCCCTATTAAAAAGACAAGTTTTTTAAAGATCAATAAATTCATGATGTTTCCAAAGTCAATGAGTAATCGTGTTTAACAATCGTGATCTTAATATTTGCCATAATCAAGCAGCCTTACTTTGGAGACACAGACTTAACCACTAATGCACATAAATGTAGGCCACAGATGCTTCAGATCATTCTAGAGTGACATTTAAATCTTGTCAGTAATTTTAGTTGACAAAATGGTGCACTTAATGACTACTAATCCAAGTATTATACACACACACTCGCACACAAACCCCCCCCCCCACACACACCTTGTCATAGTGGTAAGTGATTACATAAAGTATGACATCATTGAACCACTGCCCCTGGTTTGTGGAATTTTTCATTTCAGCTGACAAGACCCACAGCAGGGGATTTCTGTTATTTTTGTTATACAGAATAATGAGCAATTTTCATTAACCTAAGTTACACCATGGACATTTCTGACTGACTGGTAGACAGATTTTTCCAAGCTGTTGATTAACTTCATATAACTATACAGCTGTGAAGTAGTTCCAGGTTTGACAACTGCATTAGAGTTGTAAATCACTTCCCCACATTCTTTCCAAAGTGTTACAACATTTGTTCCTTTGCAACACGTAATATGTGGCATAAGGAAGTAGTTATACACAAGGTGATGATAATTTGATCTGGTCCAAAAAAACATCCTCATAAATTATGCTTACATATTTGTGCATAAGTGGTGTAGCCAAGTGGTAAAAGATCTGGGCTGGTTCAAACACCACAATCGGTGATCCATGGGCTGTCACCTTTGTTCCCTTGAGCAAGACACTTAAAGGAGTAGTTCAACCCAAAATTACAATCCTTTCATAATTCACTAACCCTCTTGTCGTTCCAAACCTTTTTTTATGCAGAATACAAAGGAGATATTTTAAAGAATATCTAAGCCTTTTCAATACAGTGGCAGTTAATAGCAACTTACTTTAACTCCGTGTCCACATGTGTGGACGTTGTATTTTGGCTTCGCTATATGCATCACAATTTAAATGAATTAAAATTGACTGAATACTGAATACGCAAGACTCTTATCCATCATTTAAGGGTTAAACTTCTGGCGCACCGTGTCATGTGACACAACATTGTGATGCTGATTTCCAGGAAGCACACTTCTGGCACAGTGCCAACAAAAGTTTTTGGATTGAAACCTGTTTGGTTGTACAGAGTAGCATCCCTAGTTTCATTTGATAAGCCGCTTTAAAATTCATTTTTCGCGGGCCAGCGTGCTGATAAAGATGAAGTACACATATTTGGAAATTAGAACCGTGTTCCCTCAAAAGTTTAGAAAACATGTTAGTTATTTTGAACACATCTATGGTCAATTCACTTCATTTTAATCTAAATTCTGTAATGGTTTTATTTTGTCATCACTGTACAATATGGTTCTATTAATTTACATTAGTAAATGCATTCCTATATTTTTTCTGTGCATTTTCACATTCTGAATATGTATTCATGCGAAGCTGAACATTTTTCCTTTCAGAGGCTTTATATGGAGTTAGGATGAAAATAAGGAGCATTTCTAACTGTTCTGAGACCAGTGCAGACAGACAGCACACTAGAGGTTAAGTCATTCACTAAATAGGGAGCAAGGGAGCAATGGTGAATCCTATAGCTTTTCATACATCTAAGTGCATTCAGTCCTAAAATCTGAGCTGCAGATGATGTTTGTATCATTCAACATGTTTGGCAGACATGGGACAATGATAATCAGTACATAACTTCTGAATTTATAATGCATGATTTTAATTTATCATGGTTGGCATTGATTTGATGATGCTGGCCATTACTTTTAATAAGAATTATTAATTCAGCTTTATAGAAAATCAGCTGTAAAGTCTATAACATCTCAAAAACATGAATAGCCAACACTCCTGAACACATAATAAACTATTTAATGAAAAAAAAAACATTCTATAGCTTGGTATAACTTAAAAAAACTTAGTCTCTCTATCCACATATCTGGACATACATTTTTAGGAAAACGTTTTGCTCTAGAATTATTTTTTAATTTTATTTTTGCTTGTTTATTAGGTCCTACTAGTTACAAATCAAAAAGGGAAATCTTGACATCTGTCACACGTTCATGAGTGCATGAGAAAAGCTTATTTACAGTGGCAGATGTTCACATGAGAAATTGCATTGTTTTCAGAGCTAAACGTTAAGTTCTCACATAAACATGCAAGCCACAGTAAACAAGCTTCTTTCCAAGATATTTATTAAAACATCTCCTTTTATGTTCCACATTTGAGAGAAAGTCATATCGGTTGGAACAACACGAAGCTAAGTAAATAATGACAGAATTTTCATTTTTGGGTGAACTATTCCTTGTCCCAGTAATAAGCGTACTGTAAATTGCTTCGCACAAAAGCCTCTGCTACAGTAAATGACAAATGTTCTTTTTTTTCTCAGTTTCTGCACACATCATCGGTGTAAGAACGTACTGCACTAAACCAAGAGTATTCAGCTCTTTTCTTGAATCCAGAATCCCATCACAGCAGGTTCCTCAACCTTGTCACCTGTTAGTGTAGATCTAGGCCACTTTTTCAGCATGCACGGCCAGGAAAAACATCTCTCTGCCACGCCATGGAGCCCAGGTGAAATATTTTCATTTTGTGTTTTATCTGGCGAGGAACTCAAACATTTTGGGTCATGTTCAGTTGGGGGAAGAAATAAGAATAAGCAGTCTTTCAGGGATGAAGCTTAGCAGAGAGCTGTGCACACATGTTCAGGAAAAACATTCAAACACATCACAAGAGATATATGACAAATCCAGACAAAAAAAAAAAAAAGACATGAGCAAACATTGCATTTTACATGTTGTAAAATAAATAATAAAATAGATGTTAAATAGTGTACCACCATTCAACTGGAAGTGAAAAACAATAGTTTATTAATAAATTATAACAAATTTCAGACAGTCTTCTTTCTGTTTTATCCGACACATTCATAATCATTACTTTTTCCGGTGAGCTGCGGCAAGCTTTATGCGTGTGCTTGAGGGCTTAATTTATATTTTAAAGGCTCATTATTATGGTTTAGTATTTCTCTGTAATGAAGAACATTGTTAGCAATGTTAAGTATAATATTCTTTCTCAGTCCTGGAACTCAAACCATTTTCCAATTGGTGGGGTGCATGGTGAGTTGTGTGTGTTAAGGAGTTAAGGAGTTAAGGAGTTGTGTGTGTTAAGGAGTTAAGGAGTTAAGGAGTTGTGTGTGTTAAGGAGAATAGCGTGAAGCCTCCACACAAGCTATGTCTCCGCAGTACTGCGCTCAACAAGCCACGTGATAAGATGCGCGGATTGATGGTCCTCCACCACTCAGACTGAGGTGAGACACTACGCCACCATGAGGACTTAGAGTGCATTGGGAATTGGGCATTTAAAAAGGGGAGGAAAAAATATATATGAAGTTGAAATAACACGGACGGAAGGCTTTAACAAATGCATATACTATCAATTAACAAACTCAGAGCTATTGATAATTTATCGGTAATGGTCAGTTCATACATGGAAAAAACTAATGGGATTTTTACTTCCAGAGCCTGACTGTTCAATCTCTGCATTCAATCTTCCAAGCATCTGGTAATGGAATGCCTTTATGGTCAAGATCTGAGATATTATATGGGAATACCCCACATCCAACTTTGAATGGAACACAGTATAAGCCATTTGATTTCTCAAAGTGTAAACACACTGTGGCTCTGTGGTGCTGTCAAAACATTGCTCTGTTTTTTTAAGCACCACGACACAGCATCCTTGGCTCAACCAATGGTGTGAGTTTTGGGCGAGACTATTTGTTGGTGGACAAATGGCAGATGAGGTGACTGCTCTGGAAACATGTTTGAAAAGATTAATTAATTGTACAATTCTGTTTATGGTAAATGGTCTGCACTTATATAGCCCTTTTTCTTTTAACCTTACATGTTACCAAAGCGCTTTACACTGTGTCCCATTCACCCATTCACACTCACAATCATACACCAATGGCGACAGAGGTGCCATGAAAGGTCGCTAGCCTGCAATGGGGAGCAAGTTGGGGTTCAGTGTCTTGCCCAAGGACACTTCGGCATGTGGAGTCGTGTGGGCCGGGAATCGAACTGCCAACCCTGCGATTGGCAGCCGACCCGCTCTACCACCTGAGCCACAGCCGCCAGATTAGTGTCACTTGTGGTGCAGAAATTGCACACTTCGCTTTTAACTTTTAGTTTTCGCCATCAACCAGCTCTTTGTCACCACAGTCTTTCATTGTGCAGACAAATTAAATCACCAACTCCCCCAAACCATGTCAGTCTGAGAGGGAAAAAATGCTCGGAGTGCTTCCTGATGATCTCAATCCAATAAAAGGGCTCAAGGAAAGGCTGAGAAGCATCTGAATGCATATCACATGTTGACTGCAAGAACAAAAAAATACATTATCCTCAGGGAAGAGAGAATAATAAGGCGGCAGTCATTCTCGAAATCAAATCTAACCCAATTCAAGAACTGCATTCAAACAGTTTTTAAAGATAGTTATTCACAGTCACACTTTATTCTGTTTCTCATAATTCTTTTAAATATGTTAAGCCATGTTTGTAAAACTTGAGTCCTCTAAATAAAGGCTGTTTATCCATATTTAAGAAGTGAGAAATGAGAGCAGGGTCAGAAGTTATGGCCATGGCTCAAGGTAAAAATGCCACTGACAGTAACAGAAATGCCACAGATATTGAAAATGCCTCAAATGTCTCAGTTTTTATCTGTTATTTAACATTTGATATTGTATATTACAAAAATGTCATAATATTCTATTCTAGGCCTATCCAGTTATGGGTTTAGTCTGGGTTTAATGCTTCTGCAGACTCATCCATTTGTCAAATACTGCAGACTAATGTATTTGATATAAATATATTACACACTGAAAACAGTTTTTATGGTAACAAAAATAGGGCCTCATAAAAGTAAAACAAAGTTAATATTTGTCACTGATGTAGAGGGTCTTGTAAGTGTGGAGTGCTATACTGATCGCAGTTTGGTACTGATATCCAGGTCTACCCTGTCAGATTTTTTTATAGGACATCGTGGCCCAAAAATGTACAAAGATGAGCACTCTTCCTGTTCTGTTAGCGATAAAGAACTGGAGTGCAATATCCTGCTGGTAAAATAGGAAGGTCGATATTCCAGCATCCCTCTGCACTGTGCAATATTAAGACAAGGAACTGGGTGGATGACTTAGAGCAAACTAAATGACTGACAGCTCCAGTTAATACACTTCACCTAGCTCGGAAGGACCAGCCAGAAAAAAAACATTCAGATTATTCCCTTTTTTAGCACTTTCAGATGTGAGGTGAACATTAAAACCTGAAAAATCAAAGCCCATTAAACATTCAAAAGGAAACATTATGATCTGGTCTATCGTCCAAGACAAGAGAGGTGGAGACATAGTGATCTTAAAACACAAATGAACAAAAGATATATAGGAACAGGGGGCGGTACTGACGACAAACTGAGTTTCTCATTTTTCAAAATTTTTCAAAAATGTTTGACCTGTGATTAATCTCAGCTGCCCATGATCCTTGGTAACATTAATTAGAACATCTAATGCTGCTGTCAGATGAACAATAAAGGTGATATTTTATCCTTAATTTGCTTGAAAGCATGTGTAGACAGGGGATGAACCCATTATTTAATGGGGTGTTTATGAGTTGATGCCAGCGATATGGCATAAATACTGGATTATCTACGTTTATAAGGATAGCCTTTCATGAAAGCACACCAAGGTTGGCAAAACATAAAAAACAACCAGTTTAATTATACAGTGCTCTAACAATATATAAAAAAAAAAGATTCCCTAATTCAGCAGAAAACACTCATAGGATTTCTGAAACATTAAAGAGGCTTTGCGTTGTCCACGCTCACTTTTTCCTGCAAGCTCCTCCATTAAAAAACATTCTGTTACATTTCAGCTCAAATTTAAGGGCTCTTAGGCCTCTCACTGGGTGGCTGACATCCAATGCGCCAACCAGAGTTACCTCCACTGAAAATAAAAGGGATGGTTTAAGCAGGAATGCACTGCTCTGGAGCTGCTCCAGAGGGCCAGAAGTGATTCCTCTGCCCATGTAAATAGGGGCTCTCTCTGTAAACACGGTATACTCTCTCTCTCTCTCTCTCCCTCTCTTTTATATATATATATATACATATATATATATATTACCGTCTCCAAGGTTCTGTTACAGCATCTCTGTTTGACAATGCACTAGCCAATGCAAAAGTTGGAGACATTACTGGAACCCTGCAGGCAATCTACACTGTCCCAGCGGTTTCAATTGTGAATGAGTTCTAAAAGAGTTTTTGATGTATTTTGCTCAGAATTGTAAATGACAGTGCAGGCTCTTTTGCATGTTTGTCAAAACTCCATGGAAAGAAGCAAATAAATCCTGTCATAATGCACTTACAAATACCATATTTTGTACAAATTTGAATTGAGTTTTCAGTTTATCAACTCTGTTGGTGGGGTAGGTTTTGTGTGGATGACTGAAAAATACATCTGGATGAAGCATATTTTGTCCACTCATGTTTATAAAGATATCGCAATTAATCGTGATTAACTCCAAAAAATTATGCGATTAATCGTGATTAAATATTTTAAGTGTTTGACAGTCCTAATATAAATACACTACCGGTCAAAAGTTTAGGGTCACTTACTCGTTCTTTATTATTATTATTTTTCACATTTTAGAATAATAGTAAAGTCATCAAAACTATGGAATAACATAAATGGAACCATGGGAATTATGTTGTGACTAAAAAAAATCCAAATAAATCAAAGCTGTGTTATATTTTAGCATCTTCATAATCACCGTTTGCCTAGATTTTTCAGAAATGTACTCTTGACATTTTCTCAACCAACTACTTGAGGTATCAACCTGGGATGCTTTTAAACAGTATTGAAGGAGTTCCCATCTATATGCTGGGCACTTATTGGTGCTTATTGCTTTTCTTAATTATTCAGTCCAAGTCATCCATCTCAGAAATGTTTTTTTTATTTTATTTTTTTATAACATTTTAGTTTTGTAATTAAATAAATGTATTATATTTTTCTCTACAAAACTCATTTTAAACATTTAAGCATACACCTTCAGATCAAAAGATTTTAAGATCATGAGAAACATTTTAATCAAATGACCCCAAACTTTTGAATGGTAGTGTATATCCACACACACAGTAAATATAGACATATTCATTCTTCCCTGTAACTTAAGTATGTGGCATGTTGTCACTTACTTTAAATGTATTTTTTTTTTTTTTTTGTCCTTCAGTTTGTAAAAACAAAATCTAGTGTAGCTGACTGTAATGCACTTATGATTATAATAAAGTCTATGTGCCAAATACCTTTATTATCAGAAATATGAAGTTCGTATTTTTGTTAAAGTACTTAAAAAGTATTTTTTTAGGCTATTAATTGTCACTCACTGCTTTTAAATTGCACTTCTGTGGAGGGATGTCACTGTAGACATGGGATACAGACACAATATTGATTGTCTAGGATATGTCAAAGGTGGGTAAAAGGAATGTCTAGTGGAGGTAAAGCTCAGACAGTGGGTGGAGGTGCAACTTCAGATTTTCCTGGTGGCCTCCACTTACACACGTACACACACACACACACAGACGCACGCTCAAACACACATACATGCACACACACATAGAGGCTGGATTCTTATATAACATTCTGGCAGAAACACAGGCTCTGGAGAAACAGATCCATCTCTTACATCAGGCCAGGAAGAAGGTTATCATAATCTCTTAAACCTTCTCTCTGTCTCTACCACCAAAATTTCTCTCAGCTTGTGGTATTCTCTCATTTTCTGTCCAGGTCACATTTTGCCCCTGTTTCATTTCGTTCTTTCTTTCCTTTTTTGCCTCTTTCTTTCTTTAATTATCTCTTTACATCTTTTCTCTAATTATAGTGCAACTTCCGTTCACTTCCAGTGTCCTTTCTGTCTTTATCTTCCTCTGGGGAAGGGTACAACAATACACATACCCTTTCCATCCCCACCCACCCCTCACCCCTCAAGAACCTTTAGTTCAGATCTGACTGAAACAGCTTTGTTTCTACTCACAGGTAGGCAGTGCAGCTGCCTATTTGGTTGTTTATGAAGGACACCATAAAATGTCTCTGTATATGTGTCACGTTTTAACCATAGCACCACCAGACATTATTAGAAACTCTGATGTGGCATTAAGAGGTTTCTGACTGGCTAAGAAATCTAGAGCTCTAAATTACTTGCTTTATTGGTCATTTTACACTCTCTTGTTTATATTTAGAACACATATTTATATCAAGGGACTAACTGGACCGAGATGTATATCTTGATTTAAAACACATTGGTTCCCAAGTAAATAATGACTGATCATCTTAAAGGATTACTTCACCCAAAAATGAAAATTCTTTCATCATTTATTCGCCCTCATGCCATCCCAGATGTGTATGACTTTTATTCTTCAGCAGAACACAAACAGATTTTTGGAAGAATATCTCAGCTCTGTAGGTCCATACAATGCAAGTAAATGGTCGCCCAAATCTTGGAGCTCGAAAAAGCTCATATTGCCATTAGGTGTGGGTGATATGACCAACATTTTATATCTAGATATGAGTCATTTTATATCACGATAATTATATATATCGCTGTAATGTTTTTCGATGGAAAGGAGGAGGCGAGAACCGGCTTGATAATATAAATAATAGTTTAATATAAAACTTAAAAAGACACAAACACACACACACATATGATGGACATGTCTGTAAATGATCTCTCTCTCGTCGCACCACCGTCTGCCATCGGCCTTTATCCCTCTCTGAGGCTTAATTAGCCTGATAAGGGACCGGGTGTGTATAATCACAACCCGGCTACGCCCTCCACCCTGCCACATTCCTCCCTCGTTTTCTCAGGCTGGGGAGCCCCTGGCCTGACATACACCCCCCTCTTTCCCTGGGCATCCCCAGCAGAATTACCTTGCCTGAGGTGAAACTGATCTATGAGGGCATGGTACAGGATGTCCTGAGCCTGGACACAACATCTCTCCTCAGGTCCATAACCCTCCCAGTCAACCAGGTACTGGAACCCTCTGCCCCTCCACCTGATGTCGATCAGTCTCCTGATTGTGTATGCCGGAGAGCCCTCAACAAGTCGCAGAAGAGGTGGAATGGGTGTGGTAGGGTGTAACTCCGAACGTATAACTGGTTTGATGTTGGAGACGGAAAATGGGGTGAATTTCTTTGAGGTGAGGAGGTAGTTTGAGACGGACTGTCAGCGGACCTTGGCGATGGGAAATGGCCTGATAAACTGGGACACAGCTTACGCGAGGGGAGTCGGAGTGGGATGCCAAACCTTCTGTCCACACACGCTGGGGCCTTAGACCGATGCCGACCCGTGGACCTTTTAACCCGAGTGTCAGTCCATATGAGGGCTTCTCTGGCGGCTTTCAAGGTGCGTTGGCACCTCTGGATAAAGGCGTGGGCAGACGCCTTTGTGCATGGAACTGAGGGGGCTGAAAACCAAGACTGCGCTGAAAACCAAGACTGCACTGGAAGGGTGAAAACCCTGTAAATGATGGCTGCAAGGAGTTGTGGGCATACACGACCCAGACTAAATGATCGCTCCAAGAAGATTGTGAGAGGCCATACAGCGCAGGGCCTTTTCCAGCTCCTGATTTGCCTGCTCTGCTTGGCCATTTGTCTGGGGATGAAACCTAGAGGACAAACTCACCATAGCCCCCAGCTCTCGACAGAATTCTACACAAAAACATGACACAAATTGGGAGTCTCTGTCTAAAATCACATCGACCAGGAGGCCATGAATGCAGAAGACATGGTACGAACTGGAAGGCAACCACAAACCCGGCATGCGGGCAACCAACAGATACACGAGACAGGACTAACTAGGCAGAGAGAGTGAGGTTAGTTACTTCACACCAAACAAAAATCTAGTAAAGATACTGAGAACATGAAGGGCTTAAGAAGGGAGTGAATTAGAGGAGAACAGGTGTTACTCGGCACGCTAATCAGTGACATGATTAGCGTTCCCCCGGGAACAATCAACAATGAAACACCGATCATGCATGCCAGCCATGCCTGCAAGACATGAGGGATAGAAAATAACAAAACATACACAAATAAACTCACTAGAGCCGGGACAATTTCACTCTGATATGTTGTTGACCAGTTTTATTGTAAACTTTCCTCAAGAAACTGAGGATCTTTTCAAACCTAAGTAACAATGAAAATATTACAAATTTTAATAAAGAAATACACAACAAAAATAACACATCTTGCAGAAAATAAATGCAAAATATTTTTAATAAAAGTTCTTACAAAAAAGACAGATTGTTTGTACTACCACAATTCATTATCATTGCGCAACAGTTTGTTTCAGTTTTTGTGAACCAGATGTTGCACCTGTTTTAATAACAAGCTCCCCTTCATTTTCTTAACTTTTCCTTTGATCACATCAGCAAAAGTCATCAAATGATGGAGACGTACAGATGTGCGGTGTAGTCAAGCACACTTCTGCATGTTAAAATGTGCCTGGATCACAGAAACGCTGTCCCGGCAGAGTGTGCCAGTCAGATTATGGTGGGCTTCTGCATGCTCCAATGTAGAGTGCTTAGAACCGGACCCCAAAATTAGAATTGCAAAGAATCAGCCACGAGTTTGTGGGCTGTTGCCTGATCTCCATAAATCCTTTAGTGAATCTGGCATTAAACCAGCGCGCGCAAATAACCGGCTAATTCATTCCCTGTTCAAGCCTGGTTTCAGTTTCACGTCAAGCGTGCCTACTGATAGATACGGTCATGCTGCGCACATGGATATTACATATCTCGATATAAACGATATAGAAAAATCTCTTTAAATTGACAATTATATCGTCGCCATGATATATATATCATCATATCGGCCAGCCCTAATTGCCATCATAAAAGTAATCCATACGACTCCAGTGGATTAAATAATGTCTTCTGAAGCAAAATGCTAGGTGTGTGTCAGAAAAAATTTTTAAAACAATAAAATACATACACGAGGGTTGTATACATGCTGCCTCTCGTGTAACGTAATCACATTGGAAAGTTCACGCGAGAACTGATGTGTGAAATGCGTAAAAATACAGAAGCGCTTTACAACAGAGGAGGGCATCATCACAAGAATCTGTAAACAATTGAGAGCAACGGTGCCCATTCACTTATTCAACTGCCTGAGTTTCTAATGTATTTTCCCCATACATTGACTTTTCATAAAATCCTTCATAACAGAGTTGAACCATGAACAAAACCAATTAGCTTCTAGGTAAACCACAACATAAAAAAATGTGTTTTGAGGCTAAAAACTATTTGAAAATCGGACAAAAAGACAAAGGTACAAGGCTGTGTACTTGCCATCTTTCATGAGGGCATGAACTACAATCCCAGGGAGCATTGTGAATTATGTCATTGAATAAAAAAAGATGGGACTATAAAAAAATATTAATTTTAGGCTGTTGATTGTTAGTATAGAAATATTATATGTAAATTTTTTGGCAAAATATTCTGATGTCCTGCCCAGCCCATCACACCTGTTCTACTGGGGTTTGGCAGAAACACAGACATGCCCACTGTGCCACAAAAAGTGATCCCTGGAGCAAATATTGAGCTGCTACCCAAAGGGGCGCTATTGCTGACCAGGTCCTAAAGGCATTAGCTGATGCCATCTGCTTAGATATTCCAAGTAGTAAGCAGAACCCCCCGGTGAAGAAGAGCATCATCTTTGTCAACAGGGGGGGGGGAACCCCTTCTGGTCGACCTAGGGAGACAGCTCAGATTCCCAGATACCATAGCAGTGCCCACCCCCAGGCCAGACATGGTCCTGATGTCTGAAACAACAAGGCAGGTGGTCCTGCTGGAGCTGACTGTCTCCTGGGAGGACCGTATTGAAGAGGCGTATGAGGAAGAGGTACAAGTATGAGGGCCTGGTAGGCGAATGATGCAGTTGCATTTGGAGGGCTATGTGTGAGCCTGTTGAAGTAGGTTGCAGAGGTTTTAGTCTCTGTTCAGAGCACTCAAGCTCCTTGGCATCACAGGGCTGCACAGGATAAAGTCCATGTGTAAGGTAATTTTTAACCATGATTTCTGCTATCAAACACAATTTTTAAACAATGAAGTTGAAATAACACAGACAGATGGCTTAAATCATGGCTTGCAATCATGTGATCTATTCAACCCAAAACAATCAAGGTGGTGGCCAACGTTGTAGCACCGTTGTTGTGCGTGCTATCCACATTGATTGCGTTGTTAAAGATAAATGTTAATTTGTAATTCCTCCATATTGCTTCAAAGGAGCCAGGAAGTTTAAAGGCCATTCTTCTTACATTTTGTTGTTGTTTGTTTTTCAGCATGCACAATATAGGGATTTAAGTATTTTCAGGCATATTATTGTGGATGATCAACTTTTAAAAGACTTCTGAAAATGTCAGTGTGGAAGGAGAGCGTTTCAAACTGAAAATGCAATTTTCAAATTAAAAATTATCAAGTCTTAAATATTTATATCATATTTATTTTGTTATTCGCAATGCTACATGGGATTGTAGTTAATTCCCTCATTAAAGATGTTAAGTACAAAGTATTGTACCTTACAATCATTTCCCAATGGATAAAATCACATAAAATCTCATCTAATATCTTGTTCACACGGAAATATGTTGAATTATGGAATTAAAGAGGTTTGCAAATGCTTTCATGATGGCTTAAAAAACTTTTATCAAGATGCTTGAAATACTGGATGTACACCAGTCTTCAGCAAAAGAATGTGGTAAGCTAAAGCAATGAAACCGTTAGCAAGATTTTGAAGGCAGGTTCAATGCAGAGTTATAAGAATCATAAGAACTGTGCAGCTAAAAGACCAGAGAGATTCCATGCACATGTATGGTACAGAAGAGTCATTATAACTCACGTTTAGTGCAGCGTTGAGATCCTGGGGTCTTGCTCCAACCAACACAGCACTGCCCCCCACAGACGTTCACTCTGCAATGACATCAAGCGTCACACTCAAGTACAAACTGATTGACCTACTAACCTTACTGTAACCCCCCCGGTCAATCTTCTTGCCCATCCACCCACACAGTGGTTTCTGAAGTAAGTCTGCTTGCTCTCAAAGGAGGGCCCGGGGCCAATGCTGGTCAAGGCTCCAATATAATCATCCCTAATTCCCACTGTGCTTTTTCATACTGTACTTCACCGCAAAATGAGAGGAACTGGTCCAAAGCATAGAAAACATTAAGAAACATGGACTGGGATCCACTTGATACTCTTTGTCATTGTAGGAAATGTGGAAAACTCTTTGTGAATGGCCTGCCGAAACTTTTTAACGGGCACAGGGTTCATTGCTATGAGAATCAGTAGCCTAGATTTGAACTGGCTGGAAACATCTCCTTCCTGAAATAACAGATGTTGCTGTGCTCTTGAGTTAGAAGAGGGTTTAGAACATCATTTGTATGCTGTGAAGGCTATTTGCCTTATCAAATTCATCACTGCTTAATAACTGGCTGTTAACTGCACATTCAAAGGCAGAAACGTGAAACTTTTTTGATGAAGGTGCCACTTACAGAATAACTTTGTTCACACTTTATAGTTTGTGTAACACTGTGATGACTTAAGTATAACTGAAATACATTTGCACAACATCTACTTAACATTTATATTACATTGTAACATGAACTTTGATGTAAACCAAGTAACCAAGGTGGTCACACTCAACAGAGTATATTTTCCAGTGTAATTACATAAGTATAACTGTGTAATACACTTTCAAATCATGTACTTAATGTATACATTAAACATGAACTCTGATGCATATATATATATATATATATATATATATATATATATATATATATATATATATATATATATGTATGTATGTGTATGTGTGTGTGTGTATGCTTGTTAATGTACTTTGTTAGTATTATTGCTAGTGTAATATGGTAGGTGAAACACTGTCATATAATTTGTTACACGTGTCTTACCCAGACACTTTCATTTGATGACTGGTTGTGTGCCGGGCGGGTTGCGCGTCCAGGCGGATAGGAATGCTCGGGTTTGGGTTCGTGTTCGGCTGGTTCCCCATCCTCCGGGTTCGGACCTGGCTGCCACCGAAACTGGCTTTGAGCTCGACGTTGTATGAGTGCGGCTGCCCTGACGCTCCCGAGAGCGATGAAATGGAGCTCACGTGAACCCGATCCGTACCGCTCGGTCCAGGCTGCAGCACATACAATCTCCTGAAGCCGCTCTGATCCGCCGAAAGCAAAGCCGGAGAAATCAATAAATATAGAGCGAGAATGATGTCCCATGTGAGCACAGCCATATCCATTAGAAGTGAAAGTGTTTTGAGAAGTTTGAAAGAAACACTTGTGGAATCCTTGATATATATATACACTATATATATAAAAAAGAATAGAATGGTATAAAAATAAGCCTATAGAAGTACACTCTGGCGCGTGTGGAAAATGTGTAAAACCTCGCTCGCTGTCATCTATCCGCCATAAGATACCGAGGAAGAAAAATAACTTAAAAAGAAAGAGAGAGATAGAGAGAGAAAAAAAATCCTTGAAGTGAAAGAAAGTTTAAAGAGCACGAAAAGGAAATCGGGAAAAAACGGGAGTGAACGCGGCGTCTGTTCCTTGCGGAGCGGCAGGAGAGAGAGAGCTCGTGTGCGTGAGATTTCAGCTAAAGCAGAAGTTTAAAAACTATTACAAAGTTTGAACGAGTGCGCGCGCGGGCGTGTGTGTGTGCAAGGGCAGGATTTTTAGCTCGAGCTCCATACAGCCAATCTCCTGAAGACATGACGTCAGGGATGGAGCTCTTATTGGAATACACATGTGGGGCTGAACCAAAAAAAACTGCCGAATCTTAAACTCATGAGTTCAGAGGGGTTGGGGGTCCTTTGTAAAAATGTCAGACGTCTATAAAATACTTGTCATTTCAAGTTTATTGAGAACATGTGTCAGTGCATCATAAGGCAAGCCTGTCATGCACAGTGCATTATTTCAGTGGATCTCAACTGATTTCGAGTCCCTGATTTTACATTGGTCAACAAATGGTGACCCATAGTACAGTCAAAATGAATAAATAAACTGTAACAATTTACATTAAGGTTTTATGTGTTAATATCAGTTACCTACGTTAGTTAACATGAACTAACAATAGCCTAGTTTTACAGCACACATTAATCAAGATTAATGTTAATTTTAACATATTCAACATATGTGCAATGTTGATTTAAATCTTGATACACGAAAAATACAAAATCCTAAAGTGGGCCTTTAGCACCATTGTACCCTACATTTTATCCATTTCAAGTCGTACTTGGTAATAGTTACTGCATTAAGAAAATTATCTAACAATGAAAAATAAAAATTTGCATTAACCACCACTAATAAATGTAGGGGTAAAAAAAAAAAAAAAAAAAAACATTTGTTCATTGTTTATACACAATTAGCCTATATGGTTAGTTGCATTTACCAATGATTTTTTTTTTTTTCCTGCAGGAAAAAACTGTTCAATTTAGTTATATAATCCAAATGACTTTCACTGTGCAGCATGACTGACTGCTTATCAGCTCTAAATCTGACTTTGAGAGCCTTCTGTCCATGAATGGAGGCACTATGGCCTCCCTACACATGTCAAAAACCGGATACTATTAATACATGCAACATCCACACACCCTTTCGACACACAAATAGATTAACTTGCACCAATCCATTCTTTCACACGCTCATAATTCCCTAAATTTAGAAATTCACTGTCCTCCTACAGACACTTATCAGGATTACCAGGATGTCTTTACAGCATTATTGAAAGATGACTCAGAAACTTCCTTGAGCTCTAGGATGTGTGTGGGTGAGACCACCAGACAGATAGATAGATAGACAGAGAGAACGAATAATGCTTCTCAAACATTCAAACACTTTGAAGAGTGTGTGGAAATGGAGCATTTGGAAGAATATCCAAGACTGATTGGACAGATGTGTCAATGAGATCATCTTTAAGGATAACCAAATGTGGTAGATGATGTTCCGTTTCTACGTGACCTGACTAGAAATAAAAAATAATTTTCCCGTACAGTAAAAAGTATGTGAAATACTCATAAATTTCAGTTCTAATGACTATAGTCTGAAATGGTATTCAGTTAAAGAGCAGACAGAGAGACAGTGGTGTCACAAAGCTATTATTGGGTCACAGCTATTTATAGTTTAAAAATAATGACCATCATAACTAAAAGAGGAAAAGACCAGACATGTGCAAGAGAGAGTCAAGAATACAGTGTTAATGACAAAATGTTGGCATGCTCCACATAAGAAACAAAATGTGATGAGCACTGAGATGTTCATCTTAATTTTTTATTTTTGCTCTGTACCAAAAACTAATAGGAGAAATAAAAAACAATAAAACTAGGTGTATTTAACACAAAATAATCTAACAAAAAATCTAAAAGTGTGTGTTCATAAAGGATTTACAGTATCTTGTGACATAATTACTGGCTACTTATGTCAAATACAAAATACCTTAAACTCAGCTGAATTTAGGTATATGAAACAGCCTTCTGTAAGTCACACAAAGCTCCGCCCTTCCCCAGTGACATGCTGCGGTCTCTGCATCCCAACATGTGCTATATGGCACTGGCCAAAGGGATGTTACGTGGCTCTTAGTACCTGTGACATGTTTCAGTTGTAAACAGTTACTAATTGTGGTGAGATCAATCTGTCAACCCTGTGGATGTTTTAGCAGCTCAGAGATTTGCTCTTTTGCATTTGGCTTCAACTCAAGTTTATTGCACATCATTTCCTGTTACAATACTATTCGCACAAGTTGACCTGCCACTAAATGTTCAGTTTACTTAATTTAATGCACAATCAAATAAGAACATGTGTTTTAATAGATTCCTAAATGAGATGAGGATATGATTGTGACTTTAAAAAGTGCAGAGATATTTAAATATGCATGCTTTCTTAGAGCAGTAATGGTAAACCTTAAGTCAGTTCACACACTATTGCAAAAGTAATATCTGGGGCAGACTGTTGCTAAACTAACTAGAAAGGTGGATGTATACGCAACATTATCACACTGGAAATCGAAATGTTGCTTCCAACTGTTCATTATGTTAACCTTTCACTTCGGTGACGGCAGTGGTCCGAATTTTGATAAGCACAGACCGATTTCAGCAGCAGAACTTTTGACCTTCTATTGCCAAATTTAGATCAGTCTGTCCTACTGGCCAAAGTGAATAGAGACCAACCCGAAGTCTTTATATTGATTGCATAAAGTACCTCCTTCAGTGTAAATTAATGGTATTTTGATTTATGGTATGTTGCTCAGAAAAGTAAAAGGACTCCTGACTACAATAAACTACACAATTTGAGGTAGCATTCATGTCTGTAACACAAACAGTGCAAGATGAGTTTAAAACTCAGGGTTAGGGGTGTTCAAATCCCTATGCCTCGACTTAACAAGCTCTATTACAATACTTTATTTACTCCGACTGTTAACAGCTTGTTTAACTAAAGTTCTTGAGACACGTTTGAATAAATCCCTTACTCAGATCCTTACAGAAAGGGGCTGAGTAGCATGAAAACCTTTATATAATTGGAATGCTTCTGTATTATCACTAAGGGTTTTCTTAAACAGTTTCTTGCACACACACACACCCACTCCAGTGCCCAATGATATGTGACATCATAATACATGGTGTTCTGTGTTTCTGCTTTGCTAGATTCAGTCCAGCATGCATCCTTATTTCTATGCTCACCTCTTGGGGATAACAGTGTCTGTGTCATACCATCAGTACAGTTGGCCCAGCAATGCAGAAATCATGTGTGTGTCAAACACAATCAACTTTAATAGCTATATAAACCAACAGAGAATATAATGAAGGGCCATTAGGTTCTGAAGTTTTTCTTTGGGTGTGTGATGGCAGGGATGTAATTAAATGATACAGAATCCACACAAGCTGCCCGCAGAGGGAGGACAGGACCTTCACACCATATCAGTGATATCACTGCAGCCCAGGGGAATTAACAGTTTATGTAGCTTACAAATGTGCTTTATGATTGTTGTCAAAGCCAGCAGGGCAGCCCCCGGTGGGAGTGACAAAAATGGTTGCTGTCAGCAGCTGTGTTGTAATATGGGGGAGTCAAGCACATTTTGTTTTTAGATGCTACCTGAGCAATAATGTGTGCCAGTTTGACAACTGCTTGAATCCTTTAGGACAGCTGGGGAGAGTTTAATACTTATTAGGCACACCTTGCTATCTTCCAAAACCATTCAGAAGTTTCTGACTTCTCAATAAATCTGAAAATCACCAACCTCTACATCTGCATGATATTCTGGTTTCATTTGGCTTGTGAAGCTTGATCTCACAGTGAATTCAGCCACAGTAGGTTGGCAGTTCAAGGAATAGTTCATTTACTCAACCTTATGCTATCCCAGTAGTGTATGACTTTCATCTGCTGAACTCAAAGGTGAATAGGTGCAGAAATCACTTATGTCCACATAAAAGTAATCTATATGACTCAAGTGGTTAAATCGATGTATTCAGAAGCGATATGATAGGTGTGGATGAGAAACAGATCAATATTTAAACCCTTTATAATTCTTTTTTACTATAAATTCTCCTCCCAGCTAAGTCAGCTTACATTTTAACTTTCACTTCCTCGTGTTTTTGTTGATTCACGTTCTTCATGCATATCGCCCCCTACTGGGCAGAAGAATTTCTAGCAAAAATTGACTTTCATATTGATCTCTTTCTCACCCACACCTATCATATAATTTTCATAGATTTTTTTCACCAGTTTTATCATCTACCAGGATAAATCCAAACTCTTGGGCTGAGCGTGAAGAACAGAATAGCACTTGATTTCACTTGCAACAAATAATAAATGGGTATGTGCTAGTGCAAATGAACAGCTCTGCTATTGTATGTTCATGTTGCATAATCTCTGGAAGAAATTTACTCAGTTCTTCCCAAGACACAGAATGTTTGCTTTGTGCAAACCTCATGTTTCTTAGCCCCCGGCTTTCCTGTAGATTTTCAGTGGAAACTTGCCAGGCACTGTTCTTGCACCATTTCTGCATAACTACCTTGATGGATAATGAAATAATGCTTTCATACATCTGATTCTCTTAACAGCCAACCCTTAATGTTCTCACAATGAAAGCCAATTACTAACAGACATTCTTTAACTCTCAATTGTCATTCAGTGAAAAATTACTGGCATGATGTAATTGCTCTGAGAAAAGATGCGAGAGAAAGACAGACAGTTAACCTAACGGTTAGGGTAAGGTAAGATTCTTAACGAGACAGGGTGTGTCCTCTGGCTCAGAAAGAGCACTGTTCATATTTTTTTTTCTGTGTTATTAATCCTGTGCTGTCATGTCTCAAGATTCTATACTGTACATCTGTAAACCCTGGGTTAACAATATTATTTATGAGGTTCCTAGTATTGATTGGACAGCACTGGACCAGGGTTCCCTAACCAAAAGTTTAAAAAGCAGTGCCAATACCCTTTTAATACTGATAAGCCAAAGATTAAAAGTAGCCTTAATTCAGTGTTAAAATAAACTAACCTAGGGTTAAATGTAGTGTGAATATCCTAATAGAACGATAAAGTAATTTAGAACGAATCGCTTTCTATTATTTATTTATTTTTTTACATTTTGTGTAATCAGTCAGATTCAATAAAGCAACATGCCTAAAAGAGGCACACATCCAGATGTAAAACTTTATTTAACCAAGAACAAAATCCCCAAACAGAAAAGCGCAGAACAGCACAGAACACACAAGACATAATACACACACCCCATATCTTGTGACCTCAATATCAGAATATGTTTTAAGTCATTGTGCGTGTTTGAGTTTGTCTGCTTATTTTAATATCAACTGAATAAATCAATAAGCAAGCATAAAGGGAAATGTGTAAGAAAGAAGCTGAGGATTTATTATTAAATTGCACTGAGGCACATTTGTACATAAACATGGATGAGATGTTCAATGCCGGCCTCAGGGACCTTAATCACAGATCATGTGATCACAGGCGTTCTGATTAGGGCAACTGGCAGTTGACTTTGGATCAATTTAACCATCTTTAATTCAGTCCCAAAGGCTAAGTTTGGAACAGCATACTACTCTTACTATTTCTGCAGTTTATACAGTAGATACGGCAGAAATAGTAAGAGTAGGGTAGCATTTCAAACAGCCTTAGACTTCCCTTCGGTTTAACCCTGTAGACTCAACAGATAATGGGACAGAATGTTAATAGAAGTCCTGGGACCAGTTAAAAAAATCCTTTAAGTTAAGAAAACCCTTAGTTGTAATTGTATGGGTTTTATCATTAATGGTTTTCTTAGCTTGAAGGATTTTTTGTAACAGGCTGCTGAGCCCTAAAAACAATTCCCAGACAGAAATTTCTTGTTTGTCTAAATTTAGATTTTAAAATGCACATTGATATTGAAATGTTTAAATCAATCAATCGAAAGGATGGAAGGAGATAAGATGGGACGACAGTGATATCATTGACTGTGTAGCTGGGCACTCAGTTCCTGCAGCTCTGTGATTATCTGTTCAAGCTCCGTGACATCGCCTCTGAGGTCATCATGGAGTTCTCCTGTGGCAACATTAGTGTACAGTTGCTGTGAAGAGAAAACCCACAAATGTGAGACCAAACAATCACAGCTGATCAACATTAAAACATAACCCTAACTAACCCCAACCAAAATTTGACACCCCCACCCCCTTTCATCAGCGATTGATTTATTTTTGGTCTCTTTTCTAAAAGGCTTATTTTAAATGTTTATATCTGCTTACGTTAATATTATCAACATGTAGGAGTACACTAGCATATATAAGAGACAATGGGCTACAAGACAAAAACCTCATTTTGATTTTAACAGCTGACAGTATGGGACTCACCTTGGCTTTGGTGACGAGACTCTTCAGACTAAGCCGAGATGAAGACAGTAACTGTAGAGCCTCCCGAGGATTGTGCTTAGACCTGCTACAGCAGATAGATACTAGAGAGAGAGAGAGAGAGAGAGAGAGAGAGAGAGAGAGAGAGAGAGAGAGAGAGAGAGAGAGAGAGAGAGAGAGAGAGAGAGAGAGAGAGATAAAGGGTTTCATCTTCAGTAGAGTCCCAGAAGTTCAAAGAAGGCAGTGCTGGAACATTAAGCATCAATATGCTGCACAACCAAAATGTGGAGCGAGAGTGTGTTTTACATTTACATTTATGCATTTGGCAGATGCTTTTATCCAAAGCGACTTAGTGCGCTTATTACAGGGACAATCCCCCCAGAGCAACCTGGGGTTAAGTGCCTTGCTCAAGGACACAATGATGGTGGCTGTGGGGATTGAACTAGCAACCTTCTGATTACCAGTTATGTGCTTTAGCCCACTACACCAGCACCACTCCAAAGTCATAAATGTCAGGCGATACAATAATTAAGTTTGTGCCCTCAATGATCAAAGACTGGAGAGGGGGAAACCTGATCATTTTAGGTTAAGTCAGCATGCAGTACCAGAAAAGTCAAAAGTGTGTTTGTGTGTGTGTGTGGGCCCCCTGTGGCTGCAGTACAGTTCAAATGTAGATTGGATCCATCAGATGGATTACCACAGTTATTAGTGCATTAATACAATCTGACTCAGACCACCTAGTATCATGAATATTTGTTTACATCAATTTAATAACATTAAACCCCATTAAATTTAACTGTTAGTAAAATAATGTTTTTTATTTTTTTTACTGGTTATTTTACTTTCATATAAACAAAACCATATTTCTGAGGAGGCCCATTCCCAGCATGCATCTGTCTGCTATTTACCTGCTCTGTTTATTTTCCTCAGACACCTCAGAGGGCAATAACAGAATTACAAGTATCCATCTCAACCTTAGAGTCAGAGGTCTTTCCTCACTCTCCTGCCCTCTAACTTCTGCATACCTTTCTTTTTTCTTTCTTTCTCCTCCAATCTCATCTTATGTTGTTGCCTCTAGCAGTGACAGCAAGGAAATTGGCGTGATTAATGGGTGTAGAGCTCATTCTCAAAACACCCACGCACACACAGATGTAACTTTAATGCACACCAACACATAAATGCATACAAACAAGATTAACACATTTGCACACGGTAACACACAAACAAGTAAGAAATGGTCTCTTGCACATGCAAACACAAATTTGTATCGCTATATCGATGGATTAGCATGCACGCGCACGCACACACACACACACACACACACACACACACACACACACACACACACACACAGCTGGACAGAATGAGAGGGAAGGGATGGAGGTGTGTGAAGGGTTCTGCTTCATTTGCTGAGCCGCCCTGTTTATAAATCATTAAGATCAACAACACACAGCCTGCATACTCAAGGACAAAATGTTGATATAGAAGAGTGTGCGTGTCTATGACAGGGTGAGAGGGTCTGTATAAATATACTGTCTGTTTAAATGAATAACCGAAGTCAAGCTCCTTTTCTACTCTTGCAATAGCCACAGAAAACGGCTGTATATAGTGACAGTGACTAAAGTAAACATCAAACATGCCGAAGTTTTATCGCGCAACTATCTGGCAACTACTTAATGTCGGTCTTATCCAACTGACACAATGGTATTTAGCCGGTCTAACCAAGGGACAAATTCATCAGTCAAATCTTAACCAGGCAGAGCATTTGCTCTGTCTCAGCAGATTGCACCCAAGAAAAGAGCAAATCATTTTGCTGAAATTTTAAGGGAATCACTCTTGATCATAGTCAAGCAGTGTGTGAATATAACTATATTTAGCATTCTAAAACAGGACTGACAACCATATTCTGCTGCGGCGTGAACAACGCATAGGAGAGTGAGACAGGTTGATTGCAAAACACAGAGGCAGAAAAGTAAAAAATAAAATAGAAAAGAAAAATTGCTATTCAGCACAAAGCCTGTGCTCTGTCCTTGCTGATGTTTAATTCAACACACACACACTGACCAAACCTTCTTCATCCTTCTTAATGAGACACACACATGGACACAGAACAGCTAGTAAACACACACAAGCCCAAGTGCCCACACACAATCACTTGTCTCGTGGAGGTCAGAGGGGAAATGGCTTGTTTGTCATTCTTGCTCTGACTGCATGTTCTCCATCCATCACCCCATTCAGACTTGTGCTACGTTCACACATGTCCCATTAGTCGTGATGGAGTGACTCTTTGAATGGGACCAAGATTTTGTCTCTCTCAGACAGCCTTGGGAAAGAGAAAGTGAGAGCATGGCTGTGGAGTGTGCGTGCAATCTCACCATTAGCCATGTCTCTGGCTCCCTTTACTACAGATCGGAAGCTGCTCATGTCTTTCTCCCAGCCTGCAGCCTGCATTTCACACCGATGGGCTTTACTCAGGAACTGCAGTGCCTATAAACATATCCCATATAGATTAAGAGTCATACACATGCGTAAACACTGTCTCTCGTGAAATTACAGAATATAATACAGTACAAGAGTACACAATGAACAAAAGACACAAAACAAAACAGCCAAAGAGACAACAAATGAAAACAGAGAACTAAAAAAATCACAACACTCACTAATAGACAAAAAAAATGTATTTAAACAATCACGTCACTTGGCTTTTGTACGATTGTATATAGAATATTTTCAGTGCATCCGGAAAGTATTCACAGCACTTCACTTTTTCCACATTTTGTTATGTTACAGCCTTATTCCAAAATTGATTAAATTAATTATTTTTCTAAAAATTCTACAAACAATACCCCATAATGACAATGTGAAAGAAGTTTGTTTGAAATCTTTGCAAATATATATATATATAAAAAAATAATCACATGTACATATGTATTCACAGCCTTTGCTCAATACTTTGTTGAAGCCCCTTTGGCACCAATTACAGCCTCAAGTTGTTTGTGTATGATGCTACAAGCTTGGCACACCTATTTTTGGGCAGTTTCTCCCATTCCTTGCAAGACCTCTCAAGCTCCATCAGGTTGGATGGGGAGCGTCGGTGCACAGCCATTTTCAGATCTCTCCAGAGATGTTCAATCTGGTTCAAGTCTGGGCTCTGGCTTGGCCACTCAAGGACATTCACAGTGTTGTCCCGTAGCCACTCCTTTGTTATCTTGGCAGTATGCTTAGGGTCGTTGTCCTGTTGGAAGATTAATCTTCACCCCAGTCTGAGGTCCAGTGTGCTCTGGAGCAGGTTTTCATCAAGATGTCTCTTTACATTGCTGCACTCATCTTTCCCTAGATCCTGACTAGTCTCCCAGTTCCTGCCGCTGAAAAACATCCCCACAGCATGATGCTGCCACCACCATGCTTCACTGTAGGGATGGTTTTGGCCAGTTGATGAGCGGTGCCTGGTTTCCTCCAGACAAGATGCTTGCCATTCAGGCCAAAGAGATCAATCTTTGTTTCATCAGACCAGAGAATTTAGTTTCTCATGGTCTGAGATTCCTTCAGGTACCTTTTGGCAAACTCCAGTCGGGCTGTCATGTGCCTTTTACTGAGGAGTGGCTTCCGTCTGGCCACTCTACCATACAGGCCTGATATGTGGAGTGCTGCAGAGATGGTTGTTCTTCTGGAAGGTTCTCCTCTCTCCACAGAGAAGTGCTGGAGCTCCGTCAGAGTGATTCCGTCGGGTTCTTAGTCACCTCCCTGACTAAGGCCCTTCTCCCCTGATTGCTCAGTTTGGCCAGGCGGCCAGCTCTAGGAAGAGTCCCGGTTGTTCCAAACTTTTTCCATTTACGGATGGAGGCCACTGTGCTCATTGGGACCTTCAATGCTGCAGACATGTTTCTGTACCCTTCCCCAGATCTGTGCCTCGATACAATCCTGTCTCGGAGGTCTACAGACAGTTCCTTGGACTTCATGGCTTGGTTTGTGCTCTGACATGCACTATTAACTGTGGGACCTTATATAGACAGGTGTGTGTGCCTTTCCAAATCATGTCCAATCAACTGAATTTACCACAGGTGGACTCCAATCAAGTTGTAGAAACATCTCAAGGATGCACCTGAGCTCAATTTTGAGTGTCATGGCAAAGGCTGTGAATACGTATGTACATATGATTTTTTTTTGTTGTTTTTATTTTTAATACATTTGCAAAGATTTCAAACATTATGGGGTATTGTTTTTAGAATTTTTAGGAAAATAATGAATTTAATCCAATTTGGAATAAGGCTGTAACATAACAAAATGTGGAAAAAGTGAAGCGCTGTGAATACTTTCCGGATGGACTGTGTGTATGTATGTATGTATGTATGTATATATATATTAATTTTTTTTCACACTGGGTCTTGTGTTTGTGTGGGAATGTAACTAAAATGTAAATTAATCATAAAAAAAAAAAAAAAAGAGATAATACAAAGCCAATACAAATACATATTTGTTACCATTTGTTAACTACATTAGACATTTTTATGAACTAACAATAAACACTTTTACAACATTTATTAATCTTGGTTAATGTTAATTTCAGCATATACCAATACATTTTTTTAATTAAACGTTGCATTTGTTAACATTAATGCACTTTGAACTAACAATGAACAATTGCATTAACTAACATTAACAATAATTAATAAATGCTGTAAAAAAAAGTAATTGTGTGTTTTTGTTCATCATACCCAATGCATTAACTAATGTTAACGAACGGCACCTTATTGTAAAGCGTTACCAAAAAGGCAAACGACATAATAACAAAAATGTAACAATGTAAAATAAAAACGAATTCTGAAACTTTATGCTGCAAATCGTCTGACGCACTGTGTGGTGGTGCATCTGCTGGCAACCTGTGTTTGAATCCGGCTTTGTAAATTTCAAATATTCTGTCACCTCTAACAATAAAAGGCAAAACCCCCAAATAATTGTAAAATGTATTTACCTTCTCATTATCTTGCAGGTTGTTGCTATGTCCATCACCATAGAGACGTGCGTACTGCCTCCATATTTGTGCATCAGTACTACAGCAGGCAGTGACTCGACCAAAAAGCTCCTGTAGTTTAGCTTTAAGATTGGATGCCTGGTCACCACGGTGATCGGTCAGGTTGTCCACTACTGCACGCACAAGGATTTCCAGCACCTAATTAAAAGAAAGAAAAAACCAACAACTAAGAACGATATACAACATACTTAGATCTAGCTTGTTTTTTAGTTAAGACAAATATGACTACTGTTTATACTCAAGAACAAATCATGATGACACCAAAGGTCACCCATCTCAATTCTAATCTGGAGTTGACATTTACAATCCACAATACCTGATTCCAGCCCTTGACCTCTGCCCTCTGAGTTGAACACACAAATCCCTAAACTTGAACTCTGCATTCTTAGATTTTCCTGGCTCACCTAAAAGTATGTAAATTAATCATTACACACTCTTCCTCACCTTCACATGTGTCCAGTCTTTCACTTTGTTAGTATTTCTTTTCTCTGTTTCCAGAGATTTTGCTGTTGGCAATGATCCAACACTCCTTTGAATTGAGCTCACAGAGCATACAGTCTGTCTGTCTTCGGACTAAAGTATGCCTTTAATTCATCCAGTATTTTCATGCATACGCACACACACAAACACACACTGTCGCCAAGCCACAGAGTAACTGCGGGCTGAAAGATGCAACATGAGAACAGAGATGTAATACTCTTTGTATCTCATTCGTACACACACACACAATCAACAGAGCAGGGAGATTAGAGATGCTGTTCTCGCATAACCACACAAAGAAATGCAGCACCCAAGAAAGCTTGCACATGTGCCAGGAGAGAAACCAGGAAGGGCCACAGAGTTCAGGCTTCATCCTGTCTGTCCATCTGAAGAAGCTGCTTCACGAATATCGCACGCACGCACGCACATACATAATATATATATATTTTTTTAAATGAGATATAATTAAAATGCTCTTGGCATGTAACTGATTCGGGAATAACACATTATATGATATTTTAAATTACCGTTCTGTGTTCACTAAAAGTTCAGTTCTATTGAAGGCATTTGTGGCATAGTGTTGATTGCCACAGAAAATTATTTTGACTCCCATTTGCTTTTTATACAAAAATCCCAGTTACAGTAAGAATAAGAATTTATATTTTTACATAAACCAAATTTTTATAACATCAATATTTTTACAATGTGACACTATTTTCGTGACAAGTGTGCACAATTCATAATTGTTATGAAAATGTCAATCTTAATGGCTCTAAAAAAGGAAATGTGATTGAAAATGTGTGAAATATGATCTGCACAGGTTTCATGAGACCCAACCTAATTAGACTATTCCACAGTAAATAAAAATGGTACTGTTTTTTTCTCTACTTTTTTAAGTAAATGTGTGTGTAAATCTATGAATGCTTAAGTGAGATGTGATTAGTCACAAGAGGCTGATTCCCTGGAGGAAGGCTGTTAACTGTGTACGTGTCACACAGACAGAGGAGGCTTTCTCCTCAAACTTCAAAGTCTAAACTAAGCACACCACACCCTTAAACTTCACTAACCTACCAAAATAATTGACCTGAATGCTGGGCTCCACATTCCTCTGTGGGCACACAACACAGAACTTACAGCTATTAATCATGACCTTCACATGCGGTTCCACATGTGTTTGTGTGCAAGTCTGTACGGTCTGCAACTAACAAGCACCAAACTCTTCTGTAATTACTAAAGCAGAATCAAAACCTGTGGCCATTAACTTTGTGCAAGTATGTGTGAAAGAGATGGATGTATATTTCCCTATTTATAACATGTATTCCAAAGAAACCAAAATCTTGTACCCTCAACTCCCAGTGCTGGCGATTACTGTTATGAGATTACTTTTTTTATAAAGAGTTTGCTAAAAACATAAAAGCAATTACAACTTGGTGTTTTATGATTGGCAGCTTCACCAAAGGCGGCCAATGATGTCACCTTCCAAAAATTCCAGAACACTTCAGTTCAATGCCCCTATTACACATGATGAAGCAGGGAATAATGACCCCAAATTACTTCACATGCTCAGTATATAGTACTTCCTTAGATATGTGTGTTGGTTTACTTAGATATTCCACAAATGCTGTTGACTGAGCTTAACTTACACAGAACCCAGAAAATTCCTTTAAGCAGACAGAAAGAGATACATATGCAGCGAAGTGTACTATGTGTAAAAAAAACATAGGTATTTTCACACTTAAACTGTAAACTGACTTATAGATAGAGACTTCATCTGAGCAAACAGTTTGCATGCATATCAGTTTGTTTTATGTGGACCACATGTTCATATGACAGTGCATATGTGTGGTCACATCATTCATGAAATTATGAAAATAAACAGAACAAATTCCTCAAGTAAGGGTTCATCCTTCTCAACTTCACTGCTTCTCTAGGTCCTTTCTGCTATCACTTTTTTACCTTCACATCATCATCTCTCCAGACTCTCACATTCTCTTCATAATTCACCTTTGGACTGCTTGAGGCCACTGAGCAGATGTGAGGAGATCTTTGTCACTGGAGTCAGTGGTGCATTATAGCTTAGACATTTCCTCCAGAGGCTTTCCCTCTGAATCCTCATTTTTCACCCTGTAGACTCTCATAAGCTAATTTCTACCTCAAACTATATGGTCATCAACCATCAGCTGAACTCTATATTAAGGAACTGCTATACAATAAAGCAATATGCCTTGGGAGGCCATACATTACAGAGATTTTTACCATTGGTAACAGGTGTTCTTAGGCACAGTGCAAAGCGGATTACCTGAACTCCCCCTTAACCACACACAGATTCAAGTGGCTTATTGGTTTTATTAAAGAGCAAACACCAATGATAAACATAGAAACAGTACACTGGGGAAAAAAACTAAATTAAATTGTATCCAGCTTATGGGGGTACTATGAAATGTGAATTATTTTGCATCTATATAAAAACACGTTAGACCAACAATATTCCCCCAAATGTTGTCCCAACTAACCTAACAGTTGTCTGAATGAACAATTTCATATTGAACAATGTTGCTGATTTGAGAGTTCCCAGCATGCATTGCAATGGTTGGCGTTACAGGCTTACTTTTGCTGTTTGCTGACTTTGTTATTGTTGCCACTGTTAGTTAAGTGTTGTGTATTGATGTTAATAACTCATCTTTTAACTTAATGAGATTTGTTGACTGTCACCTTTATTGAGGTTTGTGTGTTTGAGGGATAGTTCACCCAAAAATGAAGATTCTCTCATCATTTACTCACCCTCGTACAATCCCAGATGTGTATGACTTTCTTCTGTTGAACACGAACTAAGATTTTTAGAAGAAAATTTCAGCTCTGTAGGTCCATACAATGCGAGTGGATAGAAATCAGCAAATTAAAGCTCCAAAAAGCACAGACAGTCATAGTAAAAGTAGTCCATAAGACTCCAGTGGTTAAATTAATGTTTCATAAAGCAATATGATTATGTTGGTTTGAGAAACAAATCAATATTTAAGTCCTTTTTCACTATAAATGTTCACATCTGGTCACTCTCCAATGCATGTCCATGAGGGGAATCAGTTCAATGCCTCTTGCATTGCGAGACAGAACGCTGTTCACAAGCTTCATTGGTTTTGCTTTCATTTGAATATGGCAATGCATTTACGTCATGTGAGAGGCAGCATGACCTGGGTCATATTATGAGCACACATTGGAGAGCGACCAGAAGTAAACAATTAAAGTGAAAAGGACATACTGATTTGATTAACTGATTTAAATATTGATCTGTTTCTCATCTAAAGAAATGGTATCATATTGATTTAATCATTGGAGTCATTTGAATTACTTTTACTATGACTTTTGGTGCTTTTTGGAACTTTAAATTGCTGATCACCATCCACTGGCATTGTATGGACCTACAGAGCTGAAAATGTCTTCTAAAAATATTTTGGTGTGTTCTGCTGAAAGAAATTCACAGTCTCATGGGATGGCATGAGGGTGAGTAAATGACGAGAGAATTTAAATTTTTGGGTGAACTATTCCTAACTATTGGTCTATTGTGTGTCTATATGTCAAACAATGGTACATTTGAAATCAGAAGTATACAAACACTCGTTTACTTCTGGCGAGTTTTTCACAATTCCTCACATATAATCGTAGAAAACATTCCCTGTCTTAGGTCAGTTAGGATCACTTTATTTTAAGAATGTGAAATGCCAGAATAATAGTAGAGAGAATTATTTATTTCAGTTTTATTTCTTTCATCATATTCCCAGTGGGTCAGATGCTCACTTTGTTAGTATTTGGTAGCATTGCCTTTAAATTGTTTAACTTGGGTCAAACGTCTTTGGTAGCCTTCCACAAGATTCTTGCAATAAGTTGCTGGAATTTTGGCCCATTCCTCCAGACAGAACTGGTGTAACAGAGTCAGGTTTGTAAGCCTCCTTGCTCGCAAGAACCATTTGCGACAAAGCTTTAACTTCCTGACTGATGTCTTGAGATGTTGCTTCAATATATCCACATAATTTTCCTTCCTCATGATCTTTGTCCCCATGTGCACTTGCAAACTGTATTCTGGCTTTTTTATGGTGGTTTTGGAGTATTGTAGTCTTCCTTGCTGAGCAGCCATTCAGGTTATATCTATATAAGACTCATTTTACTGTGGATATAGATACTTGTCAACCTGTTTCCTTCAGCATCTTCACAAGTTCCTTTGCTGTTGTTCTGGGATTGATTTGCATTTTTCACAACAAACTACGTTCATCTCTAGGAGACATAATGCATCTCCTTCCTTAGCTATACGATGGCTGTGTGGTCCCATGGTGTTTATACTTGTGTACTCTTGTTTGTACATTGCTCCCAAGTATGAACCGGACAATTTGTTTTCTGAGGTCTTGGCTGATTTCTTTTGATTTTCCAATCAAGCAAAGAGGCATTGGGTTTGAAGGTAGGCCTTAAAATACATTTCAGAGGTACACCTCCAATTCAGTACACCTCCTATAAGAAGCTATATGGCTAATTGTCTTAAGGATTTACATAAATTTATGGAATTTTCCAAGCTGCTTAAAGGCACAGTTAACTTGGTGTATATAAACTTCTGACCCACTGGAATTGTGATAGACAATTAAAAGTGAAATCTGTCTGTAAACAATTATTGGAAAGATTACTCGAATTGCAAAAGTAGACTTGCCAAAACTATAATTAACTAATATGAACTCTGTGGAGGGGTTTTAATCAGTTCAACCTAAGTGTATGTAAACTTCTGACTTCAACTGTACATATTGACTATGGTTACATGGACACCAGAAAACGTCTTGTGAAAAAGCAGGTTATTGCGAGAAAACCAATTACATGCACAGTTTAAGCGGCGTACCCTTTGCTCCCGTATACATATGTCTCCGCCAGCAAGCAGCTTTCTCCACAGCAACATAATTTTCCCGCAATGCTTGTGTAAACACACATGGCATTCGAGGAAGACTTCAATGTTTTACTCTGTTGATTCACTTTATTTCCAGATATTCCAGAGTTGTTGCTGTATTCGTTTCCTACACTTACTATCACAACCTGCAGCTGAATTATGACGCAGTATTGGGGGTTTCCCCTCTTACATTATTTTTCAGGATTCCCCAATGTATGATCACATATATGTGAACATTAGGGACAGTAGATATTTTACATTTGTGTGTATAAATGGGTATAGTTTATAGTGTATGTGTTGACGTTTGTTATCCCGGTCGGTTACACGCGCGTGCGCGCTCGCACGCACACACGCACACACACTTCAAACACCCATCAGAACGCTGCTTATGCATTTACGTATGTACATTAAGCTATGTTCTTCGAGAGTAACTTAGGCGTGTTAAACCGCTTTTTCTTAAATCGCTTAAACAGCGTAAGGAAATCAGCGTTTTTGCTTAAATTAAGTTTCAGAATGCTGATATCTGCTAAATGCCTGGAATAAACCATTTTCTTAAGTGCTTGTAAATGTGGTCACTGTCTTGTAAGACATTACTTTTTTCAGGAGGCAAAGATTGCAGTTAACTTAATGTAAAAGTAATTTAAAATTACATAAAAGATTGAAATGACAAAATGAAGGTTCTTGTCATTTCTTTTTACAGTGTACATTAATTTGTGAAATTATCCGAATAAACAATTCTTCCACTTAGTAATACGGTCCACATCCACACAGTCCAATCCATTTTAGTTTGAAACCACCATTTTAGTCAATACGTCAATATTTTCCAAAGTACGAGACAATGGAGAGTATTTTAGAAAGTCTTTAAGTGAAAAATGCCATTCCAGAGTGCCAGAGATCCTTAAACACAGCAAAATTAAGGCATTTGAAATTAAAATAATTTAGTGTGAACATGGCCAGAGTTCATTATTCTAACTGTTGGCCATGTACAACGTAGCAACTGCCGCATTTAAGGTTATTTTACTATTAAAATGTATTTAGCAGTTCAATTTATTAGTAATAGTTATTGGAATAAACAATTCTCCAACCAAATAATTTAGTACAACAGGACCTAAATGGCACATTAATACTGTATAGAACAAGTCAATTTACAAAAGCTTCAGATGTGTCTCATTCAATCAGAGTCAGAACTATTCATTTTAGTTCATTTTATTTTTGTAGAGAGAAAGAGAAAGAGAAAGAGAGAGAGAGAGAGGCGCACATGAAATAGAGAGACGACATTAAAATTAGTGGGGAGGAAGAGGTAGAATGGGATAGTGATTCGGGACACGTTGCATGCTGAACTTAAACCAGTGTCACCCACGTAAACACCACATTTAAAGCAAATCTATTAACTGTTCTTCAAATGTACATAGCCCATCATATACACCTATTTATCCATCCATCCTAAAATGTATCTATTTTTTATATCTATAAAAATACAGAAAATGTTGTCTAAATTTCATGTCGAAAGGCATCTGGGAACCTCTGCTGATGACATGGAACATGTAAAATAACTAAATGGGGGCACTGGATAAGACTCCTCCGCCTGACGATGGGCAAAGTGATATGTAAAGGGGAAATTGAATGGGTGTCTGGGTGTAATTCCAGCACGAATTCCTTACGGTATGAAAATAAGGAGAGAGGTAATACTCTCGCTGGAGGAAGGAGGGAAGGAAGGAAGAATGGAGCTGAGATGGTGAGAGAGATAAGAGGACATTTGATCCATCTGAATTCTGTTTTTAGCTCATGATGGAGGATGGGCCATTATTTTCTCTTCTGCCGTCTCTTGTGGAATGTGAATTAGTGGGTGGGATCAATGACAGAGAGACTTATGAATATATACTAAGATGTGTTAGCATCAAACACAAATACAGTGAATTTTCCTTTATTAATAGCTGCTCTCATCTAGTTTCTCAATAACAGGCTGTCTGAAGGATTTCTGTGTGGAGAGAGAGCTGATGAAGGGAGTAAAATGAGCAGCAGAGAGGAGTGAGTGATGATTTTGAATCCAGCTAAGCACTGAGATCCCAATTACCATCTGAAATCCTCACAGGGGCTGGAGGCGAACGCTCGCGCTGACCTTTTCAACTTCTGTGCTTTCACATCACAACTTTTAATTGATGAGCTACCAACCACTCGCCAGAAGTAAACGAATAAACCAAACGTGAGAAAATCTAGGGTAAAAATCGACGATGTGAGGGAGAAAGCACATTTTTGGGCAAACACCCTACTGAATTCAAATCTATTTGAAGGCAATCAAAACACACATTAAAAAGGCACACTTGTGTGTTTAAAACGCATCTGTAAGATTGTTAGCATCCTGAAACACAGTATTAATGTATATCTGGTCCTCTATGTCCATAAAAACCAAAAGTTTCCATAATCTAAAAACTTGTTTGCAATTCAGTATGCAACAACCCACTACATGCTAGGCAAGAAAATAGATTTGATATTTTTAGCAGTGGTGCTTTAATAAGCATGGAGTGCTTAAGCTGTTTGGCAGTTTGCATGGTATAAACCTCTTGGAAAAGTTGTCTTTAAATTAAATCCCTTTAAAGCACTTCTGCTAAAACACATTCAGACAGACGTATTCTTCCCATCTGTTTTTTTAAGCATCCCAACAGCAGTTTGAATATACCGTGTCAAGTTAAAAATAATCCCCAAAAATGTAATGTATGCATTCAGTTCAATTCCATTGCGCTCCATTTAGCTGTTTTTTCAACAGTAGGAAATGTCTTGCATTGCTGCCCCAAAAGCCTAATTTATGCATTGGAAGAAGCCAAACTTTTTTCCTCCAGAACAAACTAAGAAACCCTAGGCGAACAAAGCCTTAATTTATTTAATGCTCTAATTAGATTCATAGCTACTAATTAAAAAATTATTTCTTAGAGGGTGACATCACTGAAGGATGTCAAATCTAAAGCCAATGACAGATCAGCTGGTAAGTGGTCTCTGTAATATTGCTTTGATAAAAGCCTTACATTTTGCTAGCTCGCTATGAAAAGGCAAGTTACCTGATCTGATTCCATAAACACCAAAATCTCTCTCCATGCATTTTTCATTGGCATGCTGTTTATGTGAGGTTTGTGTTGTGCATCAAATAAAAAATAAAAAGTGTACTTTAGAATAACTTAGGAGAGATGGGCTTCAAAGATATACCTTTTAACCTTAAGATAACAGCCATCTTCTCAGCTAGCATGCATGACTGAAAAAATCAACACACTTTGTCTGGCTGATTTCTCCTAGACTAAGAATTTCAGAGATGTGCGAACATGAGAAATATCAAACACACACCTTAGCAGAATAGAAACATCACTGCAATTCCTCATAATGTCTAAGCAAACTTAAAGAACTACGTCTGCCCAAAAGGTAAAAATTATCCTTAAGGAACATGCCCAATCGAGGTCAGGTGAACCCAAAACCAGGCTAATTATACACAGCTTACTTCAGAACAATCGCACAACTAGATCAGAACAGGCAACCCACCGACTCATTGTTTTTGACAACATGAAAACATTTTGCACATCCCTACACTTTAGCATGTCTCTTACGATTCATCTCTACTCTTAGCCAAATGTCTCTCTTCAGTTTAATTGCTCTGAATAAAGACAACACATACCTTAAAAAAAGATTAATTCACAGTTTGCTTGAGCTTGTTTACACTTAATTTTCTCTTGTTTTGCTTATCTGTGCCAACTAATTTGTTTATTTTGCACCGTTCACAGTAGAGGGGGTGGTGGGTGAGTGTTACAAAATTACAGATGCATGTAACAGCTTCATTTTTAAGAGACTGCAATAATTTATGCGAAAAATAAAAGATAATTTACTACCACCGTGGTGACCCAGGAGCTGCAGTAAAGCGAAGTAAACAACTACCACACATATGATAACAAAATGATAAAAACAATGACGTGTTTAATTGGATGTAGCAGCTGGTACATCAAGCAACGACAGCACAAACGTGTCTAATGGTGTAGAGTTTAGGATATGCGTGTTACAACTGTGGTGCTAATAGATCCATGGCTGATTGAGGGAGTGTGACAGAGAGAGGTATGATAGGGCAGAGGATGCAGAAAGACATACAGGGGTGTGTAGCTAAAAACGAAAGGGACAAAAGCTGACCTATAGCATGATATCTGGAGTCACACACAAACATGTGAAAATGGGGGGGCATCCCATAGATTTGTATTGTTTTTAATATAAAGCTAATTAATACAGACCAACATAACCCACAACCTACCCCTGAGAAAACTCATGACTCTGAATCTTTTTCCCAATTGAGGATATCAATGGATGTCCCCAAACTAGAGATGCACCGATACCACTTTTTCTCTACTGATCCGATTTCGATATCTGACATCTCACTATTGGCCGATACGATCCGATACCAGTGTTGTTTTTTGCATATTAGATTATAATATCTTTACTTCATTGTGTGAAATTATTTGGGAGTACTCTTTAATATACAAAGAAACACAAACCTCTAACTACACATTATTTGAATATAAATGTATAGTCTATCAAGACAAACTGTTAACTAGTCCAGTGGTTCCCAAACTTTTTGAAACAGCGGCACCCCATTTTTGTCCTGTCTGTTAACACAACCGTAAAACGTCAACGTCTGTGTTTACATTTATTTCGCGTCAAGAAGCTCATTTAAGTGTTCACGCGTGCAGCTGCATTCACCAACACAACAAATGCGCGCTCTATAGGGAGCACGGGCACATACGCATCTAAAAAGATTCTGGCTGTAGACAAAAAATGTGCGGGTACGGAATTGAGTCAGTACTTGGTACTGTCGGTACTTTTAACTGGTGGCTATGAACATATTAAACTGACAGACGTTTTGCAGAACCCAGTTTGAGAACCATTGAAATAGTCTAATGGATAATGTAGCAGCAAAATGAACAATAATTCCTGTATAAGTCTTCAGTAGAAAAGGAGCCAGTTTTCAGTTTCTCTCAATTTGTATCTGTACTTTAAAGGATTCAGATCTCTTTATTGTTCAATTTATTTGTTAGGTCCACTTTTCATTTACACAGTTATTTTTTGGAACCCATTAAAATAAAATGTTATAATTTGTAAACAAATAATAATGGTAATAATAATAATACTATTAATAATAATATTATTATTTAGAATTTTTAAATACAATAGTAATATATTTAATTGTGCACCTTTAACTTAAAAACACATGTGCTTTTACAACCCCAAATCCGAAAAAGTTGGGACAGTATGTAAAATGCTAATAAAAACAAAAAGGAGTGATTTATAAATTGTATTCACCCTTTGCTATATCGAAAGCACAACAACTAAACATTATATGATGTTTTACCGTGTGAATTTTTATTTTCTTTTATGTACAGTAATTTCAAATCAGATGATCGCAATATGCTCCAAAAAAGCTGAGAGGGGCAATTTAAGACTAATAACAATTTGACGCGATAAGGCAGGAGATGTTAAACAGGTGAGGACACTGTATCATAGTATATAAGGAGCCTCCAAAAACAGCCTAGACCTTCAAGAGCAAGGATCATTCGAGACTTGTCAATTTGACAACAGGTGCTTCAGCAAATAATCGAGCACTTTGAGAACATATGGTCAAATCTATGTGCGTAAAGTGCAAGACGAAAACCATTTCTGATTGTGTGTGATCTCTGATCCCTCAGATTTCACTGTCTTAAAAAAAGGCATTCACCTGTAATGGATATCATGAACATGGGCTTGGGATATCTTTAGTAAACCTTTGTTAGGTGCACTCCCCCACAAACACAGACACACACACACACACACACACAGACACACTTTGGACCATTTAAATACACACATAACCTCATATTTCTCAGTCATACACATAAATCAAATCTCAGGAACTCGCACACATTCGCTCTTAAATCTCACATACACACATTAACTTGTAAAATCTCTTACACACACTGGTGTGCTCATACCTGTATTCACTCATCAAATCTCACACACACATAAATTCACTCATCTCTCTCTCTCACACACACACACACACACACACACACACACACACACACACGCGACCGCGCGCACACACACACACACACGCGCACACGCACACACGCGCACACACACATTTATTCACTCAATACACTTCTAACATGAGTTTCATCTATGCATGCAGTCAAGCAGCTGTTAGTATGGTTGGGAGATGTGATGATAAGCAGTGCAGGAGACAAATGAGATTCAATCATGCTGCTTTACACTACTTACACAAGCCAAAAAGGAAAGTTTGCCTTTTTGGACATTTCAACTGAGAAATCTCTATGGAACATGTACAGAAATTAATAGAAGGTAGCCTGGTGTCTGTCTGAAACTTAACCTGAAAAGTTGGGACGTCTACATCGTCTAACTCACCTCCACATCCTTGTATTTGTCCTTGAGTTCCATGAGCCGATGGTAAGCTCTGATAGCCTCACTGAACTCGCCCAGGTCTATACACACAGCAATGAAATTCTCCCAGATCTGCCATCGCTCATAATTACACTTGAGCGCTTCCTGAAGGGTGCGGAATGCCTTCTCCCTGCCACACACAACAAAAACAAAAGAGTGGTTATCAGAAGTACAGTAGCAAGTTCCGTATAGATGTAGAACTGGTCTGTGGTTGTCTTCCTTTACAAAAACTAGTAATGTTTACCACAGGTATTTACCAAAATATTATGCTGTAACTCTGTTCCAAAAACCTAGTAAGCTGCCTACCAAGAAATAATTAAGGCATCATTGCTCCTAATGCAAATTGTGACTATTCCAGTCAGTAAAATGAAGTCATCGAAGAAGTTGGGCAGGTTGAGATCTACAGAATGTGCAGGGTGTTTCCTGCATTTAAGTTTTTCGGTGGCCAACGATGCAAATTTTATGATATTCCTCTCTCAGCAGCTAATAAGCAATAGTTATGGTTCTCACGTGCATGTGGTGTGATCCACAGAGAATTTCTCACACAAGTGAGGTGGTCTGCTCTGTCCTACCTAACTTAAAACTTGAAATGCAACTACACATCTTAAATATGAATTAATTGAAATTATAAATATACTGTCCATATTTGTTAATTGGATCATACCTCTGTTATCTTAGCAACAACAAATGGCAAATGGCATTGGAATCTAATGTGAGTGGAGTATCCTGCGTGCTTCACATGAAGAGCACTATTTGTGTGGCACGCAGAGTTGCTGCCTCCTATGTACAGCTTCACAAAATGGTCACTTATGACGTTATATTTCAGTTAGGATGCTGCTTTAGAATACAGCTTCTTAAAGTATTTAGGCACTAGACAGCAAGGTGTCTCACTAGGATTTGGAACAAGCTTATATTTTTATACAGGCTGTCAACAAAAGCCTCTAAAATGAGGGTTGGCACAGGTTTCAATGTAACATCTAAAGCCAAGTTCCCTTTGAACGTATGCAGGTGCATGCACACACTCTCCCCCGCACACACTTCCACTGTTCCGAATGGTCCCTGGTGGCATTAATCAGGTTTTAATAGAAGAATCCACAGACTTATATCAGGGATGAGTGCACCGGTCTAATTGGACAAGGGGCAGAGTGTAGGGGAGAAATAATTCCCAGAATCCCTCAGCTATGTGGCGTTTCAGGAAACACCTTCAAGTCCTCCCAGGAAATCAGCAAAAGCCCCAATCATGTCAAGCAGCAAATGTCCTAACTGGCATTTAGCCCCCAAATCTGGTTAATATTGGCCGGTCGGTAGATGTGGCGAGGTGCTAGCTCCTGGGGTAGACGCAGCAAGAGCCTTGAGGAGATTTATCTTTACAATTACAGCTGCCAGAGTCATTCCTGCAGTAATTGAAAAGCAGGGAGGTCTTGTAGGGTCCTCGGCAGAAGCAGGATGAGGGAAAAACAGAGAAATGCAGCATAAATCAGGCCAACCGGAACCTGAATAGGTGCTTATCTACCCTTTGTACATGGTAATGATTTCAGTGAGAGATAAAATAGGAGAGCAGTGTTCTCACACAAACACACACATGTACAGTATTAGTTCATCAGATTCTATATCATGGAAAAATCAATAGAAGAAAGCAGAGAGAAAGAAAAATATTATGAGGGGTACCCCGCTTGTGTGCAAGCCAATGTGTATTACATAAAAATCTGAAATCTGTTTTAGTGAAATGTGTTTACAAAAATTACGTACTTAATGAAACAATGATGAATGAGCTGTGCAGGAAATGGAAACAGATTTGTGAAATTTCTTTGGTTCTTCTGAGCTGCCATGATTTTAATTTCTGAATACTAGATTACCAGGGGTGGCTGCTCAAAAATCATTATAAATGCACTGATCAAACTACGATTATAGCGGAGGCAACTTTCTCTGTTCAGTTACGCATAGACAACAGAATATATACAAAACCTCATTATCATAAATAATGAGTGCCCCTTGAAAAACCCAAACAAAACCAATTGATTCTCTGCATATGGCTTACACCAGAAAACCAGCTTTCTTTAATGTAGTCTTTATTCCAAGCACTTAAACTTTCACTTACTTCAATCTCAGTTTAATAAACGCTGTGGAGAGGTTGTTCCATGCTTCTGAATTCTGAATGGAGGAAAGAAAAGATGATGAGTCAGAATCACGGGTGAAAGTCATTTATCATATAAACATGACTATGAATAACATATCTATAGAGAAGATTTCATAATAGCGTATCTAAAGTTGCACTATGGAACTTTGTGCTCTCTAGTGATATCTGTGCTTAAACCTAAAATCACAAGCAACATTTTACATCAATTGTGATTGGGCACTGCTCTTCTGTGCGGATGAATCTCTTGGATTGATTGGATTCATATTTACCTGCAGAGCAGAAGATATGAAGTGCTATTTTCATGCCGATATATTTATATTATTTAATTATTTAATATTTATAACCCAAATATTACTTTGTGGAGGATGAGCAACACTCTTAATTAGATATTTTAATGATTATTCAAGTGTTTTTTTTCCACTACACATTCACGTTTGTGTTGTACTACACACACTTGTGAAATGGCTGATACAAGTTCAACTGAGGACACTTTATTATAAATCTACAGTCTCAGTAGACTGTAAGTGAACCGTTATACTACAATAGTAGGTCTATGCACTGCAAACAATAATGCAATATAAAATGCAAAACGAGGATTCAATAATGATGGGGATGAAATATACTTTTTTGACTATGAACAGTAATATGCAGAAATATTCAATATAACTTTTTAAATAATAAGCATTCAATTTTTTTCCTTTGGTAGTAAAGTTTTAACAGAGATGGTTAAACATTAAACAAATGAATATACATTACTGTGCTATAAAACAGGTACATTATAAACTATTTGAAATGAACATACATTCAAGAGCAATTTAATATTGTCTACTCTCTTTAAACAAACAATAAAAGGGCAATGGATAGTGACAACAATTTGTGCATTTCTGTGACTGAGGTAAAAGAAATAGGAAAACAGCTTCTCTCTCACACACACACACACAACCCTACACCTACACCTACACCTCGAAACTGCAGCAATGCTATAAAATACTGAGAAGTCATGAATATTAGTAAACATGTTACAGTGACTTCACTTGAAAAAACACGATTGGTAAACACATGAGTAATGACAACCACTATATGTTTCAACAACTAGTATAAGCTTCATCAAGCATAGCAGCAGATAGACAACTTCACCAAACAGCTAAAAATCCATTAGGAGAGTAATTTCACAGAGCAGCTTAACAGCTGTTGCACTCACTTCCCCAACACTCACACGAGTCGCACCATAGCCTGACATTCTCTCTGAGCTTACGGACATGATGTAAACACACAAGGACGAATGATGTATGCCTGCAATTTCATGCCAAATCTGTCCTGACAGCTCTAAATAATCATTACTGTAGGCTTACCGTAGTGAATGAGAGTAAGACAAGGACAGGGTTTTTTATGTACTCACTAATGAACTTTTGTTAATTGCAACAAAAGAAATATAACAGTGCAGCTTTAAGGGTTTAAAGGGTCAAATTTTAAGGCTGGTCTTTGAATAAAGTAGAATGTTAAATTACACTATTAGAATCATAACTGCTCCTGTACTTGACCTAATGGGATTCCTGGAATATAGAGCTTTAAAGATGCAAAAAAACAGAAATATGGACAGACGAGTAGAGGTCTGAACGAACAAAGACAGGGAAGCACTTGCAGAAATGATCAAATTTGATTATGAAAGACTGTACAACTCAGCACATGCCACGTCTTTATGGTCAGATGACACTGATCTCCTTATAGAGACCATGTGACCTATCAGGGCTCAACAATAAGGATTTTTTTTCCTCCGTGTACTCAGTTGAACTAGTAGTTCAGAATTGTACTTGACACAATCACAAAAACCTTTTTAGCAATGTAGTTTCTATATGTGCCAGAAACAAATATTTTATATTTTCATTAACGGCTATGTTTAATTATTTAATATATATACTGTATATTTGTTAACAATGCAGAAGTGGGCTGATATGGGCAAGTGACAGTTCCATCAATTGTCCCGAAACTCTCACACTCGTGCCAGGCCACTCGCCCAATGGAATCAGGGAGCCCTATGTGTGTGATCATGTGACTTACATCTGGTTCCAGCCCGACGCATCTCTGGAAAGCTTTGGCAGCCCCCTCATAGCCCTCCAGTGCAAAATACGCACAGCCAAGGGAGAACCACACACCCAGCTGTAGAGACAGACAGATAGAGAGAGAGAGTGAGGAAAGATGGAGAATGGCAGAAGGGGGCAAACAGAAAACAAATGAGAGACCTCAAGTGCCTCACTTGTCTTTAAAAGGTGTTATTCGGGAACTAAAAATTAATGATGTCTTTGGAAAATATGAACCTCAAGCAATCCATCTCTAAACCCATTTTTTCCTCGTCCTTATGTTTTCAATAATCCATTTCTGCTCCTTCATGCTCATCACTTATCTTTATTCCAGTTCTGACCCTAAAAGCAGCATTAGCACCAAGACGGCCTGAGGCAGAGCTCAGGGGCAACACTCGGAGGTGGTGTTAAAGATCACGCTAGGGTCATCAATGAGACCCTCAGGAAAATGACTCTGTCTTATTGCTGCCTGTGCTTCTGCATTATGGATGATAAAATGAATGAAGAATGAGAGGGAGAAAAAAGTGAGTAGTGCACATTTTTTTTTATCTGTGGATGAAGCACACAGGGAACCCGATACCACTCATCTACACATTTCTCCCCCGTGTTCCTAATGTTCTCTTTCAGCACTCTGCCAATCTTCCCTGTACATCCCTCCTTTTGATCTTCTAGATCTTGCTTGTGTGTGTGTGTGTGGTCCATATAACAAGCTTTCACAGGCTGCTTTCACACAGCAGCAGAACACAGTTGTCAGTCCTGTTTTTCAAATGCTATATAGAGGTACACAGTGTATGTTAAACACGGTTCGGTTATGACTAAGAGGGACAACAATATTCTATAAACAAACTGGTCTCTAAAATATAAATTTTGAGTGTGATTTTGGTTAACGTGTGCTGTCTGAATGGAACAGCACCAAACAACTAGTTGTCCATCACATCATTCAATGCGATAACTAATCACTTTTGTATACACAGTGCTTGTTTCATGTATGTTGTACCTGCATTGCGTTGATCCGCAGGGAGCGTTCAAAACATTCCACGCACTGCTGGAACTCTTTGTTGCGGAGGTGATACAGAGCTTTTGATCTTTGTGCACGTGCACTGCGGTGTTTGGAAAGCTCCCATGCTTGGTCGTAATACTGGGGGTCCTTCAGCACGTCTCCTAACAGACAGTAGAGAGATGGGGTCTCCTTTTTCTCCAGCTCACGCCTCAAAATCTCCTCTGCCTGAGAGAGAAATTATTCAATTGCTTGAAATTAGTTTTGTATAAAGTAATTTATAAGGCTGTTGATTTAACATGTTAATTCAGTGAAAATGATTTAAAAAAAAAAATAGTGTATCAAAAATATCATGCCCCCGGTATGTACTAAGGAATTTTTCTTTCATCGGAGCAATTTAAAGGGATAGTTCACCCAAAAACGAAACTTCTCTCATCGTTTACTCACCATCATGCCCTCCCAGATGTGTATGACTTTCTTTCTTTCTTTAGCAGAACAAAAACAAAATTTTTTAGAAGAATATCTCAGCTCTATAGTTCCATGCAATGCAAGTGAATGGTGATCAGACTTTTGTAAATACAAAAATCAAATAAAGGAAACAGAAGTAATCCATAAGTCTTCAGTGGTTAAATCCATATTTTCAAAAGTGATATAATACATTAGGTGTGGGTGAGAAACAGATCAATATTTAAGTTCTTTTTTACTTTACATCTCCACTTTCAATTTTACATCTGAAAGTGAAAGTTAAAGTGGAGATTTCGATTTCTAAAAAAGGACTTTAAAATTGTTCCGTTTCTCACTAGCACCTACAATACCGCTTCTGAATATATGGATTTAAACACTGGAGTCATATGGATTACTTTTATGTGTCCTATATGTTATTTTTGGAGCTACACATTTCTGATCTCTATTTATTTGCCTTTGACCTACAGTGTGGAGAATTGTTTTTGAAAAATCTTTGTGTTCTGCTGAAGAAAGTCATACACATCTGGAATGGCATGAGGGTGAGAAAATTATAAAATAATTTTTATTTTTGTGTGAACTACCCCTTTAAGAGCTACCATCATGTTTTTACAAGTCTCAATCAGCAGGGGACAGTAAGCTCAACTCCAGCTGAACAGGCCACAAACCACACTTACTGACAGCAGACCGAAAAAGATGAGGACAGAGCATGACCTGAAATGTCTTTTTGTTTTAAACAACTTTCAAAGTTACAAACGTACTACTTAAAAGCGCTGCATTTATGACAAGATGAACAAAAAGTGAGATGCTCCAAAAGTGTCTGTCTGATGCCTGTGTACATAAACATAGCTTTTTTTGGAAAATACCTTGTAATAAGTCTACCTTCTCTCTCAAACCCTGGATGCTGAGCGATATTACAGTGCACCACTCCTTCTGTACACTGGGACGGATGAAGGGCTTGTTCACTCAGAACTGCAGCCATAGTGGGAGGGGAAGAGGAGGGCAATAAAATTGACATTTCTTGGCTAGCACTTCAATTAGGGTGTTTATTTATTCATTTTCACCAGTACACAATTAAAGAAGTGGGAACAATCTCTCTTCTTACTGGACACAATAGTTAGAAAAATAAATAAATAAAAACCTGCCAGACTCAACTGAATGAATAACTGCTTTACTTTGTTACAAAAAAAGTCTCACAAATGTCTTCTGAAGAACAATAAGAAGAGGTAAGGGAGAGAACGAGAGGGAGAATCAGAGAAGGGTTTGAGAGAAAGAGAGATTCGTGGTTTGACAGCATTTGAGTGCTCTTTTGTCCCTCGTATCCGTTATAAACAGCACGCTTTGCATTCCCCGCTAACAACAATCTGCCGTTGAGTTCGATCCAGTTGACTGCAGTCCAGTAACCAACCAGCAAAGGTTTGTGTAGCCAAGTAAAGCATTGTGAGGAGGCAGTTTCCTCCATCTCATAGCTGGCAAGCACATAAATGGAAGCTAATCTGGGAGTGGGTTAGCAGTTTCACTGGTAATAATAGGGGTTGGAAATTTCGGAAGGGGAAACTGTTTCTGGATAGCACAATTAAAGAGAGATTTGAGCCAACAGACAAGTCTTGTAAATTACATTCAGGCATCTCCTTTTTAAAAATTTTTTTTTTGGATTTAATTATTTTCAAGTCAAATGGTTTTTATTGTCATTTCAACCATATACAGTTAGTACAGTACACAGCAAAACGAGACAGCGTTCCACCAGGACCATGGTGCTACATAAAAACAACATAGGACAAACACAGGACCACATGAGACTTCACAACTAAATAAAATACCTAAATCTTGTTCCAATAAAAAAAGAAGCACTAATGGAACCTTTCCATCCAGTGTGAACAGCCCCTGACAGTTGCACTGAAACTGCATGGGCCAAAAAGTCAATGATATGGGTTCTGAGAGACACCTTCAGGGAATGATTCTAAATGCTGAATTCAGAGCAGGCGAAGGTAGCCATGGGGCAGGTTAAGGTAACATACTGTGGGACAAACCAACTGGCACAAGATAGAATAAGAGGAACAGAGAGAGAGAGAGAGAGTGTGAGGGGAAGATTAAGAGTGTGGGTGTAACAGACTCAAAAGCAATGAAAGATTTCATGTCTAGTGATTACCTCAGTAAAGCAGGGCTGAGGTGAGAAGCTGTAAAGACAGAATAGATTGATGATAGAATGGAGGCGGCAGTTAGGTTTTAAAAGAAGGGCACCAAGGAAGACCACGGGAATCATGGGAAATGTCTTCAGACATGGGTGTCAGTTTTATTCAGAGAAAACAAGAGTTCTCAAAAACCTTCACAGAAGTAGTGGTGTCCGACCTACCCTTACAAAAATGTTCCATGGTAACTACCATAACAGCAGCATTATGCTACTTTTCAAATGCCTTTTATGTATAGATTTGTTGTACTCATGTCACAGACAATCAAACTTAAAATATGAAAATCTATCATAAAAAATGTACATTTTTAAAACTATGACAATCTTTAAAGAGAAGTGAAATCATTAAAATTCTTGCTTTATATGGCAGTACAGTTGTTGTTAATACCGTAACAAAATAACAATAATTAGCCAACGAGATCTCCTTCAGAATCTTTTGCTGTGGCAAGCACCAAGTTACCATAATACAGTATTATCAATAGTAACAATAAAAATAGTAACTATTGTATTTACAAAAGTAATTTTTTTTTAAAGGGGTTGATTGATTATTAGCTTCTGTTTGGAAGGCCACACACATTTCTAAAATGGCACATTCCAGCATAATACACAGCTGCACATGCAAGCTCTTGTGGGACAATAAAATAAATAAATAAAAAATAGCTCAAAACAAATAAACAACAGTACATGCCCCAAATGAACGTCGTACTTTCAAGGTGTAAAATCATTAAACTAACACAGTCTCTTGTGCTTCAAAACATCAGCGAGGCCTTCGGCTTTCAGGAAAACTAACAAAACTTTGCGTTTATTTTTCCTGCAGCCTTTTTAATTTGTCTGGACGCATCTTCCCCAATTTATTTTCCCCTCACCCTCATATTTCCTCATTTCTCCTTTTTTTCATTTGAAGTGCCAATCCCTTTTGTCTCTTTTTCACTTTCTTTTTTATGCCTAGCTGCAGTTTGTGGGATTACATTTATATGACTTCCAATATATGAGCAGGGAAATGTGGAGAGAGACAGAAAAAGAAAAGAATGAGAGACTGACTGCTTCAGGTACTGCAGTGGAATGGATATCAGTAAATTTTATAATATTAAAGATCTGATTGGGAGTGATTGGCTAGTTTTATTGACCTCAGAGCTACCCAATAATCTTATTGGTAGATAAAGTGCACGGTAACTTAATAAAGCTGAGAAATGACTCCCGGAAAACTGCACTGACATAGGGGAGCACAGAAACAGAATGTGTGTGTACGAGCGAGAGAGAGCGAGAGAGAGAGAGAGAGTGCGAGAGAGAGAGAAAGAGTGCGAGAGAGAGAGAGAGAGCGAGAGAGCGTGAGAGAGAGAGAGCGAGAGAGAGAGAGAGAGAGAGAGAGAGAGAAAGAGCGCGAGAGAGCGTGAGAGAGAGGATTTGTTCTGATATTTTGTTTTATAATATCAAGCAAATTATGTGGTTTAAGTATCCAAATAATATTTAGGGGCCACTGTATATACAATAATGTATTGCAAATAAGTACACACAATAGCGGATTTTAAATGAACACTTATTTCAACAATTGTAATAAAAATTCACCTTAAAAAAATAAAAAGATTCTGTGCACAAAGCAACAACATACAGTATATGCATCTATTGACAAGGCTGTCATGTGCGTTTTAAGGAAGTTTGTATTCTATAAGTGCACACAGCCAAAAGTGCTCATTCTGAAGAGACAAATATACAGTAAGTATCTGAATGGCATACCTTGCCGTGCTGTCCAATCCTCTCCAGACAGATGACTGCATCCTCCCAGAGTTCCAGCTGTTCATATATTAGTAGCGCAGAACTCGTCAGGCCCAAATCAGTCAACAGACTTGCCAACTGTCTCTAAACACACACATCATACACCAAGATCAGTCAACACACAGCTTACACAGACACAACATGTGGTAGACACTCAAAACAGATTTAGCAAGCGTGTGAACACAAAGCCAAAAATATCAAAAGCAAACTAACAAAACTCAAAAGCATTCAGTGAATTACGGTTCAGTCTGGTTTATCTTGGCACTGCGCTAAAACCAAAGTTCACCTACACTTCTACCATCTTTCCATCCCTTTCCCCCTCTCTTTTCTGAACGGATGCATTGAGCGTATGGTCATCTATCTCTCTCTGTACTGTCATGCTTCATGATCAGCAGCTATATACACATCTATACCATTAATGAGCCTTGTCCAGTCTCTCTGTCTCTGATGAATGCTGCTAGTTAGGGCCCGAGCACCGAGGACCATATTGTATCTGCTCCATTTATTATTTTGTATTCTTTTTTTTTTTCCAAAGTGTTTTTGAGGGCCTAAACATACACGAAAACTCACAAAACTTTGGACACGCACCAGAAGTGGTGAAAATGTATATCTGATATGGGTTTCAAAATAAGTTGTGGCAAAATGGCTTGATAGCGTCATCTACAAAATTTCAACATTGTGCGCCTCATGCTACATGTACAAAACTCGGTACACATGTGTAACATGCCTACAAATAAGTCTCTTGGACCCATGCCCTAAACTCAACAGGAAGTCAGCCATTTAGATTTTTCTCTCCAATTTTTGGTCAGCTTTTGCCATTCCCAGGCCGTACTTTAATGAACTCCTCTCAGAGATTGAATCAGATCAACACCATATTCGGTCAGTCAAATCCAATGGTCTTTGGTGATGTTAAATTAAGAAGCTTTTGAGTTTTCATTAAAGGGCATGTCCATGGTGACCAGACAAATTTCGATGTGAAACTAATCATATTTTTGAGGCCTAAGCATGGTCAAAAGATCATGAAAATTTGCACACACCTCAAAAGTGGCAAAAATTCACATCTGATACAGGTTTTAGAACTAAGTGTTGCTAAATGGCTCAATAGCGCCACCTACAAAATTTCAAACGAAGCAGCCTTCGCACGACATTTCACCTTCACGTAACAAAATTGGTAGGCGTATGTAACATGTCAAAAAGTACAAAAAAGTATCTTAGAGCCATATGCTAAACCCAACAGGAAGTCAGCAATTAGTTTTCTTTGAACGGCTTGAACGATTATTTGAACTTCTTGTTTTAGGCAACTGCATGCCATGAAGTGTATTTGTAGAGATTATTGGTGGAGTGAACGGATATCAACCTCAACCTCGGATATCTGCTTCAAGCGGGTCGGGAGCAGGAAATGCTGAATTCCTGCTCCATCTCTCATTCACTTTTCTGCCCTGAGACACACCCACCACTCACTTCCCCCTCCACGCCTGCCTTCTGTGGCATATCACGTCCTGCAGGCATTATGGGTACCATAAATCTAGATACATTCACCGGTGAGGCTGCCCATGATCATGTGACCTATTATACATGGGAGACAGAACGTGATCTTACTTACAAATAAGACAGAGGGAAGAAGGGGGAAAGAAAGGAGGAAAGAAAAGAATTGGAAAGAAAAATAAAGGGAAAAAAGTATTTAAAAGGAGTATTCCAGGTTCAATGTGGCATAATATTAATGTTCAAGATTTAATTTGATTCGTCACTCCTTTTCTTAAAAACAAGCAAAAGGGCGCCTGGTATTCCAAATTGGGGAGAAATCGGAGGAAAATAAAAATAAAAAAAAGTCAACATCCTCAGAAGTAAATTAAACAGTGATAAACATTAACAATAATAACAATAGTATATCAAAATACAATAATATTTAAATTGACTGAGTACTATGATATCCTTTCACAACTAAAGTGAACAAAAATGGAATTGAATTTTTGAACATTAAAATACTCAATGTTTCAAAAGGTTTGGCACAAGACAAACAAAATGTATATTACCATGATTTTGGTAAAAATGGCTGTATAAATGACACGTTAAACAACTTTACAGCTTAAATAATATGCAAGTTTTAACAGCAGAATGAATGTAGTAGTTTTTATAAAATAATCAGCTTCACATTTCTGCCTTTAAACCCTCCAAAAATTGGCCCCATTCACTTCTATTGCAAGTGCCTCACTGTAACCTCATTTTTTTCCTTTTCTTTTTTTAAGAAATTGTGGAAATCAACATTATGGCACAAATGCTGTCAGTTGAGCTTAACCTTTATTGAACCTGGAATATTCCTTAAAATATAAAAGGGAGACAACACCAAAGCACAACGGAGTATGTAAATACATGTAAAGGAGACCAATCGCTATTCGGTATGCAATAATGAGCATGATTACATGCACACCATTGCACCATGGGGCCACAAATGCTCTCGAATGAGCTTAACTTGTACTGAACCCGGAACATTCCTTTAACATTACATTTCTTAAAAACAATAATGCTCTCAAAACCCAAAGATAGATTGTGCAATTCATGCTGAATTAATTGCAGAAGTTTAATGTTCAAGGTTATGGGTTTCAACAAACTCGTACCCAAAAAGAGAAACATCAATACAACGCTGTCATGTGAACAAAAATAATGCAAGAGAAAGAAAGAGGGACAGGTGGGGGACTTCCAAATTTTCTCTCTTTTTATTTTCTCAGTCCCTCCATCCCCTGCAAAACTGCAACAGCGATCCCAAAGCTGATTCATGTTTGCAGGCATGCCAAAATGATTAATTCTGAAAGCAAATCCAACAATTTATTAAATCTGTACCCATCTAAAATAAAATCATTCCCTGCAACACCCTGGTGTCTCTAACCCCCACCCAACACATACACGCAGACTATTCGCCAAATGCATGCTGCTCTCATCCATCTCTTGCTTGCGGTTTGGTAGTGTTCTATTCCCCTGTTAGCAATAGAAGCGACTTCAATTCCAGCTTTATTGCTGTTCATGGTTATTACACAGAGCAAGCAATGTCATCCACTGGACTGATCACATCAGCCCACCCTTCTTTCATCCATCTCTCCATCCATCCATCCATCCACCCACACACCCTCTTCACTCTCTTTTTTTCCCCAGCAATTCCATCTCTTTTCTTATAAATGCTTTTATTCCAGCCCAGTTGAAATTGTTTTATTTTAATTTTTTTTGGTTAACATTTTAACCCTTTTAAATAGGACAGCTAAATATAGACCTGACATAATGTCATTGGATCAACCAATGGGATTGTTTGAGAATCTGTTGGAAAATTCAGTTTGGTGGCGGTAGTGGAGCAGAAATGCCAAACTTTAGCTTAAAATATATATCTCTCTTTTCCCGCAACCCTGTACACAGGATAAGCGGTTGACGATGGATGGATGGATGGATATATCTCTCTTTTGAAAACATTTGTTTGCTTTCCATTAGTTATAGTATTTTTGATGAGGTACACTGAAGAGTTGTTACCTGACAAATGCTGTCAAGATAAACTCATCGTCTCATATCCCTGAATGTCCTCCACATGTAGAGGAAGTGCAATTCATATTAAAACAGCCAAAGCTCTTACTGCTGAGATACTGGCCATATAACCCAGCTGTTATGTTTACTCAAATGTTTTTTTAATATTTATTATTTATATATAATATTGTCTGCCCAGGCACGTTTGAGGTGATTAGCTCTGAGCACTTGTGCGTCTACAAATGAGAGAAAATATGAAAGCAAAACAATTCAGGCGCGACATATTAGTCAATCATCTCCATTTCAAATTAACATAGTAACCTGGCTTCATTACATGTGAATTATTTCCGACATGGGAATTCAATTTAGATGTAATAAGGAAGAAAATGTAAACACGTGTTTGTAAAATCCGAAACATGAAAGGATGAAGAGTCTCACCCAGGCCATTCGAATAATGTATTTATTTATCCACTGATCACTATATACCATTCATTCATTTGTTTGTTTGTTTGTTTTTCAATGAGGTCCCACTGAGCCCTCTAGGCATTTGGAAGGAGATCTTTTTGTATCAGCATTGTAATGAATTATCATTTTAAGGGACAGATTGTACAAGTGCTAAAATATACTGCTAAATGTACAAGGTTTGTCACCATAATAATGTTATGATATTGTACCAGCTACAGTATCTTTAATACCAATACCATGATACCACTCATTTTGTTTTTTTAGTGGGGCAGTGAATATTCTATTATTGTTTTAATTTTTAATAGTTTATACAAAAACAATGTCATCATTTCCAAATGAACCAAATAAAAGTCATGAACCAACATTTTTGAAAACCTTTAAATTAAATGTAAATAAATGACAGCAATTTATTTCCATAAAATGTATTAAATAATATGACACTGCAGCATGCAGCAGATGTCAGCTGTGCAGTGAGAGATCCTTCTATAGTACTATTACTATACTATTATCCTTGCAATAAACAAAAACACCAAAAGACTGCTTCGGAAATATAGGCAAGACATATGTACACAGTCTATACGGCTAATATACTTGTACGGTATGTGAAGTTCCTGTCACTTGGACACTGCCATGATGTACTGAATTCCTTTTTTATGACCATATTTAAAATGAGAAATGCACTTGAGCGGCCCTGGCACCCTAGGTGAAAGGAACCCACACTTTTTGAGAGTATTAAGAGTGCTTTAGTACTACATATTCCAAAGCGTAGTGGAAATATTTATGAATTATACATAAAAATCAATTTATATATGTGCACATTGATGGACAGAATGTTCTTTTGCATGTTGTTTACTGAAGCCTGATATAGACAAAGCAACGGAGGTTCACACCACTGAATAGGTATGCGTATCTTTATAAATTCGTTTTGATATATTGTCATAAAGAAATAACTCCCACTGTAACATTTCAATTGTGAAACAGTGGCTAAATATCAAAGTTGAAGTATAACAGATTTTTAATGATGTATATAGTTTGTCACAATTAATTACGAATTTTACAGTGGTAGCAAAGTAAATGTAAACAATACTGATCGTAATGATCTGTGATCTTTATAATATTATAAAGATTGCAGAGATAATAATATTATGGTACTACCTTCTGAGACCGTCAACCTGCACATCTTATCACGTGGCTTGTTGAGCGCATTACCACAGAGACATTCACGCCATCCACCGCGGCATCCACATGCCCCACTGAGAAAAAAACCACATTATAGCGACCACAAGGAGGTTACCCCATGTGACTCTACCCTACCTTGCAACTGAACCAATTTGGTTGCTTATGAGACCTGGCTGGAGTCACTCAGCACGCCCTGGCAACTAACAAACTCCAGGGGTGGTAGGAAGTGTCTTTTACACGGAAAATAGTTCAACCAAAAATGAAAATTCTCATGTCATCCCAGTCTTTCCTCAGCAGAACACAAATTAAGATTTTTAGAAGAATATTTCTGCTCTGTAGTTCCATAAAAAGCAAGTGAATTGGTGCAAAAAGCACTTATTGACGTCATAAAAAATTATCAATACGATTCCAGTGGTCTAAATAATGTCTTCTGAAGTGAAACGCAAGGTGTTTGTAAGAAATAGATCAATATTTAAAACTTGTTATTACTAAAAATGTTCACTCCCGGCCAGCTCATTCACATGAAGCGCATAAGCCTCCTCTACATAGACATTAATTCGTAGATCCCTTATTAGCAGCTGTTTCTATGGGCCGCGGTACTTTTTCGACACAAAAGAAGTCTATGCAGCGTTCTCGGTCTGAGGCATCTCATCCATTCACTTGCATTCAAACTGATTCAAACAGCTCTCCTAGTTCACCGTTCCAAGATGGCGCCACAGTTGATGTATCCAAACCACCCAAATGCGGCATCTATGTATGATTATATATGCTCCTCTGTTGTAAACACTGCGCTTCCATTTTTTCCCCCGTATTTCACTCATAAGCTCTCGCGTGAACTTGCTAACAAGCTTGACCTCGACTCTTGTGAATTTTTTGCAAAAAAGTTTGAAATATTGATCCATTTATTACACCTAGCATTTCACTTCAGAAGACATGAATTAGTCCACTGGAGTCAAACAAATTACTTTTACGATGGATATAAGAGCTTTTACTAGCTTAAAAATACTGGCACCATTCACTTTCATTTTATGGACCTACAGAGCTGAAATATTATTCTAAAAATCTTAATTTGTGTTCTGAAGATGACAGTCTTTTCATTCAGTCAAATTATGATAGCATTTTCATTTTTGGGGTAAACTAAACATTTATGCCAACAAAAGGGGAGTTAAGTTCACCTGTAGATCCCAGAGAGGAGGTGCCCGGCAGGTGTAGAACATCTTCATTCTCTCAGAGACGGGACAGTTTTTCTCACTGAAGAAATCCACCAATGTCTGAAAGAGAACACAGTGATGTTTAGAGCGCTGTCTTCAGTTACAAGGCAAGCCCCTTTCACACATGTCATTTTTATTAGATTTTTTTTTCTGTCCCAGTGATTGCGTGGACATGACAAGGATTTTCTCTCAGCTGTGTTTTATGGGCTTATGAGTGAAATATTTTGATGGTACTGTGAGGCGTCATTCAAACCAACAACTGTGCCATAGTTTTTTTTATTCAAGAAACAAAGCACATGTTACTTAAAATGTCTTGGACAATTTGCATCGAACAGATTTTTTTAGTCATGATATCAATTTGTAGAACAACCCGCCATGGGTTACCTCAGGAATTTCAAATAGGTTTTTGGTAAGATGGTTAAAATAATGACTTGGAAAACATTGCTTGAAGAGACTCTTTGAACATTGCTTGAAGAGACATTGCTTTGAAACCATAAAGTCCATTAAAAATACATGTTGCTACATGTAAACACAATACAAACAGTTCATGTGATTGGCAATGATGTACCATTAAGTGGACAACCATTTAAGTCCAAGCAATTAACATTTTACCGCATACAATAATGCTGAAGAGCAAGCCTCTTCAAGTCATGTTTACCATAGACTTTATTTTACTTCCAAATCCAAAACTGCTGTTTCAAAACTCTATTACAAAATTCTTGATGAAACGCAAGACTTAAAAATGTTAATTCATGTCCAGGATTAAGGAATGCAAACAGAACATCGATAATCAAGAAGAGGCAAGTCACTGTAAATCAATGTTAGGCTGAACACACAAACATTGTTCTCATCCAGTCTCTACAGGCATTGTAATGCAGTTCGGCATGATCTGTGAGAAAGTGTTGCAAAACGATTATAATACAGTGTGAGGTTAAGAATTTAAGGACAGTTTCAGTGACTCAACCTTTTAAAGTCTTCTTTTATTTACTGCTTACCCCAAAGAACGTTCAAAATATATATACACACACCAATCAGTAACCAGGGGGTCGGAAATAATTAAACATAATTAACCAAATTGCAAGAGTGATGGCAACAACAAATAGATATATCGGCACATCCCAAAGATGAAACCATCTTTATTCAAATTATTTTAAAAGACGCCTCTCTCCTCTCTATGGAGAATTGTTTAAGAGTCTGATTGCATGTATAGTTGCATAAAGTTAAAGCATGTGCAGGCCTGCTGTTTGCAGTTTTAACAAAAAGGTCAATGCTCACAAACCAGTGTCAATAAGTTCAAAAAGCAATAACACAAAACAAAATAATGCAATGCAGCTGTGTACAACATGCAAACAACCTCACATACGCAGATTGGAAGCTGACATTTATCCATCTTTGCAAATAACTAAAAATAAATGATAAGAGCGAATATCACCACCCCACAAGGGTGTCATCAGCCATTACCCTACACCTCTTTGATCACTAACCCAGCTAGAAACATAAGCAATTAAATAGGCACTTAAAGGGGGAGAAAAAAGGGAAATGATGCCTTTCAACCTTCGAATATTTTCCCCCAAGAAGTTATAAATAACTTCATGTGGAATTGGATTTTTGTAACATTTATGAGCTCAAAAACATTCCAGAATAATTCAGAAGAAATAAGTAACACCACATATTCAAGAAAACACACTTTGTTAATGGGTGACAAATAATATATACAAAAATATGGAATTTTCCAGTAGGGCTGGCTGGGGGGTTGCTCAAAAAGAAACTAATCTGGAAATACAATTTCCGACTGACTTGATGCAATCTGTTTCTTCGGATGATGGCAAAACTCATCTGCAGGTTGCAGATAACCAATTACTTTCATGTTTCCCTGCCTGGGAAATGTAGAAATGTATAAATCCTAATCTAATGATCAGGTATTGATAGGAACACAGCTGTGGAGAAACTCAAACTGTCAGGAATTGGATGCTGACATGGCTGCCCAAGCACACATTCATCCATTAAAAAGTGCATCATTTTCAAAATCATCACATTATTTCAGTGAAATCTGATATTTCTTAAAAGAGCATATCAATCTTTGATGATTATGTATTTTTACCAATAATTATTTGAATTGACAACAATTTCCAATCTCTCTCATACCCTGATATTATACAAGCCCTTTTTCATTGGTGAAAGGAGCAACCATGATAACCAGTCACTATGAACTGTCCTTCTATTGACAAGAGTAGCATTAAGATTCTAAAGAAATCCTCATTTTGTGTTCACGAAACTGAATATAGCAAATGGTTTCAAATGAGGGTAAGTAAATACTGATATAATTTCCTTTTTAAGTGAACTATAACTGTAAATCTTCAACATCACAAAATGAATGCCATTCTAACATCTGACAAGGAATGTCTTTACATTGTAGATGAGCAAATGCTCTTAAAACTTCGAAATCTTCCAAATGAGAAAACGCACGCGCACACGCACACACACCCACACACAGAATAGATGCCTCAGCAATGTACACAAGCAATCAGGGTGTATCTGTCCACACATTCCTTGTATTATGGAAGAATGAATAGCTGAAACAATCTACGAGGACTTGTAAGACCTTAAAGCAGAAGTCTGAGGGGGGCATAAGTACAGTGTGTGTTGGTGAAGAGAGAAAGAGAAACAAAATAATGAGCACTGCACGCAAACAGTGACTGAAAACAGAGTAATGACAGAGTGAAATTGAAACATGGCGCTGAAACTGTGGATGTCATATGCAATTGATTTGGATTGAACAAAAAAAGCCTCGACTTTTAATAAACATACTGTATAAATTTGTTTATTATATAACTTGTTCATAGTTTCAAACAGGGGTTTAATTTCAAAAGCAGCCAAACAACATAAAATCTGTTTAGATTAGGATAACTTGTGCCAAGTATTTTAGAGTCCATGGACTTTACAGACTTTACAGGAGAAAAAAAATGCATTTACCAACTATTCCCCATGCAAATAGTGACCGAAAACCCCTAAATGACAAAATCCAAAATTATTAATCTTAACAAGATATTCTCTTGCATCAATGGTAGTTTCACTTGTTTTAAGCAGTAAGTGAAAAACCAGTGTGTATATATATATATATATATATATATATATATATATATATATATTGAAAACAAGCTTTAATATCTTGCACAGCAATTGTGGGTATTTAGATTCCTACCACTGATGAGTCTTTTGAATCACCTTCACCAAACACAAGATGTGTTCCAATTTGTTCAATGACAATTTGTGCAGATTACATCTTCACACCAGTAAGTGTTGACAAATGAACATATTTTACATTTTGAACACGTATTGGGAGTGTTTACACTTCCACAAATCATGCACGATTATGCTGAAGCCGACAGTGTGTAAGGTCAACGACTTTTCTTTGTTGGGGGTAAGATCATGAACGGTTTAAGCATAAACCGATCGGCACACATTTTGGCCATTAACCCCATTTTACACTCTACTTGTAAACACCTTTACCTGTGTTCTCACCCACTTATCCCATGTATGGAAGAGTTTGACTTTACACGTTTTGACGTCAAAAGTAGGGAATAAGATGATTTTTTCCAAATGTAAACGCAGTTTTCTTTTGCTGTTGGATTTATTAGAAGCAGCAGATTTTGGTAGTTAGCGGCATATTGGTGTGCCTGTAAATGAGATTTTTATCATGAAAAGGCACACTGTAAAAAATAATGACCACAGATAAGGATTATAGGGCTATTTTCCCCTTAAAAATACTATATTTACTGTGCATTATCACATTGTGAATTAATGGATGCATTGAAAAGCTGGAAAATGTTGATTTCAGAGACTCTATATTGTATACCATGTATTAGAAAGAAAATAAGGTGTTCTGAGGTATTACAAACTGTTCTGAGATCAGTGCAGACAGACAGCACACTGGAGGTTAAGTCATTCATTAAACGGGGAGCAAGGGAGCAGCCTATAGCTTTCCTATGCAGTCAAGTGCATTCACTCCAAACCGCCGGTAAAAAGTTCAGTTTCAGGCTACAGATGATGTTTGGACCACTCAACATGGTTGGCAGACATGGTACAACTTTTCAGTTCATAACTTTTATTTTAACATGGTTATCAGTGACTGGACGATGCTGGCCATTACTTTGAATCAGATGAATTATGGTTATTTCTGATTGGAACTAATTTGTGCTTTTCCCCAATACACACGGTTTCAAATCAGCTTTACATAAAATCAGCTGTAATGTCTGTAACATCTCAAAAACATGTATAATCAACACTCTATACATAAAAAAATTTGATGACCCAAAAAAAAAAAAAAAAAACTTTCTATAGCTTGGTTTTATTAAAAATTTGAGGACAAATGTTTTACATGTTTATAAAATTGTTACAAATCCAAAAGGGAAATTGAAAATGCACACAGCAGTCATGCTCAGGTCTCAGAAGGATAATAATGTTTTTGTTTTTGCTTTGTAACTTTTTAAACATAGTCTAGCATTAAAATACAACAAATGCTTTGCACTTAGTAGTTGTAACAGGTAAAGTAGTTCTTTTTAATACTAATAGAATGTATTCTATCCAAACCATGATTCAAATATTATTTTGATGCATGCACCATAAACAGACATTAAATCATTTTCCCCTCTGGTAAAATTGAACCATTTCTAATAATAAGCTAAACTGCACACAGACTGTAAGCTATTGTTAGCTTTAGTTTAAACTAAATCATGACGAAAATATTTTGTGGCAAGTGACAGCAGCCTTGCATACATTTAAATCTTTTGTGGATACATTTTGTAATCTCTCCCTACTGAAATTCTTCAAGATAAAACTAGTTTAATGCTTCAAAAGGACCTTGCGTCCGAGTCTTTTGTTCAATGTCCATGAGATACCCAAATCCATACCAAAGACTCAAGCTGCCAGCATCTATTGTAGGTTTATTATTGATAGAACTAAAATGTTATTTTACGTTCAGAGAAATCTACTCCTTTCAGGGCCTGATCGGAGTTCTAAATGAAAAATAAAAGTGTGGCAGTCTATATAGCTTGGTGCCCTGCACAGGCAAATTTTAAACACTGTCACAAAGAGAGCCCTTTAATCAAACAATACACCAGACTCAGCAATTCTGAACGGACAAAAAGGAAAAGTTTCGGAAGTCCTTTTTCTCCCTGGCCCACTCCATGTCCTAGATACCAGCAGAAAAATGCAGTGCACATCAGCAAAGTGCCACTCTGCCATTTCTGCAGACTGCACTCAATGCTCTTGATCTCTGAAGAAAGGCCAGAGGCAGAGAAAATGAAGTTGACAAGTACTGCTGTGAAACTTGAACCGCAGCGAGACGGCGGAGATAAGAGTCGATGTAATTTTCACAAAATTTGACCTTGGCGTGCAATTGAGCGGGAAGTAATCTTAAAGACAAAATCAAGAATCAATGTTACTAAATTATCCACAAATGTGAAGTTTGCGATGAATACTTGTCAAAGAGCGAACGAAAACAATATCCTATGCAGTATATCCCACGAATCTTCACCTAATATTAAACAAGGAGTCCCTTTCAAGCATACATCCGCCATTAATTAAAAATCACAGGCAACTATTAAATGGATAGTTCATGCAAAATTGAAAATGCTGTTATAATTTACATACCCTCATGTTGTTCCAAATGCATATGATTTGTTAGGCAGCATTTGTCTCAGTTCATTCACTTTCAATGCATAATTTCTTTTCACACAATGAAAGGCTGACATTCTGCCAAACATCACAACTTTCATTTTGGGATGAACTCTCTCTTTAAACCCCTTGTGCTTTGGCAGATGATGTGTCTTTGTCCTCGAGTGACGTACGTAGATATGCCCATGAAAACGGCAGGTGATTATCAGTACAGAGTAGAGATCTGAAGGATGACATCTAACACTTTGTATAAACACAAGACTAATGGGCTGTCATGATAGCAGAATCTAAATCAAAGCAGATTTTGGAGTGACACATTGGTCTCCACTTTTTGATTGGATTTTTCCTTTAAGGCTTAAATGTTTGCCTTGGGGGCTGCTCTCTGATATCACACAACTCAATGTGACAGATCATTGGGTGAGCCTGACTCTCGGGGGCCACCCTAAGGGAAAGTTTGAGTCAGACAGGAGATCAGAGCAAGTCACACAAACACCTGTCCATCACAGAGTAAGAGAAATGTGGAGCACTCAACAATCACACTGCTGACACTAGTGAGTTCAGTCACCTGAGATTTGTCCCAGCTGAGAAAAACCCAGGAGCCTTGTCTTGAGTGACAGCAAGCTCTACATTTTCTCACATTCAGAAGATTGAGAGGAGGAGAGGAAAGAGAACAAAATGCAAACTATTAACATAGCTGAAAAGAAGGGTCCTGGGTAGCTCAGCGAGTATTGCTGCTGACTACCACCCCCAGCAGTCGTGAGTTCGAATCCAGGGTGTGCTGTGTGACTACAACCAGGTCTCCTAAGCAACCAAATTGGCCCAGTTGCTAGGGAGGGTAGAGTCACACGGGGTAACCTCCTCCTGGTCATGATTAGTGGTTCTCGCTCTCAATGGGGCACGTGGTAATTTGTGCGTGGATCGCGGAGAGTAGAATGAGTCTCCACAGTGTCACACACGACGAGCCACAAATTGACTGTCTCAGAAGTGGAGGCAACTGAGACTTGTGCTCCGCCACCCGGATTGAGGCGAGTCACCACGAGAACCTACTATTAGTGGGAATTGTGCATTCCAAATTGGGAGAAAAGTGGATAATTTATTTATTTATTTATATATATATATAAATAATAATAATTTGAAGAGCAAAGGAGGGAGAAACAAAGAAAAAAGATCCAACCTCAAAAGTAAATAATAGTAAATAACCCCATAATTTCAAATATAACGTAAACCTGGTGCTTACATTGTTGGATTTGTTTTAATAAGCTGATTTTGGTAGTTAGCAATGTATTAGTGTGCATGCAAATAAGCTAATTTAATAGACTTATAGTAAAAAGAAAAAGAAAAAGCCATTTACGGCCAAAACAACATAAGTGAATTAAAAGTATTCATTCATTTAAAAGATTAATTCAAAACCACAGATTTGTTCACAAACAAAACACTATTGTGCATCCTTGTAGGCAAGTTTACTGGGAAACAAGACAAATATACACCTTAATAATATGATTTAATTTTTTTTTGCTTTGTAGCCATTTAAATAAAGTCTAGCATTATATTACAGCAAATGCTTTAGCATTTAGTAGCAGTAGTTGTAAAAGGCTAGTAGTAGTAATTTTAACACAAATAGTACTTTGAAGAGACTCACCTATCCAAAACATTACTCAAAGCTGGGTTTCATTAAAGCATGATTTTGATGCATGCACCATTTTCATTTGGGGAAAACCTCTGGTGAAATGTAACAATTTTAATAATAAATAAAACTACACACAGCTTTTAAACTACTGAGAGCATTTACTGAACCTCTTTTAAATGCTTATTTGACTGTCTCTGAGTGCATCTGTCCCGTTACCTTCAAAACACAGGGTGAGAAATCCCATTTTCCAAACCTCCCTAACATACACACACACACGAATACAAACCTAACATACTGTATCAGCACTTCTCCGGTTTTACTGTTCTGGCTTTTCCTCAGTAAACCATGGAGACAAACTGTCATGACAATAGACAGAGGAAACGGGAAGCGGCCAAAGGGAAGCTGAAGCATCCTCCTCCCTCTGGCTTATCTGTCCATTTCTCTTACACACAACAACAGAATCTACAGATGGAAAAATCTGGGATCTCATTTCTAGGTAGGTTGGGAGGGGCAATGGATTAATTAATTTATTTTTTATTAATAAAAATTTAGTTGAAAAGAGCCAAGAGGGGGAAGAAAAAAAAAGATCCAACCTCAAAAAGCAAATAACCCAATAATTTCGAATATAACGTAAACATGGTTTTCTTACATTGTTGGATTGTTTTTAATAAGCTGATTTTGGTGGCGGTGGTGGTGGGGGGGGGGGTGTTACTGTTAATCTGAAATGTTTGCAAAGCCCTACTGTAAATATATGAATCACCATCTGATGCCTTTGATTGAATGAGGTAATTATTTTACCACCGCTTGTATGGAAGAAAAAAACAATAAGCTGATAAGAGCCGTGATGTGAAAGATGTGCAATCTACCTGTGTTTGCATCATGGCACGTTCTACTCTCCGAGAGCTTCCTCTCTCCATTTTGGTCCTCAGGCATAACGATGTCACTTCCACTGCCCAGAACTTTGGCTGAGACAGCAAACACTGATGGAGAGGGAGAGAGAGATTTAATGTATTATTGTTTTTATTAATACCATTGGCACCATTTAATTTTTTTTTCCTAACACTGTTTGTTGTGTATTGATACTTTGGCAATATAATGCCAAACACTTATGCCAATAAAGTACACTGACATTGAAAACAAAAGAGAGGGAGAGAGAAAGACAGAGGCCTGCATCAGTTCAGCAGAATGGCAGGTAATTAAGATGCCCCAAAATACTTTCCAACAGGTTCCAAAGAAAAGTGTCCTGTCCTAACTGGAGCAAGACTGACACATCACTAATGCATAAAGAATAATAGTAGAGAGAATGATTTATTTCAGCTTGTATTTCTTTCATCACATTCCCAGTGGATTAGGTGTGTACATATACTTTGTTAGTATTTGGTTCATTGCCATTAAATTGTTTAACTTGGTTCAAATATTTTGGGTAGACTTCCACAAGCTTCTCACAATAAGTCGCTGGAATTTTGTCCCATTTTCCCAAACAGAACTGGTGTAACGGAGTCAGGTTTGTACTAGGCCTCCTTGTTCGCACACGCTTTTTCAGTTCTGCCCACACGTTTTTTATCAGATTGCGGTTAGAGCTTTATGATGGCCACTTCAATACCTTGACTTTGAGGTCCTTAAGCAATTTTGCCACAACTTGAGGTATGCTTGGGGTCATTGTCCATTTGGAGGACCCATTTGCGACCGAGATTTAACTTCCTGGCTGATGTCTTGAGATGTTGCTTCAATAGATCCACATATTTTTCTTCCTCATGATGCCATCTATTTTATGAAGGAAAATATATGTGTGATATATATATATATGTCTTGTTCCTCACCATCTGTGCTACAAAGAGATACAGAACCTCAGTACACCATAGACCTGTGAGCAGTTTTACTAAGTGAGGGGCAGTTATGTTATTGTTGCCACCGGGAAAGAGAGAGAGTGAGAGTTGATACTAGTCTTAATGGAGTGAAAAAATATTTATACGAGTAATGGAGTATGTGTAATCAATGAACAAATGTAAATTCCTGGGAATGACACTCCAGTGTGAACACACACACACATACTTAGATTGCGGTTTTAAGCGGCATGTCTGGCCTCCAACCCTGCAAACATTTATTACAGGAAAGGGTAACACTACCTCGGTCTCTTGACCAGGAGACCAGGGGGGAAAAGAAAGGAGTGGAGAGTTTACGAGTGATTTATGAGGACTTCAGCTTTGACTCTTCAAACTTCACCTCTTAAACTGTCCACTTCAAAGCATCTCCCTCTTTAACTTCAAAGATCAAATAATGATGTATTTTATTTACTGCACACCCTAGCCATCCCTGTTTTTCCAGACATTAAATATTAGTACCATGTAAGCAGAATTTGACTTTGCAAACGTCAACACAAAATGATAGAATTTGTCTTACACAAACAATGAGAGAGATATGATGTTCCTGAGAGACCACACAAAATATTCCATGTACAATGGCACTAATGCAATACCATGAACTGCCAAAAGTAAAAAAAAAACATTTATATAAATTCTCTTCTCCCCATCAATGATTGCAAAATCATGCTGCCTAATAAGATTTTTTATTTTTTTTTGAGGCCTTATACACGATGGCATTATCCTTCATGGATAAGGCCATCCCAAAACTCATTGCAACAGGCTCTGTAAAAAGTGAAGAAAAACATGTCTATTGAAGGCCAATTCGGTACTGAAAAAGTATGTAAAACAGTTCCATAAAATTAAACTTTTTATCCAATATTTGTGTGCAATGTATTGGTTCAAATCTGCTAACTTAAAACTTTTATCAGATAAGTAAAACATGTTAAAGAGACATTGGTGTACTACACTCTGGGGAGTGATTATCACTGGTAGCTTTTTGAGGACATGATCAAATTAGCCTACATTTATAATAAACAAACATGCAAGGGGGCGAGTTACATTTTCTGAATGACAGGCACTCAAATTCTGTGGAAACTGGAGGAACTTCCATATGGGCCTGCTTATCAGATTCCATTTTGGTTAAGGTTAGGAGGTTAGCCAGAATGTGGCTTCCTATGTAAGGAGGTACCTAGAAGGTAGTTGCCTATTTAGTAAAGCAGTTCCCTAGGTTTTGGAATAAACCCAGATATCTCTAATCTCTTGTTTGTACAATTGGAAGACCCCTCAACGGTACATTTTTGTTTATGTCTCTTTAGGCGCTGATGAACATGATAAATAACAGACACTTCGAAACATAATAAATATCAGAGACCCATCTCCAAATGGGCTGAATGCATCAGATGGAGGTGCAGAAATTGTTAGTGACATAAGCAGTTTGGCTAGTCGATCTTTTTGAAACTCGAACTGATAATGTGGAGATTGTTTTGTCTTTCCCAGCAAAACTTCCTGAGTTCCCAGTCAAGGAGAGCATAACCCAGGCTGCATATCTGAGATGAGCCTGATAAGATCCCTCAGGGGGTAAGTGTTGCCCAGGTTCACAGAAGAAAGCAGGTTTAAGAGAGTTCTCGCTATCAAAGACAAAACCAAATCCACACTAACCTCCACACCAGCCAACTACTGTTGGAAATATTTTAGTCAGAATAAAATTAAATGTATTGTTTAATGTCTGAATACCACTAGGTACGTACATTATCTATTTTGTGTAATAAAGAATGTAGAGCATGCCATTATTGGTACTTTTTAACAGCTATAATGAAGATGCACAATAGCGTGTTATACAGCGATGTTGTTGATAAATGCCAGCTAATTATTATGTCACCAGTAATTGAGTCATCAGTGTCCAAATATTTAATGTATCAAAACCCTTGCTAGGCTAGTGCACCCAAATTAGCGTTCATGGCATACTGATTCAAGACCTAGGAACTAGAGAGCCAAATGAGAGACAACCTCAGTTTGGTTTGAATATCAAACCAGGCATGATTTTCTATGTAATACTGGGGACAAAGTCTTACAAAGTAGAGGAATTATAGTATGTCTCAGCAAAAGAGTATCTGCTACACATGGGGTGACAAAGTTCTACACTGAGTATAAACACAAACCACCCATAAGAGAACAAGCGATTAGTCTTGAGCTAGTGTGAAGATAAAAATATGTTGTAATCACAGCAGGGGGGTGTATATGTGTGTGGTTTGAGGGGCTTGTAGAAAACGAATTCCTGTCCCAAAAGGTCTCGTTCCTCACTTCGATGCCAAGTTGAAAGATAATTATCGCAAAGTGGCTTCCTCCCCGGAGTACACGCAAAAACAACCGAGAAATAATTTTTTCAAGTTGATGGCCCCCCTACTCCTCCCCAAATGGCACCTCGATTTCTCTCAACACACTTCTCCCTTTCTGAAAAAACCTGTGTTGCTATAGTAACAGTATCAGGGCTCAGAAGTGGAAGGGGAAACAATTTTAATCACCAATTTGATCTAATTATGTTGATCGGTTTATGCTTAAATTGTTTATGACCTTATCCTGAAAAAGGAAAACCTTTTAAGGTGTTTACATGACCTTACAATTTGTCAGCTTAAGCATAATCAGTGTCAGATTGTGGATTTAATGCACTCGATTATTTTTGCAATTCGGTTTGCTGATGCTAGTGGCTTAAATTACACATTTGAATGTATCTGAGCTATAATGCTGATACATGAAGTTATATACAAATCAGCAATCAAGTATTATTTTTCGGGGGTTCACTTTAAATGAAGGAAAAAGTATTTTTCTCAAGCAGTAACTAGCAAAAAGACCAAACTGATTTTTTATCATTATCTTAATTTATTTTTTAATGGCAACAAAGTTGTAGTAAAAAAAGATACAATAGCCAGTCTTCTGGGTAGAAATGCACAAGAGGACGACCATCAAAACGAGGACGAGTCACAAACGAGAAACTGAGCAGCAAAACTTCACTGTTAAAAACTCAGCTGGAATAATAAATGAGCTAAAGCTGTTGAGACACCCATCCAAAGACGGCACACAGAGTAGTGAAATACATAAGAGCAGTAGCAGGACAACCTTTCAAAGCTCTTTCCCAAAGAGAAACAGATGAGAGATGGTGGGAGAGAAAAATAAGAGAAATTTAAGAGCTGCCTAAATGAGGTGCCGGTGTTCAGTGGTCCGAGTCCCAACTTTGCTTACTTTAATTAAACAAAGAAAGAGCAAAATGTCCTCATTCCTGGGAATAAAAAAAGTCTCTGGGCTCCTTTTGTAGACATGAAAGAATGACCTGCTGTATTGTGAAATCCCTGAATATCGGTCTTTGCTTTTAACAGGTAATTACAAAAAAAACAACAACATTGAGTTCCTATACACAGAGGGCTGCATAATTTATTTTACTACAGTTAAAGTGGTGGTAGGCAAGCCTGCAATAGCAGAAGATTTTAATAAGATGTCAATGAATTGAGCAATAGAGGGACCATTAGATCATTACACACTGGACAGTGACAAGTTACGTCAATTCCGAATTTCTCTTGTGGCACAAAGCGTAAGGATTACTCAACTTAATAAATGAAGCGTTAAGCTTCTTTTGCAATAATTGTGTAATGTTTATGTATGATTAAAATCTTGATAGTCTTTCAGATTCCAAAGACAAAGTGAGGCTCAGCATGTGACGTCAATATGACCTTGGCTTGAACACAGGAAATAATTATTTATGAGCCAGTCAGTCATCATTCAGTTTAGGAATGGATGTGTTTTCTAGGAACCATGGGAGATTCTTGAGGCCAGTGTGACTGCTGTGTGCAATCACAATTTTATTTTTTGATTTTTAACTAGCAGCATCTAATAAACAAAAATTAACTTCTAGAGAAAATATTTTTCCTAAAAATTGATGTCCACATATGTGGACAGCAGGATTAAGTTGTGAATTTAAAAAAATGCCAAGCTATAAAGTCAGATTTTTTTCCCATCAAATTGTTCATGTTTCAGGAGTGTTGGTTATTCATGTTTTCGAGATGTTATAGACATTACAGCTGATTTCCTATAAAGCTGAATAAACTATTCTTATTCAAAGTAATGGCCAGCATCATCAGTGCCAACAATGTTCAAATCATTTTTGCATAGAAAATTATAGGATGTTCCCTTGCACTCTATTTAGTGAATGACCACCTCCAGTGTGCTGTCTGTCTCCACTGGTCTCAGAACAGTTCAAAATGCACCTTATTTTCATCTTAACTCAATGTAAAGCCTCTGAAATCAAAAATGTTCTATATATATATACACACTCACCTAAAGGATTATTAGGAACACCATACTAATACTGTGTTTGACCCCCTTTCGCCTTCAGAACTGCCTTAATTCTACGTGGCATTGATTCAACAAGGTGCTGAAAGCATTCTTTAGAAATGTTGGCCCATATTGATAGGATAGCATCTTGCAGTTGATGGAGATTTGTGGGATGCACATCCAGGGCACGAAGCTCCCGTTCCACCACATCCCAAATATGCTCTATTGGGTTGAGATCTGGTGACTGTGGGGGCCATTTTAGTACAGTGAACTCACTGTCATGTTCAAGAAACCAATTTGAAATGATTCATGCTTTGTGACATGGTGCATTATCCTGCTGGAAGTAGCCATCAGAGGATGGGTACATGGTGGCCATAAAGGGATGGACATGGTCAGAAACAATGCTCAGGTAGGCCGTGGTATTTAAATGATGCCCAATTGGCACTAAGGGGCCTAAAGTGTGCCAAGAAAACATCCCCACACCATTACACCACCACCACCACCAGCCTGCGCAGTGGTAACAAGGCATGATGGATCCATGTTCTCATTCTGTTTACGCCAAATTCTGACTCTACCATCTGAATGTCTCAACAGAAATCGAGACTCATCAGACCAGGCAACATTTTTCCAGTCTTCAACTGTCCAATTTTGGTGAGCTCTTGCAAATTGTAGCCTCTTTTTCCTATTTGTAGTGGAGATGAGTGGTACCCCGTGGGGTCTTCTGCTGTTGTAGCCCATTCGCCTCAAGGTTGTGCATGTTGTGGATTCACAAATGCTTTGCTGCATACCTCGGTTGTAACGAGTGGTTATTTCAGGCAAAGGTGCTCTTCTATCAGCTTGAATCAGTCAGCCCATTCTCCTCTGACCTCTAGCATCAACAAGGCATTTTCAGCCCACAGGACTGCCGCGATACTGGATGTTTTACCCTTTTCACACCATTCTTTGTAAACCCTAGAAATGGTTGTGCGTGAAAATCCCAGTAACTGAGCAGATTGTGAAATACTCAGACCGCCCGTCTGGCACCAACAACCATGCCACGCTCAAAATTGCTTAAATCACCTTTCTTTCCCATTCTGACATTCAGTTTGGAGTTCAGGAGATTGTCTTGACCAGGACCACACCCCTAAATGCATTGAAGCAACTGCCATGTGATTGGTTGATTAGATAATTGCATTAATGAGAAATTGAACAGGTGTTCCTAATAATCCTTCAGGTGAGTGTGTGTATATATATATATATATATATGTATATATGTATATATATATATATATATATATATATATATATATATATATATAAAACAATACACATTGTTACAAAGCAGCTTTACAGAATATCATGCTTTAACAGAAAATTAATCTGTAATATCTATAAAGTCTTAGAGCCATCATGGTATTTGATTAAAATCTGATTGTAACTTGTGTATAAAAATAAACAAGTATAAGTGAACCCCAGTGAGCCAGCCGAAGGCGACTGTGGCAAGGAACACAAAACTCCATAAGATGTTGGTTAATGGAGAAAAATAACCTTGGGAGAAACCAGACTCACCCTGGGGGCCAGTTCCCCTCTGGCTAAACGGCATGAATAAATGCCAATATAAATTGTGTGTGTAGTGTAAGACATGGTTTAAAAATAGGCAACAAAGTTTTAAGGGCCATTGTTTAAAAAAAAAAAAAAGTTTGTATTGTAAGAATAACAACTAATATCTTTGAAATCCATCATTTAGTAACAGTAGAAGTTCACATAGATGCAATTGTCCATTGTTAGTTGGGTGATGAAGGCTTTTGCTGGCAATTAAATGAAATCTACGTATTCCTTTCAAGAGCGTAGTAAATCAATAGACAAAGATGATGCAGAGAGAGAACAGTGAGGTGCATTGCAGTTCAACCAGCAGGTCATTTTGGTGAGGTTCGGTGAGGTCCATCCTAAGACCAAGGTTCAGGCAGTGGCATATGAAGTATCCCATACATTTTTTTTTTATTACAATGAAGAGAAATTACAGGATTTTTTAAAGTAGCATATCAATCCAAACTAGAGATGCTACTCTTTACAACCAAACAGGTTTCAATAAAAAAACTCAGGGGTTTCTTAACAGAGACACTTCTGTTGATGCCCGTAGGAGTGCTTCATGGAAATCAACGTCATAATGTTGTGTCACATAAAGAGGCGCGCCAGAAGATTTTCCCTTAAATGTCAGTGTAGAGTGTTTTGAACAGTATTCAGTCGGTTTAAATTAAATTATGCATTGCGTATAGCGATGCCAAAATGCAACGTCCACACATGTGGACCTGGGTTCGCAGGAGGTGCCGGAGTTAACATATATTTATCTGATGCCTCTGAGCATGAGTGAATTACTTCAAGGGTTAGTTCAACCCAAACATTACATTTCCTGTCATCATTAAATCATCCTCAAGTTTTTCTTATAATGTATGACTTTCTTCTGTGGAACAAAAGGAGTAAGGTAGAATTTTTGCCTCACTCACATTCACTTTAACTGTATGAACAAGAGCAACGTCAACATTGTTTAAAATGTCTCCTTGTGTGTTCCATGGTAGAGAACAAATCTTATGGTTTTGAAATGACAACATGAGGGCTGAGAAAATAATGTAAATTTTTAATTTTCTGGATTAACTAAATCGTTTAACTAAAAGTGACAAGAAAAGAAATTTTGAAAGTAGGAATTGTCCTTTCATAGCTCTACCTAAACAGATGTGACTGGTTGAAACAGGGTCAATATATTTTAGCCCACTGGAATGACCATTGTGACCACCGGAGAACAGCGTCACTTACTAAAACTGTTCAGGAAGCACTTTGACATGCAAAGGTGGTTTACCGAACAGATGATGTAAGCATCAACCATATTTCAAGGGTGTGGAGTACCATCTGTTGAAAAGGATATCCTACCATTTCATCTAGAACCAACTAGCACCCGTTACAGAGAAAGCTTCTCAATGAGTCTGTGTAAATGGTTCTTCACTCTCAGATCATTAATGCACATAATGAGAAAGACGCTGAAAGTAGCAAGCTTGTGTTACCATGGAGCAAAAGTCTGCTTGGTTCAGCATAATGTTGTTCCAAACCAATATAATTTACTTTCCTCTGTGGGAAGTCCATCAGGAGAAATTCCGGACCACACTGAACATAACTTTGTTACCTGTTGTACTGATAAATCCTGTGCAACCAGACTCCCGGAAACTACATAGCATCCAATGAACCAGATTGGAACAATACTGTGGTCAGATGGTCAGTAAACCATAGGCTAAGATTTAGGTATCATGTTCCAACCAACATCAGCAATTTTAAATTTACATTTGTTTTTATTTTCATTTTAACGACTATTAAAAATTCTCAGTACCATCATTCATGTGTAAATTTTCTGTCCAACGTCTTCTGAAGCGGTGCATAAAAGGTGTTGTCATGTGGCACCTGTTACTTTTCTCAGCGCTGTTCAGGATGCACCAATCACAGTCGTTTGTATAGGTGCAGGATTTTAAAATGCTAGTATAACTGCCAATACGACTGATTGCCATCCCAAGTTAAGAATTTAGTGGTGGCCAGTGGGACTGCATGATATACAAATTATTTTAGGAATACAAATTAAGTTGATAATTTTAATGCATTCATCTGAAATGTTTATAAAGATAAATGTAGCAAACAAATATTTGATGTGTGTCTAGAATGTGGTGTTTCTATGACAACATGGGCATGGGTGTGAGCAGAGCAAGCAGCTCGTTAAAATAAGTCTGCCCATGCAAATTGTTTTTAATAAAATACAGGAAATAAAATTAGACATTTGTGATCAAAAGTGTTAGTGAAAAAACAGGCTAATATTTAATTGTTTTGAGGAAATATTGTGCCAATAGACACTATTTCTCGCATTCTTAAAATCAACATTTTTAATAATGTCCTCCTTGCAATATGTCCCTACCAACTTAACCAATCCTATACACTTGCAGTATATGGTCCATGGGCGTGCTGACTTAATCTACTCAAATCTCAACCTACATCTGGTCAAGGGATCCTTAAAAAGACTCAGAATCTCTGACTTGGCCCTCTTCAAATGTAAATCTGTCTTAAGATTCCAATCTAATTTGTAGAAAATTGTTGTAGGTTCCCTACACTCTTCTTGAATCTATCATGTCACAATAACTTAAGCACATTTGTAAGTCATGTACATATTCTGGACCTGAGATGACAATAAATGTAGTTTTACTAAACCAAAGTTTCTCTTAGTCAGTAGTTGGATAAACGTACCGTGACATCCCCAACAGTTTTCAAAGTTTCTGGTGGCTGCATTGACCAAAGGCAGTCATGGTGAGGTGAAAGGCAAAAGCCACCATGTCCTGTGAGGTTATCATCCAATCCAACACAATGTCCCTGAGCTAGCGATGAAAGCATGCATAACCTGCTTAGGAAGTGTACCAGCATTGCTATGACTCAGCTTCTTACAATCTTAAGGTGTTTGGTTATGGCTAAGGTCCATATCAGTGAACAACTTCTCAAATTCAGGAAGACAGATATTCCACATATTGCCAGCTTCTACAAGCCCCCACAAAACTGTGTGCTGTCCAGTGGTGGCAGTAAGGTAGTGTGATATGTCTTATTTACTCTGAAATGTACCCCAGAGGGGTGGAGAAGGTCTGGGTTGGGAAGCATAATTTGTTTTGAGGTCTGGATGCCACTGATCAGAGTTGAGTAGACGTGCAAGAAGTCCTACCCTTATGGGCCAGGTTAACCAGTAAGCACTGAACCATGTAAAAGCCTTCAATAGCGATAAGGCAGCTCTCAGGTGAAAGGGAAGGGAGCTGTCATTCTTTTCGCACAACGTAGCATCTATTTTCTTGTTCTTAGATGGATAAAAGGTGTACCGCATTGTCTTTTTCACTACTTTTTTTTTTTTTCTTTCACAAGAAGTACTGTGGGTCCTAATGGAATATTCATTATTCCATGAAACCATTTTTAACAGACGATTACTTAATTTCATTTTAAAGGTTGCTGATTCCTTCTAACATGCACATGAATTTATTTAGAGATGTACATGAAAAGCAAAGCTTTCCTCTGGTAAAGACATTATGCTCTCGTGGAACCAAAAGATTTATGGTGGGACAGACACATAAATGCCAGGGCTATAAATTTACCCCAGTAGCTGACCTGTTTTCAATCTGAATAGTTCCACTTTCCAGTTTAGAGCTGAAATTCAGCCTAAACTGGTCATTCCTTCTGGAAACCATCCCGGAGTCAACAAGTTGACTCTAGTCATCTCATGTCTATGCAGCCACTGTAGAATTCATAATAGAATTAGAGCAGGTGCTTTTAAATACATCAACATTTCAAGTGAATTAAGTGTAATTTGAAAAAGTAAAAACTACAAAAAGTGTCTGAATGGCATATGTTGGGGGGGAAAAAACAAAACCAACTTCAGAAATAAGGAACATAAAATCGAACACTGCATCTTGCTAAGAAACAAATACATTGCTTTGAATGTAATGCTGTTTAGCAGACAAGCAACAGGCCAACAAAAACAATGAACAATATTTGTACCTGGTTACTCATTTCTTCCATGGCAAGTGTGTTCTCTCTGACTGCAAAGGCAATGAAACAGTCTTTTCAGTCTTTGCTTTTTGTAAAGACAAAAAAATATATTTCGACACTTACGCACTTTACTTGTGCATGGTATCAGCATTACAAGGATTTGAAATTGCTTGTCAGGTGACACATTACTGATGGCACACCCAACAAGTAAAGATCTGAAGAGCGAAAGTCATTTCTCTGGAATTCATCACCAAATAAATCAATGTCACATTACTGCAAAGTGCGTGCATGGCTGAAATTAAATTCCATCTCAGGACATACAAAAGCAGCATTTGTGGAAGTTCTTCGATGACAAATGGTGCATTTGTATTTGTGAATACAGTAAGCAGAAGAAAACATCATGCAGAAACATCACTTGCTGCAAATTCTTTAACATATAAGGTTGCCAAAAACAATTGTGATCTTTGCTGGGCACGTGACAACCATCTAACCAGCCTGCAGATTCCTGGATCCACATGTAGACTGGAAAGATGCCTGCACACACAACCAGCCAGTGGAGACCAGCGATAGCAGATCAGTGGACGAAGGTCAAATTGGTGGCAAATAACATAAAGGAACTCAAAAGAACATTACATTTGACAGCTGGGAGAAAAGGGGACTGTAGGCACACAGGTGTTAAACCCAAAAGTGTATTTGGTGCAATCAATCATATGGTATTAAAACCTCTAAATTGTCATAGCTGGTCTTTTGACCTTTAGGAAAACACAAGGACAAGTCTTAAAATCACAGTTTAAAATGATGTACAAAAGCATGTTTAATATCCATGAACAAATAGACATCACCGGGATAGTTATTCCAAAATGAAAATTCTGTCAGTGAATGGTGACTTTGGCTGTCATTCTGCCTAACATTTCCTTTTGTGTTCCACCCAACACAGTCAGTCATATGAGTTTGGAACAATATTAGGGTGAGCGAATGATTACAATTTAAATTTCTGTACAATTTTACACTACCTTCTCATAAATAAACTTTTCTACGCACAGAGACGTGAGGGAGGGGAAACAAATTAGGCCTGAGTCAGGTGCATATTTCAACAGTGAATGTGGAAATGTCTCATTAACATCTAATCCTCCAACCCTTAAATCTGAAAGGTCAGCAGAGGAAAGTCACCTGTAGATGTGGGTGATGGTTCACATATTACCTTCGCTCATCTCGCCCAGCCTGTATGCCATCTTATATTAAAAAAACTGCTCGCCGAAACCACACAAACAACATCTGGATCTTTTCATGGATATTTCAGTAAGACAAAAATACAGTCTGCTAAAGCTTATGAAAATCGCACATAATTTTTTTTAAATCTGCTTCTGTTCCACAAATAATATTGACAGTGGTTTGCGGTTTTATAAAGCACTGAGTTGACACCACTTTGCTCTTTGCACACAGCTGGAGAAAAGCTAGATGTTCTCTCATTTCTACATGGCTGGAGAGGAACCCTCAGCAAGAACAAGGGTGTTATGAGAGATTTTATTCCTACCAAAATCTGTACAATGACATCATGTTTAGAAGGCCACCCAACCCTATGAGGTCCAGGCTCAAATGAGTGTTAATTGAAATATTCTCAAGATGTGCAAACCTGAGACTCCCATCTCCATGAACAAAGGATTTATGAGTGAACATGCAGATGTTGAAGGTATAGTTCACTAAAAAATGAACATTGTCATCATTTACTCACCCTCATATTGTTCCAAACATGTAGGCTATAACTTTCTTTTATAGAAACACAAAAGGAGATGCTCGGTTGAATGATTGCCTCTATCGTAATTCAATTTCATTCCATGGAAGATGCAAAGAAAAAAGTGAATGATAACAAAGAATAACACACTGCCTAACATCTCTTTTATGGTCCCAAGGGTCATGTAGGTTTGGTGCAACATGAGGGTAAGTAAATTCATTTTCATTTTTCTGTGAACTTTTCCTTTATCATTAGATTTGATAGGACCTTAAAAGAGCTTCCTATTGCCTGATATGCACTTAGGCACATGATGCAATAGTGCACTACACTTGGCCAGAGATCACTGGGTGAGATCAACAAAGTACTGGGCTCAAGGGTATCATAGCAAAGGAAACAGCCCAATACAACCAAATAAACACAAGCTCATATTACATACATCACACCATCTCTGCGTTGCCAGGTGTAGGAGGATTGAGACCCCTGCCCAGAGGGAAACTATGGGGGTTCAATGATCATCAGAAAATAAACCACTGACGCAAGCAAGTAGCTCCAATGCCAAACCCTGGAGATGGCCGCTAGTGGCCTAGTGGTAAAAAGACTTTCCAGGATGGGAAAGTGCTGACAGCAAAGAACTCTGGGATATTGGATGTGTAAACTGGCCAGATGGTTTTGCCAATTGCTGGGACCTAAGGTTGATGGGATCTGGGAAAGATACTACCACATGTAGCATCACGAGCATCAGGGATCGGACTGGAACAACCTTAAAACCCTGCAATTCAACTTGTATGGGCAGCTCTTTGAAACCAAAGCAGGTTTGGCACTTAAGAGGGGGTATTTTGATGCAAATGATGATACTCTTTACATCACCAAGAACAGCAGTGTCCAGGAAGGATCAAGAAGAGAAATACGTCCTTGTAACAAGGAAATATGAACAAGGTTTTTACATTTTATTGAAAGGGCTGGTTTACCCCAGTCTCTTTGGCCTATTGATGAGTTGAATAAATTCACAAGCAATTGCTTTAATCGAAAAGTAATAATCATCATCTTAACCATGTGCATTTATTCTGGTTATGTTACAACCAGAGTTGTAGTCGAGACCAACTCACTCGAGTCCGAGTCGAGACCGAGACCAGAGAGAGTCGAGTCCGAGTCGAGACCGAGACCAGAGAGAGTCGAGTCCGAGTCGAGACCGAGACCAGAGAGAGTCAAGTCCGAGTCGAGACCGAGACCAGAGAGGGTTGATTACCTAATTTACATTTATTTACTTAGTGATATTGGTTTAAAAAAATATTATCAGTTCTTCTAAGCTGGTGAAATATCAGTCCACTCTCTAAATGTAACTAATAACCTTTGCTTCTGTAATTGAAGTCCCGCAGAATGTACATGTTGCAGAGTGTTTCCTTTTAAAAGTCTTACTGCATATTAATTCTTTGTGTCCTTTAAAGGCAAACTGAATAATGGTTGATTTAGCAGACATTTTCACACATTGCTAGAGGCTCACATCCTCCCTACCTGACCGGAATCTTGCTGCCTTTGCGCTAACTAGTCTCAAGTCATGCGCAGTTGCGCACTAGAAAATCACCAATCACTGGGCGTGTCAATCAATTTAAAGAAATATTATATACATACATTAATAATCATGAAAAATATTTTGAATTGGACTCGAGTGGACTCGGGAATAAGTCAGAGTCCTAAAATGTTCGAGTACGAGTCAATACCGAGTCAAAATGCACACGAGTCCATGACAAGACCAAGACCATTAAAATATGGTCTCGAGACCGAGTCCGAGACGAGTCCGAGTCTCGAGTACTACAACACTGGTTACAACTATGAATTTTAAAGGTCATTTATGTATTTGAGCTCTGAGAAGGTGACTGAGGGTCTGATTTGTGTCAGGAATACAGTAACAGTGCTTGCTCATTTAGACCGGCTCCCAGACATGTTTGTTATGTTTATATGTGCAATGAATTAACTTATTTATTTTTACATGAATAGGACACTTAATAACAGACTTATAAAATATTAGCAAGTGATGGAAAACCAGATGAATAAATTCATTTTAAATAAAGATATTTGCAGTCTTATGGTGGAATTGAATTACCATTTAAGCACAGGAATGCAACATTATGAGCAAGACATCATAAAATCAAAGGACAACAGGAAAATATGGATTTTATACATTAAAACGAATCGGTTACTAACGTAACCTCGGTTCTCTCTAGATGAGGGAACGAGTATTGCGTAAGCTAGCTTACGCTACGGGAAAGATTCATCTTTTCTGAGATATTGAAGCCAAAAAATTATCCTTAATTTTGTATCCATTGTCAACGCAGTGCGGCAGCTGCAGACCTTGAGCGGGCTAGCTAGCGAGCTCATTGGTTGCTCTGTGGCAACTGCTGCAGCCTATAGACGAGCTTGGGCTGAACTCGCATCCAATGAGAGGCGTCCGCGCTCACTGCATCAAAGCCCGCCAAAAAGGGCGTGACTAGAGTGCATATAAGCGTAGTTCGTAGGCTGGAACCCTGGTTTTCATTGAATGAAGCGAAAAATCGCCGTGGCGCTGAACACGTCCGGTTATGCAATACTCGTTCCTCATCTAGAGAGAACCGAGGTTACGTTAGTAACCAATTCGTTCTCTTACGAGAGGTTCTCTCAGTATTGCGTAAGCTAGCTTACGCTCACGGGAACCCTTTGTCAACGCTGTCAGCGCCAAGCATCCACTGCATGAGCCCCAGGGAATTAAGGGGACCCGGGGAGCCCTTGTGAGTGGGGAATTAATATTTGGCCGGCAAGAGTGCGGGCCAGTGTGTGTGTAGTACATAAGCACATAGACAGAGCGGCGGTGCTGGTCTGTGTGGACTGTGTCCCATTAATGCAGCTCACCAGGGAGCTGTAGCGTATTAAACCGCTAGCAGTTTAGCCTGCAGAGCGGATACTTCCAGATTGTAAAATCTGACAAAGGTGGAGGGGAAGCCCAGCCCGCTGCCACACATATGTCGTGAATGGAAATCCCGCTGGACCATGCCCACGAGGAGGCCATGCCTCTAGTGGAGTGAGCCTTAATGCCTAGCGGGCATGGTAGGTCTTTTGACGCCGTACGCTGCAGCAATAGCGTCCACTATCCATCTGGACAGTGTCCGTTTCGAGGCGGCAGACCTTTGGTGCGCCCTCCGAACGAAACGAAAAGCTGCTCGGAGCTTCTGAAAGATGCGGAGCGTGCAGTATACAATCTCAGTGCTCTGACTGGGCAAAGGAGATTGGCGTCGCGTTCGCTATCAGATGCTGGTAACGCCGACAAAGAAATGATCTGTGCTCTGAAAGGAGTACCGACCACCTTGGGGACGTAGCCGTGTCTAGGTTTTAAAATGACCTTGGAGTCACTTGGTCCAAACTCAAGACACGGAGCGCTGACAGTTTTAAGTGAGAGGTGTTTCACATCCACGGATTGAAGCGGTTCGAAAGGGGGGGCTTTCATAGCTTCGAGAACTATAGAAAGGTCCCAGATAGGAACCGATGGGGGGCGCGGAGGGTTCATCCTTCTAGCTCCCCTGAGGAAGCGGATGACCAGCTCGTTTTTACCCTGTGACTGGCCGTGCAGGGGTTCAGCCCTTATCCAGCAGCTCTTGTAAAAACACGAGCAGCGGCGACACCCCACATGTCCGTGGGTCCAGGTCTCTGTCGGTGCACCATTTTGAAAACACAGACCATTTTGACGCATAGAGTCTTCTCGTGGAGGGGGCTCTAGCGTGTATGATGGTGTTTATTACTCCTTCTGGCAAAGCGACGGGTAGTCGTTGATCACCCACGCGTGTAGCGCCCAGCGCTCTGGGTGGGGATGCCAGATCGTTCCGCGAGCTTGCGAGAGGAGATCTGCTCTCACTGAGATGGGCCACGGCGCTGTCAGTGACAGCTGCGTAAGCTCCGGGAACCATGTTTGATTCTCCCAGCGTGGGGCTATGAGGAGCACCGAGTGGTGCGTTTCCCTGATCCTCTGCATTACCTGTGGCAATAGCGAGACGGGAGGGAAGGCGTAAAGCGGCAGTTGGGCCAGTCCTGGGCCAGCGCGTCCTCGCTTCGAGAAAAATATTGGGCAGTGAGAGTTCTCTTCTGACGCAAAGAGGTCTATCTCTGCTCTGCCGAATATGCCCCATAATGTCTGGACTGTTTGAGCGTGCAGGGACCATTCCCCTGGGGGAATATTGTCTCTGGACAGTCTGTCTGAGCCGTCGTTCCGGTGGCCTGGCACGTGCGTCGCCCTCAGCGAGCGCAGGTGGCGCTGGGACCAACTCAGTATGCGTTTCGTCAGACGGAAGAGGTTCCTGGATCTGACACCGCCCTGACGGTTTAGATAGGATACCACAGACCTGTTGTCCGAACGGACCAGGACGTGGTGACCCTGAATGATCGGGAGGAAGCGCACGAGCGCGTACTCGACCGCTATCATTTCCAGACAATTTATGTGAAGGAGCTTTTCCTGAACTGACCATAGGCCAAAAACCGGAGAGCCCTCGCAGACCGCACCCCAACCCGTGTTGGACGCGTCTGTCGAGATGACTTTTCGGCGAGATACAGCTCCCATCATCACTCCCCGCTGATACCACTCGGCCACTGTCCAGGGCTGCAGAGCTGAAATACAGGTCTGAGTCACTCTGATTGGCTGGCGGCCTGTGGCCCAAGCCCGGCGAGACGCGCGGGTGTTTAGCCAATGCTGAAGCGGGCGCATGCGCAGTAAACCCAGTTGAAGTACTGCTGCGGCTGAGGCCATGTAGCCTAGCACTCTCTGAAACTTCTTCAGAGGTGTGAGGCTGTTCATCTGAAATGACGCTAGTCGCTGCACACGGCGCGCGCGCTGTGTAGATAAGCGAGCCGTCATTGCCAAGGAGTCTAGTTCTATTCCAAGGAAGGAAATTGTCTGACTGGGCTGTAGTGAGCTCTTGGTCCAATTGACTGCAAGGCCTAAACTGTTCAGATGACTGAGGAGAACTGTCCTGTGAGACAGAAGCTCCGTATGTGATTGTGCCAAAATCAGCCAATCGTCCAAATAGTTCGCCACGTCCATGCACTTCGTGAAAGTATGGGGTGCTAAGGACAGGCCGAACGGAAGGACGGTGTATTGATAAACCTGGCCGTCGAAGGCGAATCTCAAGAATGGCCTGTGACGGGGATTTATCTGAATCTGAAAGTATGCATCTTTCAGATCGAGAGAAATAAACCAGTCCCCCTGGCGCACATGCGCGAGGAGTTTGCTGGTTGTAAGCATTTTGAACGGTATTTTTGCAAGCGCTTTGTTCAAAACCCTGAGATCTAATATTGGTCTGAGGCCGCCATCTTTCTTGGGGACAAGAAAATAACGGCTGTAAAACCCCGACTCGCTCAGGGGAGGCCCTTTTGCACAGAAGGTTTGCTATTTCTGAATGAAGCATGCACGCTGCTTCCGTGTTCACAGTAGTTTCGAGCCGCGCTCTGAAGCGAGGAGGACGGCGATCGAACTGTAGCAAATAGCCCTGTTTTATTGTGCTTAACACCCATTCGGATATCCCTGGAATATCTTCCCACGCTTTGAAGCGTAATGTTAGAGGGTGAGTGGCCAAATCGCTCTGATTGCCGCACACAGTGCGCTGAACAGAATGTGTGAGCGCGCTTACTGTGCTTATGCTGGACTGCTCGCAGACAGCATGGACAGGCTGTTCTGTGAGTGCCTTCCCGATTGAGGTGAATGGGGAAAGAGTCACGTCTGTTAAGTGATACGCAAGCATAGTCACGGGACTTACATACAGAGAAGTGTTTGCTGGCCGTGTGACAGAGCGGGCAGAGAATGGGTGCGCGCACGTTTTCGTGAGTGCATTTATTGACTCTAACAATCGAGTGGTTCGTAACCGCTTTTGAGTGTGCTCTGATGGGGACACGGAACGTGTAATGCTTGTGTGTAGAGGTGAACACTGGATTGTGGGCACATTTTCTACACATAAGGCTGGTCGTGTGACAGAGCGGCCAGAGAATGGGCGCACGCACGGATTCATGGGTGCGTTTATTAACCCTAACACTCGAGCGGTTCGTAACCACTTTATGTGAGTGTGCCATGATAGGGCCACGGGATGTGTAATGCTTGTGTGTAGGGGTGAACACTGGATTGTGGGCACATTTTCTACACATAAGACATGTTTGCTCTCTGGTATGGACACAGGATGTGTAATGCTTGTGTGTAGAGGTGAACACTGGGTTGTGGGCACATTTTCTACACATATGGCATGCTTGCTCTTTACCAGATTTATTTGGGTCACCGTGAAAACGGCGTTTGAGCGCAGGCAAGCGGGCGTTAACACCGGCTTGTTGGCTGCTGAATCTACCACTGTAGTAGCCTGAAGGGCCGCAGCAGGACTGATCCGTCGTTTTGTCAACAAAGCTAGGAGGACTTCGGTTGTTCAGGTTTCAGCGCAATTCTAGTCCGAGGCCCGCGGGGGGGCTGCGGTCCGCGGCGGCTGTCTGAGCGCGATCGAGGGCGGCCGCCCTGTCGACGCTGAGAAGTCTGGCTTTGTTGAGCTGGGCGCTGTGAAGAGGCTCGTGCAGGAGACTCACGTGGGCGGCCTGCAGAGGAGCTAGCGCGACGAGGCAGAAAGAGATTAATGGCTTGTGTGGCTTTTTGGATCTGCTTTCCTCATCCCACTCCCGCAGAAGGTCTGCTTGGAGGATCTGTAGGACGGCCATAGAGTGCAGAGCAGATGCAGCTTGGCCGGCGGCGGAATAGGCGCGGGCAACACAGGCGGAAGTTGTTCTGCAGGCCTTAGACGGGAGCACTGGTTTAGACCGCCATCTCGCTGAGGGCGGGCAAAGGTGTGCTGCTACCGCATCCTCGACCGGAGGGATGGAAGCGTAGCCCTTCTCAGTGGCGCCGTCCACCGAAGCAAGAGAGGTGGAGACGTGGGATCGGACCCTGGCTGAGAAAGGCGAGTTCCATGATTTGGAAAGCTCGGCGTGGAGTTCCGGCAGGAAGGGAGCGGCCCGGGTAGCGGGTGCTGCGCGGCGGCGGCTCTGTAGAAAGCAGCCGTCAAGTCTGTTGGGTGCCTGCTCAAGGGGCGGTCGACGGCCTGTGTGAGGAGGCGTGTTAGTTCTCCTTCGACTCCGGCGCGGGTCCTGCTGGATTCCTGGGCCGAGGAGGAGGCGTGTGAGCCTGACCACTCCTCGCTGTCCGAAGCCATGATGGAACAGCCCTTATCCTCTGCTTCTTCGTCCGAGATGGCAGCAGAGCAGCCGCTCGGCGGCAACTGCGTGTCCCGGTGGGCGGGAGGGTGAAGGTGATGCTCGAGGGATGGGCTCCGGCGAGGCAATCGCTTCTACCACTGTTTCCGGCAGCCTTTGAGTGCGGCGCTTTTCCTGCGCTGGCTGAACGGAAGGCGCGGCGGCTTCGGTCCTGAGCGCTCGAGTCGAGCCCGCAGGGTCGACATCGGCAGCTCCTCGCAGAGATCGCGATACGCCGGGCGAGGGCGAGCTCTGCATGCCCCAGTCCCAGGCAGAGAGCGCAGATGATGTGGCGGTCTCCGGTGCTGAGAGGAGCGCGGCATGAGGCGCAAGTGGAGCGAGGCATCTTAAAAAAGACGCTCGTACTCTTTTGTGAAGTTCTTTAAGAACAAGCTTGCCTTTAAAAAGGATACGTCGCCGGATGGCGTAGCTCGCAGGACGGCTGAAGGTGGCGAAGACAGCCGGGTTCTTCGAGCGCTGTCCACGCTTGCTTGATGCCCCTCGAACGGCGACGCGGCTTCCGGTTCAGTGATGCGAAGAGTTTCGCTGAAGAGATGAAAATCAGGGTTCCAGCCTACGAACTACGCTTATATGCACTCTAGTCACGCCCTTTTTGGCGGGCTTTGATGCAGTGAGCGCGCGGACGCCTCTCATTGGATGCGAGTTCGCCCAAGCTCGTCTATAGGCTGCAGCAGTTGCCGCAGAGCAACCAATGAGCTCGCTAGCTAGCCCGCTCAAGGTCTGCAGCTGCCGCACTGCGTTGACAATGGATACAAAATTAAGGATAATTTTTTGGCTTCAATATCTCAGAAAAGATGAATCTTTCCCGTAGCGTAAGCTAGCTTACGCAATACGAGAGAACCTCTCGTAAGAGAAACTGCATTACATACAGTTATTCTAAAAGGTAAGAGTTGTTATCTGCAATTATTTTACATTTCCATTAACTTGAATTTGCGTTTTGATACAGATCGAGAAACATAGAAACGCTTTACTGCACGAGTCACATGAGCAAAGAGCTGTTACATAAATATACTTCTGCATCGTTTCAAGCACATATTATACTATGTGAAAATAAAACGAACTGCTGAATCAAACTGTTGAAGCCTATAATTTTATTTTCTGTAAAAGGAACTGAATGCATTAACTAAAAAAAGATATGACTAGAAATGAAATGTTTTAAACCATTATAGGCATACAACGCTGTAAATCGGGCACACAACAGGTGAATGTTCAGTTGGATTGTATATATAAAAAATATATATATATAAAAAAAAAAAATCATCATTAAATCTGACCTTTAGACTGAAGGCACATCGGAAAAAATAGATATGTATCAGATTTATTTCCACATATGAAAGTGGCCCAGATTGGATTTGAAAAAATGTCAGATTCAAAGTGCTTGTGGCTGTTCACACAGTCATTCAATTAACAGAGCGGTGTCACATGTGAGTGAAAAGTTCAGATTTGGGCCACATTCAGCTGCATTGTGAATGTAGCCTTTGTGGTTCATTCGCTAAATAACATAATTAGCATATTTCAACAGTTCACCATATTTGGAAATGTTTACTAGAATTATCTGCACTGCTCACCTATCAGAATCCTGTTCCAATTAATTTGTATACGCCTACAGTGCTGTGAAAAAAGAAATCCTTCCTGGTTTCTTCTATTTTTGTGTATTTTTCATACTAAATTGTGTTAGATCTTCAAACTATATATAACATAAAACAAAGGCAGCCTGAGTAAACACAAAATACAGTTTTCAAAAAAAAATTTATTGAAGCAAAAAAAGTTATCCAACACCTATAAATCACCCATGTGAAAAACAAACTGCCCCTTGAAAATAATAGTAATAATAGCTGGTTGTGTCACCTTTAGCAGCAACAACGGCAATCAAACACTTCCATCTAGCTGGAGATCACAATATTGAGGTGGAATTTTGCCCAACTCTTCTTTGCAGAACTATTTTGGTTCAGCCACATTTGAGAGTTTTTGAGCATGAACTGACCATTTAAGGTCCTGCTTCAGCATCTCAATCGGGTTCAAGTCAGCGCTTTGACTAGGCCACTCCAAAACTTTAATTTTGCTTAGTTGAGCCATTCAGAGGTGGACTTACTCCTATGCTTTGGATCATCGTCTTGCTGCATAATCCAGTTGCGCTTGAGCTTCAACTCATGGACTGATGACAGGAGGTTCTCTTATGATTTTGTGGTAGACAGCACAATTCATGTTTTCCTGAATTATTGCAATTTGCCCTGGCCCTGAAGCAGCAAAGCATCCACACCATCACACTATCACCACCATGCTTGACCGTGGGTATGATGTTCTTTTTGTGGAATTCTGAGATGTAACGGTACCACTGTCTTCCAAAGAGTTCCATTTTCAACTTACCAGTCCAAAGAACATTCTCCTAAAAGGTTTGAGGATCATCAAGGTGTGCTTTGGCAAAATTCAGACAAGCCTTAATCTTCTTCTGGGTTAGCAGTAGTTTTCACCTTGCCATTCTTCCATGGATGGCATTTTTGGCTGGTGTCTTTCTGATAGTGAAGTCATGAACCGTGACCTTAATTGATGCAAGAGAGACCTGCAGTTCTATGGATGCTCTCCTTGGCATTTTTGTAACTTCATGGATACATTTTGGAAGGTTGGCCACTTCTAGCAAGGTTTAATACTGCGCTAAGTTTCTCCATTTGGAGATGATGCTCTCACTGAGGTTCTTTGGAGTCCCAGAGCATTTGAAATAGCTTTGTAACCTTTCCCAGACTTATGTATTCTAATCACCTTTTTCCTCAACATTTCTGGATTTTCTATTGTGCTACTGGATGAGACCTTTTAGCCAAATACAGTGGTGTTAGGTGTTGATTTTGGAGTGGTGGTGGCGTAGTGGGCTAAAGCACATAACTGTTAGTCAGAACTGTTCAGACGGTCGCTGGTTCGATCCCCACAGCCGCCATCATTGTGTCCTTGAGCAAGACAGGTTGCTCCAGGGGGTTTGTCCCTGTAATAAGTGCACTGTAAGTCGCTTTGGCTAAAAGCGTCTGCCAAATGCATAAATGTAAATGTAAAAAATTATTTGATTGAACAAGGCTGGCAGTAATCAGGCCTGGGTGTGTCTAGTCCAGCTGAACCCCATTATGAATGCAGTTTCATAGATTTTGGGATTTAGTAACTAAGGGGGAAAATTATTTTTCAAACATGCCCTGTTGGTATTGGATAAAGTTTTTGCTTCAATAAATAACATTATCATTTAAAAATGTATTTTGTGTTTACTCAGATTGCCTTTGTTTTCTGAAAAATTGTTTGAATTTTTTTTTTAAACAATTTAGTAAGAGATATACACAAAAACAGAAGAAATCAGGATGGGCACATACTTTTTCAAAGCATATATATATATATAATTTTCTGTTTCTGTCTTTTGTCTTCGGAAATGTGGAGAAATTTGTCTTCCGTAAACGCGCTGCTTCATTGATTGAAATTTCAACTCTGACACTTCATTGTCCATACTGGTCTCTCTCTTTACTGGGTAGATGTATTTGCCAACATTTTGAAGAAAATGAGAGTGGGGCACACCATGCAAAAAAAAAAGGGTGTTGTGGGTGGTTACCAGGGCATTGATCTTTGGGTTCTTACTGGCCCAACTCAAAAATCTCACCCACAAGTCAATGATATTCTTATCCAAAGATATGGCTTGGGTCACTCTCCAAAGTAAGTCTAAAGTAAGGATTTTCCCCCCAATCACTTAAAGCAATAGCACACATGTCCTCAACCAGTCACAAATTTGAGATACCATTAATGTCTGTAGAGAAAACAGTGTGGAATGAGATATGTGCCGAAGTTTAATACTTAGGGTTAGGGGTTTACCCAAACTATAAGCAATTAAAAAAAACAAAAAAAAAAACAGAAAGCACCACTAATCATTTAGGTCTGAATCAATCCTAAATTAACATGAATAAAATTAATTGGCATCTCAAAAGTTATAAAAAAAAAAAATGCCTACAAATGTGGGTGATAAAGACATGCCGCGGGGAATAGCATCTCTAAAAACCCTCTTCATTAAAAGAGATTTAACAAATCCTTTCACTACCAAGGGTTTTGTGATTTGCCAATTAACAGTGTAATCCAGCACCGGGCTTAATATGTATCTGGGACCGCAGCCAAAAGTGCCATCAGACTGATTTGAGATAGCATTAGTCAATATGGGACAGTGTGTGATAAAGCAAATGCCCATTGATGGCTTACAGATCGTGGTAATGTGCAACAACAAATAGGTTCTAAATGATTTATCAGTTGTTACCACATCATAGGAATGCTTCATTCAATACAATCATTATCGGCTTTGCGTGCAAATGGTATTTGAGGTCAATCGATGATTCTAGTTCATTAAAATCAGAGAGATGGAATTCACCAGATGTCATCCATCGTTGCGAAAGGACATTTCTGCAGCATCCACAATGCACACACATTTCTATAATTTTCCCACCCTACAGAAGAAATTATTAAATGAGGAAAAACAAGTGCGTTTGCAGCATTAAATGAATGGGCTATGAAAGTATTCCCTGCTGTTTCCACAGAAGTGCTAACTCAGCCACAAAGCATCCCCTTCATGCCTCTGAAAAGACTTCATTTTGCAGAAGAACATAAATAATCCTGCCATATATAGGACGGTCCCCACCCCTCGTTATGCTCCATCTCTCTGGTTATTCTTGGATGGCTCCAGGACTATAAGGCAGATTAAATAGGAAACCCTGTATAGCTAATACATTGGTAAAATGGAACATACAGGAAAGTTATTTAGGGAGTGTAATAGGACAGTTAAAAAAATAAAAATCCTGGCATTGCACAGCCTACTGATGAGGCAATCACACTGAAGAACCCCACCCATCCATCACATTCTAGGGTTTATGATATAATAAATAATCAACAATTATTACACCACTTTTGGGAATACTTTATTACAATTGATCAAATGCGCCATCCAGGGGTCTGATATTTCTAAATAATGGCTACACAACCAGGGATTAACCAGTGATATTTCAATGGTCAAACGGATATTGCAATTTGTCTTTCCTAATTGTCGTACCACTCTATGATCTCTACAAGTAAACCAATTAAACGATTCAACACAAAACAATATTCAATGTCCATTTATGTATTTATTTTGAAAGTGGTCTTGTAATAAGCAGGATAACGAGTCAGATGGTCACATTTGCTTTATATAAACACTAACAGAATTCAGCTGTTTCTGGAGACTTCACAGTCTCTTTCTTCTCTAATAATAATTCAGCTCAAATAATTATTTCATGTACATTTATTTATTTCCCAAGTAGCCGTGTAAAATGCACTTCATGTCGGGGTCCTGCCCACCCTGCATACCAGAACAGAAATATTGATAATTTTGCTAAACTGAAAATACAAAATTATGCTAAATACATATGCTTGCACATGGTCTATTATATATTTGACATTATTATTGTAATTTTAAAAATAGTATTAAAATCACTGATTACATACTTCTAAAATATTATTTTAAAAAATATATTTTTAAATGGCAGCGCATGCTTATCCTGTAAAATATTGCATGCTGTACTTCTATAAATTTACTGTTGAAATCAGACATTATATTTGGCTTTTTTTAGGACCAACAATATTCCCCCATAACATATTTACAGCTCAACTTTATATTCAGCATTATTTATAAACTGGCAACTCACATGGTGTCAAAAAAATGCAGCAAAATGATTCCTTCCAAAACGTTTAGCTTAAATCAGATCACATATCAAATCATAGTCAGCGTGTGGTACACGAGCAGTAAAGGTTTGTGCTTGTCTAGTTGATATATACATGATTTAATCTGAAGCATCCCTACCACAAGGTTAAAGTAATGATGCATTGGTTTCTGGTTCACCTGATCACATTTTTGCATTTCATATGAGGCATTAATAAGATGCGTTCTTGCACTGAAAAAGAGTTAGAAGAGAATGGAACAGAAGGGTAATGCACACTACCTACAATAAAAACTAATGCACACTCAAGTATGGTTATCACCCATTTTTTAACTATTGTAACTATTAAAATACCCAAACTAAGAAAACCAAATCTGGATAGACCAATTAACATAAATTTTTGGGCAAACAGTCGACATTTATGACTCATCCATATGCCCAACAGGCTCGTGCCTCATTCTGCCCCATATAGTTTTATTTCCAGCCTGCTTAAAATCTAGACTCATCCAGCAAGCAGAGCTTGGTGGTTCACAGGAAACTGGTGTTTGAACCCACTGCTCCTTCCTAAATCTGTAGATTATTTTTCCAGAGGGACATGCCTCTAACAGCTTTTGCTGTATATGATGCAAACCCCTGGATCAGAATCAAGAGACACAATATATTTTTATTTTCATTTCCAAATCATTACACTGCTTTGCCCTCTCTGTAATAGCCTCCTGCCTAATGCAAACGTACCTTGATGGGTCTCTGCCTACGATTGGCATATCTGATGTCTTGTGGTGACATCTTTGAAGAGGGTGTCGACAACGTTATTCAAAATGGCTTAGAATTGTTGCCAAAATTTGTCAGTCACCATCAAACTTTCCACAGATGGAAAACTAAAGTGTACAGTACCAGACCTAATTGGGTTCTTAAAGGTATAATCTTGAAGTGTTGATTAGGAGAGAGTAATATCATGGTGAGACCACCAACATCTCAGTGCCGTGGCTATGAGAACAGGTGCTTGTTTTTGTCAAAACATATGAACATATCCTCTGAAGGTTAAAGATGTCTGGGAAAGTCACTTAATACTTTGGGGAAAATTGCACTTGGCCATAACACAAAAACAATCCAAAAGAACCAGTAGAGTGGAGTGTGCAGCCAAATACAGGAGAGCGGTGGACTCGCTTCATTGCTCGTGAAAATAAAGACATCAAGCTTTAAACAGAGAGGCGAGGGCGAGCAGCCCTAGTCCTCAGAGAGAAAGCGAAAGGGAACTTCTAATGAATGCAAATGGATTCAGACTTCGAGAAGACCGGCACGGCTGTAACCCAAGTATAAATTAAAAAAGAAGAAAACAACACAGGAGGACGACAATTTGAAACATCACCTACGAAAATGAACCTTAAAGAGCTGCTGAAGAGCATTAGTCACAGCTTCACAAGCTGCTCACGGAACAGGAACATTAGATCTATAGACTCAGAGAGCAAGCAGACTCGTATGATACAAGATATATGGATGTGTGTGTGAGTGTGTGTGTGCATGCGTGTGTGTGAGCGAGAGAGAGTTGCACAGTTGAATTATTTGGAAAAAACCTTGAAGTACCATGCATTTGGAAAAAACCTTGAAGTACCATGCAAATGATCTTGATGTACTTGATAATCAGTTGTCATGCCTTATATTGATCAAATTGTTTTGAAACTCAAACTTTAATTAGGTTTTTATTTCAGAATGTATTTTTCCTTTTCGGACAGTGCAAGAAAGTACCTAGGATCTGCAATCTCCACTTGACTTTAGTGATTTAATGTATATACATGCCCCACGGCAATATAAAACAAATCTTGATATTATATATATTTTTTTTTTACTGGTTGTGGTTGTGGATCTCATCACTGCACTCTACTGTATTTGCCAAAGCTGAGTTTCTGGTTCTGGACATATGAAGGCGGCAAAGCGCTTACATTAGTATTGTTTAATTAAAAAATTTATATGTGGTCTGTCACCCATTTATTTATCATCTTGTATCTCTGTATAATCTTTGCTCAAAAGACCGTTTCCCTGATAGATCTCAGCTGGGTAAAAAAGGTTTTAAGTATAACGCCCCCAAAACTTCCACTGGCTGATATTATGACACTTATGAATAATATTGAATATAGTATTATTGGAAATTGCCTTTGCGATATTTGACTGCTCATGACTATATATTTTGTTTTATATCTTCTTTTCTCAATTTTTGTAAATTGTTTTCTGTTACATGTTATTTGTAATGGTGTTTTTGTTGTGTTCTTGGCCAGGTCGCTCTTGTAAACGAAAATTTTTGTCGACAATTTTTTATTGTCGTTAACGTAGTATAATCATTTCAGCCCTAGAGTCAAGTGCCCATGGCATAGGAAACATGCACAGTGTGAGAACATCATGAATGCAGACATATATGTACAAATTTTGGACATTAACCAACGTCCAGCACAGTCTTATACAAGGGACATCCCTGCATTTTCCAGCTGGACAACTTTAAGCAACACACTGCCCGTATTTCAAGTGCATGCTGTGTGAGCAGAGAGTGTGGGTGCTAGACTGGCCTACCTGCAGTCCTAACCAGTCTCCAATTGAGAATGTCTGGTGCATTATGAAGCACACCATATGGCAACAAAGACTCTGTACAATTGTGCAGCTAAAGACCTACAGAATGGATGAATGGAGGAAAATTCCACTTTTTAAACTAAACAAACTTATGTCTTCAGTGCCCAAATGCTTAATTACTGTTATTAGAACAAATGGTGACATTTCACAGTGGTAAACACTCGACTGCCCACATTTTTTGGAGCGTGTTGCAGGTTAATTCACAGGTTATAACATCATATAATGTGTAGTTGTAGTGCTTTCAATATAGCAAATGGTTAATATAAATCACTCCTTTTTGTTTTTATTAGCATTTTTCATACTGTCCCAACTTCTTCGGAATTGGGGTTGTAAAAAGGAAAACATTAATCTTCAACCTGTCTGTCATTCTTGCAGAGGCTGTCAGAGTATTGCTACATTTGAAAATATAAAAGACATGTCAAAATAATAAATCTCTCTCTCTCTCGGTCTCTCTCCCCCACATTCCAAAGTCTGGAAAGCAAATCTTCAACAGTCTACAGATGTCCGAAATAGAGAAAGATCATGTGTGCTGGATTTGACCAGAATAACAAATGTCCAAAGCACAGCACCTCATTCTCGTACTTTATTGTCCCCAGCAGAGAGACGGAAGCAAGCCAGACCATTTCACAATTTGTTTGTCTTTGCCAGTGAAACTGCCACATTTTAAGTGCTAAACTGTGACTAAAAGAAATCTGTTGCCATACAATCCATTGATTAGATTGAAAATGTGCCTATATGCCTATAATATAAGAGTGTGCTAACTGTGTCAGTGAGAGAAAAACAAAGTGTTGGAGTGTCTTACCGTTGTGAAGACCAAGAGTTCCTCGTCATTTAGTTTGTGAACTGGATTATTCTTCTGGAAGTCTATGCTGCAAAGCAACAAACCACAATCACTCACAAAACCAGCACATGTACAATTTTTTGTGTTTCAGTGTTTAAATTTGGGCCATATGTCAAGGGCAAGGCCATAAAATGGTTACCTGTACTGCAAACTGCTTTAAACAGATAATAACAGGGAAGTACAGATGTATTGACCCCCAATATTTAATGGCCAAATATTGACCAAGTTAAAACCATCAGCATATTGGTCAAAAGCATAAAAAAATAGAAATGAAAAAGTTTATTTAAAATTACATAAATATAGTGAAGTTTGCAATCTTTTTCAAAGAAATACAAAAAAATACCTACCAAATAAAACATACACCATAAATGAAATCCAGAAAATGTAAAGCAGGTTGAATATGCAAAATATGATGTTCTATCATCGTATGTAAAGTTAGTTTTAATTTAGTTTTAGTTCAAAAACAGAAGCACAAACATTCTTTAATAATTGCAAAACAGGAAGCCTGGAAAGTTCAGCGAGTGCTGATGCTGACTATCACCCCTGGAGTCGCTAGTTTGAGTGATTAAGTCAGGTCTCCTAAGCAACCAAATTGGCCCAGTTGCTAGGGAGGGTAATCACATGGGGTAACCTCCTCATGGTCACGATTACTGGTTCTCGCTCTCAATGGGGCGCATGGCAAGTTGTGCATGGATCGTGGAGAGTAGCATGAGCCTCCACATGCTGGGAGTCTCCGCGGTGTCGTGCAAAACGAGCAACGTGATAAGATGAGCAGATTGACAAGCGCGGAGGCAACCAAGACTTCCGAGTCACCACGACGACCTACTAAGGAGTAGAAATTGGGCAATCCAAATTGGGGAGAAAAGGGGATAAAAATGTAAAATAAAAAATAAAAATAAGTGCAAAATAATATTAGTATAAAACTGTACAGAATCGGTAATTAAGAAATAATTAATTGTTAGAACAATAAAATAGCTCTTGTACATATTTAAAGCACAATTCTTAAGCAAAACAACATTTTTAAGCAATAACAAAATAAGGCGAGTATGAGGCTAAATATCTGTATCAGCCTGTAGTTCTCTTACGAGAGATTCTCTCGTATTGCGTAAGCTAGCTTACGCTACGGGAAAGATTCATCTTTTCTGAGATATTGAAGCCAAAAAATTATCCTTAATTTTGTATCCATTGTCAACGCAGTGCAGCAGCTGCATACCTTGAGCGGGCTAGCTAGCGAGCTCATTGGTTGCTCTGCGGCAACTGCTGCAGCCTATAGACGAACTTGAGTGAACTCGCGTCCAATGACAGGCGCCCGCGCCGTCAGTGTATCAAAGCCCGCCAGAATGGGCGTGGCTAGAGTGCATATAAGCGTAAGTTCGTAGGCTGGAACCCCGATTTTCATTTATTCAGCGAAGCTCCTCGCATCTCTGAACTGCAGAAGCCGCGTCGCCGTTCGAGGGACATCTAGCAAGCTTGGACAGCACTTGAAGAAGCCGGCCGTCTTCGCCACCTTCAGCCATCCTGCGAGCTACGCCATCCGGCGACGTATCCTTTTTAGAGCAAGCTAGTTCCTCAGCGAACTTCACAAAAAGAGCAACGAGCGTCTTTTTAAAGATGCCTCACACCAGCGCCCCTCTCAGCGCCGGAGACCGCCACCTCATCTGCGCTCTCTGCCTGGGACTGGAACATGCAGAGCTCGCCCTCGCTGACGGCGGATGCGACCTCTGCAAGGAGCTTCCGATGTCGACCCTGCGGGCTCGACTCAAAGCACTCAAAACCGAAGCCGCCGCGCCGCCTTTCGTTTTGCCGCGCAGAAAGAAGCGCCGCTCCCAAAGGCTGCCGGAACCGGTGTTAGAAGCGACTACCTCGCCGGAGCCTCTCCTTCAAGCCTCGCTTTCACCCTCCCCGCCCCCGAGAGGGGCTACTCTTCCATCCCCTGGTCGAGGATTCGGTAGCAGCACACCTTTGCCCGCCCTCCGCGAGATGGCGGTCTAAGCCAGTGCTCCCGTCTAAGGCCTGCAGAACTACTTCCGCTTGTGTTGGCCGCGCCTATGCCGCCGCCGGCCAAGCCGCATCTGCTCTGCATTCCATGGCCGTTTTACAGATCCTCCAAGCGGACCTTCTTCGAGAGTGGGATGAGAAAGGCAGGCACCCAGAGGCTGTTTCAGATCTAAGGAGCACGACGGATCTCGCACTTCGCGCCACCAAAGCTGCAGCTCAAGCCCTAGGGAAGTGCATGGCGCGCTGACTGTGACCGAGAGACACCTATGGCTAACGCTAGCCGACATGGGAGAAGCTGAACGCTCCACGTTCCTCAACGCGCCGCTCTCTCCGTCCGGTCTCTTCGGTTCCGCGGTGAGTGGCATTGTTGACCGTTTCTCGGAAGTCCAGAAAGCCACCCAAGCCATGAATCTCTTCATGCCTCGTCGCGCTAGCTCCTCTGCAGGCCGCCCACGTGACCAGCCTCCTGCATGAGCCTCTTCACAGCGCCTAGCTCAGCAAAGCCAGACTTCTCAGCGTCGACAGGGCGGCCGCCCTAGAACGCGCTCAGACAGCCGCCGCAGACCTCCGCGGGCCTCGGCCTAAGATTTCACTGAAGCCTGAGAAACCAAAGTCCTCCTAGCTTTGTTGAGGAAACGACGGCTCAGTCCCGCCGCGGCCGGACCACCGTCAAAGCTTCGCCCCCTGTCAGTCCCCTTCTATCAGGCTACTGCAGTGGTGGATTCAGCAGCCAACAAGCCGGTGATACTGCCCGCTTGCCTGCACTCAAATGCCATTTTCACGGTGACCCAAAGAAATCTTGTAAAAAGCAAACATGCCTTGTGTAGAAAATGTGCCCACAATCCAGTGTTCACCTCTACAAACAAGCATTACACTTCCCGTGTCCCTATCAGAGCCCACTCACATAAAGCGGGCACAGCCAGCTCGAGTGTTAGAGTCAATAAACGCGCCCACGAATCAGTGCGCGTGACCCTTCTCTGCCCGCTCTGTCACACGGCCAGCAAACACCTCTCTGTATGTAAGTCCCATGCCTGTGACTATGCTCGCGCATCACTTAACAGATGTGACTCTTTCCCCATTCACCTCAATCGGGAAGTCACTCACAGAACAGCCTGTCCCTGCTGTCTGCGAGCAGTCATGCATAAGCACAGTAAGCGCGCTCACACATTCTGTTCAGCTCGCTGTGTGCGGCAATCAGGGCGACTTGGCCATTCACCCTCTAGCGTTACGCTTCATAGCGTGGAAAGCTATCCCAGGGATATCCAAATGGGTGTTAAGCACAATAAAACAGGGCTATTTGCTACAGTTCGATCGCCGCCCTCCCCGCTTCAGAGCGCGGCTCGAAACTACTGTGAACACGGAAGCAGCCTGCATGCTTCGTTCAGAAATAGCAAACCTTCTGTGCAAAAGGGCCATAGAGAGAGTGCCACCTTCTCTGAGCGAGTCGGGGTTTTACAGCCGTTATTTTCTTGTCCCCAAGAAAGACGGTGGCCTAAGACCAATATTAGATCTCAGGGTTTTGAACAAGGTGCTCAAAAAGACCGTTCAAAATGCTTACAATCAGGAAACTCCTTGCGCATGTGCGCCAGGGAGACTGGTTTATTTCTCTCGATCTGAAAGATGCCTATTTTCAGATTCAGATAAATCCCCGTCACAGGCCATTCTTGAGATTCAGCCCGACGGCCAGGTTTATCAATACACCGTCCTTCCGTTCGGCCTGTCTTTAGCACCCCGTACTTTCACGAAGTGCATGGATGCGGTGCTCGCACCCCTGCGGAGTCAGGGCTTGCGAATTCTGAACTATTTGGACGATTGGCTGATTTTGGCACAGTCACATGCGGAGCTTCTGTCTCACAGGACAGTTCTCCTCAGTCATCTGAACAGTTTGGGTCTTGCAGTCAATTGGACCAAGAGCTCACTACAGCCCAGTCAGGCAATTTCCTTCCTTGGAATAGAACTAGACTCCATGGCGATGACGGCTCGCTTATCTACACGGCGCGCGCGTCCTTTCAGATTATCTACGTTCAGCGACTAGCCGCGTCCTTTCAGATGAACAGCCTCACGCCTCTGAGGTTACATGGCCTCAGCCGCAGCAGTACTTCAGCTGGGTTTACTGTGCATGCGCCCACTTCAGCATTGGCTAAACACCCGCGCGTCTCGCCGGGCTTGGGCCACGGGCCGCCAGCCGATCAGAGTGACTCAGACCTGTATCTCAGCTCTGCAGCCCTGGGCAGTGGCCGAATGGTATCAGCGGGGAGTGACGATGGGAGCTGTATCTCGCCGAAAAGTCATCTCGACAGACGCGTCCAACACGGGTTGGGGCGCGGTCTGCGAGGGCTTTCCGGTTTTTGGCCTATGGTCAGTTCAGGAAAAGCTCCTTCACATAAATTGTCTGGAAATGATAGCGGTCGAGTACGCGCTCGTGCGCTTCCTCCCGATCATTCAGGGTCACCACGTCCTGGTCCGTTCGGACAACAGATCTGTGGTATCCTATCTAAACCGTCAGGGCGGTGTCAGATCCAGGAACCTCTTCCATCTGACAAAACGCATACCGAGTTGGTCCCAGTGCCACCTGTGCTCGCTGAGAGCGACGCATGTGCCAGGCCACCTGAACGACGGCCCAGAGACAATATTTCCCCAGGGGAATGGTCCCTGCACGCTCAAACAGTCCAGAAGTTATGGAGCATATTCGGCAGAGCAGAGATATACCTCTTTGCGTCAGAAGAGAACTCTCACTGCCCAGTATTTTTCTCGAAAAGCGAGGACGCGCTGGCCCAGGACTGGCCCAACCGCCCGCTTTACGCCTTCCCTCCCGTCTCGCTATTGCCACAGGTAATGCAGAGGATCAGGGAACCGCGTCACTCGGTGCTCCTCATAGTCCCGCGCTGGGAGAATCAGACATGGTTCCCGGAGCTTACTCTCACTGACAGCCCCGTGGCCCATTCCAGTGAGAGCAGATCTCCTCTCGCAAGCTCGCGGCACGATCTGGCATCCCCACCCAGAGCGCTGGGCGCTGCACGCGTGGGTGATCAACGACTACCCGTCGCTTTGCCAGGAGGAGTAATAAACACTATCATACACGCTAGAGCCCCTTCCACGAAAAGACTCTATGCGTCCAAATGGTCTGTGTTTTCAAAATGGTGCACCGACAGAGACCTGGACCCACGGACATGTGGGGTGTCGTCGCTGCTCGTGTTTTTACAAGAGCTGCTGGATAAGGGCAGATCCCCATCCACGCTCAAAGTGTACGTGGCAGCAGTCGCGGCGTTCGCTGAACCCCTGCACGGCCAGTCACTGGGAAAAAGCGAGCTGGTCATCCGGCTTCCTCAGGGGAGCTAGAAGGATGAACCCCGCGCCCCCATCGGTTCCTATCTGGGATCTTTCCGTAGTTCTCGAAGCTATGAAAGCCCCCCCCCTTGCGAACCGCTTCAATCCGTGGATTTGAAATACCTTTCACTCAAAACCGTTTTTCTAACTGCCCTGTCATCAGTTAAACGTGTGGGAGACCTTCACGCGCTGTCTGTCAGCGCTGCGTGTCTTGAGTTTGGACCAAGTGACTCAAAGGTCATTTTAAAGCCTAGACACGGCTATGTCCCCAAGGTGATCGGTACTCCTTTCAGAGCACAAATCATTTCCCTAACGGCGCTGCCAGCATCCGATAGCGAACGCGACGCCAATCTCCTTTGCCCAGTCAGAGCACTGAGATTGTATACTGCGCGCTCCGCCTCTTTCAGACGCTCTGAGCAGCTTTTCGTTTCATTCGGAGGGCGCACCAAAGGTTTCGCCGCCTCGAAACAGACACTGTCTAGATGGATAGTGGACGCTATTGCTGCCGCGTACGCGTCAAAAGACCTACCATGCCCGTTAGGCATTAGGGCTCACTCCACTAGAGGCATGGCCTCCTCGTGGGCATGGTCCAGCGGGATTTCCATTCACGACATATGTGTGGCAGCGGCTGGGCTTCCCCCTCCACCTTTGTCAGATTTTACAATCTGGAAGTGCCCGCCCTGCAGGCAAAACTACTAGCAGTTTAATACGCTACAGCTCCCCTGGTGAACTGCACTGACGGGACACATTCCACACAGACCGGCACCGCCGCTCTGTCTTTCCCTTCCCACTATGTGCTTATGTATTACACACACACTGGCCCGCACTCTTGCCGGCCAAATATTATTCCCCCACTCACAAGGGCTCCCCGGGTCCCCCACCCCGGGGCTCATGCAGTGGATGCTTGGCGCGCAAGGCGTTGACAATGGGTTCCCGTAGCGTAAGCTAGCTTACGCAATACGAGAGAACCTCTCGTAAAAGAACGAATCGGTTACCTAACGTAACCTCGGTTCTCTCTAGATGAGGGAACGAGTATTGCGTAGCTGGCCGTGCTCGCGCCACGAGCGATTTTCGCTTCATTCAATGAAAACCTGGGTTCCAGCCTACGAACTTACGCTTATATGCACTCTAGCCACGCCCATTCTGGCGGGCTTTGATACAGTGATGGTGCGGGCGCCTGTCATTGGACGTGAGTTCACTCAAGTTCGTGTATAGGCTGCAGCAGTTGCCGCAGAGCAACCAATGAGCTCGCTAGCTAGCCCGCTCAAGGTATGCAGCTGCTGCACTGCGTTGACAATGGATACAAAATTAAGGATAATTTTTTGGCTTCAATATCTCAGAAAAGATGAATCTTTCCCGTAGCATAAGCTAGCTTAAGCAATACTTGTTCCCTCATCTAGAGAGAACCGAGGTTACGTTAGGTAACCGATTCGTTTCTTTCTTTGTTTTTTTGTTACGATCAACATTTTTTTGTTACAATCAAATTGTGCATAATTATGCCTAGTTTATAATAATAGACTTTCACTACCATTTTAATTGCCTACTTAATTGCCATGTCACAGTGCTTAAAATATGAATGGTACTAAAAAACACAGATGCAAACTCGAGAGGTAAAAAAGGTGTAAAAGTCACAGCAGGTGTTCCAAATGTATATTCTTAGTTGATTTCTTTGTTATATTTAAAGCTTTCTTTGACTGTGTTTTAATACATGGGATATTTCTCACAGTCAAGAGGAGAAAATACGAGGTCGCACAGCTAAAACCTCACTCATATTGAATACCATGATTGAAACATTTAGCTAAATATACTTGGTGAATTCAAGTACTTTTCCAAAGCTGTAACTCGGACACTCACGTTCTCATTTGCATTACTGTTCTTTATGATAGCCAGGGCTTAAAACAATGTATGGCAGGCTGTTCGTATTTCAACACAATACCATTAAACCGTACGTTCGGCTTTACCCGACTGCACCAACCGACAGCCCATAATTCACCTTCAACCATTACGCAGTCCAATTAAGGTCTCTGGCCTGCGTAATTACACCCTGCTAATTATTCCACACCTGCAATTTGTCTCCTAGCAGCCAGCCAAGCAGGATGACGAACTTTCAACAACAAACAGGGCGGGCAGGCTGGTACAAAGCTAATTAGAGTGCAGCGTTGGAGAACCTCACACCTCCTCAAGGGGCTGAGATAGGGATGGATAACCATCCACTTTTCATTCAGGAAGGACAGGGCAACAACCATTGTGCACAAAAACATTTTAAGCAGCATGTAGTTGTTGTAAAAGTAGTGTGTGGCCTGACACAGCACTTCAAAGCCAAGTCAAGATCATTATCTGTGATAATGTTTTACACATCCTAAACATGATTAATGTTAAGCTGCACTTACAGGAGCTTTAAAAGTCAGGAACTAAAATACTAGAGCTACTAAAACTAATTAGAAATATTAGGAGACAAAGAGCAGACAATTTTACTCGTGTGTGAATGAATTTAAGCACAACTCCACAAAAGGACCCGTGAAAACCATATTTATAAAACATTTTGAGTTGAGCTTAAAGAACATGATTTTCAGAAGTATGTTTTATAACACATGCACAAGGTAGACTCTTGAAACAGTCTATAATAACATGTCAAAGAGGCAGGAGCACATACTGAAATAGAATTTTTGAACAAAATTTGGAACAACTTTTGCTAGCCAACAATATTCAAAACTTCCATAAAAGTGTAACTTAAACCACTTTTTACCTTTACAGACACTTCCTTCCTTCCCATCAAATTAAACGGGCATTAAATGATATATTAGATGCTAAAGTTTGTCATGATATGAAAGAGATGCTTTAAAACTCCAGGAATGGTGATTCTAAATGACACAAGCACCGTTTATCACCTCCATGAAAAACTTCCAAAATAATGTGGAGCACTCATCTCCTTCATGCTGTTTTACAGTCAATATCCGAATAGGACAGATTAAGATATATCTGATGCATTGATAAAGAGAGACTCACCAAACTGCCAGTATAAGGGCCTGTTCTTCAGCAGTGAGAACTGGGAGTTCATGTTCAGAAGGGTCCGCTAGGTTAATCTGGTTCAGGACTGTATCATCACTCAGCTGATGATCCTACACACACACACACACACACACACACACACACACACACACACACACACACAACAAATCATACTGTTCACAACCCACAGATGCATCTGGAGCATACGGTTTAGTTAAGAGAACACGGCATCAAATAATAGGCAAGCACAGTGACAACCTCCACTAATGCACCTGTAAGGCTCTATAAACAGATACACGCCGCCTTTCTCTCAAGAGTGTAGCCATCCATTTAACTGTTAGTAGGTTACATTAGTTAATGACATCACAGTTCTGCACACATTGATGTGTAATTAAAAATGGTAAGCGGAAAAGATAATCTGCTGAGAGAGAAGTTGGCTCAAGTCTCCTGTCTGGAATTTTTTTATTATATTTGGTAATTTACTACATAAATGGCTAAAAAAAAAAAAGTCACTGTTTGCAGACATTACTCAACAATAAAAAAATAGTAACTGGCACAAGTGAGCATGAAATGCACACACTCCCGTTCTTAGGCAAGCAATTTTGACAATAAAATAAAATAACTGGAGCACTCTGAGTTTTCATTGCCAATTATATGTTGCCCTACTCGGTTGATAAATATTCATAAATTCAGTGTATTATTAGAACAATTGAGGCGCATTATAACATCCCTTATCATACTCATTTTAATAATAAGGTTATTTCTTCTCTAGTGATGTACAGCCTCTGAATGTTGAAAACATGCAGAGTTAAGTTTGAAATGTAAGTAATTGTATAAAAATGCTTGTATTACATTTAAATGCATTTATTTATTTTAAATCTAACCATGACTGCTGTAACCATGTTTTCACCAAATTTGATAAAACTAACATTTATTTCACTGTAGTAATATTGTAGTTACCATGACTGTATGAACCATGGTTAATTTTGTTGTCAATATTTTACTGAAAATACAATGGTTAGTTTGTACGTGATGCCATGCGATAATTGGACGTGTGTGCACACTGCTAGTTCTAATACTTTTTATGACAAACTGGTGAGATTCGTTATACTTTGTTCCATAAATGATCTAGGAGGACAATATGTCAATTAATTCAAAATCCTCGGGCTCTGGAGACATTGAAATACACTTACAAGCTCAAGCTGACACCTTAGAGCAGGCCCCGACCCAGGGAGACAATATGCTCAGAGATGAGGCAATTGCGGCGAGAGACGTTGAACATGTCGGCAAGGCTGACGAAGGTAGTTGCTGACTTGGAGGATCTTGCAATGATACATCGATCGATCACTGCCATGGAGACCAAATTCTCTGTGATGGTTACAAGAGTGGGGGATGGATTGATTATCTGGAGTCATCGGAGAGGGAATTATCTGCTAATCTGCTAGTGATCAAGGTGGATTTGGAGCATGTCTGGGAGAAGTTGGAGGACATGGAGAACCGTAGCAGGCTTAATAGCGTCCGTATTGTTGGAATTCCTGAGCTAGAAGAGGGTCAAGGATATGGTGAAAATCCTGGACTGTTTGAGTTTAGAGGGATGGACGCCACTTTGAGCTGTCATGCACGGGGTTAGTGTTAATGTTGGTTCTGGGGGAAGTTTGGGTTTGATTGTTGCACTAATGTTGGAATGTGGGCTTTATAATTTTGTTTTTGACACACAATCTTATTTTTCCTAATATGTCAAACGTTAATATGAGTGGATTGTCTCACTCCACGTGGAATGTGAATAGGTTGGGGCACCCCATAAAAAGAAGGTTATTTCTCTCCTTAAGCATAAGAAACATGATATAGTGTTTCTTCAAGCAATGTATCTTTCCATGCAGGAAGCTGACAAATTTGGGAAGATATGAGGTGGACATTTTTCTTTAGTGCTGGCTAAAGTAAGAGCATGAGTCATTACACTGATAAGTAAACATCTACAATTCAAATGTTTCAAACAGATAAAAGATCAATTAGGAAGAGTTGTTATAGTTTTGATGATCAGGGCTTTTTTTATAGATCTTAAAGGGATGTTAAATGCCGCTGGCACCCCTCATGATATAATATTGGGAGGAGACTTTATTCTTTAGTGTGCAAACCCCCTAAAGCAGCATTAATGCTTCACAGCATGTGTAAAAATCTTGGGCTTACAGATATTTCGAGACTATTGTCTAGAATAGCTTTTTTTTCAGATATTTAAGCCCCTCATTTCTTCTGTTGTTGATTGCTCATTTGGAAACATTTTAGTCTCAGATCACACCATGGTGTGTTTAGAGGTGTTGCCGAAAATGGAGAAAAGGAAGTCATATAGTTGGTGCTTTAATATATTCCTCTTGCAAATTCCTGAATTCCAACAAATGTTAAAGGCTGAAATCAGTGGAGACCAACGTGTCCTCAGTATCATCAGTGGGCATGGCTTGGGAGGCACTTAAGGCTGTGCTTAGGGGCCGGATCATACAGTATGCTGCATTCACCAAAAATCCAAAACATAAAAACTTGTGGAATTGGAAAGGAATAGTAAAAGTGCATGTCGTCTAATGGCCTCAGAGAACTGACCCAATTGAAATACAGATATAATACTATTTTGTCATGGAAGGTGGAGTTTTGGCTATTCAGGGCATGACAGTGAGTCGGGGTCAAGAAAAATTCTGGCTAGATATATAAAACAGAGTCTTTTTCTACCATACCCCTCAGTGAAATCTGCTGGTGGTGAAATATTTACCTCCACTATTAATATTAATAATGCTTTTAAAGAATTATATCTTGATCTCCATTTACATTTATGCATTTGGCAGACACGCTTATACAAAGCAACTTACAGTGCACTTATTACAGGGACAATCCCCCCGGAGCAACCTGGAGTTAAGTGCCTTGCTCAAGGACACAATAGTGGTGGCTGTGGGAATTGAACCAACGACCTTCTGATTAACAGCTATGCGCTTTAGCCCATAACTGGAATGTTGTAGAACCATTAGAACATCCTAAACTGACGGCTAAGCAAAAAAGTTATCTTGATTCTGAGATAACCTTGGTGGAGCTTGGCGAGGTAATTAAGGCCTTGCCTCCAGGGCCAGATGACTTTGCCGCAGAGTATTTTAGAACTTATGCTACAGAACTGGCTCCACTTTTGCTAGAAGTTTATCCAGAATCAAAGAATGGAATGCTTCCTCCAACCATGATGCAACCCCGGATCAGTCTGATTCTTAAAAGGACAAAGATCCAAGTGAGTGTAAGAGTTACTGTTCAATTTTCCTGATCCAGCTAGATGTTAAAATATTGTCAAAAATGTAGGCCAACCGATTAATTTATTCACAACTCTTATACATATAGATCAGGTGGGGTTTATTCTGGGCCATAGCTCTTCTGATAACATTAGGCATTTCATTAATATCATGTGGTCAGTGGCGAATGATCAGACTCTGGTAGCTGGCATCTAACTTGACACCGAAATGGCGTTTGATATAGTAGAATAGGATTATCTTTAAGATTTTCGAAATGTACGGGTTCGGGAATACTTTTATTGGTTGGATAAAGTTACATTATAGATACCCTGTAGTGGCGGAACAAACAAATTGATTAATTTCAGATTATTTTACCCTAGATAGGTGCACCGCCAGGGTTGCCCACTTTCCCATTTTTGTTTACTCTTGCCCTGGAACCATTAGCAGCTGCGATAAGAGAGGAGGATTTTTTTTAGGGGTGGTGGTGGGAGGTGTGGCACATTAGCTTTTGCTTCGTCTCTGACCCCACTAGATCTATGCCTTGCCTCCACAGATTTATTATTAATACCTTTCTAAATTCACAGGATACAGAGTTAATTGGTCTAAATCCAAAGCGTACTGCCCGGTAACGGCTTTTCAGCTGGGTGCCTTCCAGTGGCCCAAACAGGGCATTAAGTATTTGGGTGTTATATAACCAGCTAATTTGTGTGATTAAGTTAATTTTGACCCTTTAATAAAAAGTTGAGCGATGTGGGCAGGTGGGCTTCATTACATTTATCTATGATTGGGAAGGTTAATGTTATTAAAAATGAACTGTATTCCAAAATTCAACTACCAGCTACAATCTCTCCCTATAGATGTACCTCTCTCTTATTCTGAACAATCTGATAGCATAGCAAAATCCTTCATTTGATATGGCAATCATCCCAGATTACATTTCAGTAAATTGCATTGGCCGATTGACAAAGGTGGGCAAGGCCTACCCTAGGTTTTGTTTTAAATGCATTCGGTCTCAGACATTTGGCTCATTGGTCGCTTCTACCTGAGAGAGCCCCTCCCTGATTTTGTATTGAACAGGAAGTTCTTGCCTCTATTTCACCATGGCAAAGTCTTTCTATCACACTAACCGGAGAAGTTAAATTACACAGTTATCTCGCATTTGCACACGGTATGGGCAAGTGTGTCCAGAGTGTTTAATTCTGACATTTATTTAAATGTTGCTTCGAGCATATGGCTGAACCCAAAGTTATGTATTAATAAGTCTCCTTTCTGCTGGACAGAGTGGATTGTGAGGGACCAATATGAGAGTGGAGAGTTGAGATCCTTTAAAACAAAATTCCCAGGTCTCAACTATTTAGGTATTTACAGCTGTTCCACCAGCTTTGACCCATTTTTGGGAGTAGCATACACCCACCTAAAGTGGCAGAAACTCTGGAAATGGTGATTACTGCTTTTGGAAAAGGCCATTTTGAGTCTGGGGGACGGAACTTTAACTTCTCTCAAGAGATAATGGGAGAAAGATTTAAACTTGGAATTGGAGGAGGGAGTGTGGGCTAGGATTCAAAAACATTTAAAGTTTGCATCTAGTGATTCAAGGGTGCACCTTATGCAATTCAAGATTTTACATTGATTCTATTGGACACCCTCTAGATTGTATAGGCTTGGTCTTAAAGACACCCACCTGCTGGCGATGCCAATCAGGAGATGGGAACACAAGTCATGTTTGTTGGTGGTGTGCTAAGATCCAAGAATTCTGTTTGAGGGTTCAGAGTTTTATGTGTGGCATATTGGGAACTCAAATTAATTTAGCCACAGACTCTGTATTTTAGGGAAAGGGACGGTCATTAGTATAGGGGATAAATACATACAAATTGATTTCCTAACCAGTGTCAAGATCGGTAGACAGATTCTGAAGGGATGGAAGTTGGCTGGTGCACCCTCATTTCTGGAGTGGTGCACGGAGATGGGCAGGGTGGCAGCAGTTGAGATGATTCCTTCTGTTAGAAAGAAGGCTGGGCAACCTGAGGGTGTTTGATATGAAGTGCGGCAGCTATCTGAACTTTGTGGAGGGCTCTCGGGGAGGGGTAGTGGAAAGGGATTTATAGTATGAATGTGTGTGATTTTTAATATATATATATATATATACACACTCACCTAAAGGATTATTAGGAACACCTCATCAATTTCTCATTAATGCAATTATCTAATCAACCAATCACATGGCAGTTGCTTCAATGCATTTAGGGGTGTGGTCCTGGACAAGACAATCTCCTGAACTCCAAACTGAATGTCAGAAAGGAAAAGAAAGGTGATTTAAGCAATTTTGAGCGTGGCATGGTTGTTGGTGCCAGACGGGCCGGTCTGAGTATTTCACAATCTGCTCAGTTACTGGGATATTCACGCACAACCATTTCTAGGGTTTACAAAGAATGGTGTGAAAAGGGAAAAACTTCCAGTATGCGGCAGTCCTGTAGGCGAAAATGCCTTGTTGATGCTAGAGGTCAGAGGAGAATGGGCTGACTGATTCAAGCTGATAGAAGAGCAACCTTGACTGAAATAACCACTCGTTACAACCGAGGTATGCAGCAAAGCATTTGTGAAGCCACAACACGCACAACCTTGAGGCGGATGGGCTACAACAGCAGAAGACCCCACCGGGTACCACTCATCTCCACTACAAATAGGAAAAAGAGGCTACAATTTGCAAGAGCTCATCAAAATTGGACAGTTGAAGACTGGAAAAATGTTGCCTGGTCTGATGAGTCTCGATTTCTGTTGAGACATTCAGATGGTAGAGTCAGAATTTGGCGTAAACAGAATGAGAACATGGATCCATCAAGCCTTGTTAGCACTGTGCAGGCTGGTGGTGGTGGTGTAATGGTGTGGGGGATGTTTTCTTGGCACACTTTAGGCCCCTTAGTGCCAATTGGGCATCGTTTAAATGCTACGGCCTACCTGAGCAATGTTTCTGACCATGTCCATCCCTTTATGGCCACCATGTACCCATCCTCTGATGGCTACTTCCAGCAGGATAATGCACCATGTCACAAAGCTCGAATCATTTCAAATTGGTTTCTTGAACATGACAATGAGTTCTCTGTACTAAAATGGCCCCCACAGTCACCAGATCTCAACCCAATAGAGCATCTTTGGGATGTGGTGGAACGGGAGCTTCATGCCCTGGATGTGCATCCCACAAATCTCCATCAACTGCAAGATGCTATCCTATCAATATGGGCCAACATTTCTAAAGAATGCTTTCAGCACCTTGTTGAATCAATGCCACGTAGAATTAAGGCAGTTATGAAGGCGAAAGGGGGTCAAACACAGTATTAGTATGGTGTTCCTAATAATCCTTTAGGTGAGAGTGTGTGTGTGTATATATATACAGTGAGGAAAATAAGTATTTGAACACCCTGCTATTTTGCAAGTTCTCCCACTTTGAAATCATGGAGGGGTCTGAAATTGTCATCGTAGGTGCATGTCCACTGTGAGAGACATAATCTAAAAAAAAAATCCAGAAATCACAACATATGATTTTTTAACTATTTATTCGTATGATACAGCTGCAAATAAGTATTTGAACACCTGTCTATCAGCTAGAATTCTGACCCTCAAAGACCTGTTAGTCTGCCTTTAAAATGTCCATCTCCACTCCATTTATTATCCTAAATTAGATGCACCTGTTTGAGGTCGTTAGCTGCATAAAGACACCTGTCCACCCCATACAATCAGTAAGAATCCAACTACTAACATGGCCAAGACCAAAGAGCTGTCCAAAGACACTAGAGACAAAATTGTACACCTCCACAAGGCTGGAAAGGGCTACAGGAAATTGCCAAGCAGCTTGGTGAAAAAAGGTCCACTGTTGGAGCAATCATTAGAAAATGGAAGAAGCTAAACATGACTGTCAATCTCCCTCGGACTGGGGCTCCATGCAAGATCTCACCTCGTGGGGTCTCAATGATCCTAAGAAAGGTGAGAAATCAGCCCAGAACTACACGGGAGGAGCTGGTCAATGACCTGAAAAGATCTGGGACCACCGTTTCCAAGGTTACTGTTGGTAATACACGTAAGACGTCATGGTTTGAAATCATGCATGGCACGGAAGGTTCCCCTGCTTAAACTAGCACATGTCAAGGCCCGTCTTAAGTTTGCCAATGACCATTTGGATGATCCAGAGGAGTCATGGGAGAAAGTCATGTGGTCAGATGAGACCAAAATAGAACTTTTTGGTCATAATTCCACTAACCGTGTTTGGAGGAAGAAGAATCATGAGTACCATCCCAAGAACACCATCCCTACTGTGAAGCATGGGGGTGGTAGCATCATGCTTTGGGGGTGTTTTTCTGCACATGGGACAGGGCGACTGCACTGTATTAAGGAGAGGATGACCGGGGCCATGTATTGCGAGATTTTGGGGAAAAACCTCCTTCCCTCAGTTAGAGCATTGAAGATGGGTCGAGGCTGGGTCTTCCAACATGACAATGACCCGAAGCACACAGCCAGGATAACCAAGGAGTGGCTCTGTAAGAAGCATATCAAGGTTCTGGCGTGGCCTAGCCAGTCTCCAGACCTAAACCCAGTAGAGAATCTTTGGAGGGAGCTCAAACTCCGTGTTTCTCAGCGACAGCCCAGAAACCTGACTGATCTAGAGAAGATCTGTGTGGAGGAGTGGGCCAAAATCCCTCCTGCAGTGTGTGCAAACCTGGTGAAAAACTACAGGAAACGTTTGACCTCTGTAATTGCAAACAAAGGCTACTGTACCAAATATTAACATTGATTTTCTCAGGTGTTCAAATACTTATTTGCAGCTGTATCATACAAATAAATAGTTAAAAAATCATACATTGTGATTTCTGGATTTTTTTTTAGATTGTGTCTCTCACAGTGGACATGCACCTACTGATGACAATTTCAGACCCCTCCATGATTTCAAAGTGGGAGAACTTGCAAAATAGCAGGGTGTTCAAATACTTATTTTCCTCACTGTATATATATATGTATATATATATACACACACACACATACATACATACATACATATATACACATACACACACATATATATATACATATATATATACACACACAGGCATGCAAAAGTTTGGGCACCCCTGGTCAAAATTTAAGTTGCTGTGAATAGTTAAGTGAGTAGAAGGTGAACTGATCTCCAATAAAAGGCATAAATTAAAGATTACATATTCTTTTCAACATTAAGCAATATCAGTGTATTTTATTTTGCACATTTTTAGAGCGGAAAAAAAGGAGCACCATGCAAAAGTTTGGGCACCCCAAGAGATTTGAGCTGTCAGATAACTTTTACCAAGATCTCAGACCTTAGTTAACTTGTTAGGGCTACGGCTTGTTCACAATCATCATTTGAAAAGGCCAGGTAACGAACATTTCAAAGCTTTATACATAATCTGGACTCCTCAAATCTTGCCTTGCACTCTGAAAATTAATATAATCGATGCAACAAAGCAGGAGAAGGCTATAAGAAGATTTTCTGGTAGCCATTTCCTCAGTTCATAATGTAATTAAGAAATGACGGTTAACAGGAACGGTGGAGTTCAAGCTGAGGTCTGGAAGACCAAGAAAACTTTCAGAGAGAACTCCATGTAGGATTGCTAGAAAGGCAAATCAAAACACCTGTTTGACTGCAAAAGACCTTAAGGAAGATTTAGCAGACTCTGGATTAGCGGTGCACTGTTCTACTGTGCAGCGACACTTGCACAAATATGAACTTCAAGGAAGAGTCATAAGAAAATCTTTCCTGCCTCCTCAACACAAATTTCAGTGTCAGAAGTTTGCAACTGATGCATTTTAGAAACAAGTACTGAGGACTGATGAAGCTAAAATATAACTTTTTGGCCACAATAAGCAAAGGTATGTTTGGAGAAAAAAGGGTGCAGAATTTCAAGCTGAAAAAGCTGAAAATGAAGAGGATTGCTTCTACATCAGAATAATGATCCTAAACACACCTAAAAATCCACAATGGACAACCTCAAGAGGCGCAAGATGATTACCACGGCCCTTACAGTCCTCCAACCTAAACATCATCATAAATCTATGGATATACCTCAAAAGAGCAGTCCATGCAAGACGGCCCAAGAATCAAACAGAACTAGACTTCTTTTGCAAGGAAGAATGGGCAAAAATCCCCCAAACAACAATTGAAAGAAACTTAGCTGGCAACAAAAAGCTTTTACAAGCTGTGATACTTGCCAGGGGGTGTGACTAAGTACTGACGATGCAGGGAACCCAAACATTTGCTTCGGGCCCTTTTACTTTTTTGTTATTTTGAAACAGTAAAAGATGGATATAAAAAGTAAAATTGCTTAAAATATTAAAGAAATGTGTCATCTTTAACTTTATGCCTTTTGGAAATCAGGCCATCTTTTGCTCACTTAGCTATTTACAGCAACAGAAATTTTGAACAGGGGTGCCCAAACTTTTGCATGCAACTGTATATAGATTTTTCTTTTTCTTTCTTTTCTTTTTGTGTGTGTGTGATTTGTCTTTGGCCACAGGGATGTTTGTTGGTGGTTAGGGTGGGGTTGGGTATTGGGAAGGGGAATAATGGGGGTTAAAAGTTGATTCTGTGGCATTTATGTTTTGCTTTTCTGTTTCCAGTGTAGGAATCAATAAAAAGTGTTAATCATAAAATACTAAGGTTACTGTAATAAAACCAGAGATTTTTCTTAAGGGTGAACATGTTGAAGTGTTATCCTAAAACCGTGATAAATATTAACCATTACACCCATAATCCAAATTGATTTTAGAAATGCTGCAAACATGACAAATTACAGATCAGACTTCAGACCTTCAAAAGGAGAGACAAAGCAAACAATTTAATAATTTTTCAATCTCTCTCAAAACACGAAAAGGTGTTATGTTTTTTGCATAAACAGTTTAGAATATCTTTACATTATTGTGTGTAACTAATTGGGTGTGCCATTTAATATGTAAAGAAACATAAACCTCTAACTACACATTATTTCAATATAAAAGTATAGCTTATTTAAGAAAACTTGTGTTTGTTTGTAGGCAAGTTCACAGTAGTTTAATTTACTTATTCAACTTCTGGTAAAAAAAACACTAAATGCATATTATACCTGAACCGAACTGCTGAGCATCTACAGCTGTGATGTTGTTTGTGAGTAGTGCTCAAATGTTGCGCACCACATGAAGGATAAAAATAGCCATGAGTGTGTAAACAGCAGCACCATTCATTGACATGCTGGCGCTGTGCGTGCATTTTATATATTACTTATTAAACACAGCCTTTTGTGATTCACAGAGCTATCGCACGTCTTCAAGTGGCTTTGAATAAAATGCACAAGTCATTTGAACTACTTTAATTGTGTTTTTATGGTTCTTTTAAGTCATTTTTTTTTGAGCTTGACAGGAACGAACATGACTAACACACAGTATCGGATTTGGATCGGGCTCGTTGGACCGATACGTATAAAAGCTTCAGTATCGGAGCCAATACCGATCCAGATATTGGATTGGTGCATCCCTACTTCAGTCGCACCAGGAGAATTCATCATACAGAAAACAGCATTGCAAACACCTATCTGACTGTTAGAAGTGTGAGGGTCAGAGAGGGCCCCTGTGGACCCCTAAAACCATGTCTGCATTTCTTCAGTTCAGTCTCTGCTGCTGCTTGTATGAGTTGTCATCATTCAGTAGTGACATGTGCACGTGCTAGTAACATACAGCAGAAGCTACATGCTCGCAAGCATGAAATTACTCCAGCAATACTTACAATAATACATTTAGACACTTTTAGGAGTCTCCTTCATGCACAGGTACACAAACACCTATGGAGCAAATTATCTTTGTGCACATCACAAAGAATAACAATAACAAAGTTTTTGTTTTTTTTACCCTCCAAGAACTTACAGGACATGTAACATTTTAAAATGGAAGAACTTAATTAATTGTATATATTTTGATAAATACAAAGTATATAATATTAAGTATGTTCTCATTCCTCAAATCTGAATCAAACTTCTTTCCCAGGGCAGCCATAATGTGAGCCCAACCGGAGGGTCACGTGTGTCAAACTGCAGCATGAAAATTTTGACTTCTCTATTCATCACTCTGACCTGTGACATCATCAACCTAAACTCCATGTAGACTCATGAGGGCAAGAGGAACAACATGTGACCTACTCCTGGAAACATTGCCCTCCCTCTGATTGCTCTCTCAAACACACAAATGCATGTGAAATTATTCTTCTAGCCCATTTAAGAGCAAATTGGTTCAAAGGCTATGTATATTTTAAAATTCAAATTAGTCATTATATTAAGTCATGCAGCTCTCAAACCTGTACTCCAGTCCTAATAGATCTGGTATACTCTACCTGAAACACCATCACACACTTTCATCAATGCAAAGAATCGATAACAAAGGCCCATCAGAGTGCTATCACTTCAGTGTTTGCACGCAACACAGATCGAATCACATTTAATCCAGAAACTGAAGACTTTCTTGAAAAAATATTTATATAGACTTTTTGGGGGCCAGATAACACAAACACATAAAACGAGGCAAGCTAAGAAGAGACAGAGATAACGTCTGGAACTTTCCGTAAAATCTTTGTCTGTCCTAGATTTGTCATATTCGTAGCCAAAGCAGATAATACCAGACACAGAAATGGTACTGTAACAGATCAGCCAAACAGCAGATAAAACTCAACCGCCATCCAAAAATGTGCAATAAAACTAAAGCACAGCCTCGGGGTGAGATGAGAGACAGGGAAAAAAAAGAATGGGACAGATGGAAATCTGCATAAGATTTATTTTTAATGACCTTCACTCCAGCTCAATATCACATCTGCTGTAAACCCAAAAATAAACGTCGCCACCTGATGGATGGGATAAGTTCTGCAGCATTCTTCCCCCTACATGGACTGTAAGGGCATTCTTGCACTTAGGGTCATAAATGAACACTTGCTAAGTGCTAAATAAGAGTAGAAATTGGCTAGCCAGTTGGCCATAACTTTATAAAAAAATGTAACATAACAATTAACAAAATTAAAGGGTTAGTTCAGCCAATAATGACATTTTTTACTTACCCTTATTTTTCCAAGTCTGTATGACTTGCTTTCTTCCATGGAACGCAAGAGCAGTTATTTTCAGTTAATTGACACTGCTTTTGTTCTATTATAATGAAAGTGAATGGGGACTGAGGCTGCATGTGTGTTCCACAGAAGAATGAAATCCATACAGGTTTGGAACAACAAGAGCAGCAAATGATGACTTCTCATCTTTGGGCAAACTATCCCTTTGATTCTGGACCCTGCATGTACCTTTGGTAAGAGTTCTTTAGGTGTTGGTGCAAGGGAGGGACTCTCAGATTTCTGAATGTTTGCATCTTCCTTCCTTTTCACATTCAAAATGAGCTGAGCAAGGAAGTTCTCCTGAAAACGAGTTCTCTTTCCAAGTGCCCCTGTTAGAGTGAGAGAGAGAAGCAACATTCATTTAACCATACACGTATTTCATCAATCCTTTTCTGACATGTACGTCTGGGGAATCCATCCTCTCCTTCATTCATTCATTCTTCCAATTACTTCCATCACTGCATTGCTGTTTATCCATCGTTTAATCAACTGCACAGAACATCATTTTTCTTCATGTTACATTGCCTACCTGCTATGTTAACGTCCAGTCCTGATAGATCACGGGCTGTCTGCAGATGTTCTTTGGCGCTGCGGTACTCATAGTAGGACAGGCAGGTATAACTGCACTCCAAGTGGAACTGAATTGCCAGGTTCCGGTGTGTGATGTTGGTGAACAGCTCCTCACACTTACACACTATAGAAACAGAGAGAGGATCAGGACATAAGAAGCAACATCTGCACCAGGACATTTGCTATATGAACACATATGGTCTCTCTCTAGAGGAAAATTATCAATAGGTGATTAATGTACATAAATACAGAAAGATAATTAAATAAATAAATAAATAATTCTGATTAAAGTAACGCAAACATATGACTGCACTTAAGGCTGGATGATATAGCTATAAAACGTTATCTCCATATTTTTCAGCCTTTTGATTGTTCAAACGAACAAGGAATAGTATGTAGTCATTTTATATGCACCACACGCACAATGACAGGAAATCACTCACATTTGCAACAAAATTTCACTACTACGATGCTACTAAAGTGAATATATTTGGCAACTGGCATTTAAAAATGTACATTTCCCTCAACAGTAATTGTGTAGTTTGGGCATGAAGTGTTCAGTAGTGAGATCCTTTCACAGCGTGTTGAGAGTAAAAGTTGTTCTGTGTGATGTGTGTGTCCAAGACACGATCCACACAACCATTTGTCTTTGAATATGGTCTCTTTTAATACCCAATGTTCCTTAGTCAATTATTGATCAAAAACAACTACAAAAAAAAAATAAATAATAAAAAAAAAAACTCACTGCTAAAATGATATCCTTGTGAATATTCAGTGCAGCGGTTTACAATGCACCGCTCACAAAGGCCACCGCCAAACTAAGCAACTTCCTATTGGTCAATGCTTCAAACTAAGCAACTTCCAATTGGTCAAAAACTCTTGTATTAATAAAGCTGCATATTGCCAATTTTCTTCATGATAATAAATGCACAGTGACATATTATGATTCAATAAATTGCGAGCCATCACTCGAGGGACGAGCGTCCCCGTGACAGAGTGTGCCTCAGCTGGATGCAGTTTCAATCTCTCCCCCTTAGATCTGGAAATTTGCGCAACTCATAGAAGAGGCGCTGACCGCACCGAGAAATGCCAGTTTCGGAGTTTTAAATTATTTACATATTATTTGAACATTAATAACGCATTAAATATAACTGCATTCAAGATGTGATGCCGGAGTGTTTCCTTTAAAGAGCTCCGGCTCCGCTTATTCCACAACCAGAGTGCTTCTGAATTTACTTTTTTTTTATATATATATATATCTAACTCCCTCATAATGTGCACTCTACATCACCTGAAGCTGTTTGGAAAGTTTAGAGTGCATCTGGACTGTGAGCTGTGTACTTCTTCCTCTCCTCAGTCAGGTGCAAGATGCAGTGCTGCTCTCATCATTACAGTTTAATGTGATCTCAAGTTACATTAAATGAGATCAAACAACTATTCAAAACAACAATGTTTTCTTGTCGACTTTGTCAATAATGTCGACTAATCAGCCCTAATGTTCATAGAACAACAGTATCTCACGAAAGTTAAAGTATTAGGTTTGGAAGGTACATTTTACTCATTAAAACCGCCATCATAAAATAATCTTAAAAACTTTGACTGATTGCAACAACATTTCACTCGCTTTTAGCACCACCCGCTGGATATTTTAATGGGAAACTGCAGCAAAACGTGTAACGACACATGCCATTTAATTGTACAAAAATGTTGCCACTCTCATGTACTGACCATGAGATCAGGCTGTCCATTTCTATAGTGCAGACAGATAGCAGCCAAAGTGAGAGGGCTAGAAGCATAGCACAGAAAGCTGATCAGATAAAGTTACTGTACCCACTACAACACGGTTCATTTGCAATGAGAAGTAAATAAACAAATGAATTAAATTATGATGGGTAATAAAGGGTCTTTATGCATTTTAAATTATCAGTCCATCTGTAAATCCACCATCACCAATATTACATGCATGCATTTTGAGCTAAAGGCCATTCAGCTTGAACACTGGCTGTGACCTTCAGAGTGTCCTGTGTGAAGATCTTAATGTTGTAAATTCTATACAGTGCAGATTAAAGCTACTTTAGCATTGGAAAACAACACCTTTTGCTGCATATGCAAACAGAGCTCTAAAACATTGTCAAGCATATCACATGCTGCGTTTCCCAGAATAAAAGGTTCATTTATTTTCCTTCACAAAGAGATGTAACAAACAGTGACTACCTCATGTTAGCAAAAAAAAAATCATTCATTCTGCATTTGGAATGGCAGTTGTAAAAATATCACTGAGAGCCTCCAGGATCCAGTGACTAAAATAGCTTAAATCCTATTTCTGAAATCATCATATGCAGCCTTCATTTTGTCACGTCTTTAAATGTTAAGAAAGCTTGTCATTAAAGAACAAATGTCTCTGCCTTCAGGAAGAGGGGAAAAAGATTGACACCATTAAAGGTTTTATTCTAGAAAGCAAAAGCTATGGGTCACCGTTAAGATAATCGTATTTTCATTCCCAGAATTGGAGCACTACTCTGAATACTTTATAGAAATCTCATCCATTGAATATTAAAAACCACCATCACATCTGTTCTCTTCAGATGCTCTCATAAAAGCGGTCATCTACAAACTCGTGTTTAAAATCACAGACATCGGTGGACCAGTCAAATCCCAGTGGGGGCTTGACATTTACTAACCACATTGATAAAAGTCATGGTTCAATATCCTCTTACCCATGTAGCTCACTGAATGTAAACACAAATTAAAAAATAATTCACCTTTATTATTTACTCATAAAACGCTTCATTGACTTCAAAGTCAGTGATAAATATGCAAAAATTGCTCAGACAAATTTGCCTGATACATAAAAGCTACTGAAATCTCATTTTGTTAAGCTTAAGCACTGCTGTGAAGTGAAATACAACATTTGTGGTTCATGCCAGACTGTTTATAACAACAGTTTTGCTAAGTTTAGTGATGGATTTAGTGTACTCTGGCTCTCAGCCACAACAGATCTGCATCAGATTCTGCTCTTGATAGTCTCAATTTCTTCCATTAAGAGCCCCATAACAACATCTGGTCATCTGGTTGGCTATAGCAACCAGAACAAAGAGTCTGCATTTCAGATATCCCATTCCAAACAGCTGAGCCAGTTAGATTAAGAACAAAGCAAACCTGTATAGCTGTTTGAGTAATGAATTTAACAGTCCAGAGGATTTGAGAGGCAGGTGTGTTGATTGTTTAGATGTGGCCATTCCTGCAGCAAATTGTTACCCAGAGGCCAAAAGACTGTTTGTTTGTTTGTGTGTGTGTGTGTGTGTGTGTGTGTGTGTGTGTGTGTGTGTGAGAAGGGTAAAACAGTCAGGTAAGGATGGGCATTATCGACAACACCAACACAAAAGCAAAATCATAATCTACAACAAATCTAGATTTCATATGACATAATGGAATAGTTAAAATAATTCATTTATTTCATATGATTTAATGGTGTAAAGTGCACTTCTGCTGTAGCACTACAAACCTTCCATATCTATATTATTGTGGAAAATCAATCTTCAGCATTCACTCTAGTCCAAACAGAATTGCAAAAAAATTTATAAAAGTTTCCAATCAGGTTTCTTGAACACAGATTTTGTTCTTATAAGAGTAAAATAAGGGGAAAAAAATGAAAAACTGAGAGCACTTTCAAACTATATTACATTTGGCTTTAACCGATAAACTGATTTTTTCACCTAAAAATCTCCAAACATTTGAATCTGAAGCTGACAAAAGTAGGACCCGTCTTAACACAAATAAGAAAAGGATGATTCGTTGTTTGTCTCATGGAAACCCTTTAAAAACCAATTAGGAATGACTTTGTCATTAGTGTTAGGAGAGTGTTTTGAACAAAAACTCATCAAGACTAAAGTTGCAAAAAGTTACAGATTAAGCTTTAGCAGTTGGAGACAAATTCAATTTTTTGATATGTGTGAAGGGAATATTAGATATTGTTTGTTCTTTCTGATCAATCAACACTGCTTCACAGTTTTAGTAATCAGTGAACAACTAGAAGTTCATCAATGCTAATTTGAAATCTGCAGGCTCTTTATGACATTACGCTTTGGCGAGTTGCTCTTATAAACCCATGAATACTGTTCATTTGATCAACTACGAATGCTAATCAGGATTGTTTAAAAAGTTGGGACATACAGTAACTGTTGAATAATGGAGAAATGTTTCTTTCAGCTTAATTACCGTTTCCGTTTTTTGAATAATATAACAGTTAAAACAGACTGCATGTTCTGTTGAATAATGAAGAGTTGACCAGTATAACTAGTTTCAACAAAGTTACAAAACTTCGACACTAGAATATGTATTAAACAGTGACACCGAGGGAGTTCTCTCTCATGTAATTCCATACAAAGTTTTTTTGTTGTTGTTTTGTTTGTGTTCTGAAGACTGCAAAAGGCAAACCTATCACTCAAAATTAGTTTCTCTCCAAAATGGACAAAAACGTACAATAAACGTAGTCCATACAACTTCTTTTGAAAGGCTATCTTTCAAATATTATGATATATGAAAAACTTTGTGTATGGAAAAGGAAATTTGATTCATTCATAAAAAAAAACAAATCTATTGCATTTACGAGAACATATGTTTGCATGGAGGTAGAAGTGCAGTGCACTCAACGGAAAAGGAGGCGACACTGCACACTAACGTGACTGGTTTTAGAATGTATCATCAATTCACCAGGTTTGAATATGCAAACATAAAGGAGATTTCAACATTTTGAGCAGTCTGTGGGGTGAGAATAAGAGGCCCAAAGTATACTTCAAAAACATTTACAACAAACACTTGCAAATTGACTCTTTTCAAGACTCGTTTTCAAATTATTCCATAATATTCCCCTCGCCTTCCTTTGGTCAGTTTTGAGTAGAATACTTCTGAAATGTAATCAGGTACTGGTTACAATTTTTTTGGGATGAAAATGGAATTAAAAACATTTGTTGTGGTGTTTTGTTTTTAAAGAGAAAAAAAAAAACAGCAGAAAATCTTAGCAGAAACCGATCCTTTAAAATCCAGTAAGAGAAACTCGTATGGAGAAATAGCAGTTTATGTTGCACATTAATGTCAACAAAATAATTTCGGTGCATCACTACAAATTACACAAATTATTCAAAATTATAATCAGTTACGTAATCTCTTAGAACACATTTTTAGGCTTCCCATTTCATATTTTCTTCCCATTTCATATTTTCATGAAAATCTAATTATTAATTTCAAATGTATTAACTGTCAATTAACACTCCTTTTATTAAACTTTAGTAAACAAAATCAAACAGAAATGTGCTATTTGTCAGTATTTTAAAAGTTCATAAAAACCATTGTTACTCAAGATGGAGGACAATGAGAACATGCTTTTATTTTTAATTTGAAAAGATTTGTTATTAGGAATTTAGTAATCGGAAAATGACTTTATTATGCATCTTATGCAATAATGAGAAAATGTCTCTAGATATGTAGACACATAAGATTTGTACCTCATAATTATTCATGAAGGTACTGTATGGACCTATGACAGGCGCTTTTCTGACACAATTTACATGGTGCAAAAGCACAAAGTTCCATAGGACCAACACCTCTGAAATGTTTGTTTGCAACATGTGTTTTTTTTTTAGAAGAGTATCTAGAATGATAGACAGATGAATGAAGGCTTGTTTAAAATGCATTGTATTTGCACCCTGAATCAAAAATAAACAGTTTGGCATTTATTTTTTGCATTAATTTAATAACTAATCTAAAACAGAAACCACATGTACAGAGTGTATTTGTGAATTGCATCCAAGACCGGTTATCCTAAGACAGACCACTTGTATTAAAATGGATGGGAGAAATTGGAACGCCCTATTTTGCAGATGTAGAAAAGGAAGTCCCACCTTAAAGTTAAATGAGCTGATCAACTTACATACATAGATGCAACATCGCCTGTCAGACAACTCGAGAGTGTGCATGCGCATTAGCAGGACCAGCCTAAAAAAAAAATAGTGTTTCTTTTTTCTTCTTTTTTTTCTCCATGATCTGAGCTAAAAGGACAATTTATGATACCATTGTTGTCAGATTAATCTACTCTTTTTAAACATGTACTTTGATTGTAATCTTTACCAAACCGATTTGGAGAATTTGGTCTTTCCCCATTCAAGTAGATAGGAGCTGTACTTTTATGCCACTTGATTCCAAAGAAAAAAGCTGAATGGGTGCATTCAAAAGATGGATGCCGATGTGCCTTGTAAATGCACTTTTTTTAAATTTAGGAGAATAATTTGTAAATTACACACTGGTTACTGCCTTTGGCTGATTGGTGATGTAATCAAGAATGTTATCATGTAATCTACAAAAATGTAACTAATATAATTATGCATCTTATAAAATTAAATGTAATACAATTACTTGATTTATTTTAATAAACAAACAAATAGTCCCACCCCACACTCACACCATTAGTTTAGGCAATCTTGCTGTGTCTGGCTGGTCTGGCCACTTAAACAGAAAAGTTTTGATAGTACCACAGTGTGTAGACTTTTAGGTAAAATCAACCAACAAATATGAGCAATATGAAAAGCTATTTGACATCGAATTACAGCTGTAACTGTATATTTACATTTAAATCTGCCTAAAATGCTTGAGGATGAGCTGTCAAAGTATCGGTTAAAATCTCAACAATTCTCTGTGAATGGCAAAGGATAGCTTTTGACACTCAATACTGAAACTGACATGCCACCTCACCAAGGTGGTATGCCAGCTTTGAAAGTTTCAAAACACCATTCGGCAAACAAACCCTAGCATGCCATGGGGACACAGCAGGTCTGTTGAAGCAGATCCACTCATCAACGCACAAACAGCGAGAGAATGAAGATAGAATTATCACCTCTATCCTCTTCTAAATATCGCTTCTTAACATCTTTACCGATTATCTACAGTATATTGGGGGCGTAGCTGATGCATGTCTGATTAAAAGACAGCCCAGGAAACTCATTCCAAAGGCACAGGAACCCAATTAATATGCTGCTTTGCTGCAGAGCACATCATTTGGACACGATTCACTGGTGAATTCACATTAACATCCAAATTCTTCAGAGGAATGAGTCTACATCCTGCCACAAGAGCAATGCAATCTTGAGACTTTTTTTTTTCGCTTTTCCTCTGACAACATTTCAAGGGTGTCTGCAATAAATTCTCTGCTTCACTTCACACAAAGAATTACTAGGAAATTGCAGCCTCATGTTTGAGGGTGAGACCTTAATTGCATCGAGATGTTGGATTGTTTGATACATTCTTTATTGTGTCTTCATACTGAAGTATTTCCTTCCATGTATGCATCAACATAAACAGAACAGCCTGTCAGTCATAAAGCCTCCTTATATATATATATATATATTTTTTTTCTCTCCAAAGGCACTAGCAAACATTTTCATTCACTTGTCCAACTGAAAATCCCATTTACACAACTCTAATATAAAGTAATGTGGTGGTGCAATGGTACAGCGGTGGTTTCAAATGCTAACACCATGGTACACGGTACTACTAACAGTTATCTCAAATAAAAAAAAAAATTGACTTAATTTGCATTATTACTACTGGATTTAATTAAGTTAATGTTACTCTGTATACCCTAAAGTTGTCATTAATAAAAACAATCAAGAGGTCCTAATTAAACAATACTTGAAGTTATGTTTTGGAATCCTAACAAACATACAACAACATTAAAACCACCTGCCTAATATTGTGTAGGTCCCCCTCATGCCACCAGAACGGCGCCAACCTGCATCAGAGTATAGCATTCTGAGATAATATTCTTTTTACCACAATTGTACTGAGCAGTTATCAGAGTTACTGTAGACTTTGTCAGTTCAACCAGTCTGGCTATTCTCTGTAACCTCTCTCATCAACAAGGCATTTCCATCCGCAGAACTGTAAATTGTAAATTCTAGAGACTGATGTGTGAAAATCCCAGGAGATCAGCGGTTACAGAAATACCCAAATCAGCCCATCTGGCACCAACAATCATCCATGTGATTATCTAATCAGCCAATCTTGTGGCATCAGTGCAGTGCATAAAATCATGCAGATATGGGTCCGGAGCTTCAGTGAATGTTCACATCAACTTTCAGAATGTTGAAAGAATTTGATCTCAGTGATTTAGAGCGTGGCATGACTGTTGGTGCCAGATGGGCTGGTTTGAGTATTTCTGTAACTGCTGATCTTGTGTGATTTTCACACACAAATGTCTCTAGAATTTGCTCCGAATGGTGCCAAAAACAAAAAATGTATGATCCTTAAACGTTGCAATTTTTTTAGTTGGTAGCACCTGAATCCATTCTAAAGATGGCCACCAGTGCACTGACTTTCTTGAAAGACATTTGATACTATCCAATGCCTACTAGAACTCAATTAAAATTACTTAAATTTACCTAGCAACTAGTTAATTGTACTTAAGCAATTAAGTTCACTTTACTCGAGCCAAATAAGTAAAACATGCAAACTTAACAATATTAGGTCAATTTATTCGATTTTGGAACTGAATGATTACCATAGAAATACCACAGAATTACATGGTAATCCAATTTATTCAAAGAACATATATAAAAAAACCAAAAAGTTAACATGATAAAAAAAAAAAAAAAAGATATTATTATAGTACCAAGTCCAAATAAAATGACAATATTTTGCACTTTGTAGTTGGTGAAACAAGTAAATATATTTCTCATGTTACTTTCTTATTGTAAGTAAATATATAAATATATTTATATATAGATCACATACAAATCCAGTCTGAGTGTGAGGACTCATGGAGAGCCATTTGAATAGGAGTGTCGTGTCCTGTCCAAAGTGACATAATCCTAAAGACTGTGAAATCCTGTTCCAAAACATCCAAATCCTTCTGAAAATATGACAAAAAATTTAAATGGTCCATATGAAAAAATGCAACAGCCCAAACCCCAAGTGAAATATAAAAATACACTTAATAGGATTTATACATTTTTACATTATTATTTTTACCATGCCTTATTTATTCTTTAAAAAGGAATATTCTCAATTCAATACAAGTTTAGCTTGTCAGCATTAGAGACAATTATTGGAAACCTGTAATGTATCAAACAGGGATGGCAATTATAACTGTCGTGATGAAGACAGTATTCCGTGTTTTCATGGCATGTTTCAGAAGATGAAAGAAACATTTCCACAGTATTCGTCCAATCACTGTTATTGTAAATGGTGCAGCGACTCTCACGTCTAAGCATTTTTGGGAGGAACCTTGTTTTTTCTTTTTGATTCTCTCATGAATAAAAAAATATTCTCAGTACATTGCTGGCATTGGAAACACATTTCATTTAAATGTGGTGAGGCTTAGGTTTATAGCTTACATATGAGCCATTCATTGATTACCGTGGTATTTTGAAACACTGAAGTTAGACCTGGAATTTAGACTCTTAGACGGTCATCTAAGAGTAAGATTTTGTACATTAATTTTTGATTGTTCTAATAAAGTTTATATTTGATGTGTCATTTTATTTCTATATTTAGATTTAAGTGTAGATTTAAATACTCTTTAGTTTAAATTAGATTTCAAAACAAAAGAATTTAGCCCTTGGAATTAATTTATGAAATGGAGGTAGTCTAAATGTGGGCATGAAACATTACATTATTTCACGCCTATGTAAATTTACTATTACACCATATCTATTCCTTTTTAGTGTTATTAGTGCTCTCTTATTTCTTGTTTTGTGCTTCGTTAATACACCCAAATGCAATATCACAATGATTTTATGAGCAGCTATGGGTAATATTACTACCAACATTTTAGGCATTCTAAGTGTTATTATTAGTTCTATTGCTTTTTTGTTATTTATATTCGAATGTATTAATTTTACTCATTAAGTAATGAAGACAAACAAAAAAAGGTATTGGTAAAACATGCATCTAAGGGTTTTCGACGATTTGATTGTGAAAATATGCCGTAATTTACACATCCCTAGCCGTTGTGTTGTTGAAAATGTATTACTGATTTCACTGATCCAGCTAGATGTTAAAATATTGTCAACAATTTTGGCTAACCGATTAAGTTATGACATCTCTTATACATATAAATCACATGGGGTTTATTCGTGGGAATCGTAGCTCTTCTCATAACATCAGGCATTTCATTCATCAGTATCATGTGGTCAGTGGCAAATGATCAGACTCCAGTCACTGCCATCTCACTTGATGCCGAAAAGGTGTTTGATATGGTAGAATGGAATTATCTTAAGATTTTTTTAAATTTATGGGTTCGGGAATATTTTTATTGGTAGGATTAAGTTACTTTATAGACACCAGGTAGCAGCGGTACAAAAGAATGGATTAATTTAAGATTATTTTACTCTGGATAAGGGCACCCTAACCACTTTTAGCCATGCACCTTCCAGTGGCCCAAACAGGGCATTAAGTATTTGGGTATTTCATTCCCAGCAAATTTGTGTGATTTAGTTAGAGTTCATTTTGACCCTTTAATAAAAAGGTTTAAGTGATGTGGGCAGGTGGGCTTCATTACATTTATCTATGATTGGGAAGGTTAATGTTATTCAAATGAATTGTGTTCCAAAATTCATCTACCTGCTACAGTTTCTCCCTATAGATTCTCCCAAGCAATTTGATAGCATAATGAAGTCCTTCATTTTTAATGGTAAATGTCCCAGATTACATTTCAGTAAGTTGCATAGGCCGATTGACAAAGGTAGGCTAGGTCTACCCAAGATTTAGTTTTATTATTATCATTGGACACTTCCAGCTGAGAGAGCCCTCCCTGGTTTTGTAATGGACAGGAAAATCTTGCCCCCATTATGCCATTGCAAAGCCTATAAAACTAAACAGATGTTATGTTACACCCAGTTCTCGCATTTGCACTCGGTATGGACAAAAGTGTCCATTGTTTAATTCGGACATTTATTTAAATGTTGCCTCGAGCATATGGCTAAACCCAAAATTATGTATTAATAAGTCTCCTTTCTGCTGGTCAGACTGGATTGAGGTTAATACATTGAGTGACCTATATGAGTGGTGTTGAGATCCTTTGAAAATGTTTTTTTTGGGATTCCCAGATCTCAGTTCTTTAGGTATTTACAGCTGAAGATTGAGACACAACCCATGTTTTTTGTGGTGTGTTAAGATCCAAGAATTTTATGTGTGACTCACACATGTGCCCCAGACACTGTATTTTAGGCAATGGGCGGTCATCAATAAAGCGAATAAACACACAAAAAATGGGTTGTTTTAAGGGGATGGCAGTCGGTTGGAGTACCCCACTTTCATGATAGGGAGGTTGGCAGCTTTCAAAGAGGGGTCATCTAGAAGACTGGGAAATTTGGATTGGGAAATGGGGCACATATTTGCCATTCTTGGAGGGCTCTCAGGGTGAGGCAGTGGAAATAGATGTGTAGTTATTAGTGTGTGGGAATATTTTATATATATATATATACACACACACAAATTTTGTTTTGTGTATGTGCTCATGTGTGACCACAGAGGTGTTTGTTGAGAGTCAGGGTGGGGTTGGGAATTGGGAGGGGTGTTAGTGGGGGTTAAATGTTGATTCTGTGTGTGTATGTATATATATATATACATATATGTTTTAAATTTTCTTTGTTTGATATGTGAATCAATAAAAAATAAAATTACAAAAAACTGGAGGATTTAGATTTCCTCATCCTGTAAAACAGGAGTTATCGACCCATGCTGCTCCTCTCTCTCCCATTTCTCAAACACCCACACCAAATTCATTGGTGTGATCACAAGTGAGACATATGCCACATCACACCTACACATATAAACATCAACAATCTGATAAGAGCAGACACACACACACCTTTATTTGCAGTGGTGGAAAATTCCCTCAACTCTGATTGCTTTTAATATTGAGCTCATTTTATTTGCAATACCCTACCCCAAACCTTTAATATTTTTGTACATTTTAATAAAGACCATAAACAAGTCTCTTTTTTAGGCTTTCATCATGAGAGAAGTTGGAATTAGGGTTAGGAATCTTTAGGCACCGGATGATTTGATTCCATTTCGATCCAAGCAGTCGAGAACGGATGCCAAAAATATACTTGATGTATCATTTTTTTACTGAAATATCACAATAAACACTGGTCTTCACAAATTAGATCTGTATGACTGTTTATTTCGATTTAGGTAGTCACAATCTGATTCCTGAAAAATCCCAAAATGCATTACTTTTTCCAGCGACAGATCAGGAAGTAAATCTTTGCTGAGTTGGCTTGTTTTCCAGAGTCAGTGTAAATATTCTGCATAAATGTCATCCTAAATTATTCCAATTTGAAAAAGTGGGGATAATGGAGGGTGCATTAGCATTAGGTCTGCAAACAATAACAAAACCTGTCCCAACACAAATTTACTGACTCTGTAAATCACATGCACCGTGAAACATCATAAAGTCACTCCACTTTTGACGTGTTGCTATCAGTCTAAATTCATATATCATCAGCTCATACTGATGGCACAGCTGACTTGGCATTTAAATAACCCCCCCCACACACACACAAAAACAACCACCACAGCTCAGAGTTGTGGAATATCCACAATACCCCCAACTGCTAAGATTTGTTCTTCCTTAAAAATGACCCACTTAATAAGAGCTGACAGCTGTGTCATCACTCCACTAAAGAGTGGCTTACGTTGCTGGCATGTGTCTTCAGCGGTTGAAGTGACATCAGTCTATGAAGAAATCTGAACCTATGCAGCACACACCCCAATATGATGTCAACCAGTTTAAAACACACAACATAGCAATGATGATACAGGTTCAGGGAGAACTGAGAAACATTTAGAAAAAATATATATTTGGTGTTTTTCAACTCAAGGCGGCTTACAAGCATATACATATCTATCTATCTTACAATGCTAAGCTATCCAACCAAAAAATATATAAATAAAATGACAGAAAATGTTTACAATGCACTGTTTTGGAATCCAACATTCTTCCAAATTTCCCTATAAGCTTTTTTGCAATTAATTCAGCTCCAAGCGCATGCAAACTTCATTTTGTAGATCATTTCAGACTTTGAAATGTGTTTTTAAAATTAAAGCTTTGAATTTACCCATTTGCTTAATGGGACAATTAACCAAAAATATGACAATTCTGTAATAATTTCCTCACCCTCGGTTTGTTCCAATCCGACATGATGTTTTAGTGGAACACAAAAGGAAATTTTATGCAGAATGTTAGCCTCAGTCACCATTCAAATGATAGAGTGAAAGTGAATGATGACTGAGGCTAACATTTTGCTTAACAAGTCACAGGTTTAAAACAACATCAGGGTGTATTATTAATAATGACAATTTAGCATTAACTAGCCCTTTAATGTGCAGACTCCGTTCAAACGTCATTTGTCCAATGGTGAGGTGTCCTATGGATTTTAAAATCAAAGCTTTTTGTGATGTCACTATAATATTTGCACTATGAGAAGGCAATTTCCGTTACTTCCTATAGGAAATGCAAGTTTATTTGATATTGTAACAGGTAGAAAGACTATACAACTGTATGTGAACATGTTCCCTTGCCTTTCTCTATGCAGCTGAGTGCCAGGTTGAAGAGCTGTGGGGATCTTTCCTCCAATATCTGCTGATGTAGAGTGACATATCTCAGCGTCCACCAGGGCAACAGCTATTCACACACGCACATTGAGAGAGAGAGAGACAGAAGACAGAAGACAGTTTAATTAAAACACATTCATTCTGAGCAAGGTTCTCTTCATAAGTGTTTTTGTACACTTATGTTCTGGGTATGCAATCTCTTATGCACATTTCTAAGAAGTATGCATATTGTGATTGAGACAAATTACATCAGCACATATAGAAGAAAGCTACCCTCAGCTATGTAAAAGAATTCAATCTTACCAGATCAAAAAAACGAATAAACACAAAGCCCATATGAAAGTATATGGCAAGTAAAAAATTATTTATTATGGTTGAACCTATTGAGTACTTGATGTATAGTGACACTTCACATCAGAGTATAGCTGCACAGTAGCATTACAGTTGTGGTGTTTGATACATTATACTGAAGCAAGTAAACATGATTTCCGAACACTATAATATGATTACCCAATAATTTCAGGATAAGTAGCATTTATTTGTCATATCTGGAGAGTAAATGATGTGCACTTTCACTCACAGATGTGGTTATATATTTAAAAATGTAATTTTGAGTACAGTTCAGTGTACAGCAATTGGTAACATACAATCCTTAAATCTGTATGCTACTATACCTCCCCCATATTACCAGGGTCTAAATATATGTGTGTGTGTGTGTGTGTGTGTCAGCATGTTTGACACGCTGTGTGCGTCTTAAGTAATCGTAGCGCAAACATTTCAACTCCTGTGCTTGAAGTTGTATGAGACAGGGAAATAATAAATATATAAAAGCATTAGTAACGCCCTTCTTCCCACATAAATATTCACATAAAGAGATGCACAGAGAAGCATAAGGGTTCTACAACACGTGCAATTACTTCATCATTATAGACAGTTATAACATTGACATATAAACATTTCAGACAAGTGACCCCAAACTTTTAAACGGTAGTGTATATCTCACACACACTAGGTGAACTGTGTTTGTGTGTATGCATAAATAACCCTATTTCAACTGACAACTTGAAACAGTGATCCTTGTGTCAAGAATTATAACTTTAGTCATGCTGAAGACAATATTTAGGGTTTCTTAGAATGTCAGCACCATCTATCATCTACCTAAAACAACAAATTAATCAATAGCTGGCATTATTGATGGACTGCTCCTGTGGAAGTGGGCCATATAAGTCCTGTGACATTACAATTAGCACAATTGATGTCCATACTGGGCCTGTCAGTGTAAGGTTAGTAAGGGCGTTACTTTACTTGCTATAATGAGCTACCAGGAGCTTTAGAACACAGCAGAATCTTTATTTATGGCCAAAAGGTCGAATTTATTTCAGCAACTTCAGTATGACATCAGCATGTTCAATTACAAGGACTGTTTTCTTGGAGTTTAAGTGGCTCACACAATGAGACAACAGTGGAGACACTGTGTTCATGAATTAGCCCTCACAAGGTTCAACTTTTTGGTTATGGTCATATTTTTCCCCACCTTTTTGGCCTACCAGAACCACCTTACCCATTGTAAGAATATGTAGGCCTATTGTGAAAAATGTTATTTCAGAGATCACTTCCTCTTATGTCATTAAATTAGTGTTAAAGAGTTGGCCAAAGTCCCACTGGAGCAAAGCATCAGAGAGTTAAAAAAAGCAAATGTCTTTATTTTGACTTGCACTTTATGTGCAAGTATAAGTAATCCATTCATAGGTTGACTTCTTGAACAGTGTGTAAAATGCAATTTCAAAACATTCTGTCTGTTTCAGCAGTCTGACATACCAACTTCTGGCTCAGCCACTAGTGTGAGTTTGTGGCAAAAATAATGGCAAACAGGTGGAGTGTTTGTAAACCGAACATTACACATTCCGTTTGGTGCCACCAACGGTGCAGAAATGACACGCTTCACCTTTAAGCGTTTTCAAAAGTGGATGGTTTTTGAAGCATAAATGCAGGAATTTAAATTTAGATTAATGAACATGAAAGACAATTCCCTGGGAGTCAATCCATGACAATGCTCAATGCTCTAACAGTTCAGAGATAAAAACTAATCATACAAGATTTTGGGGGGGATTCATATAACACATGAATATGGATCAATCTGAGACTCTTGCATACACAAACATTAAGCACACAACCGATCCATTCTAATGATCCAGTGAACTGTAAATTATGGCTGAGGCTTTGGCGCGCACACACACACACACACACACACACACACACACACACACACACACACACACCCCAAGCCAAAAAGGAATCCAGTCACGAATTCAGTCCCATTTCCGACAGCCTTGTAGTTATTCTTAATTTACTTTCTCAGTAATGCAAGCAGAAGCATGGAGTAATGACCTCGGACATACAGCGCGAGAGAAAAATTAAAGGGACTTCGAAAATAAAATTTGATCATAATTTACTCAAGCTCATGTTGCTCCAAACCCATATGACTATCTTCCATGGACCAAAAAAAAATGTTTAAAATAAAAAGAATTTAGGCAGAATGTTAGGCATGGAAAGCTTCAATGATCAATCACTTTCAATGAATGAATGAGAAATAAAAAAAAGATTAAATTAAAGTGATCATTGAAGCTTTCCGTGCCCAAAATTTCCTTTTGTGTTCCGTGGAAGAATTCGTAAGCGTTTAAGAACATCATTAGTGTAAGTACATGACACATTCATTTTTGAGTGAACTATCCCTATAAACAGATATGGCTCCTTATTACCCACACACACATACACACACACACACACACACACACACACACACACACACACACAATGCAGAAAGCTGTATCTAACCTGTAGGCTCTCCAGTTTGGCTGTGCAGTGGACGAGTATGACTCTGGTCAGCAGCAGTAGGAGGGGGTTGGACACAAGACTGTAGACAGACTCTCCATCTAGCTGAAGACTGGACAACATAGCCGAGTTTAGAGCTGCAGGCTGCACATAAAATGAGAGATTATATGTTTTCTCCAGTTTTACACAATTTTTCTACTAAAATGCACTTTGTTTGCAATTCATTCATTATGACTTACACTCACGGAGCACTTGATTATTTTTATTTTTTATTTATTGTCTAATCAGCCAATCCTGTGGCAGCAGTGCAATGCATAAAATCATTCCGATATGGGTCAGGAGCTTCAGTTAATGTTCACATCAACCATCAGAATGTAGAAAAAAAAAAAATAAAAGAATCTCTGTGATTTGGACAATGGCATATTTGTTGGTGCCAGTTAATAAAGCACAGAGAAGAGAGAAATTCATGGGTGATTTTTTAAAACCCCTTTTTCAAAGGTGACATGTGGAAACTTGATATGAGCTGCAACTGTCAGCAAAAATGAAACAAAAATTAATGAAAATTTAAGAGATTGAGATTCCATATTAACATAATGGCTTTACAGGAAAAACAATAGTTTCTGCCAACATCATTTTGGCAGAAACTATGGTTAGCATGCTAAATTTTTATAAGGGCATACTTACAATAAAAACCTAAAACGTCTATCCACAGGCACACAATATTCAAGAATCAAGGCTTTGGGGGCCTGGGTAGCTCAGCTTGTATTGACTCTGACTACAATCCCTGGAGTCACGAGTTCGAATCCAGGGTGTGCTGAGTGACTCCAGCCAGGACTTCTAAGCAACTAAATTGGCCCGGTTGCTAGGGAGGGTAGAGTCACATGGGATAACCTCCTCGGGGTCACGACTAAGTGGTTCTCGCTCTCAATGGGGCGCGTGGTAAGGGGGTTGTGCGTAGATCGCGGAGTAGCATGAGCCTCCACATGCTGTGAGTCTCCGCGTTGTGATGCACAACATGATAAGATGCACGGATTGACTCAGAAGCGGAGGCAAATGTGACTTGTCCTCTGCCACACGGATTGAGGCGAGTAACCGCACCACCACGAGGACTAAGAAGTGGGAATTGGGCATTCCAAAATTGGGGAGAAAAGGAGATAAAATTAAAAATTATAATTAAAGAAAATAAATTATCAAGAATTTATTTTTTTCCCCTTTTAGCAGATTAAATTTCTTTAGATGATAAAAATACCAGACATCAACAAATTATCTTGAATCCTTCCACAGCTTCCCATCCATGCATCTCTTTCCCTCTTCCTCTACATGTGCATTGTTCTCAGGATAATTTAGAGGGCCTGTGCTCTCTAGGAAATGGCTGATAAATCAGAAGCTTTAGAAAGGTGAGAGACAGCAGAAAGTCTCTCACATACACACATAGTGTCTCTCCAGGGATCTATGTGGGCTCAGTGGGGCATTATGGAGAACAATCTCTTCACCTCTGCATAATTAGGAACCCTAAGAGGTTTCATTAGCAGCTCTACAGCCCTCTACATGCACTCATTATACAGGGCACTGGCCTGACCGAGGTTGCCATCTCCTATTACATCCATCTCACACACATACATCCCACTCAATTTCACAAAAGCAAATGGTCTCATTCTCACTCTCTCACATACAGTACACATTAAAAATGTGCTGATGTTCACAACTACTGCATAACCCAGGGGTTAAGACCCTCATAGCCCCTAGAGATCAATTAAATGTCTAATTACACAAGCAATCACAATCTTCATCAGGCTACTATGAAAAAACATATTGGTTTAAAGTTTTAACTTGGAGTTTGAGTCCATGTCAGATTTGAGGCGATCTGTATGCTAGTGCTTAAATAGTTAACATGAATTTAACATTATGATAAGAACGGCATTAACCAAAAAGTACCATGGCATTCCCATGTTTTTGTTTTGTTTTTTCATTCCACAATACTCCCATGGTGTTCTACCATGTGCGTATCATGGAGAACTATGTAAATACCATAGTGATTAATTAGAGTAAACATTCAGGGCCATGTACCATGGAACTGCCACAAATATTTTTTTGAAAGGGAAATATGAACATCCATTTATTTTTCAGTATTGAAATAAACCTACACAAATCTACATCTACAATTGGAGTGTTTCACAATCAATATGTCTGGAACCGGTTAAGATAAACATGATTCAAGTAATGGCATATGAAACAGAGGAATACATCAAATTTCTTTCAGCACCTGAGACTGGTTGTGTATGTGATCTCTGGTGCATCATGGTACCATACCTGTAAGAAGTTCTGAAGCAAAGTCTCAGGCAGAAAATCAGAGACATGGAGATCAAGTGGCGGGCCGGTCCAATTGCTCTGGGCAAAGAGGTTCAGACACCCCACAGCCAACACCAGCAGAACGGTCTCTCTAAAACAGATGAGATTGAGTTCAGAATCAAGCAGGTTAATAAGCTGATCTAAGAACAGGCTTTGGATTTGTAAGATAACATTAGACTAGTCATCAATGTAACAACATGGACTGATAGTAACACCATACTGTCTGGTTTTATTGGCCAACACACTTTAGATGTAACAGTCTCATTCTGTAATAAGGTTACTTATTACAGAATAACCATTACTTCAGTGCAATTTTTAATATTCTCATACAGTTCTCTGTGGGCCAAAAACACAAGAAGTGTGTGTCCCTTAGAGAAGGGTATATTGGGCTAAAGGCTCCAATGATTTTATTTTCTCCCAAAACACTAAATAGCAACAAAAACTACTACAGCACTACCTAATCACATGTTTGTCACTATACATTGGAAACATTTTCAATTACTGTTCAGTAAGTGAAAGGATAGTATTTTGGGTAAAAAGCCCCCATGTTGTAGGGGCTAAAGGCCCCTATTAAACACATTCCTTTCCTTAAGTGGGGGGAATAGATTTGTTATGATTTTTTTGAGATGTAATTGTAAAGGGATTAATGGGAAAGGAGGCAAGAACAGGCTTGACAATATAAATAATAGATAGATAAATAAAATATAGTCCTGTTGTACCCTATTTTCCTGCTTTAAAGGACATTGTTTACTCACCCCTGTGTTGTTATAACTCAATATGACTTTCTTTTCTTAACATCGGGAGAAATTGTGAAAAAAATGTGTGCTCCGTGATTTCATGCAAATGGCAGTTTATGGTGACAACCTCTTCAAGCTTCAAAAGGACACAAATGTATAATTCAGAAGTCTAATAAATTATTTCATGAGACTCATGATTGTAATGAAAGCATATGATAAGGTTTGGTGAGAAACAAATCAAAATCGAATGTATTATATATTGAAAATATTTGATGGACTGTTACTCTGTGCGTTCATGAGACTGCACAGGACCAGTAGTTCACGCAGCCCGCTGATGAAATGGGGCGTTTAAGTTTAAACACGTTTCATCTAAAAACAGGTCTGCCACAGCGATGCTAAGAACAGAACATAGCTGCACACAAACCAGAGAACCGAACTTACAAAACATGTATGAAGAGTTAGTAGTCCAAGAATAGATGCATTTCTATGCCCATCCTTATTTTAATTTTTTTTTAGACTGAGTCCTCGATCAAACTGAAAGAGATCTGAAAACTTAATCAGTTAACAGCTTGACCATGAACAGGATTCATGAATGAATGGAACTCTTAAGGGAACTGGTCTCAGGACAGTTTGAAGTGCACCTTATATTCATCCTTCCCCTGTATACAGCCTCCGATGGCAGCATTTTGTTCTGTCATTCTTAAAAAAAAAAATTACGCCATGCCAGCTTCTATGGCTATATTCAGGAGCCAGGTTTAGTTATTAAAATTGAGTTAAATAAGGTGTTTAAGATCAATTTTTCCTAAACTAAATTTGGATTCACTTGGTTAAAAACCTTTTCAAAAGTATCAACTGAATAATACAGGTTCCTCAGATGTGTAGAAGTATGACAGTCTAGTAAAATATATTTAATGGTTAGTGGGTTCTGACAAAAAGGTGAATTTTCTCCTAATCGTAAAAATTGGTGCGCGAGTCTTGTATGTCCCATCCGGCATTGTGTGTAAATGACTTGATCCCAGCAATTAAAAGGGAACACATTTCTTGTTCCAACAACAAGATTTATTTTTATGTATACATTCAGAATTGGTTTCAGATCTGTGGAAGGTATAGGGCATTTTACTGGTTTGGTAGATAGTGCTTCTCTGGCAGCTCTGTCTGCTTGTTCATTACCGGAGATTCCAGATTGTCCAGGTACCAACAGAAAATTATATTAAAACTCTTTGCTTCAAGAGATGACAGTTTTATTAAACTCTTCACAATTGTTGGGTGATCAGTTTTAGTAGCTTCAAGACATGTTTTTGAGTCAGTTATTATTAAAAATGTTTTTTGTGGAGCAGTCTCAAACTTCATTGCCAGTAGTAGAGCATTTGCCTCTGCAGTGAAGACTGAACTTTGGTCAGGGATGTGGATACCCTGGCACAGTTGGTTTGTTGCAAAATCTGCAGCCACTTTATTTCCAGATTTAGATCCATCTGTGTATATTGGAATATGTTGTGAGTATACTGCTCTTATGTCCAGAAATTGTTGATGGAAATCATTGGATGTATTTTGGATTTTTGGTTCCTTGTTAAATCCAGATGGATTTTAGGCTTTTTGAGATCCCATGGAGGAATTTTGCAGAAATGTATCTGTTCCAAACAGTTTAGATCCACTTTCAGATTCTCCAGATGGGTTTTTAAAAATGTAGGCCAAATGGACAAATGGATTTCTTTTCCATATATTGTTGAATACTGAATTGAGGAAACTGCTGAATAGGCTGGGTTCTGTATCTGTTTTAAGTTTGGTTGCGTATTGTAAGGCCAAATTTAGTCCTCTGCTTCATTGAAGGAATGAAGGAAGGTTAATTGGCTTCTGCATAGAGACTTTGGATTTTTTTATGTTATGTAGTCTCCCAAAGCTAGTTGTATACCTTGGTGGTGTACAGTTTCCAAAATATATGTCTTCCTAGCTGATCCATAAATGATACTTCTACTTATTCATACCATGAATCTGTACATGTTCATGAGAGCTGAGCTGTCTGGTCCCCATTTAGTTTTGGATAAAAACTTTAACACCTTCATAGCTTTAAAACATTCATTTTTCAGTGATTTAATGAAAGGAATAAAAAGACAATTTGTTGTCAAAAGTGATGCCAAGAAATGCATACTCTTTAACAACTTTAATTCGGACTCCATACATAAAAAGCTGGTTTATTGTGTTGCGGAACAGTGGTTGGGAAATCGTATGGGGTCGTTATGGTCTTTTCCTAGCTTTGGAATGGGTATTCTTTCTGCTTCATGCCAGGCGGATTTGATTTTTCCCAATATCCAGATGGAGTTAAAAATTCTAAGGAGCATTTTAAGGGAAAGGTGGGGTAGATTCTTTAAAAATTTATAGGGAATTTTATCCAGTCCAATGGTTGTGTTGTGGGATTTTTTTAATGGCTCGCTGTAGTTCTTCCATAGAAAAAGGTTGGTTGAATGGCTCTGCGTTACTGGAGCCGAAGTTAATCTTTTCTTTTTTTTGTTGAGCAAGAAAAGTTAGAAAAGCAGGAGGGCAGTTTAGATTAATAGATTAATTGTTTTCTAAAGTTTTTGCAAGAATGTTTGCAATTTCTTGTTTTGAAGTCAAGAGTGTGCAGTGCTGTCTGATGCGATGTATTTGAGGACCGTTGATTTTGTTCCCTTTATTTTCCATATCAGGATCCATATTTTGTATGATTGAGTAGTTGTTGGCATGCTGGAAATGAATCATCTTCAGCCTTCCTTATTCCTTCCTCATCAAACCATGGAAGTTGTCTATATTTTATATTTAAAGATGTTCTTGGGACTGTATCATTAGCTATAGATATTAGCGTTTCAGTGAAATTCTGCATAGCATCTGGGCTGTCTTCTGGAAAGCGTGTCAGTCTCTCATGACAGAGGGTTTGAAATTGATACCAATTTGCTTTTTTAATTTCCTATCTTTGCACATTTGTTACTTCCTCTCTGCCTTTTATGTTACAATGATTGGTAAACGGTCACTTCCACAGAGGTCATGCCAAACTTTCCATGATAGGTCTAAAGATAATTCAGGCTGACAAATTGTTAGGTCGCTTGCAGAGTACATTCCATGTCCTGGATGTAAATAGGTACACAGTCCATTATTAAAAAGACATAAGGTGCGGTTATCTAAAAAATCTTCTTACAGTGGTTACTGCCCCACAAAATGTTAGGACTATAAAAATATGCCATGAGTATAAAAGGAGATGGGAGCTGAGCAATAAGGTGATCTAGGTCCATGTAAGTCAAGTTTAAATTTGGAGGAATGTAGATAGAGATGAGTGTGATGGTTTTCTGCAAAGTCAGCCCTACTGCTTTCGCCTTTATGTTGCTATTAATATGACTATGGATCACATCTTTTCTTATTAAAATGGTTGTACCACCGGAAGCCCGCTTGTCAATGGGACCGAAAGTTTTAAAACTTGTAAAAAAAATTTACGAGAGAGTACCGTCTGGTTGTAATTGTATTTCTTGAAGACATATGGCAAGGGGATTAATAATTGCAGTTAAACGCAGCAGCTCCATAAAATTTGCCCTGATACCATGACAGTTCCATTGGATGATAGAATTTTTCATTACCTATTAGGGAGAATAGGGACAGTTTTCTTGGTTCTGCCTTCAGGGGATGGACTTCTACTATGGTGTTCATTCCCTTTCATTTCCACATCTTTTATTTGTTTTGTCTTTGAGGTTTTGTCTTGGGATACTTTTGATTGTGAAGAACTTGCCTTACTGTTGTTTTTATTTGCCTTTTGGTTTTCGGTTATTGAGCTCTGACTGTAGTGAATGTCATTTAGGGGAGTTTCGTTCTTGGTTCCTGTGTTCTTCATCTTTAGGGGAATATTACTATGGTTAACAGTTTGGGGTTTGTCTTGATGCATCCAGGTGATGTCTGGCAGCTTTTTTTGCAACAGAGGCAAACATTTTTATTCAGAGTAAAAACAGGGACGACATCCACCATCTTCATTGCTTCGAGGTAACTGATTCTCTTAATACACCTGATCTTTTGTATTTTCTTTTCTTTGATCCACAAAGGGACACTGGGACACTGTTTTGATGCAGCTGAATGGTCACCTGAGCAATTACAATATTTTGAGTGTTCTTCACAGCTCCCTTTGTCATGGCTTACCTCCCCACAGTTACAACAGGTATGTTTGTTGTTGCAGCCATTAGATCCATGGCCGTACTTTTGACTGTTGAAACACCGCAGAGGGTTGGGTACGAATAAGTCCATTGGAACATTTAATAATCCAATTAGAAGTTTATTAAAAGGTCTTAAAATTATTAATATACCTATAATGTCTTGATTATTATTCTTTTGATATTCATTACTCCTTGGGACTTGAGAGCTCATGCGTTATTTCTTCTTTATCCACATCAAACTCTCTAGTTTGGATTACTCCTTTACTGTTCAAAGTCTTTGTTGTACATGTCTTTATTTGAACTCCAGCTAACATGCTGGCATGTAGTAGATTTTCAGCATTGGCCTTTTTACTGCATTCCACAAGAATCGGTCCAGATCATAGTTTTCACTTCCTTTACTGTTCCCTCCATTCCTGCAATACCTTTTTGTATAGGGAAAGTGGAATGCTTGATGACTTCGGCATCAGGCTTGGTAACCCCACGCGCTGTGAACAGACACCGGTCCAAAAACTTTCAAATAATAGTATATTGAAGCCAGCATATCATGAGACAGTTGCAAACTACTTGATTTTGGCAGAGAATGTCACACCTACTGAATGATTCACTGAGGTATCGCTCTCCTCAGGCAGAGGTTCAGAATGAAGAACAGGTGACAGATATTCCTGCCTAGGTGCCTAACCTATCTCTGCTTGAATGAATACTCTGGTTAAAAAAAAAAATAAAGGCTGGGCATATAAATGCATATTCTTGGACTACAAACACTTCAGACATGTTTTGTAAGTTCAGATCTCTGGTTTGTGTGCAGTTGTGCTCTGTTCTTTAGTATCGCTGTGGCAGACCTTTTTTTAGATAAACAAAACGCATTTTCGCTTAAATGCCCCATTCCGCCAGCAGGCTGCGTGAGCTACTGGTCTCATGCAGTCTCATGAACGTGCAGAGGAGAGCAATGGTCGGTCAGCAGTTTCACTATATAATACATACGATTTTGGTATGTTTCACACCAAACCTAATCGTATGTTTTCATAATGATCATGAGTCTCATGGAATAATTTATTAGACTTCTGAATCATACTTTTGCATCATTTCGAAGCTTTAAGAGGTGGTCACCCCAAACTGCAACTGCATCACTGAGCACAATTTTTCACAATTTCTCCCTTTGTGTTAAGAAAAAGAAAGTCATATTGAGTTATAAAAAAGGGGTGAGTAAACAATGACTGAATTACAATTTTTAGTGTTCAGAATGCTTCACTGGATACTGAAAATCCTTTTAGGCTTTTGGGGAGTTTTGTGAGAGGGCATTGTGGATTAACTAATTATATGGTCAAATAAAAAAATAAAAAATTATCTGCATAAAAACAAGAACAGCTTTTTCCTAAAGCTGGTACTGTACAGTTTCCGCAAAAGTCCAAACTCTAGATCAGGGTTTTTCGAAGAAAGGCCCATGAACCCAGCGGACCAACAGAAAAAAAAAAAAAAAGATTACAAAATGTATTTTAGGGCGGTCCAAGTTATTGCTAATTTAAAAAATAGGCTTATCAATGACAGGACAGCCAGAAACATTGGGGTAGTGTTAGCCTAATTCTTCCATCATTGTCTCTCCCATTCCTCTCTGCTTGCCTCTTTAGGATTATTTATTTTTCCAGTATTCCTTTAAAACACTTTACAAGTGTCAGAAACACAGATTGCTGAAATTATATATTGTTTTCTTTCCTTAAAAGGAATACTATAAAAATCAAGTTGATCACGTTATTGTGTTTATAATACCATGATTATTGTTTCTTACGCAGTATAAATATAGGTATTTAAACAAGAAAACGTATAGCTGCTTTTATATTTAACTTTGTGCGACCAGGTGTAGAATGTATTTTGGCTTTGCTACACGCAACGCATAATTAAAAATTTAAACTGACTAATCTCAGTTCAGAATACTTGTGCCGTCAGTAAAGTGTTAAACTTTCGGCGGACAGAGTCATGTGACAAAAATAAATGGTACCGAACACAGCAGAGTTTGTCTTTGGGAGAAATGCCAAAAAACTACATGAAACCTCATTATTTGGAATTTGGGAGAAACGTTGATAGTACTTAATTGAATAAAACAGAAATTTCATTTTACTCAAACACATACCTACAAATAGTAAATTCAGAGAAACTGATAATTTTGCAGTGGTCTCTTAATATTTTCCAGAGCGGTACAAGTATGTGCAATTGGTTTGATTCTGTCATTGTAGACATGCCATCCATGGTTGCTGGACTACTGTGTCTACTGTTATGTCCTTCTTCCTAATATATTAATTTCTTCATGTGCAAAATAAATGACTAAAATTTGATGACTAAACAGAAATCAGAAGAAACTGTCATCAACCATTTAAAATATTGTTTGTTTGTTAGGCAAATATGTTTTTAGGTTCTTTACAAAGTTTAAGTTTAGTGTGAAATTGAGTATAATACTAAATAAGAGTTTTCATTTTTTAGCAATTATATGTTTGTTATTTACTATATTAAATTGTGTGATATATTGGCATTATAACGGCCAATTGGCCAACCTTCTCTCTGGATATAAGCATCGGCAATAAAAAAAAACATATTGGTCAATCTTAAATGAATCTCATTGTGTAGTTTGCTCACCTTTAAAATAATATAGGATTGAGAAATGAGAATGCACACCAATATAACAGAGGGGGAGACAAAGAATGAAAGATACAGTGGACAAAAAAAACATTACATATAGCTCCTGCATTCAATAGTACACAAACATACATCTACCTCATCTAGTTTTTCTCAGCAGAAAACATTACTATTCAACCATTGCACTCATCTAGAACCTATCCTCCCCCCCCCCACCCCCTCCTCCTCTCTTAGAGAGCTCACAATGAGAGGAGGTCTATAGACAGAAAAATAAAAGGAGAGAATGTGACGGAGAATTGGAGAGATGAGAAAATAGGCATGGCTGAGGAGCGCAGCACAACACCTTTCCTCATTCATTCTCTGAAGAGAAAGGATGTTAAACAGGGTTTATTGAAAATTATCATTCATGGCTGTAAGTGTGAGGAGGGTGTTGGAACCCTTCTGAATGGTTTTGTTCATTCTTTACACAATAAAAATCTCCACTGAGCTGCAGCGGCCAGCTGCTACACTCCACAATGGAAGTTCAATTGTAACTTGCAATGTAGACAGCTTCCTTGATTAGAACAGCACGTTCCAGTTTTGTTGGGACGTGTTGCACAGTCTCTATGTTAAGGAAATCTCAGAGTACCTCTTTGAGAACAACGAATGGCCTCTCGAGCCTTATTACTTTTATAATAGAGCAACAAGAGTATAATGAAGTTATAACAGTATAATGAACATGTATAACATCACGAATAGTGTATAACATCAAGAATATGATCATTCAGTTTATTAATCTCCCATTCATTCTTATGGTGAATTCTATAAAGCTTGTCAGAGCGAGCAAACTGTAGCTTAGCAAAGGATCAACTGATGTGCGGAAACATTGGCTATCATCCAACAGTTTAAAACATCGTTTATCCAATTATATTTTATAGACAGAAATATCTATTTAATATTAATGTATTTACAGCCTCATTAAACCTGCTTTGAATGACATGAAATATGACAGACATGAGGATGTAAATTCCATTATTGCAATTAAGGAATTTATTACAATCTCCCAACAAATAATCTTCCTTAAAAACATTCCATTTTAAATACACATATGGTCCAAAAGAATCTCAGTGGTAGGAATAACTAAACTAAATCCCAGTTTAATAGATTATACATAATTGAGTTTTACATAATCTCCAGTTTCCCAAATTGAATTTGTCCTCATTTGCATTTATATTCTAATGAATTTCATTAAATCAATCTCTCAATTAAATCAACCAATGAAAGAACAGAAATGAGCCTGCAGCAATTAGGAACGCAAAATGAATGTAAACGGACACATGCAAATAGTTATTGAACATCAAATAATTCCAGTGAAATTGCCAATGCTCATAAAAGAAAGAAATATTCTTATTTTTTCCCATTATAATTATACTATGCTGAGTAAATGAGCTTAAGTGGTACATAATATCACAGCTAAACATTCTTTACAAGTACAATCCAAAAAGAAATCAAAGAAAATTCACATCCAAAGTCCTCACCTGTCTCTCCTCTGGTCTTCAGTGGCATTGCTCAGGTAAGCAAGCACCCGTCTCTCCAGATAAGTCTCAATGCTATCATCCTCTTCAGGAACACCTCCCAGCAACCCCTGCACAGTAGCACTGAAGAGCACGGCCTCAAAATCTCCCTCAAACACCAACTGAAGCAGTGCCTCAACATCTGGATCTGAATACACACAAACAGAAGATCAGACATGCTGAAGACACACTCAGACACAATGATATGTTGGTTCCCAACTTCCCATTAGTTTACATTTAGCAAACATTTTACATGTGTGAGCACCTCCGACAGAGAAACACAATTCTCGCACTTTCATATTCTAAAACTGAAGCCCCGAACATTCTGCTCTAGAGAACTTTATTCTAAGATCTCAACTCAGTGTTAGTAAAGGCAGGTGCATGTATGTGAAGACTAGCTTTATGACTTCAGAAAAAAAATGACTCCATTTGTTAAGAGAAAAAGAGAAAATGGAAAGCTTCAGAGCTCATCAACTTAATTTCAAATATGCAAAAGAAATTCACTTTCAGCAGACACTAGGAATGTTATAATATATTGATACCTCGATTACTGATCGGCACATTATTTTCTCAGTAAGTCTGAGGCATTGATACATTAACATTAGATGACATTTAAATTAGAAGCCTAATTTGTGTGTTCCAATTCACTATCAGCTGGCCTTCCGTTAAATGTAGTCTGGCGCAGTGGCAGCATAATAGATTATTCTTTGACTTCAAATACATATTTATAAAATAGTTTTAAAAAATGCAGAAATTCTGATTTCTGAAAGTGTTAAAGAACTGTCTGAATGTGCTGTTTTTCTGTTAAGGAGAATTTGGTAAAAAATACATTTGGGCAAAAACTTAACCAGAGATCTTTTATACTGAGATAACACCCTATGTGTTTTACCATAGGAGAGACCGTGGCGGTTAGGCCGGTTGCAATAAATAATCATCTGATTGCAGTTATTTGATCTCATTATTAGTTAGCATACATAACAGCGATTATTGTGCCATTCAAATTCCAATCACATTTTAATGCCCAAATAACTGAATTTTAGGTAAATCTATAAATGCCACGTCAGAGAAAATATAAACGATCAAAAATAAACTTTGATTGTGAATGCAAAGAGCTCAGGATTCACTTTAAAATATTGTGTAATGGCAAATGTTACTGTTCATAGAGGGTTCATACATACAGTCAGGGGTGTAAAGTAACTCGTTACAGTACTTGAGTATATTTTTCACATTGTTTTCTAATTTAAGTATAAATAATAGTACTTTCACTTGAGTTGATTGATTAAAAATGAAGTATTCAAATTCGCTAGTTATTTTTCACCACAATTCCAAAGTACAAAAAAAATACATAATATTTCTGAATTTTAGTGAAGTTTTTGGGAAGAAGAAATCAGCAAGTTATATGCACTAAATTTGTTTATAAACTAAAAACGCTATGTTCGAAAGCTCGCAGGGCACAGCATCACGAGCACAGCAGCTTGCATAAACTGGCGCCGGTGTCCTCTCTTTTCTATCATCTCCAAGTCTTTCTGCCCAGTCACTATACAAGAACTGTAAAGTCATTTTCTGCATATTTCCTTTCATTCTGGAAAGGAGGCGTTCATTCAGGTAAGAGGGAACTGTCTGAAAACGTTTAACCCTGATCAAAACCACTTGTTTTTAAGGTAGGCAATGTTTTAACTGTGTCAAGCATTAACACAATGTAGCTTGACATATATGTGGGGATATCTTGTTTACTTGTTACTATATGTCTAAAACAATCTTTTTAAATACCTTAGAAAGATACAATGCCAATTGTATCGGAAATTAATGGGGACTCGGGGCAAAATATCCCAGAAAATCCAAATATGGGGACAAAAAACGCCCACGCAATGAGTTCCCATGTTTTATTAATAATATCTGATATTGTTACAATTACATATATTGCGATCTGGACCACCGTTCAGTTCCTCACACCATTGTGTGCGCAGACAGGCTTTTCTATCAATCCACATCAGTTCGGTATTGTACTCCTTTTGTTTAAAATAAACTGTCCTAGAGGGAAACACACTCGCTCACTATGCTGCACTTTCCTGCCCTGTGCTGCTATTTATCTATCTGAAAAGCCTCAGCCGATAGAGGCCAAAAGCGAGCAAGGGATGGATGTTATATAAAGAAGGTATGATAAACTAATTTGTCACAATTCCTGACATTTATAAGTTGAAAACATTCCCCGTCTTAGGTCAGTTAGGATCACTTCTTTATCTTAAGAATGTGAAATGTCAGAATAATAGTAGAGAGAATTATTTATTTCAGCTATTATTTATACAAGCACATTCCCAGTGGGTCAGAAGTTTACATACACTTCCTTAGTATTTGGTAGCATTGCCTTTAAATTGTTTTACTTGGGTCAAATGTTTTGGGTAGCCTTCCACAAGCTTCTCACAATAAGTTGCTAGAACTTTGGCCCATTCCGCCATACAGAGCTGGTGTAACAGAGTCAGGTTTGTAGGCCTCCATGCTCGAACACGCTTTTTCAGTTCTGCCCACAAATTTTTTATTGAATTGTGGTCAGGGCTCATATATTGGGGACATTATTCATTTGGAAGACACATTTGCAACAAAGCTTTAACGTCCTGGCTGTCTTGAGATGTTACTTCAATATATCCACATAATTTTCCTTCCTCATGATCCCATCTATTTTGCGAAGTGCACTAGTCCCTCCTGCAGCGAAGCACCCGGTTTTGGAGCAGTGGCATCTTACTTGCTGAGCAGCCTTTCAGGTTATGTCGATATAGGACTCGTTTTACTGTGGATATAGATACTTGTTCTACCTGTTTCCACCAGCATCTTCACAAGGTCCTTTGCTGTTGTTCTGGGATTGATTTGCATTTTTCACACCAAACTACGTTCATCTCTAGGAGACAGAATGCGTCTCCTTCCTGAGCTGTATGATGGCTGGTCCCTTGGTGTTAATACTTGCATACTATTGTTTGTACAGACGAATGTGGTAACTTCAGGCATTTGGAAATTGCTCCCAAGGAAGAACCAGACAAATTTCTCATGTCATGCACATAGGACAAAGTAGATGTCCTAAATAACATGCCAAAACTACAGTTTGCTAATATGAAATCTGTGGAGTGGTTAAAAAGTTGTTTTAATTACTTCAACATATGTGTATGTAAACTTCTGACTTCAACAGTATATGTAAAGTAATATAATTTTTTTTTTTAAATCATTATATGCCATTATATCTAAATCATATTTTATTGTTTATTTAAAAAATATGACAATATATGAATTACAAAAACAAGTGAAAATGTAAAACTGACAAACAAAATTACCAAAAACAGAAACATATTTTAAGCATTTAGAAATATTTTGATATATAAAATAATGTTTTCATGGCATTCATACGTTTTTTTAAAGCCTTAAAAGGAAATCAGTTTATCCCTATTTTCTTATTTAATTTTTATATTTGAAGTTAAATAAGTAAAAATTACTTCTTGCGGTGTATGAAGCACACATGCAACCTTAACTTATAAAACTCTGGTTTAACTACTTTAAATGATGAGTAGCTCAGCTTGGTAAACTACAGTTTCATAGAAACTTACTCAACACAGAAGAGAAAAGAAAATACACTTCAAAATATGAATACATTTTTCTTTAGAATTATTATTATAATAAACTATTTATTTGTAATAAACTTGCAGTTTATTTGCACCAATGTTAGCCAGAATATTATCCAAACACTTATTAAAATGTTTGTAAGGGTCTGTGCTGCGGTCTCCAAAAACACTCCACTGCACATAACCTGACCTTAAAACATTCCAAATGCATATCTGCTATTCCTGACAATAATGAATTTGTGAGGACATTATATGGAGAGTTACATTTAAAGTTTATTTTTTTTTAATAAATCACATTTCAGATTAGATCTGCAGAAACAAAATGGTGCCACCTCTGATGTGAGTGATGTAAGCAGCACTATTTCTAGAAGTACACTTTGCTTCCAAAAAGCACTTGGACGCCGATATCTTCTGAGAAGAAAGTGGCATGAACAAATGTGACTGAATGGGGACGGACTGAAATAGTTTTACTGAAGATCAGATCGACATCTCATACACTACCATGTGAATTGCACATTAATCGCTTCTGACCTTGATGTTTGGGAGAGCGTGGGGTAGATGTTGAGAGAAAGTCAGAGACAGAGGAAGAGAGAATAGAGGATGCATGGGGGAGGAATGCAATACAGGATATATACAAATGCACAAATACAAAAACTAGGAAGCCAGTGCGCTTTGCTTGGTTAACACTCTTTGTTTTAATGTCTATCGGTATGTCTGGCAGCACTGCTAAGTCCAACAGACCGCCCGGACAGGTCCACCTTCCTTTCAAATGGGGGCGTTCACACAGGTAACGTACTTGGGTTGAAAAACAGCTAGAGGGAGTGCGTCCAAATGAAACAGAACGCAGGGGGGTGTCAAATAGTTCAACTTCTTTGGACTAGAACGCAAACGCTCACAGTGCAGCGCAACAGCAAATTAACTGGAAATCCAAAGCATGTGTATAACAATTAAAATAGCGCAGACTGGACGTGTCCAGTGTGAACGCCCACTAGTAACCTCAAAAAAGCGCACAGTGCTAAAACACCCAATAACGTAATTATGCGGAGTAGACATGTGCAAGGGGCTGTTCACACCGACCACGTTATCCCGTCCGTCAGTGTTGTTTTAAATTTGTTTTCAATGTAAACGCGCATGATGGTCGTCTATGAACGTTGCGTAGCATCTTGCTGTTGTTCCAGCGTCTCGCGCAAGAGCTCGCCGTTTTAGACCCAGTGTCAAGTTAAAAAAAGAATTTCAGCTGCCAACAACGCGTCTCGAGACACCTACTTTGCTCCATTTGTCGCGCTGCGTCTAGCTTTTTAGTGCAATAACACGTTCGGTCTGAACGGCCCCTCACAACGCCTAAACACAAACAGCATTCTCTCGCCAGTATATCTTTGATCAACAGGATACACACGCGTCTCGTGAGCTCTGTACTCCGATGTACTAAAGCTGAACACATTGACCTCTCCATACACAATGTAAATGACAGAAACACAGCAGTCATGCTGTCCGATAGTTGTCAAAACCCCGCCAAGTTCACAGTCAGCGGACATTCAAATTGAATTGGAATTTATTAAAAGGATATCCTTTTGAGATGTAACATCTCATTTTCGAGGGGGTCCATCTGGACATTTTTGATTGATCCGTGGGTCGGTGTTGTGCGAGAGATGTCAACACACGTGCGGCACTTTAAAACCACGTGAGAGTGTGTAACTGCTGAGACCAGAGGTGTCCAGCAAGCACTGACCAACGCGCAATATATTCAGACCAGTAACCACGCTCTGACTCTGAAGAGTAAATACAGATTATCAACAGTAAATGGGTGCAACCATTAAACCTCAGCTAATAGTATTATAATCATCTTATACCAACAATATTTTAAACGCATAGCAGCTTAAATTTCCAACCAAATAGCTCTAACGTATGCCTCATCCCAAATACCTTGCAGGGTGTCTGCTACGATGCTTTTCGTCTCTTACCTGTGGTGCTGATGCCGCTCTGTTTCCAGTCCGGACTCTGTCCGCCCAGAACCGCCAGCTCAAGCATCATCATCGTCGTCGTCAACCCTCAGTAAAGAAGTAAAATACGCGTCACGTCGATAAAGAGTGGCTCCGGCTGTGAGTGTGAAACGTGAAGAGCTCGTGTGCTCCGCTGTGATACCGGCTGCCGTTCACTGCTCGCTGTAATGGGTTTGATTTCTGCACATGTGCTGCAAGTGTCATCAGTGAGCGGCCATGACAGAAGAGCGCTGCATTATGGGAAACAATATGAGGCAGCGCAGCTAAGGGAACGTCGAGATTTGACCAGACGCGCAGATTAATGAAACTTAAATTGAAATAAAGGCTAAGCAAAATCTAATTGTGTTTAAAACAGCTTCTTTATGATGGAAAACTGTCATCACACTGTTAATTTGCTTCCATAGTCATAGTTCTAGCATATTTCGCAACGTCGTGTTTGTGGTAGGCCTATGACCAAAGCCATAAAATGGAAATTCTGTCATCATTCACTCACCCTCATGACATCCCAGATGTGAATAACTTTCTTTTCTGCAGAATACAAAGATTTTTATAAGAATATTTCAGCTCTGAAGGTCCTCAAAATGCAAGTCAATGGGTAACAAAATTTTGAATCTCCAAAAGCAGATTAAAGGGTTAGTTCACCCAAAAATGAAAATCATCCCATAATTTACTCACCCTCAAGTAATTGTAGGTGCATATGACTTTCTTCTTTCAGCCAAACACAATCAGAGTTATATTAAAAAATATCCTAGCTCTTCAGCTTTATAATGGGAGTGAATGGTACCTTAGATTTTGAAAAAAGCACATCCATCCATCAAAAAAGTTATCCATATGGCTCCAGGGGGTTAATAAAGGCCTTCTGAAGTGAAGCGATGCATTTTTGTAAGAAAAATATCTATATATATATATATATAACTTTATAAACTATAATCACTGACTTCCGGTAAAGGCTGTTCATGCGTTCACAGGCTTCCTCTATCCTCTGTGCTTTCGCGTTCATCACTTCTCAGCGGAGCTTACACTATGCCTACGTCATATGTCTGAACATATGTTCATCTCTCGTGAATGCGTGGAATACGGCCGTTTTTTGGCTGAAAGAAGAAAGTTATATACACCTAGGATGGCTTGAGGGTGAGTAAATTATGGGATAATTTTCATTTTTGTGTGAACTAACCCTTTAACAGCATAAAAGTTAGATTTAAAACTCCAGTGGTTAAATCCATGTCTTTAGAAGCTATATAATAAGTGGGGGTGAGAAACAGATACATTTGTTTTCAATCAATCTCCACTTTCACTTTCATATTCTTCTTCTTTTGTTTCTTGCGATTTTCATTATTTGTGTGTATTGCCAACTTCTTGGCAGGGAGAAGAATTTATAGTTAAAAAAAAAAAAAAAAGGATATAATATAAATACACTACCGGTCAAAAGTTTTGAAACAGTTACTCATTATATATATATATATATATATATATATATATATATATATATATATATATATATATATATATATATATATATATATATAAATTCTTCACATTTTAGAATAATAGTAAAGTTATCAAAACTATGGAATAACACAAATGGAACTATGGGAATTATGTTGTGACTAAACACAATCCAAAAATAATAAAAGTTGTGTTATAGTTTAGCATCTTCAAAGTAGTCACCCTTTGCCTAGAATTTTCAGAAATGTACTCTTGACATTTTCTCAACCAACTACTTGAGGTATCACCCTGGGATGCTTTTTAAACAGTATTTAAGGATTTCCCATCTATGTTGGGCACTTATTGGCTGCTTTTCTTTATTATTTGGTCCAAGTCATCAATTTCAAAAATGTTTTTTTTTTTTTTTTTGTTATATAATGAAATTAATTAATATGGTGTCACAATTATATTTTTTATCTACAAAACTAATTTCAAACATTTAAGCATATGCCTTCAGATCAAAAGGTTTTTAAGATCATGAGAAACATTTTAGTCAAGTGTTTCAAAAGATTTCACCGGTAGTATATATAGTACGTTGAAAAGGATACATTCAGTATATATCTAAGTATATAGAGCTGTTCGGGTTGTAGTCCACAAACCCGGAAGATAATTTGCCATGGGTTCCCTCTAGATTTTCCTATGGGGTTTATAATAGGAGTTTTGTATTCATGAGTAAAATAAGGTCTGTGGTAAACATTACTTGACAATACGTGGACGTTTTGTTCTACTACATATACAGTACTACACACTTTCATAACTCAAACAAGAAGTTTTAAGCCATTTTGAATTGCATACTTTTTAAAATATTTTTATGTAATATATGTTGTAGAACAAAACATCTACGTATCGTCAAGTAATGTTTACACCCTGATCCTTAACTGTTCTATGAAAACAATGTAAAATTATTAAAAATACTCAAGCTCTTGAGACATTAAAAGACAAGTGCTCAAGCTGATGCCCCTGAGCAGCAGGCCGCAAGCCAGGGAGCCGTTTTGTCCAGAGAAGTGAGGAAATTTCAGCAAGAATTGTTGAACATTCTGGCTATACTGACGAAAGTCGTTACTGACTTCGAGGATCTTGCTGTAATACATCAATCAATCACTGCCATGGAGACAAAATTCACTGAGGTGGTTACAAGAGTGGGGGTGTCGAGAAACGGATTGATTATCTGGATTAGTTGTATTTTTGACGCACAATCTATTTTTTCTAATGTCAAAATGTCAAATGTTAATATGAGTTGGATTGTCTATGGGCACCCCATAATAAGAAGGAAGGTTATTTTTCTTCTTAAACTTAAGAAATATGATATAGTGTTTCTTCAAGAAACGCATCTTTCTCTTCAGAAGCTGAACATTTTGGGAAGATATGGGGTGGACATTTTTTCTTTAGTGCTGGCTCAAGTAAGAGCAGTGGAGTCATTACATTGATAAGTAAACATCTACAATTCAAATGTCTCAAACAGATTAAAAATAAATTAGGAAGAGTCATTATTGTTTTAGCAGAAATTCAGGGGCAAAGGTTGATTTTGGCTAATATTTACTCGCCTTTTTTTACGTACGATCAGTCCATAAGATTTATTCTAGAATACATTTTTTTATATATCCATTTGTTGTTGATTGCTCAATTGGAAACATCTTCAGTCTCAGTCACAGATCATGCCCTGGTGAGTTTAGAGGTGTTGCCACATACGGAAAAAAAATCATATAATTGGCAATTTAGTGGTGGTGGTGGCACTTTGAGTGTCAAGAAAAGTGCTATACAAATGTAAGGAATTATTATTATTTGTATTATTAATGTACCCATTTTGCAAAATCCTGAATTTCAACAAATGTTAAAGACTAAAATTAATGTTATATGGAGACCAACTGGTCCTCAGTATCCTCTGTGGGCTTGGGAGGCACTTAAGGCAGTTCTTAAGGGCCGGATCATACAGTATGCCTCATTTACCAAAAAATCCAAAGCCTGAATACTTGTGGAGTTGGAAGGGAATATTAAAAGTGCCGAGGCAGAGCTGAAGCGCCAAATGTCATCTGATGGCCTCAGAAAATGGACCCAATTGAAATATAGATATAATACTATTTTGTCACGGAAGGTGGAGTTTTGGCTATTCAGGGCAAGGCAGTTATACGTTGAGTTGGAGGACAAAGCAGGGAATCTTTAGACTAGATATATAAAGCAGAGAGTGTCTTTTTATACCATTCCCTCAGTGAAATCTGCTGGTGGTGAAATATTTACCTCGGCCAATGATATTAATAATGCTTTTAAAGAATTTTAGCTTGATCTTCATAGTTCCATGTCTTTGTCTACTGATGAAGATATTATGAAATTTGTGGAACCATTAGAACTCCCTAAACTGACGATTGAGCAAAACAATTTGAATGATTCTGAGATAACCTTGGAGGAGCTTGGCGAGGCTCCTGGACCAGATGTTTTGCCGCAGAATTTTTTAGATCTTATGCTACAGATCTGACTCCAATTTTGTTAGAAGTTTATACGGATTCATAAAAGAATGGAAAGCTCCCGCCAACCATGACGCAACCCCGGATCAGTCTGATTCTAAAAAAGGACAAATATCCAAGCGAGTGTAAGAGTTACCGTCCAATTTCCCTGATCCAGCTAGACGTAAAAATATTGTCAAAAATTCTGGCTAACCGATTAAGTAAAGTTATGACATCTCTTATACACATACTGTAGATCAGGTGGGGTTTATTTGAGGCCGGAGCTCTTCTGATAACATTAGGCATTTCATCAATATCATGTGGTCAGTGGTGAATGATCAGACTCTGGTCGCTGCCATCTCACTTGATGCCAAAAAGGCATTTGATTTGGTAGAATGGGATTATCTTTTTAAGATTTTGGAAATATATGGGTTCGGGAAAACTTATATTTATTGGATTTATATAGATTAAATGACTTTATAGTCACCCGGTATCGGCGGTACAAACAAATTGATTAATTTCAGATTATTTTACTCTAGATAGGGGCACCTGGCAGGGTTACCCTCTTTCTGCCTTATTGTTATGGCCCTGGAACCATTAGCAGCAGCGATAAGAAAGGAGTATGATTTTCCATGGGTGGTGGCGGGAGGTATGGTGCAAAAGCTTTTGCTTTACACAGATTATATTTTGTTATTTGTCTCCAACCCTACAAGATCTATGCCATGCCTCCACAGAAGTTCACAGGATACAGAGTCAATTGGTCTAAATCCAAAGCTTTGACTTTGACAGCACACTGCCCAGTAACAGCTTTCCAGCCGGGTGCCTTCCAGTGGCACAAACAGGGCATTAAGTATTTTGTGCATTTTATTCCCAGCAAATTTGTCTGATTTAGTTCATTTTGATCCCTTAATAAAAAGGTTTTCGTGCAATGTGGGTAGATGGGCTTCATTACATTTATCCATGATTGGGAAGGTTAATGTTATTCAAATGAATTGTATTCCAAAATTCACTACCTGCTACAATCTCTCCCTGTATATTTCCCCCTCTCTTATTTCAAGAAATTCTATAGCATAGCAAAGTCCTTCATTTGTAATGGTAAATGTCCCAGATTACACTTCAGTAGGTTACATAGCCCGATTGACAAAGGTGGGCTAGGCCTACCCAAGATTTTATTTTATAATTATGCATTCGGTCTCAGGTATTTGGCTTCCACCTGAGAGAGCCCCTCCCTGGTTTTGTATTGAACAGGAAGTTCTTACTCCTATTTTGCCATTGGAAACCTTTCAATCAAACTAACTGGAGAAGTTAAGTTGCACAAAGTTATTTCGCATTTGCAAAAGAGTACAGAGTGTTTAATTCAGACATTTATTTAAATGTTACCTCAAGCATATGGCTGAACCCTAAATTATGTAAGTCCCCTTCCCATTACTACACTCAATGAGCTATATGAGAGTGGAGTGTTGAGATCTTTTGAAAATTTGGTTCAACATTTTGGGAATCCCAAATCTCAATTCTATAGGTATTTACAGCTGCGCCACCTGCTGGCGATGCCAATCATAAGATGGAGATGCAACCCATGTTTTTTTGTGGTGTGTTAAAATCCAATAATTTTGGTTGAAGGTTCAGAGTTTTATGTGTGACGTATTGGGCACTCAAATTTAATTTTGCCCCAGACTCTGTATTTTAGGCTATGGGGAAGTCATCAATATAGGGGATAAACACATAAAAAATTGGGTCCTGACCAGTGTTATGATAGGCAGGCAGATTATTTTAATGGGATGGAAGTCAGCTGGATCCCCCTCATTTTGGGAGTGGTGCATGGAGTTGGGGAGGGTGGCAGCTTTCGGGAGGTGTAATGTAGAAGGCTGGGGATCTGGGATTCGTTTGATGGGAAATGGGTCAGGGTGGAGTTGGTGATTGGGGAGGGGAAGGGGTAATAGTGGGGGTTAACATATAAACACTGTTGATACAGTGTATATACTTTATGTATTACCTTTATGTATTTTATATCAAATAAAAGAATATGCCTAGTTAAACTGAATGCTGAAAGAGTGAGTCAGAAATTGTTCTCTTTTTTTATTTTATTATTATTTTATTTAAAGAAAATTTGGATAATTTTCCATTTCATCTTTGTTTCTGTCAAATAATATTATTAATCTTTCAGTTTTTCTAATAAAGTGCTTGATTATTTTTTTAAATAAATTTATGACATTGACTAGGTAGAGAACTCTGCATTTAAAGCTTCCAATGCAAATTAAGTATGCATCTGTCTTCACCAAAGACTGACTGTAAGCATAAGGAAACCTGAGGGGCCTGTTGACCCCTGGATCCCTCCTGCTTTGTTGTATCCCTCTGATGCTCCTGGCAGCAGTAGAAGGTCATTCTTTTTATTAAAATCAAGCAAATGATTTGTCTTGATTAAGCTGAGTGGCAGATGATTGCTGGAGTCCTGAAGGTCTGGCAGTGTGTTCTGAGTATTTGTGTGAGTGTGTATTGAAAAGACTCTCATGTATAAGGAGGGAACCCAGAGGATAGGACAACTCAAATGCAGAGTGAGGTTTTCTGATGATTAGACGTGGATGTAGGAAGAAATCACCGTAACAATGACAGTGACCGTGATATCAAACATGACATTAAGCGTAGGTCAACCTAATCCATGATTACATGCTCGTTTTGTTCAGAAAAGCCTGTGCACAGACATGTTATTATAGTGACTTATTACATGTTTCTTGTGTTGGTGCAAGCTATTTTTTCCTGCTGATTCCCTGCTGATATAATGACATGAAATGAGGAGTTGAGCCACTTATTGTAGCTCATTGAAGATGACAGAGAGAGGTGTATATTACAAAAGGTATTTTCAAATAAACACGGAAGCTCAATTATCTTCAGTTGTTAGCAAACAAAAAGGCTTTAGACTGCCTTTTAATGGCACTTTTCGATCAGAAATCACAGCAGAAATGTATAATAATTTTCTTCTTTTCAATGCATTAATATTAGTTAGAATAAATCAGAATTGGTGAATTAATGAGTTAATTCATTCACTACTACTAATTGTATATTAATTAGTATTTCTGTATTTAAAAATGACTTATATTTATGCCTGGTCACACCTAAAATGAGATTTGAGCCCAATTTCAAGACTAAGGACAGTATAAATGTAAAGAGAACAGAGTTCTTTTTCACTCAGTTCTCTTTTTAGTCAACATAAAGGCATCTGGGTCTTTCAATGATGTATGAAATCACCCTAATACTCAGGACGGTTTATCGTTTTACAGACTTTTATATTTATTGATACAGTCAATAGGTCAGGAAATGGTTGGGAGAAGGGGGCATGGGATTGGAAAATAATATAGCTAACCCAAAGACTAATCGGGTGTTAAACACTGCCTTTTAAGAATGTTCCTCAAAGAAGAGATCTTCAGTACTTGGTCTCCAATCTAAAAGTAAACTTTAGTGGTATGAACAATTACATTTCTCAGCTTGCACCACATTTCACAAAAGGAGATGTAGGTAAGTATGTCACTGTGCACGGTCCGATGCATGATGCGAAAGTTGTGTGTGCAAGCACAAGCGATCACCTGTGTTCCATGACTGCTACCGGACACCTTTACACATTCATAATGATTTACAGTATCTCAGTGGCCACTGGAGTCTCATTTTCCAAACTGTCAGCAGCACTCTGTCTTTCAAATGATTGAAGCAATTTTTCAAGGTCTCCGATTCCTCAGCTTCATCGGTTGCAGCTTGTTTGGGGAACAAAGGGATGTATGTCGACCATCCGACACAACACATGGCAACACCTGCAGGGCGCAGAGAGCTGTACTCAAACACAAACACACCACCCAAGGGAGAGCTCAGTAGAAGGGAAAGAGGAAATATCTTACAATGAACAGATAAAGGCAGAGAGAAAATCAGCAGGTAGAAAAAGACTGCAAGAGAACATCAATGCAGTCTGTAGAAGATATAAAACAGAGGTTAAAGACAGATCTTTCATAAAAGATTATAAAAAAAATTCTGCAACACTTCTGCTCTCTCGCTGTCTCTGCATGTGATGAAGCATCAGGGCTGGATTACTGAACCTTGACTGGCCAGTGGGGCCCTGGGCTTTAAGGTTGCGGAATCCAGTTTGGCGATCCCCCACTCGAAAACCCATTAACAATGAAACACACCACCACTCCCCAACCCAGGTCAACAACTTTTGGAGGGGGGCCCTTGGAGATAATTGACTCCGGGTCCTTTGCAATTCATAATCGGTCCCTGTGAAGAATATAATAGCATAAAATAGCAAAAAGTAGTAAACTTTGTAGTCTAGCTCATTCTGCTATGTTTGTGCTGCATACATGAATACCTTAAAATCGTGTAGCATGTTGAGCAGAGATTTGGTAATACATTTCTTAGCAATGGGTCTTCCGATTTTCAGACTGATCATACACTGTAAATCCAGTGACAGGAGGTCAAAAGTTCAAACCGCTTCCCCCACTTGGCCGAATACAGAAGTGTTGTTGAACGTATGGGCATGTGTGAGCACCAGTTTCTGGGTGAAATGTCCACAATGTACTGCCAAAAATTAGTTGTAAAGTCAGTAGATTTTAGTTATAAATCATGTCCAAAAGTCAACAGGAATGCATATTTTATTAACCCATACACCCTAACTCAACCTAACATGAACCTAAACCTAACTGTCAGTGGAGTAAAACATTTAATTTTAACATTGCTTACCATTGTTTATGTGAATGCCGTTACTTCCTAGTTTCCATGTGACCAGAACCTGTCTCTTAGATTGCTTGTCAAAGGGAAATGTGAATATGTTTGAATTGATTCACAAATATCTGATGGGGATGGCGTTTGTCAGTAGACGGCAGAATGGGGTTAATTTCGGTGTACATGAACATTTGGAAGCAGCATGTACATTTTGCAAGAGTATAACTGGTCCTGCTCGAACCACTCAGAGCTGGATTTGAACTGACGAAAGCCAGAGGTGGATGGGCTAACAAGGATGTTAAAGGCCACAGCCCCTAGTGCACCTCTTGAGGGCAGGGGAGTGAGGTTTACACACTGTACAGCAGTCACCAGCTGGCTCCCTTTACACTCACCCCCCTAAACATCACTGCCATCCGGGTCACGGCACCACTGTAACCGATCCTACTCGACCCAGGATTCAAACCGGGGTTTCCGGCCTGGGAGGCAAGCACACTAACGAGGAGGCTAAAGGCTACAGCCCCTAGCATCAGTCACTAGTGCACTTCTTGAGGCTAGGAGAGTGAGGTTTGCACACTGCACAGCATGTACCAGCTGGCAGACATTTAAATGGATGAAAAACTCACATATAAACACTAGAATCAAATATTGTAGGAAGGACAAACGGCATATATATAGGAACCAGAATATCAAAGAGATTTAGTGGAGGGCTCTTTTGACTTGGGATTGTAATCAACCACCTAGTAACCACTCTGAACACCCTAACAACCACTCAGAAGCACTAGCATCAAGCACCACTAACATTTTCATGTTCAGAAAAACAAAATCTACTTTGCTTTGTTCCCTTATTTACTCATTGTTTGCAAGTTTTTGTGCATACAGTACCTGTGCAGTTTTTTATGTGTATGTACTGTTTATTACTCAATGCTTTGGCAACATTGTGTTACTCTATACAGTCATGTCAGTAAACCTCATTTCAAATGTGAATGGACCCTTTCAGAAACCCTTTTCACAGCATGTGGTAAAGCATTTCACCCTTTTCTTTTTAGCAAAACTTTTGCAAAATGATATATTGTAGTTCATTACAAATACTGTGGCGCTTCCTAGGTGAAATATTAACTGTGTGGGACTAAAAGCTAGTTTCATGTTTTCCCAAACTGATAAAGGTTTTAAGGTTATTACTATAGGAGTTTTAAGGCAGCAAAACCAACCTCCCTACCTTAAACCCACCTTACTGATACATTGAATCAAATGTGAAGCAAACACATCAATTTGCTGTTTTTCTAACTCCACCTCAAGCTGAATTGTGAACTCTTCAGGACTTGGGAACTGGCCCTTTGCATCAGAAGTGCAACACTCAAGCTGGCAAATGTAGTTTCTTAAAGTATGTAAAGCTAATGTTAAACGTATCCACTTACAAGTCATGACCTATAGTTAAAGTGTTTTAAACTGATAATCTCCCATTTTACTCATAACATTGTTACCAATAAACTGCTGCAAAATGCACTCTATAGGAAAACTAATGTAATTAATTCTATGAGACCACAATGCAATATTTTAATCATATACTGCAAATTTATACCATAATTAGTTTTTTGCATTACCTGCCATTCATTTAAAGAAAACAAGTCAACACAGCTGCTGAGGGAGTGACAGTAAATTTGGCATATTTCTCTTTTTTGACTGTTGTAATCCACCATTCTATTTTCCCATCTTTTTGAAAGATCTTGAATTGTAAGAGTGTTTTTATTTATTTATTTTGCTGTTGGAGCAAAAGGGAACACAAATATAGTGACACATAACCTGTGAACCCTCACACCAAAAGCAAAAAAGGATGACATCCTATTTTAAAAGATATATACTATCCCAGAGAAAAACTGCACTGTGGAATCTACAATTTGACAACCAAACTTATAGGTCTTCGATGCAGGATACAATAAAATCCTGAAACAAGGATATACACCCAACATTATGATAAATCAGAATATAGAAGACAGAAACAGCCCCCTGTGCTCACATACGGCTTGCAGAAATACATCATGACCTTGGTGATCACAACCAACTTGGGAGAATCCATCTGAACACCGTACATTACATGTGTAAATGCTCTCAGGATCGCAATTGCATTCCCAAAAATAAACTAGATCAATAGTGTATAGAGATTGTTTGCGCACACACACTCATTCATTCTTTCATGTTCATCAGATTCATTCCCACTCACAACACGAGATACAGGAAGATCAGAAGACATATTAAAACCTCTTCTAAAATGCTCAGATTTGGAACAGAACACAGCATTTGTCTCTATTCACTCAATTCTTATTGTGTCTTGCAAAGGCTTTAGAAAGATCCAAACTATAGAGCTTATTTGAAAAGCTGGAAATTATTCCATTTTGGAGCACCACAAAACAACTTCAGTTTGGAAAGTAAATCTTTTTGAACACTGTAAATGCATGTAGACATATGAGGATGAATATCAGTTGAGAACTAAATTCCAATAGCTTTACCTGCGATAGTTCTGTAGTCTTTATGAGATGAATGTCCTGAACATTTTCAAGAAATGTCAGGGTCACGTCAAAAAGTATCATTTTCATTATGGTTTATAATGAGAATTAAATTGTTCCACATAACAGGAATGCGAATTTGGGGGACGATGTGCCCAAATGTGAAAATTATTTCATAATGAAATATTTTAATAAATCAAATGTCTTTTTAAGTGAAATTACCCAGACATTAATTTGTGAGATTCCCTCTTAAAGGCTCTAAGAACACCAGTGTTACTGTAATCTGATTAAAAAAAAGCAATTAGTTACTGTAATCCAATTACTTTGTCAAAACAGTAGTGTTTACATTTTAAATTCTTATTATTGGATTACAGACTTGCAATGGAGTTCATAATTAATACAAATAAAAAGTAATTAATATACATTACTTGGGTAACACATTTCTAAATATATGTAGGATAAATGTAAAACTTGAATTATATTGTTCATGTGTCAATCATGTGTTTGCATTTCTGAAAGCAGAAGAATGTGTATTGACATTATTTTGAATTCGGTAAATGGAAAAATGAACATTTCTGTGAAAATAGTTTTAGAAAGTATCTTAAAAGTGAAGTAATTAGTAATGTGCAGTTTTTTTAAGAAATTGTAATCTATTTATAATGTTTAGAGAAGAAATTAGTAATATATAATGGATTACTTTGAGCAACTTACCCAACACTTATGAACACTAAATTAATAAACTGGAACACACTTGAAATGCATTTTACAAGTGTAATGATTTTATAAGTGTTTTATAAGTGTTTCACTTAATCATATCATCTAGTGCAATATAATTGCAATTCTGCCTCCTTTGTGAGTAACTCATGCTGGAGACATAAAAATAAATAAAAGAGGATAAATTAAAATCTGCAAGCACAGACCAAAATTAACATATATTTCCAAGCAAAGTAAAACAGGTTGCATTTATTAAACTTGCACTTAAAAGCAGAGAGAGGGCAAAAATAAAACGTGCTATTGATCAGCCTGAACAAGAGCATCCAGTCATAAGAGCACTTCTGAACATCCACGTCAGGCTTTATTATTGAAGTGTATACAAGTCTGCTGAAACCAAAGCACTGTCAGCGGGACACCAGAGGATTAAAGAAACTTAAGAGTTGGTGTTGGCGTGTTTGTTACGGTTTTCATTAAAACAAAAGAGAAATGAACATTTGGTAAAGATTCTCCACTAAAGGCAGTTCCCTTATATATACTGTGATTTGATCTTTAATTTTGTTTACAGAAACAAGATTAATAACATATCAATCAGTGGTTATTTAACAACTTGGGAAAATGAAGAAAAGAAAAGCACAAAAAAAGGTTTATACCATTTTACAGGTAAATAAAAAGATATTTTATCAGCTCCTCTGTTTTTTGTTTTTTTTATGGTGCAGCAAAGTTCAGCGGTTTGTCTCGTGTTGATGGGTGTTTGTAAGCGGTTTCATTTTCTTGTATTTGTTTTTCTTTTTTTTCTGTCCTCTCATTTTATGCTATAACATAATTAGATTTTTACATACAAATATTGACAAAAAGATGACTTCATCATGAAAGCCATCCAGTCTTTTCAATATCACTGGATAGTCAAAGGCGGTGGGCGGGGCTTTAGGTGGGAAGGGATCATAGCTGGCCATCGCTGCAGTGGGCGCCTTGGTTGTCAGTCTGCTTCTCTGTGTCCTGACTGGGCAGCTCTTTGACCATGAGCAAGGTGCTCTTCTCGGAAAACTCCTCCCCGTCTGGCTCCAGGCCTTCAGGACAGGAAAGTTTCAGTAGCTCCTCTCTGAGCTGAGCTGTGTGTCTCTGTAAAAATACACAAACACATGGAAGAGCATGGAACCAGTCATGCAAATACAACAAGTGGCACAATAGAGCGCAATAGTGGCCATAACACTTTTCAGTAGCCTCAGTTACAGAAGTATTTTTCCTAGTTATTAAATAACATATTCTTTAACAAACAGTTTTAAGCCATTGAACAAACCAACCAGCACTTAAAACATAACATCTATTACAGTTCTAAGAAACAATGAACAACATATAATTTGACTGGGTAGTTGCTGACAAATGATTAAGTCAGTGAATATACAGTATTGTGCAAAAGTTTTGGGCAGTTGTGGAAAATGTTGTAAAGTGAGGATATTTTTTTAAAACAATGGCATGAATTTTTTTTTAATCAATGAACTTCATACAAAGTGCAATAAACATAAAAATTGCTTTATCAATGTGGAGTGTGACCAACCCTATGCCTTTAAAACAGTCAAAGTTTTTTAAGGTAAGACAGATAGGTTGTTTCAAGCATCTTGGAGATATTGCCACAGTCCTATGTATTTAGGCTTATGTCTTAATTGCTTCTGTCACTTCATGTAAACCCAGACTGACTCAATGTTTAGATAGGGGCCATAGGCTCTGTTCTACTTCTATTATGTTCCATTTATAAAAGGTATGTTTGGAAAGCTAAAATTGTTATTTCCTATTGACAGACAACAGCAAAAGGTATAAAATAATTGTAAGACACATTTGTTTGTGATCTAATATGCATAAGACTTTTGCATAATACTGTACAAATTTGTTGCTCTCACCTTTAGAGCAGCTGCATGGTGGGACATGGTTCGGCCCACTCTCTTATCACTGCTGTACTGCTGAATATCACAGATCCAGCCTTCACATTGGGCCACAATCTCTGCTCGCTTCAGATAGAAATGCCTATGGATCACCTACACACACAAAGGTAATGCACAAAAATAAACACTGTTCTTAAAAAAGAGACTTATGAGTCAGTTCCTTTAGAGCCCATCCATCAAGCGTCAACTGCATCTACAATTTTAGAAGCACTAGAAAACAATCTTAAAGGGATAGTTCACCTTAAAATGAAAATGTTCTCATTATTTACACACCCTCGTGATATCCCAGGTGTGTATGACTTTCTTCACCATAACACATTTACCGAAAAATATCTTAGCTCAGTAGGTCCTTAAAATGCAAGTGAATGGAGATTTCTCTTTTGAAGCTACAAAAATCACAGAGAGACAGCATAAATGTCATCGATATGACACCAGATATTAAATTAAAGTCTTCTAAAGTGACACGATCGCTTTTGGTGTGAAAAAGACAAATATTTAAGTACTTCTTTTAACTCTAAATCATACTTCCGCTGAGCTGCGGTATGTGCGTGATGTAACTGCATTGGCATTTGAAACACGCGAGAACTGATGCATGTCCGTCACAGCCAGAAGAGCAGTGCTGGGTCAAGGGAGGAGGAGGAACAAAGTAAAGTAGCTTGGTTGGTTTTGGTTTAGGTCTGTAATGATCTGTTTCTTTACTCACAATGGTGCGTTTGTGTGCTCATCCTGGAAGTCTCTACTGAGTGGAGAACATGAGATTGCATCTGTATCCATGGCAACGTGACTACTTCACGAGACACTGCTTAAATAAAGCTCCAGACCCATACCTGCATGATTTTATACACTACTCTGCTGCCACATGACTGGCTGATTAGATAATCGCATGAATAAGTAGATGTACAGGTGTACATAATAAAGTGGTTAAGATTTGTATGGTGAATTGTAGTGGCCAAACATATCTGAAATTATGCAAATGTGCAATTAAAGTTAATTTGGAGCACTTTAAATATAATGTTAGCACACCGAACCAAACTCAGAGCACATCGGATACTCAGGGATACTCACCACTTATATAGAATCTCTGAGTAATGAGCATACAACCACTCTGAAACCACTGAAAATAGTGTGTAATACAATGACACCATTTACATGTATTTAAGAAAGCACTACACACACTGCAGAATACAATTTGGTCTGATAAATTTTTCAGTCCTACTACACAATTGATCGCAGCCTGGGTGTATCAACAACATTATCACCATTCTGACCGAAACAATGATCTCGAAATTCTTTCACAAACTCGTGCATTTAACAACAGGAGAGTCTATTTGTTGAACAACATGAAAGAAGGGCTTGCACCCATTATTGTCTCCTGCTTCCAAATGCCTTGCTCTCCATTTGCATTCTCTCTTTATTTCATTAGATGCTGCTCATTGCCAATCATACGCTCATCAGTACAGTGCACCCACCTGACAACTCGTCGACCCGATTTCAAACAGATTAGTCGTAGCGTCTGCGACTTATTGTGAATTGTTTTGATCCATATGAACCTGATAATCATTTGCAAGACTTGAGTGTGGTACTTTGCCGTGCACTAAAGTTTAAAAATGGATTTGGGCGCACATCAAAAGCTCTAGTGTAAAAACGCCTTAATAAACAATGACTTTAAAACCACAAAATACACCTGTTCTCTCTTTGATATCACACACACAAACACACAATCTATACAGGATTAAGACGTGCACATTTTCCTGCCTGTGAAAGCGAGATGCTGAATGGATCAAACATCTAGGGGGAAGAGAATGAGCACAGGCCAAAAGGGATTCAGGAATGAGTGTGTGTGATCGATGGTCTTGCCAGTGTTGTCATGGAAACCCAGGCGGCCTCTACACATCATTCGCTGGCTCAGAGCTCAACCTCACCAGCTCAGATCACCGGCCTTATATCTCTCCATCCATCGCTCTCTTTCAATGTCTTGATTCATCCATCCTTCATAAATCCATCTCTCTCTTGTACACACAAAGGTCACCAGCCAGACATGTGACTGTTACAGCCTCTCCATAATACAGAGTTTGTTTCATATTCATTCATTCCCAAAGGAACATATACAATGATCTTGGAAAGAGAGAGAGAGGGTGACCACGAGAGAGAAAAAAAAAAAACGATTGCATAGAATTGCCACTGAAAGGAACAATCCACCGAAAAGTTTTATTGTCATAATTTATTCATCCTCATACATCGATCAGCCACATCATTAAAACCACCTGCCCAATATTATGTAGGTCCCCCTCATGCCACCAAAACAAATAGTTTGTGCATTTATGTCACTGCTGATCTACTGGGATTTTCAGGCACAACAGTTTATAGAATATACTCCAAATGGTGCCCAAAACAAAAAACATCCAGTGAGGGGCAGTTCTGTGGCTGGAAACGCCTTGTTGATGAGAGAGGTCAACAGAGAATGGCCAGAATGGTTCAAACTGAAAAAGTCAACGGTAACTCGGATAACCACTCTGTACAATTGTGGTGAGAAGGATAGCATATCAGAATGTGGACGGAATGCCTTCAGAGAATGGCCAGACTGGTTGGAACTGACAAAGTCTACGGTAACTCAGATAACCACTCTGTACAATTGTGGCGAGATGAATATCATCTCAGAATAGCATAGGTTGGCACTGTTTTTGCAGCACAAGGGGGACCTACACAATATTAGGCATGTGGTTTTAATGTTGTGGCAGATCGGTGTATTGTTTCAAATCCTTATGACTTTCACTTATGGAACATATAATGAAAGTAAAGGGTGATAGGCTAACAATCGGTCTTACACCTTTTTACACCAAATATCAGCATGGTTATGGAGTGTGTTGCATCCACACAGGAATGAAAGTGTGGGAAAGGAGTGTGTATGTGCGTGTTTTCCCCTCCCTGTTCTGACATCAACAGCCCACCATTTATTACCCTGCCTGACTGCCTCGGAGTGTGTGTGAGAGAGGGAGATAGCTACGTGTCCTGCTGTTTATTAAATTGTGTGTGTGTGTGTGTGTGTGAATCTGTGTGGACGTGCCACAGTTTAAATGTCTGTGTGTATGGGTGCTTGTGTGTGTGTGTGTGTGTGTGTGTGTGAGAGAGAGAGAGAGAGGCTATTTAAGATTCAGCTGCACTTGTGTCTGACAAAACCCATGTACCACATCCATATAGATGACGTCACAGCTCTCTCTCTTTTAACATCTGAATGCAGATGTCTGTGACGAGAGAGCGACATTCCCTACATGTCCTCTCTTCTCACCATCCTAAAGCTCTCATCATTCATACTGGCTGTGTTTGGGCTCAATACCTCATGATTTATCACAGTGAATATGAGTTGTGTACAAGCTTCTGTGCTGTACCGGTCAATGCCCAGCCTAACTCAGTTCTGCCCCAATGACAGACCATTAAGGCCCTTTATCCTCCTGAACAATGCTCTAGTTGGCATGGAAACAGGCTGTATAATGTCCATTTTGGGATACAGAGGTAATGTACCAGCCTCATAACTGCCTGGGGTGGCAAGGCAGCCAAAAGGCACAACCCAAGAACAGCTGATATGCCCAAACCAGACCCAAGAATGTGCAGAGGCACCAGAATTAGCTTTGTACTCTAAAAGATAGAATTTGTTATTAAGTTAGTAAGCACTTTTTTCAAACTAAAATCATGTTAATACATATTGTTTATGTCTTGTGGCTATACATTTGAAAAGTGAGTATTTAAATGTTCAGAAATTGGGCCCCCATTCACTTCTATTTTAAGTGTCTCACTGTAACCTAAAGGTTTGCTTTTATTTTTTAAAGAATTTATGTAGCAACCAACATTATGCCACAAATGCTGTTGATGACTTGTATTGAATCCGAAATATTCCTTTAATGTCCAATGGACTTCAAGATTTAAAAAACAAAACAAAATTACTTATATTTCAAGTTGTTTCTCACCAAAAACCCATCGTAGCCCTTTTAATCAATATACACTGTCAGTGTAATGAAAAGTGAACTGGGATATACATTTAAATTTCTCTAGTTGAGTTCCGCAGAAAAAAAACAACTGTTCCTTTCAAGATTGTATTCATTTTCATGGCTTTTCCAGGCCTGGCAACCACAATTTAAAAATTTTCCATTGTCTTCCATGACCTTGGAAGACAATGGTCTTCTGATAATTGTGTGTGTGTGTGTGTGTGTGTGTGTGTGTGTGTGTGTGTGTGAGAGAGATGGTTGACATCTGACCTCTTTAAAGCAGGGTGAAGGGTTGCGGATCTGTTCTAGCATTGCCCACTTGACAGTGGCTTGCCGGATGTTACCGTCGTACTCTCTGGAGCTTTGCGTTCCGCTTGGCGTGCCCCGGGAACGCTCGTAACCTGGCTCGTTGAAGTATGGCTCAGCCACCAGGATAAGGGACTGGACTGACACTAGTACCTAAATACACACAAAAATTTGTTAGAAAGCCACTGAGGAATGATGCAGGGAGCAGGTGAAGAGCACACTGGCTCTTTCTGACCATAGCAGCACTGTCCCTGGGCTTGATTTGCATTTATTGATCAGCTGGATGCTAACTGTTGCACTAATCAATGGAGACATTTCTATGAACTGCTGGCAGCAGTACATGAGCATGAATGAGGGGGGAGAGGGAAGAGAGGAGAGCCTGTACTCAGATCAATATTACACTAGGAAAACAGCTCCCCTGCCTATTATACAGAAAGGTATGATGGAAAGAGCCAGAGAGAAAGAGAGAGAGAGATTGGGGCAGATAATTACTGCAGGGAAATCAGGATGGGAATGTTGCAAACGCCTGATGGTGTGTGCGCGTATGTGTCGATATATGACTAGACATTCTCCGAAAAAGACACAAATAATTTAATTTATTTCTATAGTATTTTCACAATACATGTTGTTCCAAAAAGCAACAATGTCATCCAGAAATTAGAGGTGATATGTTCCAGCTTTAATCTAATTCGCTGCTTTTAATATAATGGACATTTCTGCAAAACCTTAATTGACTAATAAGCATAAACAGAGGAGAAAATGAACACTGAGAGGCTTCACTAAAGAGAAACCACAGAAAGCTAGAACTGTTCTCACCTGTAAAAAGCTAGAAGTCTGAGGATTCCATTTCTCCTCGGGACGACCGTGCCAGGTGTTCAGGATACTTAAACACACCTGGGCGTCAAAGATGGGATGAAAGTAGGTACAGAGAGATTAGAAGAAAAGAAGCAAACAATATAAAAATTATCTAACCAAACAGTTATCCAAAGTAAAAAAAAGGCAGTAATGCTCATTGATAAAGGAAGTCACGCTCACCTTGCCATCGTTGTAGAGGTTTGGATTGAAGCGGACGCTGTGGCCACCTGTGGTCTCCAGATTAACCAGAGGAGGGGAGTTTGGGTAATCTTGAGGGAAGTAGACGTCAAATTCAAAACAGCCATTGGCGTATGGTGTGTCTGCAGGACCAGTTATCAATACCTGAAACAACAAGAGAGAAATATACGTTAAAACACAGCAACTGACCAATCACAAGATGAATAACATTCAGCTGTACATGAAAACATCATATTGAAGAGCAGAGACAGAAGAACTGGAAATTGGAGAGATAAGGAGGATGCTTTAGGAATACAGCTTCTGGGGATGGCATTTTGGTCATTTAATCTACTTGAGTCCTCAACAGATGTGCGTAATTACTAATTTCACTGATGTTTAAATGTACATTTTGGAGTCGACCACTTTAAAAAGTAAGGAACCCTCATAAAAGTTGGGTGTTTATGCGACCCACTTAAAATATTAATCTATTCCAACAGCCAAATCCAATGCTAAAATCTGCTGAAAAGGAGCATTTATATGCAAAGTGCTTGCCTTGCATTATGATCATTGTACATTAAATATAGAACATGACACACATTCACTGAATCAACGTTAGCGATTACAGGCATATTTATTGAAAAAAATTGAATGGAATATTGCATGACCAATAAAGCAAACCTTACAGCCTGTTCTAAACAGAATAAACAAAGTAAAAGCTTAGCATATTAAAACAGTCAGGACATTGTTGAAAATAATAAATAGCTAAGCCAAATCAATGAGAATTTTTTTTGGAATTTCATGGCGTGCATTCTGATCTTATAAGACAGCTGTTTGGTTATAAGAACATTAACCAACAACAGCTACAATGGAATTTATTTTTTATAGATAGGATAAAAAATAAAATAGGCCTGTGAGACATGTACAATACACCTAATTTTCAATAAACCTAATTTACATTTTAGAGGTTGTACAGACCAGTCGACAATAATGTAGTTGACACTGGCAGCATTAAGCCAACAAGTCGCTTTCTACGTGATTCACAAAATGCGTCTGTTGGTATTTAAGTGGTTGGCGGATTTCATTTTTTAATGAGAAAACTCTACATGATTTGTCAGGTTTAGGGGTTGGGTTATCTGATCAATCAGGTCGTGTTCTCTTGATGCCTATTATGGTCCAATCAGATATCGCTTTACTCATGAATGTAAATGACTCTTGCCCTGCCATCCTATGCTTCAGAAACTTGCCAGCGGGTATGGATGCCAGAGGCTCTGTGTTAAAAGAGCAAAATGAGTCAAATGTACTTTGATAAATATGACACAAATGCTACAGTAACCTCCAATATATGCAGTGGCCTTCAAATATAACAGGAATATTAGTGCTATGCAAAGAAAAAACAAACAACAACAAAAACACATGACCAGCACAACTTTGTGTGTAGGGAAATCATCCCATTGAACATTATTGGATGTTGCCTCATGTTTTGCTGTTTGACTCCTCACACTGTAATTTCATGTTTTTCAGACTCCTGCACCATGAATATCATGTTATTTGAATGGCATGTCAAGTTGAAAATAGCTGCGCTCTGTCCAGCTGTTTTGGAAAAGAAGAACGCATTCTACAAGTACATAATCGAATATGCTCTAAACAAAGTGTTTAGTGCTGTTGCGGTCTTTTAAATGTTTTTTTTTAAATGCAAATTGCTGTCTGATGAATTCAACCGCAAGGTACCACCAAAAATGACGCCCTAACAAATCACAAAAGTAAAAATGAGTCACCTTTTCCACACTTTTGCATTTAGCTATCACTCTGTCCTGTATGTGGTTAAAAAAATACAAATACAAAACACAATTACTGTTATAAAAAATGTACGCAATTATTGTTTTCATGATCGATTATTGCTGTCACTTCCAAGTACTCGTGCCCATCCCAACCATTTTCCCTTCCCACAGAGAGAGGGAGAGTGGCAATGGCATCCAGTGAGGAAACAGTTTCTCTCCACTGCAAGCGGTGAAGCTGCACTCAGGCGTTAAGACTGTTTTGACATGACCATTCAAACGTAACACTAAACACATACACACACAGCTGTGCTCATACACACAGATATAGGTTAAATCTGGAAAGCTCAGTTTACCCTTAATGCTCATTATGATTGTATGAAGTGTACAGAAGCTGATAATGGAGAAACATGAGAGCTGTTGACCTGATGTTAGGGGTCAGTGTAAGCAGACGGTGCAGTGAATGCCCAGTCTGACTGAGGCTCTGCCTGTGGTATCGCCTGTAGGAGAAGCAAATCTAAGGCCAGACACACTGACATTTACACACTCCGAGAGGCGTGTCAAAGGAAGCTCTGAAATGTCATTAGGAAGAGTGTGACCACTCGTATGTCTGGGTTTATGTGTTAGAAACCACTGGAGAGTAAGAGCGTTGAGTTTTGCTGCAGTTTTTTGTCATGCAGTAGAGTTTGAAAGGTTCATTTTGACAGTTTGAACAACAGTGTGTGAATCAGCTATGTCCTTCTTTCAAAAGCTAAAAGAAGCCTGAGTCATTGTAGTGAATCAGTTTGTTCAGATGGTTAATTTCAATGAACGGATTAAAAAAAAATATTCACTGATTCATTTTGAGTTATCACTCGCATACAACATTTTAGTTAATTACTGATCCTTAGAACGGTTTTCAATATAGTTATATAAATTGTCATATTTGAAAGGTTACTTTTGACAAAGTGATTCACTTATGCCCTGCTTCATAATTAGCCCTGAAAAATCTGATTCAAGCGAATCAGCTTGTTCAGATGTTTTCATTGAAAATATTAAAATTAATTCACTGATTCATTTAGAGTTATCACTCAAGTACAACATTTTAGTTAATTACTGATCCTTATCACTATGTTTTCAATTTAGTTTAGAGTGTAACATTTTGAAAACACAATTTCACCTCACAGCTTCACAGGCCATTGATTTATAAACACTTTGTGCATTAGTTTGACCAAATTATCAAAAAGAACCGGTTGGAAAGTACCGGAAAATACCAGAACCCCAGAGACACATTCTGGTCCAAAATCATTAATTCTTTATTTCAATATAAGAAAATTGGTCAAATTCAAATATGGAAGGCGTTTGCTTATACCTTCATGATGTCAAGACGTTCCTCATCACACCGGACGAACACACTTGAGGATGAGGAAAGAGGGAGCGATGTGGAGAGTGTGACAGCCTCTTGCGCTAATCGCCGAGCGCGGGCAGCACTGTTGGCGTCACTGGCGTTCTTTACCTGTGACAGGTAATGGTAGTTCATCTTAAACACCAGTTTAGAGTCATCATCCTCGCACACCATCTCAAACGTGTCTGTTGGAAGAGACCGTACAAACATGTACTTTGTCATTATAAAGTACAATCAGCATGTGTATTTTACCTCTACTAACATCAGGTCTGCTTAAAAACACCAAATCAGTTTTTCAAGACTTCTAGAATAAGCTGTACTGTGTGTTCTTGAAGAGTTTACAGTCATGTCTCTAAAGGTTACTTCCGTGTTCTGAGATCTGGATAAATCAATTTTGTCAGAACAAAACCCTCATCATCAATCAGAACAGTGGATCGATGTAGTCAAGAGGCGAGGTGTTATGTGTGTATCAAGTAACAGTAATTGAATGGGCAGCGATTAGCAATATATTGTCCAGTTCAATAAATTAGCTGATTTTTTTTTTAAACCATTTTGACATTTTCAGAATCAGTCTATAAGTGTACCTGTATGGTTGATTACCAGAAGTGGAATAGCTCATTTACACAGGACTCGACAAAACTACATAGCTTCCATAATAGTCTACAAAGCTCTCTCTACTGAGCACTTTTCTGAGTAAATATCGATACAATAAATATTTGTTTAATTTGAGCAATACCAATATTACATTGCTTAACGCAAGGCCCAGATGGAATCCATGGCTACAGAGATTGCGAAATGCTGAGAATTTCAGCTACCAATAAGAGTGTAGTGCTCTCTGATTATATGGAGATTCATCCCCAAATCAGTGCAGAAAAAGAGGAAAAAAGTCTGCCAATTCTGTTGACCAAACATTGGCCAAACAGGTCTCTAGAAATCTGTATCTGTAAACCCATATACATCAGGTTGCCTACAATCAGAACATGTTGTGCAAGACATACCAAACTGTAGTTTCTTCATTGCTGCCGTGTATTTCTCCTCAATTGAGCGCAAGATGGACAGCGGTTTGGGCCTTGCTGCTGCTTTCTTTGAGCTCTCGGCCATCTTTCTCTCTGAGAAACAGAAGACACATGAAAGAAATACTTCAAGGGACTAAGTGCACATGCGTGTTTCACAGTAGCCTGAGGAAGTGTTTGAGTAGGTCACATCTTCAATCCTCTCATCTCTGTACAGCAAATATCCCTATATGAGACACTCAAGTCACCTGGATGAAAGCTTGTTGTTCTGCTGGCAGTGGTACAAAGAACATAGTGCTTGGAAAAACATTAAGCAAAATATGTCTCGTACAACCAGCCATATAGGGATGGTAATCTCAAGAATTTTACTGATTCCAGTTCTTCATTGAATCGATTATGATTCATTACGTACTTAATAGCCGTTAGATTGAGGAATTCAATATATATATATATATATAAAGTCATTTCTTAAAAAAGAACCCGTTCAAAAAAGCCATTTGCTTATGAATCAGAATAGGATGTGCTGGTCAGATATTAACAGAAAAAACTATTTTAGTGTGGTGTTCCATCCAAATTGGTGAAGAATGGATAAATTCAAGAACAGTTAATAGAACATTAACTGTTATGAAAATAAATCGGTTCTAGATTAGTAAATAAAAAAGCAATGATCTGAATAAGAACCAGTTCTCGATTTCCAACCCTACTTCCACATCATTGTGACTTGAGAATTAAAGATTCCCAATGAGGTGTGGTCGACGGCTAATTCGTTACATTGATAAATGACGAGAAGCATGAAATGTCATGTTGTTACACAAATGAGTTACTACATTCCTGTTCTCCAGTTTAGATTACTATCCAGAGACAGTCAGACAAATGACAACGACACCAGCAGACCATCTCCACTCCAGTGAGACATTAGACCAGCAGATGGAGGCTGTTCGCGCTACAACACAATTGAATATATTTAGGAGCTTTATGATATTTCTGACCATTAAGCTAATCTGCAGTGGTTGCAGACACATGTCCCTCCCCCTAGATGCATGCACCGAATCGGCCAATCAAATGACCAGTGCGTTTTACAACTGGTAACTGCTACGCTGTAGCTATGTGCCACATAAAATCTTTCTGACGTCGACAACTCCATTTACTCTCACCTCTGTCATCAAATTCGTGCACATATTGATAGCAGTGGAACATTCCGGCTCAACTTAACTACGGGAACTGATTTTGACCAATAAGACAACCGGTCTAGGCTGTCTCTTGCATAAAAAAAAAAAAAAAAAAAAGACGGAGTATTAATTAAGCAGTTAAACGGGGTGGTAGGTTTAATGTCTCACTGCTCCTATCATATGGATTTTCCTTATGGATAGTGACAGCAGCATCGATCCACCTCACCAAGTTTAACGCCCCTTCATTCACTCATATCCAAGAGAGTGATAGGGTGAGATACCAAAGGGAGTTTGACAGAGAGAGAGAGAGAGAGAGAGAGAGAGAGAGAGAGAGAGAGAGAGAGAGAGAGAGAGAGAGAGAGATTATATACAGAGGGAGAGAACTGATGTATTGATGTGGTTGCATTCATAATGCAGGAAATTTCCCCCCAAAATTTGGCACTTTCCACAAATAGGGTAAAAAAAAATAAGGCCTTGAAATATGTAACTTACATATTGTCAGTGGAAAGAGGTGCTTAAATAGGGTTCCCACACTTTTCAAGGCGCAACTTTCCAGGACATGCCACGCATGTAATATTTAAGCAAAAACACAACAGGACATTCAAATTGTGGTTATTGGAGGGATATTTTTTCAAAATTCCATATTCAACAATAATTAAATTTTATCATCAAAATGGTGTCTAATCAAATGAATTTGTTAAAACTTTAATCAAATGAAAAAATATATTTTTTTATTAATTACATTTTAACAACAACATTGTATTCATTTTTCAAATTAAGTGCTTTTCTACAAAATCCTCAAAGCACAATCCGAAAATTGCTGCACAACAGAAAATCACAGATGTGAGATTTTTCTTTAATTATTATTATTTAATTGGTGCAAACCAATCCTGCCGTTAAGGTGCCAACAGCTCAAGCTCACCATCGCTATACAATGCCACCCTTCCACCAGCATCCTACTCCAAAGCCTCCGAGCCCTCAGAAGTCCTATGCTGCTGCTCGAGGTTTTCAACCTCATCATCGGCAGTTGCCAGGGTGACCATGCTAGCACCCCCAACTGCCACTAAAAGTCGCACCCATAAAGCCTGAGGTGCTTGGGCCGGCGGTCGATCATTTTTCAATGCAAAACCTACAGTACTGGAGGAGCACAACAGTAGATCCCTGGGTTGGGAAATTAATTTGCTGTTGGAGAAGGGAGCCACATAAAAGGTTCATCCCCTCGTTCAAAGGGAGGTTTTTATTTTCTAATTCCAAAAAAGTATGGCGGTTTTGGTTCAAGTCCTTGCATCTCACTCACAAGATTCTCACCTGGACTCTTCCCCGACTAGCGTCACTGAGGGCAGTTCACATCCCGGGGTCGAACAATCAGGTAGCAGGTGCTCTATCAAGGGATCTTCTAAATCCAGGAGAATAGAGGCTTCACCCGGATGTGGTGCAGAGCATATGGCATCAGTTCTGCGAAGCAGAAGTGGATTTTTTTGCATTAGAGGCGACCACCCAATGTCGCTTGTGGTTTGTGAGGACAGAGACATCCAGCCCATGAGGGCAGGATGCGCTGTCTCACCAGTGGCCGAACTGTCTACTTTATGCATTTCCTCCTAATACACTGTTGTGGGAGACATTACACAAGATCTCCCTGTGCAACCACAGGGTCCTCTTTGTAGCACCTAGTTTCCCATACGTCTGAGACTATTGGTGCGCAGACCATGTCAACTTCCACTACAGAAGGACCTGGAAGTGCACTGGAAGGTTCTGGCACCAAGACAAATTCCTTGTATGTGTAAGCATACGTCCAGTGTTGGGATGTCTGCAATCATCTCCACTGTTTTGAGCGTGTTCCGCTCAAGGTTGTTTTGACTACACCAGTAAGCCAACCGTTCAACCTCCCTTCTGTATACAAACTCATCGTCATCTTGGATGAGGCTGATGACAGTAATATCATCTGCAAACTTCAGGAGCTTGACAGAGGGGTCCTTGGCAGCACAGTCACTGTATACAGGGAGAAGAGTAGTGGGGAAAGTACACATCCCTGGGGCTGGTGCTAACTGTACAGGTGCTGGAAGTGAATTTCCCCAGTCTCACTAGCTGCTGCCTGTCCATCAGAAAGCTGGTGATCCATTGACAGATAGACGTGGGAACAGAGAGTTCGTGTAATTTAGTCTGGAGATTAGCTGGGATGATGGTGTTGAAAGCCAAACTGAAGTCCACAAAAAGGAACCTTGCATATGTGCCTGGTCTGTTCAGATGTTGCAGGATATGATGCAGTCATGTTGACTTCATCCTCCACAGACCTGTTTGCTTGATAAGCAAATTGATGGGAATCTAGAAAGGGTCCAGTGATGTCCTTCAGGTGGGCCAACACCAGTCTCTCAAATAATATCATGACCACAGACGTCAGGGCGACAGGTCTGTAGTCATTAAGTTCTGTGATTTTGGGTTTCATTGGGAAAAGAATGATGATTGAGCATTTGAAGCAGCATGTGATTCGCCATCTGGGCCCTATGCTTTCCTTGTCTTTTGTTTTTGGAAGAAATGACACACCTCTTCTTCACCGATCTTAAGTGCAGGTTGAGTAGCAGGAGGAGGGTTGCAGGAGGTGTTGGTGTTTGTAAGTGTGAAGGTCAGAGCAGGTGTGGGGTGCAGTAGAACACATTTAAGTCATCAGCCAGTTGTTTATTCCCTACAGTGTTATGGTCAGGAGTCCTGTAGTTCGTAAGCTGTTTCAGGCCAATCCACACTGATGCAGGGTCATTAGCTGAAAACTTGTTTTTCAATTTATCAGAAAATTTTCTTTTAGCCACTCTGATTTCCTTATTCAGTGTGTTCCTGTCATGTGTTCACCACCTCTGTAAGCATCCTCTTTGGCCTGACAAATTTCTGCTGTAAACCACTTTTTGTCATTGTAGTATGTTAAATACTGTAAGTCCTAGTAGATGATGTGACAGTATCTATGAGCTCATCCAGATTGGTGTCTGCAGCCTCAAAAACACTCCAGTCAGTGAAGTCAAAGCAGGCTTGTAGTTCCAGCTCTGCTACATTGGTCCATCTCTTTACAGACCTTACAACAGGTATAGCAGATTTTAGTTTCTGGCTGTAGGTTGGAAGAAGATGAACTAGACGTTGATCAGAGAGTCCCAAAGCTGCTCTAGGGACAGAGTGATATGCATCCTTTATTGTTGTGTAGCAATGATCCAGAACATTTCTGTCTCTGGTTGGGCACGTAATGTGCTGTTTGTATTTGGGCAGTTCTGGTTGGGGTCTTTTTTGGAAGAGCCGTATTTCTTTGGCTTATTTTGTCAGGGCAAACAGTCATTGTGTGTCCTCTGGGGTCCTCAAACAAGGACAAAATCTGTCATCAGATACACACCATCCTTCTCCTGACTGACAGTGGTCAGTCAGGAGATCCAGCACTGCACTACTTACAAATCTATTAGTTCAAAATCTCAAAGCACAAAAGCAATCATATCCTACATATGATACAGAACATTTTTTTTTTTTTTCTTTTTCCAGAGGGTTTTAGTGAGAAATAAACTTAATGGATAAGACTATTATTTTAATATTACTACTACTACTACTACTGTCTATTTATTTTAATAAACGCTTCTATAGTTTAGAAGAGTATCACAAATTTTCAGTTTCTTAATTTAAAACCTTATAAATTATCTTAAAAACACAAGATAAAAACATTTGTTCTCTATCTAAACACACTGAATAGGCAACTTATAAACACGTCAACTTCAACAATACATTCTTTTTGTTGTTTAAAGCATTGTTAATAATTGAATGGTATTTAATTATGTTTAAATTTATTTCAATGTAAATGTATTATTAAAATTAAATTCATTATTAATTAGTCCAGGACAAAAGTATATATGGACAAAAGTATTGGGACACCAACACATTACACCTAAAGGAGGTTTTATGACATCCCATTCTAAATCCATAGTCATTAATATAGAGTTGGTCCCCCCTTTGCAGCTATAACAGCTTCCACTCTTCTGGTAAGGCTTTCTACAAGATTTTGGAGTGTGTTTGTTGGAATTTTTGCCCATTCTTCGAGAAGAGCATTTGTGAGGTAAGACACTGATGTTGGCCGAGAGGGCCTGGCTCGCAATCTCCGTACTAGTTCATCCAAACGTGTTCGATAGGGTTGAGGTCAGGGCTCTGTGTGGGCCAGTCAAGTTTTTCCACACCAATCTCATCCAACCATGCCTTTATGTACATTGCTTTGTGCACTGGGGCACAGTCATGCTGGAACAGAAAAGGGCCTTCCCCAAACTGTTTCCACAAAGTTGGAAGCATAGAATTTTCCAAAATGTCTTGGTATGCTGAGGCATTAACATTTCCCTTCAGTGGAACTAAGGGCCTAGGCCAACCCCAGAAAAACAACCCCATAGCATCATGACTTTAGTGTATGCACTTAACGTGTGACTGTTTCTGGTGCACCACTGGGCTGCCACAGTTTAAACTGAACTCAGAATCAATTCTGATCCTTTTGAGAATCGATCCATAATCTTTTGAAAAAGACTCGCAATGTTGTTGCTTTAGAAGACATTAATTTAACAGCTGGAGGCGTAAGGATGAAATTTATGCTGACTGTCTGATTTTTGGAGCTTCAAAAATCGGATCATCATTCACTTGCATTTTAAGGAACTACTGATCTGAGATATTTTCTAAATTTCTTCAAATGTTTTCTGGTGAAGAAAATCAGTCACACACACCTGGGATTTTATGAGGGTAAGTAAATAATGAGATAATTTTAATTTTTGGGTAAACTATTCCTTTAAGTTTGACAACTAGAAAGCATATATACTATATATTTTATATTAATATGTAACTATATCTACAGTTTATATTTTTGCTTGTGCATCTTCCTTAAAAAAAAGAAAAAAGAAAAAAAAAAGTCACTTAAACTTTTTGGGGCCACTTCATATTTTCAAATTCATTCATTTACTCCTAATCTGGCACTGTATACGGTTTCATAATGATTTAATGAAATTATTATAAATGTTACCACTCGTAACCACGTGATGTGGATGTTCTCACCATGGTTGGCTTGCCGTAGGTTGGTGGTGGCTGCATAAACAATCTCTGCAGTCTTTTGGATGTCTGGCACTAACAAGGTCAGGCCCTCTGGCTCAGGGTCAGATGTCTCTGTCTTCATCACTCCTTTACTTTTGTCTTTCTTTGACCTGAAGTGGACAAAGAAAGGACAGCAGTCACGTTTCTGTACACAAACTCTCACGCCATGAATTCTTAAAGCTAAATCAAGGGCTGATATTCACGTCTGAATGTATCTGAAAAGCGGAAATGGTTTCATTGTCTATTTAAAATGTGAATAACACACAATCAGTGTTGGATTGAACTGACCACAAGAAGAGCTGAAAAACCGCATGCCCTCAAGAGCTCTCTACCTTTTATATCCCCAACTCTGAAACACACGCGCACACAGCTTGTCCTGAGAGGTGCTAGTCCACACTGAGTACATCAAACGAGCAGTGGATAGTGGCTAGTCCTGGAGTAAACCATTAAAAACAACATCCAGCTGTCTTATGGCTAAGCAGTCACCCTCACAACATACATCTTTCATTAAGCAGGAGGGAAGAAAATGAGATCGAGACAGATGAAGGAAAGAAGGTGACATGAATGTCACAAACATCCTTTACATGTAGGTGTAGTAGAGGCAAGTAATTAAGACAGTCATGACATTCAAGGCCGCACGTTCCCTCACGGACACTTGAATTAGGCCGAGCTTGTCCGTTTCGCATAGCCTTTCGCTATAAACCTTCCGCTACCCATAAAGGCAGATCCATTATTATGCAGAAAACGCTAAAAACATCCTGATAACAAATCACAATATCTCAGTTTTGATCTAGACCAAATCACTAAAACCCTGATATATAAAACCATAGATCTGATTGTCTGCAATGACCAAATTCCACAAAAATATAAACCCTTTTAAACTTTGCTGTATAATATGCCCCGCTGTTTGTGCTAGAGACATGAGTGACACCTAAATTATCAGTTTTATGCTTTTCAGCTGGCAGATGATGAAGGTGAAAAAAATCCAATAGATTTACCAGTAAGTGGAACCGGAGCCATATTTAGAGACCAAAATTTCAGAGACTTGGCAGTTGCCTCCATTGACTTGGGCCAATCAATATTTTAAAAACAGTTTTTTGTTTGCACACAAAAGTTGATATCTACATCCATGATAATGCCTCGAGAGTGGTGAATTTTAAGTCAGATTTCAGCTCAGATAGACTGCATGGAGAGCGCAGAGCTGAATTATGGAAAGTCATAAGCAGTGTCCTGCGTCCCGCAAGTCATAAGCAGTGTCCCTCATTTCAATTTTGGCTGTATAATTTTGTATCTTTATTATTATTTCATCGTCCTTTAATTACAAAATCACTATAAAAAAAAGTTAATAAGAAAACACTGAACATGCGCAGCGCAGCCTTTTTTTCTTGCCAGAGCAGGAAAACACTGGGGGAAAAAACTGCAATAGAAAAATAGGTCTATCCGTAGCTCCTGAGAAGAAAAAGTGTCTTTATTCGTATAATAAAGAATTGGAGAAAATACATACATGGTTAAAACCAGTTACAGGTGACCCTAAAAAAAGGAGAGTGCAGGGTATGCCACCGAAGTTTCACGAACAGCTCTGCTGAAGCATTTCAGTGCCCCAAACATGACAGCTCTGATATCTTTGGCTTTGAGTATTCTTGTCACCAACGTGTTTCGTGGAGAGCGTTTTCACTGATGACCGCTGCGTGGACAGAGACAAGGAACTTGAGCATTTGTGGACCTCATCAAAAGTGAACTCCTGGTGAAAGTGAACACCTACACCTGCCAGGAGTTCTACAGTCATAATGAATGAGAAGGCCCTACTCGAAGCAGCCAGATCAGACAAAAAAAATAAATTCACACCTGCTTCAGACGTCTTGGGTGTGTTGCGTCATAAACATAAAATGTATAGGTCACTGTATTAAGTTAAATATAGTTTAATACTCAATCTTTAAACACATCTTGAGATCCCTTAGATCGCATTTGCGCTCCGAGTGTTTTGAACGCAAGAACGTAACGCATGTTTGTGTTGTTCTGCCTATCGAAGTGTTTTCTTCACTGTAGAAACTGCACGTTGCTCATACAGCTGAAATTTCACTTACTGCCCTCTTGAGTAAACAGGTGGTACTACAAGCTTGCATTTCTCAGGAATCTTCCTTATTATGGTCCGCTTAATTAATTGCGTACATTTTATTTAACGCATTATTTTTTGTAAAATTAATCGCACTGAATTAACGCGTTAAATCAACAGCCCTAATATATATATATCTTGGCTCGGGATAGGAAAGTTTGGGATCCCCTGCTGGAGCTGCTGCCTCTGTGACCCGACTTCGGATAAGTGGTTGAAGATGGAGATATATATATATATATATATATATATATATATATATATATATATATATATATATATATATATATATATATATATCCATCTTCACAGAGAGCTCACCTGAGGCGGTTAGTGTAGGTGTCCACGCAGGTCTTCATCTTGGCCAGCAGCATTCCAACAGAGGTCTGACACTCTGTGCGTTCTTCATCCTCCTCTTCATCTCCTGAGAGCGGCAGCAGTAGAGGGACCAGGCTGGTACAGGTGGAGATGGCCCTCAGCAGCTCCAACAGAGCACGATACAAGGGGACGTGACGCGCCATGTCCAAAACTGCAGGAGACAGAGAGAGAGAGACATTACGCACCAAGACAGGATGCTTATAAAATACAAAGTCGAATCCATTTCTTAAATGACGGAAGGACAAAAGGACAATCCACACACACATACACACAGGCACACATCCACCCACAAATTCAGACCTGCAAGGTTAATTACATTTTTAACAGATGTTTTTAGAAGCATCCATCGATTTACAGTGTACAACTATCAAACAAGCAGATAGCATGACTAGGGATGTATAAAACTACATATTTATAAAACTGATTAGTCGGTGAGTTGCCTGAACAACCAGTTGACTAATCGGACTTAAGGAAACCCTGCATAATTAGGCTGGCTTCAGGCTGACCTGATTACAGACCCCTACAGTTGAGACATTTTAAAAAGCAGGACTATTTTATACTTGAAAAACAGTCTGAAAAACATCCATATGAATGTATGATTGTAGCAGAGGTGCTTTACAGGGAAATAATTTAAAGCCAAGTTTTCCATGGGTTTTACAATGCAAACTGTAAGAAAAAACCCAGTCGAACTAATTGATCTCACTAATCATCTAATTGGCTGTTGGACAACTAGTCAATAAGCCGACCATTGTGACCCATTATTAGTAGCGTTGCACAGCCTTGAACGTCAGCAATTTCAGGGTGGACAGACAAAGAAACTTATGTTAGAATAGTGTAATACGTTTCTTCTAAAGTTAGGAAAAAACAATGACAAAGCGGCAACCAAGACATCATTTCTTAAATGAAAAAAGATTCAGGTTTGGCCAAAATCCCTTCACTCCCTTTCTGAATGTTCCAAGCTGCTGTGAAGACCAGCGGTCTTAGGTATGAGGAATCTTTGTGTGTGTATTTCCTGTGTGAAGGAAAAGACGCAATAATCCTTTTGAGGCACCCTAGATTTCTAAAGCCAGAACGAGGACAGTGACAGAATAAAGGATGAGAGAGAGAGAGATTACTGAGGGTCTTCAAGCAGCACGTATAATCAGGCTCTTATTATCAGTGTGCAATGAATGTAAAGAGCAGGGATCCTGTGTGTGAGAGTAACGTGTTTGGTTTCTGTCATGTGTTTTCTTGCATAAAAGCACACTGTGTTTGCTTGCCAGGCTGACTGGTGGTTGAGTGTGCTTGTGTGACTGGTGTGTGAAGATTCAAAGTGTGTGTGTTTCTATGAAGAAAGAGGAATTTTAAAAGACTGAAGGATCACTGTCAAAGGGTTTCATTTAAGTGGGGAGCTACTGCGAGGAAACTATAGATCAGAGAGTGTTTAGTGTGTGTGTTTCTTCTCAATGTCACTCCTCAGTTCAGACTGTTTCTCCTTCACTCTCATCTCATTTACAGACTAAGTGATTTACTGCACACCAATTCTCATCTCTGCCCCTATCTCTCCCTCATCAGATATTCAGCTCCATGCTGGATTGGGTAGATGATAAACAATGTTAGAGAGAGTAGAGAGGACACATACGTCAGCCCCCTACCCTCCCTCGCCATACACAGAAAGGAGGAGAGGAAGGAGAGAGGAGACAAGACAGAAGGAGAGGAGTGGAGAGAAGAAAATAAAGGAGAGGAAAGCCACAGAAAGGAAGGAGAAGAAAAGGCCATAAAAGTGGAAAGAAAGGTGAGGAGAGGAGAAGAGAAAAGGAAAGAGATGAGACAAGGAGGAGAGGAGGAGAGATGAGATGATAAAGGAGGTGAAGAAAGGTGACCAAACAGAAAGAGAGGGTATGAGAGGAAAAATGATAGGAGAAAGCAAAAATAGGAGAGTTGAGAGGAGAAAGCTGGAGAGGCGAGGAGAAATCTGGAGAAATAAAATGCGAGGAGCGGAGAAAGCATGAGAGAAGAGAAGGTTGAATGTATAGATTTAGCTAAAGAGTGTGTTTTCTTGTCACTGTCTGAGGATGAGAGGGTAACCCCTCACTAACTACTGGAAGTATTATGATGCATCAACATACAACGCAAAGAAAATTTTCGCCTTGCATTGCTTGTGCGAGATTGACCGATGGATTATAATTTTGTGTTTAAATTCGCATTGACGCGAGTAACGCGAACCCGCGAGTATTCCCCCTTCTCTTCCGGAAAAGGACAGGAGGGGCTTCTACGACTTGGTTCATAGTAAAGTACAACCAATAGCTGGAATCAAGTAGACGTGCATATTTTCAGAACTTACCAGGTAGCCCAACTTCCTTGCTCACTTTGCTCCAAGCGATGTCTTTTTTCGTACAGTCTCTGTACATGTATGATGATGTGTCATACAATTCCGGCTGCCCACACACCGCTACAACAATTTTTTCATCCATCCGTCAGTACGTCAGTGACATCCGGACAATCTCGATGCTGATAGGGTTTCGCGACAATGCGTCAAGTGAATGTCTCGATCGAGTAGAAAAATTTGTGAATACGCGAATGAAGCGATTTTGCGTGTTAGATTATTGTCATTCACCCGGCACGAATTTGCGTCTATTCGAATCTTTGCATTGATTTTGCATGTTATCGCGCCGCGCAAAACGTTCGCTTTGCGTTGTATGTGAACGCACCATTAGTTCCATTTATTGTTACTCATTGTTCTCAGTAGTTTCTTTAACTTTTTCTTACATTTCATATGTTCACCTGTATTTTTATATTATTATTACTATTATTTAATAAGTGTTTAATATGTGTTTTTTTGTTTGTTTAATGTTAATGAATGCTTTTGAAACATTGTAAATTTTTTAGTCATGCCAATGAAGCTCATTTGAATTTGAATGTCAAGGAGAAGAGAAAGCAGAACAGGACAGAAGTTCGAAACAGGAGAGGCGAGAAGATGAGTAGTAAGCAGAAGAGGAAAGGAGAGGAGAGAAGAGGAAAAAAGCAGGAGAGGAGAGAAGAGAGGAGATTATTGGAAAGTGTAAATGTATGTGTGATTAATAATTCAAGCACCACTGGGGCAGTAAGTGACCCACACACACATTTGTCTCCCCGTTCCCCTTAATGCTTCATGACTAAACGCTCTCTCTCTCTCACACACACACACACATACACACACACACACACACTCACCTAAAGGATTATTAGGAACACCTGTTCAATTTCTCATTAATGCAATTATCTAATCAACCAATCACATGGCAGTTGCTTCAATGCATTTAGGGGTGTGGTCCTGGTCAAGACAATCTCCTGAACTCCAAACTGAATGTCAGGATGGGAAAGAAAGGTGATTTAAGCAATTTTGAGCGTGGCATGGTTGTTGGTGCCAGACGGGCCGGTCTGAGTATTTCACAATCTGCTCAGTTACTGGGATTTTCACGCACAACCATTTCTAGGGTTTACAAAGAATGGTGTGAAAAGGAAAAACATCCAGTATGCGGCAGTCCTGTGGGCTTAAAATGCCTTGTTGATGCTAGAGGTCAGAGGAGAATGGGCCGACTGATTCAAGCTGATAGAAGAGCAACTTTGCCTGAAATAACCACTCGCTACAACCGAGGTATGCAGCAAAGCATTTGTGAAGCCACAACACGCACAACCTTGAGGCGGATGGGCTAGAACAGCAGAAGACCCCACCGGTACAACTCATCTCCACTACAAATAGGAAAAAGAGGCTACAATTTGCAAGAGCTCACCAAAATTGGACAGTTGAATACTGGAAAAATGTTGCCTGGTCTGATGAGTCTCGATTTCTGTTGAGACATTCAGACGGTAGAGTCAGAATTTGGCGTAAAACAGAATGAGAACATGGATCCATCATGACTTGTTACCACTGTGAAGGCTGGTGGTGGTGGTGGTGTAATGGTGTGGAGGATGTTTTCTTGGCACACTTTAGGCCCCTTAGTGCCAATTGGGCATCGCTTAAATGCCACGCCTACCTGAGCATTGTTTCTGACCATGTCCATCCCTTTATGGCCACCATGTACGCATCCTCTGATGGCTACTTCCAGCAGGATAATGCACCATGTCACAAAGCTCAAATCATTTCAAATTGGTTTCTTGAACATGACAATGAGTTCACTGTACTAAAATGGCCCCCACAGTCACCAGATCTCAACCCAATAGAGCATCTTTGGGATGTGGTGGAACGGGAGCTTTGTGCCCTGGATGTGCATCCCACAAATCTCCATCAACTGCAAGATGCTATCCTATCAATATGGGCCAACATTTCTAAAGAATGCTTTCAGCACCTTGTTGAATCAATGCCACGTAGAATTAAGGCAGTTCTGAAGGCGAAAGGGGGTCAAACACAGTATTAGTATGGTGTTCCTAATAATCCTTTAGGTGAGTGTATATACACACACAAGCATGAGAACTTCATGGATCTTCAGTGTGTCTGAAATCAACATGCAGGTACACTTATGAGAAGAACGAACATATGCAGTTCAGGTTAAAACAGGAAATCTGCTAAAATAAAAGATAAGTCTGCTCGAAATGTTGTGTTTGTACTTAAATTTCAGCTGCATCAGGGAGAAATTGCACACCTTTTTTTTGCGCTTTGTATTTTCTTACTTTTTTGCGGTTTATTATCATGCAGGAACACACTGACATAGTGATTGATGTAACTGATATATGTCATAATGAAACGGAGTCCCTCCCCTCTAAATCACAAGTGGTGACAGGAGATGCATTTAAGTGACCAGGTGTAAACATCAATGTCTCTCACCTGACCACATATGATCGGATCACCAGAGACGCATCTTAATATGAGGTGGAAACGGGGTCTGTGAGAAAAAGTGGAATGAGGCTACAGCGCCTACCAGCCACACACCTCAAACCTGATCCCACAAAATTCTAGATTTATCCCATTTCAAACGTCTCTTAAAAGGGCCATATCATGATTTATTCTTTAACTTTTGGAATAAAAGAGTTTGATATTTACTCCAGTTCATATTTTTGGTTTCAGTTTATTTCTGAAAGTCCCCCCCAAAAAAGAAGCTATTTAACATTTGTCCATTCTTACGCAGAAAAAATATAATTGAACAGATTGAGCTTTTGTGAGAACATGACTCAAAAGCGGGCATACTGTCACACTATATTGGGCAAACTGTCACAATGACACTAGCCACTAAACCAGGAAAATACCACAGAAATACATTTCGGCAAAAACAGCCAATTTAATTTCAAAGGTCAAAGAGGACAGAAAATGGTAAAACTAGACTATGGATTTTTTTGGGGCAAGAAACCAAACTAACTTTTAAAGTGGACTTTTTGAAGAAAATATAAGTGGTTTCTCAGCGTTTTCAAAACAGCCTACTCAAGTCTCTAGGATACTGTGGTCCCTAGTTGACCTAGTCAAGTTCCTCCTTCAATGTAAGTCAATTTATTTTTTTGGCCTGTTCTCGGATTTAAAAAAAAAGTAATAATACTACACTAGGGGTGCACGATTTAGACAATGTGCCATATTGTGATTCTTTGAAAGATAGTGTGTTTACGATTTGAACAGCAATAAGATGAACAAAAAACCAGTTCCTTCTGTCCAAAAATTGGTTTGTTTTATATATATATATATATATATATATATATATATATATATATATATATATATATATATATATACAGTGAGGAAAATAAGTATTTGAACACCCTGCTATTTTGCAAGTTCTACCACTTGGAAATCATGGAGGGGTCTGAAATTGTCATCGTAGGTGCATGTCCACTGTGAGAGACATAATCTAAAAAAAAAATCCAGAAATCACAATATATTATTTTTTAACTATTTATTTGTAAGATTCAGCTGCAAATAAGTATTTGAACACCTGTCTATCAGCTAGAATTCTGACCCTCAAAGACCTGTTAGTCTGCCTTTATAATGTCCATCTCCACTCCATTTATTATCCTAAATTAGATGCACCTGTTTGAGGTCGTTAGCTGCATAGAGACACCTGTCCACCCCATACAATCAGTAAGAATCCAACTACTAACATGGCCAAGACCAAAGAGCTGTCCAAAGACACTAGAGACAAAATTGTACACCTCCACAAGGCTGGAAAGGGCTACGGGGAAATTGCCAAGCAGCTTGGTGAAAAAAGGTCCACTGTTGGAGCAATCATTAGAAAATGGAAGAAGCTAAACATGACTGTCAATCTCCCTCGGACTGGGGCTCCATGCAAGATCTCACCTCGTGGGGTCTCAATGATCCTAAGAAAGGTGAGAAATCAGCCCAAAACTACAGGGGAGGAGCTGGTCAATGACCTGAAAAGAGCTGGGACCACCGTTTCCAAGGTTACTGTTGGTAATACACTAAGACGTCATGGTTTGAAATCATGCATGGCACGGAGGGTTCCCCTGCTTAAACCAGCACATGTCAAGGCCCGTCTTAAGTTTGCCAATGACCATTTGGATGATCCAGAGGAGTCATGGGAGAAAGTCATGTGGTCAGATGAGACCAAAATAGAACTTTTTGGTCATAATTCCACTAACCGTGTTTGGAGGAAGAAGAATCATGAGTACCATCCCAAGAACACCATCCCTACTGTGAAGCATGGGGGTGGTAGCATCATGCTTTGGGGGTGTTTTTCTGCACATGGGACAGGGCTGACTGCACTGTATTAAGGAGAGGATGACCGGGGCCATGTATTACGAGATTTTGGGGAACAACCTCCTTCCCTCAGTTAGAGCATTGAAGATGGGTCGAGGCTGGGTCTTCCAACATGACAATGACCCGAAGCACACAGCCAGGATAACCAAGGAGTGGCTCTGTAAGAAGCATATCAAGGTTCTGGCGTGGCCTAGCCAGTCTCCAGACCTAAACCCAATAGAGAATCTTTGGAGGGAGCTCAAACTCCGTGTTTCTCAGCAACAGCCCAGAAACCTGACTGATCTAGAGAAGATCTGTGTGGAGGAGTGGGCCAAAATCCCTCCTGCAGTGTGTTGCAAACCTGGTGAAAAACTACAGGAAACGTTTGACCTCTGTAATTGCAAACAAAGGCTACTGTACCAAATATTAACATTGATTTTCTCAGGTGTTCAAATACTTATTTGCAGCTGTATCATACAAATAAATAGTTAAAAAATCATACATTGTGATTTCTGGATTTTTTTTTAGATTATGTCTCTCACAGTGGACATGCACCTCACGATGACAATTTCAGACCCCTCCATGATTTCTAAGTGGGAGAACTTGCAAAATAGCAGGGTGTTCAAATACTTATTTTCCTCACTGTATATAAACTAAATTAAAACAAGGGTCTTCTACATTTTCACATCGTACCTGTACATTTTGCACCCGTTTTTGGAACCCAACCTGAATATTACATTATTGTAATATTATATTGATGATTAATATTATTGTAACACATTTCTGTAATATTATGTAGTATTACTAATAAATTCTTGACTTGCATGTGTCATTGCAATGCAATCCAGTTAAATCAATGCGTTTCAAATTGTCAATCTTTTATTTTGACAACATCTGCTTGAAGAGTTTGCATGTAGCAGAATTTACATTCACAACAGCTGTATAATGTGCTACTCCATTTTAACATCTCCTTCTTGGTCCACAAAAACCCAGTGCCATGGGGTGTATTATTTGTAGTTGTATATTAACTTGTACTGGCAAACTATATTTTAAATTAAGCAAAAGTGAAATTAAAGTGAATCTGGAGCGCTTTAAAAAACGTGCTCAGTGCACTTAAGCAAATGGAACCGAACTCTGAGCATGAGATGGAATTATGGAGAACTGCTCTGAATATACAAATAATGCACTAAAACAACAGACAGACAGGACAGATCAGTGCACATAAACTTTGAAGTGAGCAGATTTTATTCATTTATTTATTTAATTACATTGCAGCCATTTAACACACCTCTCCTTAACAATTTGCACGATTTGAGGTATCATTCATGTCTGTAGCTCAAAAGGAGTGGGATGAGTTATGGTATGAAGTGTAGGGTCAGGGGTTTGTTCAAATCAAAGTGTAAAACATGGGATTTAAGAGCCACCATTCATGAATGCTGTGCTTGTAAAGAAACATGCAGTACTCAGAAAAAAATAAGTTAGGGGTATACAGTATATGTGTATGTGTGTGTGTGAGAGACAGTTCTTGGAGCATGTGGTAGAAACTCATTATCACCATGACAACAAAGATCTCTAGGACAGACGGGACAAGACACCAGCTCCAGTGCAGAAACACACACTCGCTTTTTGCCTTGTGGGCTGGAAAAAATGTTATCTGCTTATTTATAATGTGCAGAAAAGCATAACTGTTCATGACATGCCGAGAAAGGGAGCGAGACAAAAAATACCTTCTAATTTGATGACTCCGCTATGAGATGCGTGTGTGTTTGTGCAAATTCATTACGATTTGTTTGAAGTAACACTTTTACACTTTAGTTGAAGTAAATCAGGCTGACAGGGGTCTCATTTTAAATGCCGCTTTTGAGGAGCGCATCTAGGCCTGCAGTCTGATGAGTGACAGAAAAATCATGCTTTCCCAATCATACAGGGCAAAGGAGTTCTCCGCCCGTCTGTGTGTGCACGAGTGAGAATCCTTCACATGAGATCTGGCTAGAGTAGGAAAGACAACATGCAGCGAGTGCTCTGAGAAGCACTCCATCAATAATGCAAGAGAACGAGAAATAAAACAAGATGAGCTCTGCTGCATCTCCCATTCACACTTCTTCACCTCTCTAACACACACACTGAGACTCAAGAAATGGGCTGAGGTTCAGTGGGGACTTTAAGACATTACTAGGGCTGCCCCTAATAGTCGAACAAACATTAGCAGATGAGTCTTGGTCGACCGTTTTGATTGACTGGTTGGTATTTCTGTTGGTCGCAGAAAAAAACTCCACAGGAAACCGACAAACACTATTATTACCGCTGGTTGTACGCTAGGTGGTACTATGAGGTCATTTTCTTTAAGCAGGGTTAAGCCTATAAAGACACCTTGATTTCAAACTTTGAACTTTATTTTTTATTTTAACTATAAATTATATTATTTTATTTTTTAATAAAACTGGAAAAAAATTAAGAGCAACTAAAATGTGAGTTGTGAAAGATGCCTTTACAACAGTTGTGAAGTTCACTATAGCAAATAACCTGCTTCATCTGTGCAGTCGACAAGGCTAGTATTAGCAACGTTACTTAAAACATTATTTCTCAGCCCACGAACTCATGCAGATCTGTTCAAAATCATGCAGATTGATGCCCCCAAAATATATATTTAAGTAATTAAATTAATATCATAAACATGTGACGACTAGTCGACTAATGGCTTAAACTAACGCCTACTAGTCAACTACAGCTGCTTTTAAACTGTGTATTGTAAAAAGAGCTATACAAATAAAAATTACTTGACTTAGAAAGACAAAGCTGTTCATCTACTACGAGGATCTCAAGACTTTTAGGCCTCAGACTATGGTGATCTGTCTATATCTAGATCTCTGCCAGGACATTAGAACTAAATTTAAACCACACCATGAAGCACCCAAAATGAACCCTTGTGTTGTATTCTGGTCATTTGGACCCGGAATAATTTTTTTCCTTACTTTACTTAGTTTTTTTTTTTTTTTTAACCAATGTTCCAGTTCCAATTGGAATACAATATCTTAACTTTGTTCACAAATTACATCTTAAATTTTCATAATTTTTTTTGTATCTATTTCCATTGTTACACTTGTTGTGTTCCCAGTCATAAATGACCAGCTATTGGAAATGAATGGAATACAAAATATATTATATAAATTAAATATTAAGTTTTCAGGAGCATCCTGAAAGTGTAAAAAAAAAATGTGATTGCACACACAAAGTCCTCGGACATTTGCACACACACACACCAAACAAACAAACAAACAAACAAACAAACAAACAAACAAACACTCTCTCACTCGGAGCACCCGTTTGTGCATTAACTTTCAATGTACACTGAGGATATTTCGAGATCTACTATCATTTTATGTTATGTTTGGGCTTGTTTGAATCGGGATAGTCTGCTAAAACTTACGATATGTCATTATCTATGTTATATGTATGTTTTGCTAATTAGGAAAAATATGACAAAAAGACACTCCTGTTTATTATATTTATGTGTGTGTCTGTGGAAATTTCATACACTTATACTCACAGCAGTGTGACCTCTTGAGTGAAATAAATTTGCTCACTGCATTTTACTAATTGAGACCTTCCCAATGATATATAACACTTAGCAATCTCATATTTTTTTATGGTTTTACCAACTGTGCTGTTAGGAGTGGTGGTGGTGTGGTGGTCTAAGCACCATAACTGGTAATCTGGTAATCAGAAGAATGCTGGTTTGAGCCCCACAGACACCACCATTGTGTCCTTGAGCAAGTCACTTAACTCCAGGTTGCTCCGGGGGGATTGTCCCTGTAATAAGGGCTCTGTAAGTCGCTTTGGATAAAAGCGTCTGCCAAATGCATAAATGATAAATGAAATAAATGAAACTGTGAATATAATTGTTGTGATAAATGTGCAAATGATGAGAACGAAAACATGAAAAACAAAAGTGTTCATATGTACAAACCTGTCCTAATTACTAAAAAAATAAGTTGATAAAAAGATGTAATGCAATATGTTGTGATAATATGTAAAATATGAGAGATTTATAAAACAATCTCAGTGGGCCATTCATTTTTGACTGGGATCACAACATGAGCAGAAAATGAACACAACACAACAAAATGAAAAGGGTTATATTTGCATCCAGAAGGTGTTTTTAAAATGTGGCTCTTGAAAACTACATAACTTGTCAACTTAAGGTTGAGTACCACTGGCATAGATCAAGCAGTCCAAATAACAAGCATAGTCTTCCGAGACACAAGGCGGTCATCTCTTCTTTGACCAAGTTCCAGATCAGACCCAACAGCACTTGTACACCGAGACCGGCTATAAAACGCCACTCTCTTTGGATTAAATCCATCTGATTTCAGAGATTACACGTGACATTGGTGGCTCCCAAAGTTACTTTAAACACCATCAGACAACATGGTGTCCAGACAATCTGATTGAGGGCATTGCAGAACATCAACACTCTCATGAGTTCATGTGGCATCCTTCCAGATGTTTATGACTCGCTTACAGAAGTGTCAGCACTGCACAAAATCTGTAATTTTCAGGAAAATTGTCTCATATATAAAGAAAACTCTGTGCCAGCAGAGGCTATTTATGCAGAAAGATGTTTAATTGAGCTAATTGCGACGACCACAGGGCTGTAATTTCCCTGCTGTGCCAGCTGCTATAAAACTTTCAGCTAACCGAATGATAACAAAGCACATTCTTTCCTCTCTACAACATTTAAGGCCAGTAAATCATTCAGAGCACTTCTTTCATCTGAAGAGGATTCAGTTGCTCAAGCACTCTAATGACATTGTTTCTGGCTCCTCAGGAAGGCAGGATTTTGAACCTCTGGCTGATCAACTGATTGAAAACCAAGTGGTGCACCTTTTAATAGACTTCTGTCAGAGTAGATGCAGTATTTAAATTGATGCGCACGAAAACGATGCTATGAGAAATTGCATAGTCATTTCAATACGTCTTGTCGCGTCAAGGAAACAACTGAAAATAGGTCTTCAAGGTAACAAAAAACTGGAAAGAACATCTGTAAGACATGACCTAGGAGCTCAAGTCAGTACAACACATTTAAAATCAAGTAAACTGGAAATTCAACAAGTTGTTATTTCAGAGGTGAACAAGTTATTATTGACTCACCAAGGTATTTTTTTTTATATAACAACATTACACTAACGAATCATTCACAATAAGACCAGGAAAGAATATTAAGTAAATATGGTCAATTTTGAGTTCATGTTGGGTCTTAACTGCCTGTATGTTTGTTTATCAAATCTAAAATAATCTTGAAGTCCAGTCACTTTTTTGTGACTATATTTTAATGACCATACAATTCCTATCCACCCATTCTTCCTAATAATCCTCCACTCTCCACTCCACCAATTTAGCTTCCTACATAAATGCCCCCCACCCAGGTAAAGGGGGATGTATCTCTATCTCTCTCCTTGCAGAAGGCATAATTGATTTTGACAGGCCCTCTGACTGGCATTTGGCATTTCATGTGGGCACATACACTGTCAGAGAGCTTTGGAGAGAGAAGAATATGACTTTACAAAGGGTAACTGTTCAAATGAGCAGGAAGCAATATATAACTACATCACAACAAAAGAAACCGGGGCAGAATGTTATTACACCTACACTACAAACATCTTAATTAGAAAAAGAGACAGTACACATGAAAAACTCAGCAAGAGAACACACATTTGTGAGTCAGAATGTGCATGTGCATGTACTGGAGATTTGGACTCTCATATGAATTGTGTCAGATTTGAATTGTGTGCGTTGTAAGAGTTTGCCCTTTATGATGATAGTGGTTGAGATTTAGAGAGACAAAAATGGGAAAAGGCAGGAATGTGCATCGGATGAGTGCACTCACATCCATTAGAAGGTTTGCGACACATCACTCACTCTCTCCAGTTTTTATGTTTGATGGAGGGGTGTATGAACTCATCCTGCAGGATGTTGCAGCAGGTTTGAAAAGCTTGTAAGAGCTGACCCAATTCACTGCTGTCCATTTCTGTGAGTCTCAGCAGCACCTTGCTCATTGTTTGCATTGTATGTGCAGAAAGTCTGTGCAAAACGTACTTTTTAGGCACCAAAAACTTATCAAAAGTTTGGTTGTAATAGAAACAGTATTTTATCAGTTAATTTAAAATCAGTGTTAGTTTTTATGTACACTGTTGGTGTATAAATATAGAGTACATAAGTGTTTAAAGAAAAGGCTAGACTAAGAAATGACATTTAGTTTTCCCTTCCAGCCCATATTAAGACCAGACAGTTGGTTTCTGACAATTGTTAATAGTTGTTAAAAGCAATAATTGTTAAAAGCATTCTTACATAATGGTTGCATTGAAGTAAATGTGTAAATTTACTAAGTTTTGCCTATGAGTTACACAACATTTATCTCAAAAAGAAAAACTTTCTCAAGTTTAAGTTAGGCACTACAAATGATCTCTCTAAGAGGCACATCAGAGGGCAGAAAAGGTGGTCTTTAGCAATTAGGATCTTATGCTAATAGAGGATCAATATTAGGAAACACAAGCAGATCTGTGAGTCAGCGCAATTCATTTCCCTCCTCACACTGTCATTATATTATGGTAACACCCGTACAATAATGAGATCGCTCCATAATCGCCCACCACCGGCTGTCAGCCTGATGATTATATGATCCACAGCTCCAGAGAGAGAAAATTACAAACAAATAAATGAATATAAACAACGGGTCGCTGACAAGGAACTCCACTTAGCAGATGAAATAAAAAATCCTTCTGTTTTCTTCATGGCTTCTACCCCAATGGGTTGTTTGACCCGCTCTGGCATGGCGCTGGGAGCACAGGACCGAGGGAATTCGGCCACATGATAATCTCATTTAACTGGCTTTTGCAATAATTTCTGCACATTATAGTGACTCAAATGTGCCGATACAAATCATCAAAGAGAGAGAGATGATGAGGCATTCTCTAAAAACATAGGACACTGGAGAGATGAGACTTACAGAAGGTTTCATCATCACTTTGAGACAGTTCATCCTTAGTCTTAATGCTAGAGATGCTGTCAGAAATAATTAGAAGATTTAGACTCTAGATCAACTGTAGGTAACCAGCTGAAATACAAGGTTACATTTGGCTTATAACACTGTGGGTGTGTTTGAGTCACTGCCAATGTAAAATTTATGTCAACAGACAACACATACACAGCTTGTGGACTAAGCATCTGTCACCTCAGGAAGCATCAAGATGAAATTCTCTAATGCTGAACTTATACTGTGGAGAATATAATTTGCTGTTATATCACCATGCTATTAAATTACTATCACATCTTTCAATCCTTCAATTAACTAAATCAATCAATAAAATGCACAGTTGTCCTGCAGTTAGCTATGCAGAGAAACATTAGTATACATGGGCAAAGTCATGGCCTAGCTGTTAGAAAACATGGTCTCATAGCTTTGGCGCACATGCAAGCAAAGTGAACTTGAGTCCAGTTCACAGGACTTCCCAATTCCATTTCTCCCACTATCCCTACCAATTCTTGTTCTCACTCAAATATGCCAATCCATTAGACTCACTATCCAAGTAGCAATTAAAAAAAAAAGTGTGATGTCCATGCCAAAACGTAGTATGTACTATTTTATGGTATTTTACAGCTAAAACTATTAAAAACTGCCTTAACGATGAAGAAACAGCAGGGACCTTTTTTCCCTCATAACTTTTGTTCCCAACAATAAGTTACATTTATACAGACAAATTACATCCACTCAGTATGTTAAAGGTTCTGCTCTTTTGTTTTGGTGCCTAAGGCACAGCTTTTTATCGACCTTGTGTAATTGTACGTATACCCAGGGCTCTGGATTATATCAGTTTGAAACAGTAAATAATTGCTCCGACAACAAATTTATGTGGAACATAATTGTGATAAATCATTTTATCAGAACTGGATGTGGCAGGGAAGAAGTGTACAAAGATCCTCTATTCTGCCCCTTCTATTAAAATGTTAATGTGGACAATTAGGTTGATTGTTTATTTACACACACCAATGGAAAGGATACCAGATAAGAGCAAGATGGAGAATCTTAAAATTCAGAGGGGAAAGAATGGTCAGACATAATAGAGGAGGAGGGTGGGAGGTTGTGCTATATTTTCTTTCCAGTGCGAGCACTGATGGCGAGTTAGGAAACAAGACTCATTTTCCTCAAGGGTCAGAGTGAGTCAGTGTGTGGACAGACACACACACACACACACACACCACAGCACACAGCTTTATGGTAGCTTGCGTTTCAGTTTCAAGTAGGGCTGCCTCAGACAGAGTCTACAAGAAAACAAGATGCCATTTTTACACACTTCAGTTCCAGAGCTGTTGGCATTAAAGCCCACATAGAAAGACTGTATATTTACTGTAAGGACTTTTTAATCAAAGGTCCTTAGATTCATTTTTAAAGCCAACTTAATAATTTTCAAAAGCAATAAAATACATTCTTGTATTCTTGACTTTTTTGACTGCTAGAAGCTGTGACCTAGCGGTTAGTGTAGGAGTTTTGAAACATTAACCACTGTTCTGTACCAATCTAGGCTCACTGGCATGGTTAAGATTTGTTTTATCATTATAGTGCTGCAAAATCAGAATTAGATTTTGAACAAACCGGAGTCGTAACATCACTAAAGCCATTCCAACCGCATGGGTCTCTGTTATGAGTAAGGTTAGCTAAATATTCTGAGAGGACTAGCCCTGGAATGGTTTGTAATCATACTGTATCAAATCATGCTTAAGTAGAAAAGTTACTGGAACCTTTACTCACCATGATCAAAACTGCTCAGCTCGATAGTAGAAAAAAAGCACTTATAAAGCCTTTGTGCTCTTGCTGCCAACTCGAGATCAAGTTCGGCTTGAGTTTCCAACCTTTTTCCTTCCTTTTCTCCCTAATCATTTCCTCTTTCAAATATCACTGTCAATAAAAAATTATGTTCTCAAATCAAAGCTGGCCATTTGTGCTACAAAGTACGCTTACTGTACTCAGGCTTTTTAATGACAGAATATTGTTTTGGGTATATGCACAAGTCATTACACTCAATACACAACATGTAGTTCCAAACCCATATTATTTTTCTTCTGTGGAAAACAAAAGGAAATGCTAGGTTTGCCTCACTTACCATTCACTTTCATTACTTTCTCCACAAAATGAGAGAAAATGGTGACCAAGACAGTCAATCATATCATTATACCAAACATTTTCTTTTTTGGGCGAACTAATTCTTGAATACTGAAGATAGTTTCAATTAAGTTTCACAAAAGCAACTGAAAAAGTCTATTAATCAAGATACGGATTTTGAGGATGTGCGTAACACATCAAATCTACATGTGCTAGAATTTGGCCCACCATTCCACATCCATCTTCCTCACCGAATTAATTTTCCCCTCCATTTGGATCCTTCCCTTTTCCTCATCTCTGTAGCACTACATTGTTCCTGGCAATAAAGACATTTGACGTGTGAGCCTCCTCACCTCCCACCCTCTCTCTCGCTCACTCTGTTTCCGCGGTTACCAGTCGCGCTGTTTGGTTATGCAATGCACGGCGCTCTCAGGCTCCGAGACGGGACCTATAACCACACGACTGCCATCAGCAACGGACAGAGGACGGCAGGTTGGGGAGCTCACCGCAGCAGGTTGGCAATCTCTTGAGTCTAGCCAGCCTTGGACAGAAGGCATCCACACACATCTGTAAGCTTGCTTCAACACCCACGGAAAAAGAGGACAGCAAGAAGAAGAGGAAGGCAATCGTGGAGAAAAGGAGAGAGAAGGTGGGGGTGAGTGTTTGTGACAAATGCTGAGCGGCTTCTCTTTTAGATGCTTAGGGGGTCAGATATACAAGAGTGACAGAGTGGAGAACAAGAGTGTATGACAGAAAGAGTGTGTATGTGGGTAAGAGAGGGAGAGGAGAGAGAGAGAAAAGGAGGGGAGACTGAGAAGAGGAGAGTGATTTTAAGAAGGGGGGCTTTTGGAAAAAAGAGAGAGAGAAGGTGGAGAGGGAGGGGGAAGGAGAGCAGGGAGCAGATTTCTCAGAGCCTCCTTGAATGGAAGGTGTGAGCTGTTCAATCAGAGAATTTAAAAAAAACAAATAACGTTAGGTAAAGAATTAAAAGAAGAACTGAATGAGTGTGGAAAAAAGGAAGGGCTTCTTCAAGTTGGTGATACATAAGGAGGCTGGAATTCTGACACAGAAAGAACGAGAGAAACCTAGATATAGAGAGAGACAGTGAGATAGAGAGAGAGAGAGAGTGAGAGAAGGGGAGGGATGTTAGGGACTGAGATTGTTGGATGCGTTACACACACGGCTCAAGGAGATGCTGTTGTAGACCTGCTATTTCTCCCTTCTCTCTCTCTCTCTCTACCTTTAAATTTGTCTCTCTTTTGCTCTTTAACGGTCTTGGGGACGTTGGATGTTTGGTCAGCTGGCCCTCATGTTGCCGCCAGCCCAGATATGCTTCTCCTGTGATGAGCCCACAGCATGCTGGATCTTTCCCCTGATCTCCCACGCAGTAGGGTAAGACTCTTCCTTGTTTCTTGCTCAATTTCCTGAATTTTAATATTTCTGGTTAAAACCCCCTTGTCCGTCATTTATTCAGTCTATTGAAATATTTGTATTGCTGTCTATCTACCTACTTTATTGTCTTGCTTGGCTCACTCACCACTGTCTATTTCACTGTATCTTTCTTGAGCCATGCTGCATGTTTGGCCCGAGGCTGCTTATCAAGGTTGATGTTCTGGTCTCCAACAAATGTGGAACATGCTAAACCCTTTTTGTGTCCTCTTTCAAAGGAAACATGCACAATACCTAGAGGACAGTGCTGTACGTGGAAGAGGGGTGAGAAAAAGAAACTGAAATAATTTAGTGTGCATGGTGGAAACGAAAAGCAAGTGAGAAGGCTTAAACGTACAGTAAATCATTTCGGCTGCTGAGAGTCATCCTGTTGTAGCAGCTCTACATGGAAATATCATTTTCAAAGGGGGAATTCATCACAGGGGGGAGACGGCCTCTTTTGTGTTCATTCCTCCACATTCGCAACGGAGCAATCTGAGGGAGGCAAATCTAATACTCTGTGCTGTTTGACCAAACGATTTACCTTGGAATTTAGTCTGGGCTCTGGATGAGTACTACAAGTGCCTGTCTGAAAACATAGGGGATCAGACCAAGGAGAAAGAAAAGGAGGGAGAAACTGAAAGAGTCAATTGTTTGACTGTCTCATTCAGTCTTTGTCCATCAGTGTATCTTAAGTTGCTTTACTGTTTCTCCACAGATAAGCATCCTGGAGACAGCCGTGGGGGGTCAAAATGGGGACTACCACCGTCAGCATAGAGGAAGTTCGGGCACAGGAGGGTAAAGAAGAACGAGAGGAGTCCATCTTGGCCTTGCTGGGGATCATCGGCACCTTCCTGAACCTCTTTGTCATTGTGTTTGTTTACATCTATACCACCCTGTGAGGGGGAGGATCACGTGGCAGGGGGCAGGTGGAGCGTTTGGAAAGAGATATGACAGAGGGGTTGGCATCTCACAGAGAGGAACATGGAAGATGACACTGGGCCAGTCAGGATAGGGAAAGTGACACTTCCTCTGTGACCCCTAACGAAAAGGGCGGAATATATTTTAATGCGTCACATTCAGCTGGAGTCTAAGACTTTACATGACAAATGAACATCCATGTAATACAGATTTCTGGATACTAGGAGAATGATTCTTGGATATGCCAGATTAGTAACCTCACAGGACACGGTCATGGGTCAAGGGACCTTACAGTTCTCTGGCAAAGAGAATTACTGCCTCACTTCAATTACAAGGACACACAGATGCAGAAAGACCCTATTGAACAAACACATAGTGCCACAGGCCAATGGAATGACTCCTTTCAAGCTGGACAACTTATCCATTGCTCTGCAATAAAAATGGAACAATGGAAAAATTGAATTATTAATTATTTTTCTATTAAAATAAAAGAGAATGAGACACTCTGGGATGGTGGACCAATTTACAAGTTCTGATCGCAGGACCTTGTGGGGACTTGCTACAATTCGGTGACATTTGGACACATGGACCAAGCCACTCTTTATCATTACAGTTTCAACCTTGTTCTGACTGGTGGAAGATAAACAAAACAACAAATATGAGTGTGTGCTTTCTCTCTGACAAACCTCTGTCAGACAAACCAATTCTGTGAAGAGTAAAAGCTTTTGTACCGATACATGATCACATATTAGATGTACTGTACCATTGGGAATCTGATCAATAAAATTATATTCTATGGACTGGGATGTCTTCAGATAACTCTGTGTAGATTTTTAGAGTCTGCTGCATATTTGTGTCTGTGGAAATATTTTCTAAGATAAATGTTTTTAGCTATATCAGGGTGTTTTTGTTGATTTAGCAACTCTAAACATGTGGAGTTGCCCAATCACATATGTGCTGCCCTGCACTTCAGTGTGTATACAAGTGCCAAGTATTTTGGTGTGTGTGTGTGTGTATGTGTGATTGTGTGTGTGTGCACATAGAACTCAACTCACAGTAAAGAGAGGCCAGTGAAACAAACAGTTACTGAGGAGAGTTTCTGAGAGAAAATGGGGGGATGTAGCAGTGATGATACTGGGTTTCGCTCCTCTATTTTCTTCCCTCTGTTCTAGCGGTGATGGCAGTGATTTTAAGCCCTTTGAGAATGCAGAGGTCAGTTTCCTGTCACATGAGACAGAGAGGGGTAGAGATGGCTGATTGGAGGTCTATGCATGAGAATGAGGCTTCAGAATCCACTGTAAACACATCACATCCACAGCCACTGGCATGCACACATGTTTGCTCATCTGTCTAAATGGATAAATACTCTAGACATTTATTGTATTTATATAAAGCTATCTAAAATTAATATAATCTAACCCTAACCCACACCCTAAAGCTAACCCTAACATAATTATTTTTAGCATTATTTGAATTTTAAAATCATTATAAAATGTATGTATGCTTAATTTTCCAAAAGAGGACATCACAAAATGTCCCCAAAGGGAGGTTTTGTCTGATTTGGCTCACTTTTGGGTAACAATTTGTCCCCAAACTATTAGTAAACACAAAATCATGTGATTTTTTGTATTTTTGACAGAAAAAGACCATGTTTCAATGTGTTTGCTCTATGTAGGAGTGTGTTGCGATATGTCATACTAAGCAGAGATTATTGTTGTGCTAAAACTTATATTGTCCCACAAGAATAACTTCAGGTGTGTGGATTTAAAAAAAAAAAAAAAAAAAAAAGTTTTTACAATTGCTGTCGGCACATTGAATTGGAAAACAGACTACAAAAAGTCTAGCAAAAATATATTATAAATTTTTAAAACCAGACTAATAGTAGACGTTTCAGCATATCACCATCTTCAATACTCATTTTCGCATCGAAGATAGCGATGTGCTGAAACATCTACTCATGTTGCAATTTTGTATTTTTGATACATCATACTAAATTATCCTCCAAAACACCCGCCTGTGGAAATGTTAGCAGGGCTATACGCTTGTCTCAGATCCCTCAATAAATTCCAAAGCCACCAAGCACTGTTGTAATAAAGGCCTGTGCTGTAAATCAGCATGTACCTGCAGGGCTTATCATCAAATACAAATCCCCAGTACACCAGCTCTCAGATCAACATAAAACATCTATACCTGCTTTCAGTACTATGTAAACCCACTATACCTTTCCCAGTGATGTTTTCAAGTCAGTGTAAAGCCTCTAGACCAGCTCTCAGGTCATTGTAAACCCAATATACCAGCCCTCAGGTCAGTGTAAACCCTCTACTCCAGTTTCCAGCTCTTTGGAAACCCTCTGCACTAGCTCTCAGGTCAGTGTAGTCGGTCAATAAAGCCCTGTATAATTAGGCTGGAGTAATTTCCACTATAAACTTTGTGTGCACAAAACTGTCAAAGTCATTAAAAAAAAGAATTACAGATTTTCTATTAAACAGCTGGAACACTGGGTGTATAAACTGAGTACAAAATAAGAAAAGAAAGCACTAATAATAAAGCCCTAACAACAGGTATGGAATAGTAAACTTACATAGGCATGAAATAATGCAATGTAATATAACTTAATGAGTCGCAAACTTTGCCTACCTCTATTTCATAAAAGAATTCCAACAGCTAAACTCTTTTGGGTTTGCCTTTCTAATTTCAACTACAGAGAATTTACACTACACTTTAAATATAGAAATACAAAGTAATCAATTATATCAAATATCAAGTGAATAATAAAAATTAGTCTAGATATTTCAGAAACAAACGGCATAATCATCAACATGTTTTTATTCTGAAACAAAAGCTAGCTACATGTTCAGGAAGGAGACGTGAGTGAAGCCTGTTGACACTTGCCGCAGAAAACACTCTCTTGGCTGGAACAGACATGGAAGGAACAGCGAGAGAGACCAATTCATCCACTATTGGAGAGTGTTCTGGTCCGGGTACATGCAGTGATCTTTGTCATATATCTCCAGATCTGTAGGTCGGCTAAGCTAAGAGTGTTGAGCAGTTTTACTCTGCAAAATTTTTTTTTTTTTCCATTTTTGCTTAAACACCAGATGAGGATTCTACCACTGACTCAGAGCTCACATCCTCAACATTCTGAGCATTATTGACATTTAGCAAATATTGCTTTGTACTACATCAGTTCTCACTTTTGAGAAACTTGTCCAGGCAGCGCTTGTTTTCCACAACGTGACTGGCACGAACAGAGTAGCGCCTGAAGAAAATATGAGGAAAACCATCAGATTTAGAAAAATTATGTTTATACTATACCTTTTTATACTAATTGTAATAGTATTTGTGATTAGAAAAAAAGTATTTCAACTACAATAAATAAACACGCTGTCTTAAATAATAACATTTAAAAAGTAAAAACCTTTTAAAAAAAAAAAATTTTAAACGAGTAGTCGACATTACTACTCGACTAGTCAGTTGTTGAACGACTAGTCAACATGTCAGCAATACTTGTACATCCCTAGACTGAACACAACAGCAACTCCAATATCAAGACCCTTGCTGTTTATTTATGTACTATTTAGTTTTACTTTTTTTGTGATGATAATATCGCCCAGCCCTAGGCAAATGTAAACCTCTACACCAGCTCACATCTGCGAAACCACAACACGAGTGTGCAACGACTAATTTCACTGACGTTTAAATGGAAATATTTTCCTCGACAAGTTTAAAAAGACACCCACAGAAAACAGTCAAAAACACTAATTTTCAAAGACTTGATCTATTATTTAGCCAAACCTGATACTAAATTCTGCTGAAAATGTTAGCCAATATAGGCATGATCATTGAAAATGAATGAACAGGCAGTGCAGGACCAATAAGAGCAAACCTAACATCCGGTTCTAAACAGAATTCACCAAAAGCAAGTTAACCAAAATTTTAAAACAATCAGCACATTATCTAAAATAATTAACAGGAAAACCTAGTCTAAGAAAACAAATATATATATATATTTGCAACATGCATAATCCTATAAACTACTTCAAAATATGATAGATGTTCAGTTAAGGAAGTAAAAAACAAAAAGAAATAGCTATAATAGAAAAAAAAAACAGGCCTATGAGAATAAACAGAATAAAAGACATATGAATCATAACAGCTTTCTTCATGTCTCAGCTCTTTAAAGGCTAATTTGTTAATGCACAGACACACGCTAAACACCAAGACTGATAACGGTACAGGGCAGATGGACTGCTTCATCCCACCTCTCTCACAAACACATGGTGAGATAAAATGGCAAGAGGAAGATTATCAAAGAGAAAAAATATAGATACAGAGCATCCGGAAAGTATTCACAGCGCTTCACTTTTTCCACATTTTGTTATGTTACAGCTTTATTCCAAAATGGATTAAATTCATTATTTTCCTCAAAATTCTACACACAATACCCCATAATGACAATGTGAAAGAAGTTTGTTTGAAATATTTGCAAATTTATTAAAAATAAAAAACGAATAAAATCACATGTACATACGCATTCACAGCCTTTGCTCAATACTTTGATGAAGCAGCTTTGGCACCAATTACAGCCTCAAGTCTTTTGGTGTATGATGCCACAAGTTTGGCACACCTATTTTTGGGTTATTTTTGAGCACACCAGTTTCTCCCATTCTTTGCAGGACCTCTCAAGCTCCATCAGGTTGGATGGGGAGCGTTGGTGCACAGCCATTTTCAGATTTCTCCAGAGATGTTCAATCTGGTTCAAGTCTGGGCTCTGGCTGGGCCACTCAAGGACATTCACGGAGTTGTCCCGTAGCCACTCCTTTGTTATCTTGGCAGTATGCTTAGGGTCGTTGTCCTGTTGGAAGATGAATCTTCACCCCAGTCTGAGGTCCAGTGTGCTCTGGAGCAGGTTTTCATCAAGATGTCTCTTTACATTGCTGCACTCATCTTTCCCTCGATCCTGAATAGTCTCCCAGTTCCTGCCGCTGAAAAACATCCCCACAGCATGATGCTGCCACCACCATGCTTCACTGTAGGGATGGTATTGGCCAGGTGATGAGCGGTGCCTGGTTTCCTCCAGACATGATGCCAGGAACTGGGAGACTAGTATGGAGCTTGAGAGGTCCTGCAAAGAAGAATGGGAGAAACTGCCCAAAAATAGGTGTGCCAAGCTTGTAGCATCATACTCTTGAAAACTGGTGACAAAGGTTCTTCAACAAAGTATTGCACAAAGGCTGTGAATACTTAAGTACGTGTGATTTGTTTTTGTTTTTTATAAATTTGCAAAGATTTCAACTTCTTTCAAGTTGTCATTATGGGGTTTTGTTTGTAAAATTTTTAGAAAAATAATTAATTTAATCCATTTTGGAATAAGGCTGTAACATAACAAAATGTGGGAAAAGTGAAGCGTTGTGAATACTTTCCGGATGCACTGTATGCGTTCTACGGCAAGCCTCAAGGGTATAAATACACAATTGAACACTTTCACAAGGTATGTTACTCAATGAATTGCACAACTGGCTCGTTTGGAGCATTTGTTTTGCAACCTGGTGCATTTTCTTTCTTGGTTCAGCTCATATAGGCATATATGAACACAGCAAAGGAACTCTGGAGCGGTTCACTTGTGGTGAGACAAACAATAGCCCTATTAATATCATGAACATACATGATGGTTCTGCGTAGAGGAAATCTGTAGGAGATCTTGTCACTGTTATTAAACATCAAAAAGCGGATATTGCCTTTTGGTGAATATATCAGATATAGTTGCACATTTAAAATGCTAGTTATTTAATAACTCCAGCGGTAATTTTAGCACGACGCTTCTCTCTTTAAGATAATGGCAGAACAGACAAAGGCAGTGTGTCAAAGCAAAGAGATACCAAGTTTGAAGGTAGGCCTTAAAATACATCCACAGGTACACCTTCAATTCAGTACACCTCCTATCAGAAGCTAATTGGCTAATTGTCTCAAGGCATGACATCATTTTATGTAATTTTTCAAGCTGCTTAAAGGCACAGTTAACTTTAATCTGACCCACTTGAATTGTGATATAGTCAATTAAAAGTGAAACGATCTGTCTGTAAACAATTGTTGGACAAATTAGCAAACATTAGCAAAAATCAGATGTCCTTAACAACTTGCCAAACTATTGTTTACTAATATTAAATCTGTGGTACTTTTCAATGCAGAAATAATGCAAAAACTACTAATGACAGATAAAAATAACCACAACGGAATTATTTAACTTGTCCATCAATGTGTTGGATAATATTTATTTGCAGTGCAACCTCTGACTGGAACAGGCACTCTGTACCATGCGGAGACGTTTTGCATAACAGTGACAAACAATATTCTAATATTTATACCTGTAACTTGTTGACACATTTTTACAAGTATATAATTTTAACCAGTATAACGATGTATGAGCTAAATCTTCTAAATGTACAAAATGCAACATTGTAACAATTTTAGCCCATTTTGGAAGAAATTAGCAAGCTACAGGTCTGAAAACACCCTAAATCACTATCACAATTGTTTACAGTATGCTCAAGCGATCCTCCTGTTATTTCGACGAACTCCATGTAACAGGGAATCAGATAGATAGAGTCGTGTGAGTTGGTATGTTTGTTAACACTCCACCATTTTGCAACGGCAAGTGTGTCATAACTCCGACTGAAGAGAGCGAGATCTCAAAAATTTAGTCAACCCACTTATTAAAAAGCTGCCACTAAAAATATAAATAAACTAATCGACTTCACAAATGGACTAATCGGTTGTTGGAAGACTAGTTGATCATTGTGACCCATTCCTAAACAAGACTTCACTTCCTCAATGAAAATGTGTTTGTGGCTGCCCACATACACAAACACACACAGAGCTATATGCTGCAATCATGTACTCTCTGTTATTTGCCCCAGGCTGTTTCCTAATTTTTTTTTAGAAGCAGTAGTCCATCTCTTGTCTCTTCTCCCTCCCGTTCATCAGTTGGATGGGGCATTATTACAGCAAGGTTGATCTGAGATCAATAATAGATCTGCCACAAAGACAGACTAAGGATCTAACAGTACAAAACACACACTCTTTTAACCCTCTATGTGTGTGAGTTGCTCAGTTGTTCCCCCAAAGATTGACTAAATGAGCTCCTCCTGCTGGTTGTGAGGGTTTAGAGTGCAATTACTTCAAGATTTTTGCCAACAACAACAGGCCATTGAACAGTCAGAGTTTTTACCAGGAAGTTGTGAATGTCAATGGACTAGTATCAAGATAAGACACATCAATAAAAAAGACATAGCATCTGGTCATCTTAGCATCTAATTATGCATTAAAAATGAGTGTCCGTGTTATTTGTTGACAACCCTTTTAACAATGTATACTCAACAAAAACGTAGGAGTGCTACTAAGCTCAGCTCTGGGTAATTGCTATAATCATTCAATGGGCAATTCTGTGATACCTTAACAACTGAGGAAAAAAAATGTCTCCATACACAATGAAGCACTTAAAATAAGGTACCTTTCTCTCAGGTAAAAACACAAATTGTACTAAATCTTTGTAAAAGCAGTAGGTTTCATTTTGAAAACAGCAACCATGAAAAAACCACAGACCACTTTATCGTATGTGACATTCAAACACAGGCCTGAATGGCATGTCCTACCTGAATCATTGCGTAAATATGAGGACATGGCAGGGATGAGACAGGATTGGCTGAGAAGTTCCTGCAGGACAGACGGCAGTAGTGAACTACTATGACCTCTGTCCTCTCCCGAGAGGGTCTCACCGGAACCCACGCAGCCCGATGGGTTAATGTAGCTTGCCAAAACCTGACATTCACAGAAAAAACATAAGGAGACATCAGGCATCTACACAATATAAAAAAAGAAGAACAGGATTCAAATCAACATCTCCCAGGGTGTCATAGTTTCTTAAGCATGTGCGAACCACTAGGCCACGGCTCTGGTTTGCATAATTTTTATTTATTTTTTTACAGTTTATACTATCTAGATGATAACGTCCAAATGCAAAAGTCTTAGTGTTTCCCACAGGATTTCATGAGACTGTGGTTGTTGGACCTCGGACACTCTAGGGGGGCCGGGGGCGTGCTCCCCTGTAAGAACATTTTGTACATTTAAAAGTTAAATGCATCAATCTGGTGCACTTTGAGAGCAAAATTAAGAGATTAGATCTATGAGGAACTTTGAGCTCTTAAAAACTATTTTGTGCTCTAGTAGTAGTTTAATCATAAACACATGGTTTTATAGATATGATTGGTAAAAACATGGCAAAAAGAAAAAAACGAGACAGAGTTTAATGCAGTTCAAAAATGGTGAAAACACAAAATCAACTAGAAATAAAAAAAAGACAATGTGTGTTTACTTTTGAGCCAGGGCTCAGCATTAAGAACTGACATGTGCTTGTCCTCTGGAAAAGTAAATTGGTCATTCCTTTGTCCGAGTAAAAAGTTACTTTTCCGGAGATAAAAAAGGGCATTTAAGTTACAATCTCAAGTTATATGTCAAAGATTATGTTGTATATTTTTCTAAACTTATGACCAACGCCCAACCTAATAGTTTACCTATGCAATCAACTCAACTCTCCGTGACAGAAATGTAAACTGCACTGGAAAGAGAGGAGGCTATTGTCATATAGTAATTATTTTATGCTTCGTATGGTAGTCAAATAAAGAAAAGTCTCCATCCCCACCATTAACAGCAGGGATGCTCATAGTTCTATGGAATGAGATCTACTTTTTCATCATGTTATTTCAGCAAGATCTACCATGTACAATAAAGGCTTTACATTATCACTTTTATACCAAAATTTCAGTAGTGTTTATTGAAATTTGACAGTTCTCAATACCAGCTTCAAAACCACAACAAATATTAACACTATTATGCTAATTATGGAAGAATGGTTTCAAGTTCTTAAGTAATAATTCAAGACTAGTAAACAGTCAGTAATAAAATAACAATAAAAAACAGAAATGAATGGAAATAGATAAAATAATAGAACAAAAAATACAAATTAAGACAATTCAGTGCTGTTTTTAACAGTAGGCTATCAATAATTCAAGTATTCAAATAATTCAGAATGAAATACAACATAAAACTACCACTGGTCTTCACTGTATGATTGTAATACATTAATACTTTTTAAAGCTACTAAAGTTATTCTGTCAAGATCAGTGAGTGTTTTCTCATTTTCTTGTTATGGTTGTTTGATTATTAGAATGGCACACTACACTAGACAGCAGCAGGCCTATTTATTATCTTACATTTATACTTACAAGTCCAACATTTTAATACAAATCCACTTTTTTTTTTTTTTACTGTTCACGTTCACTTTATGCATCACTCTGTGTTTACATGAATACCTCATCAATACATTTGACCGTTCAGGCGTGCATTAGCATGAGCATTTTCAAAACATGCGCATGTTCAGCACACACACATATGCCACCTGTCAAACAGGGCGCAGCTGTTACAAGATGTCGAGCCCTGTGAGCCATCAAATAAATAATGCAAGTGGTTACCTGTATTGAACTGTGGCTGACTGGGAGTGAGAGATTTTTTGCCTGAAGCAACAGCGCAAAACACAATTTTAGAGAACTTTTATGATATTATGAGAAGTGAAAAAATATTTTCGGTTCATTAACCACCACAGTCTAGGTGATTATTGGGAAACCCTGTCTTGTGAGAGCTGCATATGCTGTCACTCAGGTTAAAGTTAGGGTTAGGTTTAGGGGTAGGTGTAGGGTTTCTATAGGACTTCAAATAAACACAGTATGAACGATACATTCAACATTCATGAGACTTTTCACAGTAGGACGGTTACCATCTAGAAGCCACCCTCAAACACACCTGTAACAGGCAGGTCACATGCTCCTCCTCTAGACGTTGTTTGGTTAGGGCCTGCTCTACGTCCCAGCCTGACGCCGTGGAGCCCGTCCCAAAGCCTGTTCCTTTAGCCCAGTACAGCTGCTGCTCTTCTGTGGTGCCACCGCCATGGCCGCTGGAGACATGTGGCTGAAACAAACACACTTTACAATGAGGTTCCCACCAAGCTGGACATGATCACTCAATAATCAGATATTTGACCGAGAAGATTTATTCCTCTCATTTGATCTCTCTTCCACACAAATGCAAACAAAACATTAATGTTGATCTTCCAGATGACATCCAGCTCTTATTTACTGCTTGCTCTAAAGACCGATAGCAACTCAACCCAATAACTTCACAAATCTTAACAACATTCTGGCAACATTGAGGGGAAATGGTGAGGATGCTGCGCATCTGCCAAGCAAACTTAGCAATTAACATGTTTCCCACAATGCAACACTCCTTTAAAAAGCTGTTAGTCCATTGTGTCTTGTAGAGCTTTTTTTTTTATTGTTTTTCTCTTTATTAGATAGACGGAGTGGTGGTGGTGTAGTGGTCTAAGCACATAACTGGTAATCTGGTAATCAGAAGGACACTGGTTCGAACCCCACAGCCACCACCATTGTGTCCTTGAGAAAGGCACTTAACTCCAGGTTGCTCCAGGGGGATTGTCCCTGTAATAAGGGCTCTGTAAGTCGCTTTGGATAAAAGCGTCTGCAAATGCATAAATACTAAATACTAAATACATAGTAGACAGGAAATTATTGTGTAAAGAGAAGGCAGACAGGATTGGAACATGTTGCAGGTCAGACCTGAACCTGCATTAACTGCATGATGCATTGTAACCACTGCTCTGATATCAGCTGATTTTGTAATTTGGTAAGAGCAAATGGGAAATTCATTGAAAGAGAGACGGAGAGAGAATAAATGCATGTTGACCGCAGTGCTCTTCTTTGGTTGAGAGGGAGCAGGCTTAATATATGCTCTGCCAATACTTCTGCCATCCCAAGGACGCCCATTATGCCTGACAGGCCACTGGCCACCGTTCAATTCCTCAGCCCTGAACCTCACCACTCACCAAACAATAAATCCATGCAAATACAGACGCACAACCCAGCATCCAGCTCCACTTATGCATTTTTTTTCTTAAAGTTAAATTTAAAATAGACTTTAATATTAAAACCAGTCTGAGAGAGTTGCCTGGCTGGATATTGATTCTTATGAAAGTAATTTGCTTCAGTATTGGAGGTCTGATGATGGTCGTTTTTTCCTCCATTATTTTCTCATTATGATTGTGCTGCAGTTGCTGCAGTCCTTTATGAAGAGATTTTTATTTCAGCCAAATGAAACTCTTCACAACCACATAATGACTAAAGGAGCTGTCTGACTCCTTTCTACACTTTCCCTCATAATGTAGGACTACACCTGAATGAGCGGTTGCTCTCTCAGAAGTCAAGGGCATTGAATAAAGACTCCTTCAGCAGTCTGTAAAGAGGGGCTACCAAAGTCATTAATAAAATGACATGTCTCTGTCAAAGAGACAAAAACATCTCTATTAGGGTCTTTACTAGAGTGTTTGTTCCTCCCCCTGTAAACACATCAGGAACCGACTGAACGGACCCATTAAAGAGGCTATAGCCAACAAGTTTATTTTCTCTTATTTTTCACTTATAAGTCCACTTATAATGATAGTAGTTTTCTTTATTGCACCAAACAGAGAACATTTACAATTTTCCACCCACTCTCAGACACTTAGAATTAAACATATCTTTGAGAGGTTAGTTCACCCAAAAATTATTTTATTATTTGCCTTCTAACAGTCTTTATATGCCTTCCCACATGTGTATGACATTCTTCAACAGAACACAAACGAAGATTTTTTTTAATTTATTTATTTATTTTTTTATCTCAACTCTGTAGGTCCATAAAATGCAAGTAAATAGTGATCAGACCTTTGTAGCCTCACAAATTACATAAAGGAACATAGAAGTAATCCATATTCCAGACTCCAGTGTTTAAAGGGATTGTTCACCCAAAAATGAAAATTCTCTCATCATTTACACATCCTCATGCATCCCAGATGTGGATGAATTTCTCTCTTTTGCGGAACACAAATGAAGGTTTCTAGAAGAATATATCAGCTCTGTCGGTCCATACAATGCAAGTGAATGGGTGCCAAAATTTTGAAGCTCCAAAATCCACATAAGAAAAACATAAAAATAATAATCCAAATGACTCACCCCTGTGTTTAAACCATATCTTCTGAAGCAATATGATAGGTGTGGGTGAGAAACAGATACGTATTTAAGTCCTTTTTCCTTCACTTTCACGTTCTCCTGTTTTTGATGATTCTCATTATTTGTGCATATCAGCCCCTACTGGGCAAAGAGGAGAATTTATGATAAAAATGACTTTGATCTGTTCTCACACACACCTATAATATCTGGTGTCTGAACACATGGATTTAACCACTGGAGTCTTTCAAATTACTTTTATGATGCCTTTATGTGGATTTTGGAGCTTAAAATTTTTGGCACCCATTCACTTGCATTGTATGGACCTACAGAGCTGAAATATTCTTCTAAAAATCTTCAATTGTGTTCTGCAGAAGAAAGTCATACACATCTGGGATGGCATAAGGGTGAGTAAATGATGAGAGAATACATTGTTTTGGGTAAACATACCTTTAAATCCATGTCTTCAGAAGCGATTTAATAGGTGTGGGTGAGAAACAGATCAAAATGTCCTTTTTTTACACTAAATCTCAACTTTCACTTTGACATCTTAAAGTCAAACACGGTGCCTGTTCAGTTTCACTTTCACATTTGAAAGTGAAAGTGGAGATTTAAAGTAAAAAAGGACCACACCTATTATATCACTTCTGAAGATATGGATTTATACACTGGAGTCAAATGGATTACTTCTATGATTCCTTTGTTATTTTTGGAGCTAAAACAGTCTGATCACCATTCACTTGCAAAGTATGGACTAAAAGAGTTGAGATATTCTTCTAAAAATCTTAATTTGTGTTCGGCAGAAGACAGAAAATCATACATATCTGGGATGGCATGGGGGTAAATAAATGATGAGAGTGTTTCACTTTTGGTTAAACTATCCCTTTAAGAATATATGTTAATGAAGCATGCAGGCGTTCATCGTTCATCAGGGCGGGTCAAGCTACACAATATTGAAGTGGCGTTGATATGTAAACATCAGTGGGCATTATTAAATGTGTTTGTGGTTGTGACATCATAACCATGCCGATTTCTGAATGAAATGGTGACACCTACCATGCTGCACAGCTGTGAAAGCACACATTTAGATTGATTAAAGGATACATAAATGGTAGGGTGTAGGTTAACACTGACCTCACTAGAGTTGGCACTGCCGCTGGGAACTCTGGGTGCGTGGTGGCTGAGGGCAGACAGGCAGGCCAGAATGAGATGGATGGCACCGATCTCAAGAGCCATACGTCTTAACAGAAGCCCATCGTCCGTGGTGAGGGGAGTCGAGCTGAACAAGGACCGCAGCACATGGAAGGGCAATGTTGGCAGAACGTTAGCCGAAGGAGACTGCAGGATGTGACCTTGAAGGACAGAGACGGGGAGAACAAAAGAAAACATCTTAGGAGGTAGAATGTTATTTAACGCTTACAGAGTTTACACATCTATGCAAGGAAAAATGTACAATAATTGGCTAGATTTTAAATAATGTGATGTGTCCTACAGGTTTTCTCTAGCATTCGATAAGATACTTAACCAGTCTACCAATACCGTCAAGTTATCAGCTGACCAATCAACAGTCTAGATGGATAGAAATACACAGAGTGCAGCCAATCCAAGCTCAATTAAACCAATCAATGAACCAACCACGCAGAAACCCAATCATTGCTTCCCGCATGGAAGATTCAGGGTTAGCTGTGTATCTGCCTGCAGGGCGTATCCATTAACAATATTAGAAGTTTGAGTCTCAATTGTGTGGACAAAGGAGAGTCATTCTGAAGTTTTTTTGAAAGGCCAGAGGCAGTTCAGGGGTGTAAGGTTTAAAACCCTGTCAGATCACAACAAACATAATCTCATTAATGATTTGAAAGAGTTTACACGATTTTAAGCACGACAAATAGCGCAATGTGAAATATATTTTGACTGAATACAACTGCAGCATTGACCTAAAGCCAATGAGAGAGCAAGAAACGGGGCTAAGGAAGTTTCAGTGGGAGGAGTCCTGATGTACCTGCAACAGAACATCAAATGGCATGGCTGCGGTATCAAGAAAGTCTCATTGGACCGAAGAAATGGAGGAAAAATTTGTGGAACATTGGCATGCCTATTTGATGTTTCCTCTGAACTGTCCCACAATCGGGTGGAGAAAGAAGAGTTGGAGAGAAATTGCCAATTCTCTTGGACAGTCAGATAAGCAAACAGGTAGATTTTTCAGTAGGAGGTACTTTTTCATATTGTAACCAATAAAATATATGATAAAAATAGATAGATAGACAGTTGGGTAATATGAACAGTACCACGATCCAACATCTTTGAAAGTTGTGTAGTGTGTAGGAGGCATAATGTGCACAAATGCATGGCACACACAAATATAGTGTGAAATGCTCTAAATTGAATCGTATGGAACAATTTTATTTTTACTTTGTTTAGCACTGAACGAAATATTTATGATCAATATCAATATACTTATAGTGAATTCAAATAAAGAACGGGTGTGACATAATTTAAAACTAAATCTGTCCAAAAATACATTTAAGTATATAAAATAAAACAGTTTTTATGTTTGTTGTGGTGGTTAGAAATATCTTGATTGCACAAAGGTTCAGTAAAACTTTGTGCCAGCTGTTAAAACACCTTCCTACTGCCATTGGTATATGTAGTAGGTGGCCGCGACATGGTGCTCCACCTATTTTGATGCAAACATCTTTTTCTGGTTAATTTCTTTACTCAATTGAGATCAGTACTGGATTGCAGAGTCGCTACCCTTTTATACAACTATCTTTGCAATAGCATCAATGTCTTAAAGTATAAAACACCTTTTCGTGATCTTACTTGGATACGTTTTACAAAATGTATAAAACACAATAACAGAGGGTAACTGGTGCATACTATGACCATGAATAGCATGTAAGCAACATGAATGCAGAATGTAAATGTCACAAATTATATGAATACTGAATAAATATTACTTTAAATTATCATTTAGTGGTTAAAACAGCTTGTTTTACCGATCAGATGTGGTTTCTATTCATAGAATGAGGCAGGTAGTCATTAATAACACATTTCAATATTACTTTGTTTTAACATGCTGTTTGTTGTCAGGACAGTATGTGTCTCATGTTTAAATGCCCTTCTAAACACAGGACACAGCAATGTGGGTGGTGTCGAAATGTTCAAATAAAGGAATGCGTAGTTGTTTCGACTCTAGTGTTGTGAAAAAATTGGTGTGAAAAAGATAAATATTTAAGTAGTTTTAACTATATATATCTTCAAAAGAGGGTGGAGATCACATGGTCTCTTGTGTGACGTATTACCGTTGCCATGATACGGACGTAATCTTACGTTCTCCTCAGGGTTGAGACATCCAGGAAAAGCACAGAAACGCACCATTGTGAGAAAATAAACAGATAAATATAGAACTAAACCAAAACCAAAGAAGCTTCTGTACAGCGTTCCTCATTCTCACTTGTAAACAGCACTGCTCTTCAGGCTGTGACTCACGTGCGTATCACGCATGTTTCAAACGGCAATGTGATTATGTGATGGTCACACATGCGTGCCGATTCTGACCAGAATCGGGATTTGAGTGAAATTATTTTTCACCTTTTTTCACCCAATTTGGAATGCCCAATTCCCAATGTGCTTTTAAGTCCTCGTGTAGTGATTCACCTCAATCTGGGTGGCTTAGGACGAATTCAGGCCCCAAAGTACTTAATTATTTATTGTTTTCGCACCAAAAGCTATCGGGTTGCTTTAGAAGACATTAATGTGACAGCTGGAGGTGTATGGATGATGTTTATGCTGACTGTGTGTGATTTTTGGAGCTTCAAAAATCAGATAACCATTCACTTGCATTTTAAGGACCTTCTAAGCTGATATTTTTCTTCAAACGTGTTCTTGTGAATAAAGAAAGTCATACACACCTGGGATATAATGAGAGTGAGTAAATAATGAGATAATTTTCATTTTTGGGTGAACTATCTCTTTAACTCAGCATAATTTTACTGCCTACTGCTTTGAGCAACCTTAGAAATGGAAGCCTGCCTCACTTGGGTTTGGAACAGAGCTCGAAAGTTCTCGATTAAAAACTTGGGTGTGATTTCAACTCTACTAGAGCCTGTTTAGTATGAATGGTGATCCTAAAAAAAATCTCTGAGCTCCTCAAAGCACAGCAACTCAATGGGAAAAGTGATATGCAGGGATTGCTGATGAGGTAATACAGAAAAACATACAGGAAATATATATCAATATATGAAACAAGGCCTGGGTCTAATTTAAATCCACTCCCTAACAGCTGGATTAATTCTGTATAAATAAATTAATCGTTAAATTGAATTAATCAAGTATGTCAAGTATTACTTGCATTTAGGCAGTACTTACTCCCTTCCCCATCATCAGTGACGCCCAAAACCAGTCGAAGCAGACATTGTGCATGTTTCCTCTCCTTCAGCAGAACCTCTGCATATCCTGGCAACCGCAGGAAAAGGCCAAATGCTGCCAGCGAGTGGGCAGGGATAGGTGACATGGTCTGTACAGAGGATTTGATAGGTGGGGGCTCAGCCGCGATGGTCTCGGGCGCCTCATACACCAGCTCCCCGGACTGCTCGATAGTGACCCATTCGAACTGATCGCTGTCCTTGGGTTTCTCCTGGGTGGTGGACGGCACCACGGGGGCGCTGACCTACACAGAACAATCCAGACGAACAGGCTCAGACATGCTAAAACTGACAGAAATGCTGACTAACCGGAGCTTACGGTCAGAGGACGAGAGCAAGGCTTATGAAGCAGAAATAACAGTGGAGTGAAACTTCAAATAACGATTGTTCCGATAGAATATGATTTAATAAATAAAGCACAAGCTTAAAGGGTAACTAAACCCTAAACCAACTTTTTTTAGTTAATGATCAGTAAGAATGGGGCTTTATTAGTACTGGTCATTGATTCAAGTAATTTATTTGACATTTGTGTATAAAGTGTTTTAATTCTACAATATATGGTGTAAAAACGTCTGAGTGCTGCCCTCTTCAGGTTGAACGGTGGCTACTGCAGTTGAATTTTCCTATTGGCTGTTTGCGGTACTTCGTGATGTAAGCGGTGACAGCTGACCTAAGCAGGTTCCAACTCACCACGCCCTTGGTACGTATAAAAACCATCTTGTTTCGTCAAAACCACTGCAGCGAGTCAGGAGTTGGAATTGCGAGTATTGAAAACGATCAGGATAGAGTATTTTAGCATCTATTTAGCATAGCATTTATATAGTTATTTAGATTATTTCGTGTAGCCTAGGTAGTTAATTAGCATATTTGTTAGTGTAGTATTGTTAGAAGCATAGTTAGTTAGTAGCATAGTATTGCGTCAGTTAGGATAGCTTCAAGTTAGCGTAGATTATATGTATTTAGTACAGTGGTCAGGATGGTATGTAGGTGTAGTGTTTCTGGTTGCAACAGCACTGCTGGAATGTATAGCTTTCCAGCAGACTTGGAAATTAGGCGCCAGTGGTTGCATGTCCTTGGCCTGGAAGACCGCGAGTTCCCGCCTAGAGCTGGAACCTGGAGTGTGCAAACTGCATTTTACGCGGGATTGCTTCTCCAACGCAATGGAGGAGGAAATGGGCTTCTCCAAACAGCTCGCGCTGAAAAGCGACGCAGTGCCAAACGCTGCTCCTCCTGCATGGACTCCACCACCTCAGCGGCGTCTTGAGGTGAGTGATCATATATATTTGAATCACAATTTATGGTTAGGCTAAAGTTAATCCTCTGGGGCCGACAAACGCGCGTTCGCGATGCGGGAGTGTTAAACGTATTGCACCCTTATACATTGTATTACGGTATTGACTACCTGTATAGTTTTATTTACATTTACATTTATGCATTTGGCAGACGCTTTTATCCAAAGCGACTTACAGTGCACTTATTACAGGGACAATCCCCCTGGAGCAAACTGGAGTTAAGTGCCTTGCTCAAGGACACAATGGTTGTGGCCGTGGGCCGTGTGGCCGTGGGGTTTGAACTAATGACCTTCTGATTAACAGCCCTGTGCTTTAGCCACTACGCCACCACCACTCCATAAGAGGTATACGGTTTGGTATTTGGAGGTATACGGTTTTGTACATGACGTTACGCTTTACGTCACATTCTTCTAAGTTGAGAGAACAGCTAACTGATGTTATGTTCAAGTGAAGCTTGCTAAATAAAAATCCTGCTAAAAGGATAAACATCACTGAACAGCGTTTCGTTTGTTTTTCCTGCACGCGAGTGAAGGTGAATGCGCACTCGGATGCTCAACAGGGAGTTAAAACCGCAGTTTGAGCCAGCGGCTCGAATTGATATGGCTCCGGCCCTGTGTCCACAGACAATTCACCCTCCTCCACTTCAGGTGAAGGTGGGGGAGAAAGGTCCTCGACTTCAAAAGACCGCTCCGTGGCAAAGCTACTTGCGTCACTCCAGTCACTCTCCATTTTAGAGTCTGACAGCAGCTGTCAATTAATCTGTCACTACGGGTCTCAGGTGCACGCCCCCAAACCCCCCCCCCTCGGTTCGTCCCCTCTATCCCCGCTGGGGTCTTCCCACTTTTCGAGCATTTTTCAAATATTGCTAGTGGGCGGAGTCAGACTCTGTGCAGGGGTTTAGTTACCCTTTAAATAAAGCATGACAACTGAGATGAAAAATTTTAACTGCTATAATTATAATTACAGTATAAAGCCAATTTCATTTGACCAGTAATTTTAAAATTATACACTTCAGCTATAAAGAGAATGAGGGAAAGTTTGTGTGTGTATCTGAGTGATATACTGACCTGCTGGATGACATCAGGGTACAGCATGGGAAGTCTCTCGGCGATGAGTGCCAGGCCACCCATACCTGCAAACACCTGTAGGGGTGACTGAATCGGGCTGGTCTCCAGGAGACTGTCATCGACTGCAGCATCCAAACCCTCCTCACCCGGAGTCATCGGCTCATCGTCTGGACACCCGCTCAGCATCTCACCATGATCTACAGTGAGAGAGACCAATAGAGCTCAGAAATTGGTTGTAGAATGGAAAAGCATCATTCAATCTTTCATCAATAAAATCTTCAAACTTTCTAGCTGTAAATAGTGTGTTCAATAGCTCACATCATAAAATATGATGTCTAACTGGCCAGTGATGCACAACAGCTCATATCTCTTCTCGTAAATCACATTATTCTCGTAAATCAGGTATTTCTTTACTGAGATTGAGGATCAATAAGAGAGAAACAGTGGAAAGCTGTACGAAATATTGGCTGTTAAATGTCTCAGAATGTAGACAGTCAGAATAGTAATGAAACAGCACTGCTTTCAGACAAACACAAACCTTCTTCATAGAGTTTATTGCTGTCAAAATTTCTCTTTAAGACATTTACTAAAGAAAAACTGTTGATCTTAGTTTTGCAGCACACCTGCAAGTCTCAGAATACCAAATTCGCCTGTCTAGCTTCTGTGTCCAGAAACAAAATTATTGCAAACAGGCTGATCACACATCACAGTAACAAGTCACAGCAGTTCAGAACACCACCTGTGGTTGGAGTGTCTTCTGTGCACTTCCTCTATAGAGAAATGGACAGATTACAGGCAGAGAAGAGAAAATTAGCCCTGGGCTAGTGAGCATTCCTTCAGTTCCTCGACAGAGGGGTGCGGGATGAAAGAGTGGAGCGTGTGGAAAAAAATCAGAGTTCTCAGGGTATGGCAACAGTGAACTGACTCTACTATGAAGGCCTATTAGCCGGAGGATGGAGGGAGGTGGGCTGGCTACGCCAGGCACAATCACTAAAGTGAAAAATTATAACTGCTGCCAGACTCTACAGATGCGATCAAATACGGGCTGCTCCGACTCCTAACTGAGCTGAACACAGAAGTGAACACATTATGCTTGGACAAAGAGAGATAAATAACATGGATACAAATATTCTGTTTACTGGAGCAATGTTAACAAATAGAGCTTTACATCTAGACAAAAGTTAAACAGTTTGAGGGCTCAGAGTTCAGTCCCTTTTAACACACAGTGTCCCTACTAGGCACAACATGACAAGTTTCCAGTGTCGAGCTATTTTTCTGTCCTCAAAAGAAGTAAAATACCATTAGAAGCAACAAAATCATAACATATTTGAAACTTAAAATAAATAAGTTTAAGGTGATTTGTGTAACTTTTTCTATGTTAAATACTTTCTCCTATCCCAGCTCAATAGGCAGAGACAAATATATGTGCTTTGAGGTTTTATTCCCCCAAAAACTAAAATACACTGGGGCTATCAAAACTTTTTTGTTTGAACATCCCAACCAGGCCAACACAGCAATATTGGTTGAACTAATGAAATTAGTTTAGGGTGGAAATATATGCTTAACCAATGGCAGACAGGGAATGTTCAGGAAACATGTTTGAACACAAATTATTTTTGCTACACCATTTGGTGACGCTAGTGACACTTCACCTTTAAGCTTAATTGACAGCATCTGTGGTAGTTGTTGATTGGGGAACAGGACAAAAACTCATGGAAGAACATGGGAAAAAATGTAAACACTTTATCAGGTCACGTCAGGTTATCCAGTCACGGGTTACATCGAGCAATCTGTCTTTGCTAGGTTAGTACATTCACTTGCTTTTCCAAGAAATGCGTGTGTGAAAGAACACCCACATACATACCATCCAAACAGAGTTGAATCAATCAAGTATTGAAAGTACAATGGATGGGGGGGGTTGTGGAAGAAGGCCATCAGTGTCAGAATGTGGGTGTTTTTTTTTTTTGTTTTTTTTTACATGCATACCCCTCAGTCTGAACACATCACTGACAGACCAAAGCAAAATAATTTGACATCTGACAATGCAGGACACTCAGAGAAATTTGTGTAGGCACACACGCATACGCAAGCACAAAAAACAAAGCCCAATCAGGTTATCTTTCCCTAGGGTGGCAGAAATCATGAGATGTGGCAAAGGGGAGAAAAAACTGCAGAATAGTTTCAGGTGGGAACACATTTTAGGATTAAGGTGTGTTTACTTATGACATACACATACACTCATACGTACCATTAGTGGATCTAAATTTCCATTCAAGCACACGCAGAATTCTAAATTATAGTGGTGGTAATCAGTATGGCCCTAGAGATACAATATTATACCTATATCTGGGACACAATACAATATATTGCGCAAATCTTTATAGTCACTGTTATTCAAACCAGTGTTATATTTAGATTTTTTTACTCCTTTATTTCTCATTCACCTGCATTATATTTGGGTGTTTTGCACAATTATGTTCCAAGCTTGAATTAATCTTTTTTTCCTAAAAAGAAAATGTGAAACATTTAACAAAAATAGAAATTTTGAGAATCGAATCTGAGATTGCACAATATATCAATACAGTATCTTGAGATAAAATATTGCAATACTTTGGAATACATTTTTCCTTCTCATCCCTTCTAAATAACAAATTTCTGCTGAAATCAGACAGATACGCTGCATCAGAAAGACAAAAGCCTGCAGATCGACTGCAAAACGGTAGTTTGGCAAATAAAATAAAGTAAAATAAAGTGTATTATTTCATGACATCCAATTTTTTGTGTGTATGTAGGTGTGTTTGATATTTCTGTTAACCTTTCTCTGTACGGAGCCTTTTGAAGGAATCGGTCTTGGAGAGGCCTGGGTCTGAGATGATCTTTGACCCTAGTTTGACCGTCAGGTCAATGGAGCGGTATCCCTGAGGAAGTTTACGCTCATACAGCAGTGTTAGCAGCTGGGCCAAGGTCATCTCCGGTGGCAACGGCTGACCTGGAGTTACACAATTCAAAGTTTGAGCCTGAGTTGACAATGTGTACATAATTGAAATGTATCTACATTTCTACACATGTAAACAAGGGATAACAAATTACAAATGGTCATTAACACTAAATAAACTCCGATTCAAAGTGGAGTGGTCTTGTATTATTGACTGAACATTATGTTGCATTTTTTTATTATTTGAGAAGAAAAAGACAGAATCGGAATCAAGTTTTCCAGAGAGCTGTTTGATAATAGCATCGAGAGAGATGATGAGGAACACAGAAGTGTAAAGAGTGGGCAAGAGCACTAAACAGACCGTGAGAGAGAGAGAGAGAGAGAGAGAGAGAGAGAGAGAGAGAGAGAGAGAAAGAGAGAGAGATAGAAGGAGAGTTTGTTTTTACCAGGCAGTAGTTTGTGACAGAGGTGGAAGACAGGCACGCTGATGGTTTTGGCAGACGGATCGACTCCTGAGGAAGCTGCCAGTTTGTCACTGAGGACACGCCCTCGTCGAGACGGAGGACGCGGAGGAGTGGACAAGGCTCTCTTTGATTGAGACTTCAAACCTAAAGCAAAGAATGATGACAGTGTATTCAAAAAGCTTAGGCTATTTAAAGGGATAGTTCACACAAAAAGAAAATCCTCTCATCATTTACTCAGCCTCACGATAACCCAGATGTGTATGGCTATTTCTTCTGCAGAACACAAATGATTTTAAAGATTTTTAGAAGAATATCTTGCATACAATGCGAGTGAATGGTGATCAGACATTTGTAGCTCCAAAAATCCTTTAAAGGAAACACAGTAATACATAAGATTCCAGTGGTTAAATCCATATCTTCTGAAGCGATATACTAGGTGTGTATGAGAAACAGATAAAGATTTAAGCCCTTTTCTTACTCTAAATCTCCAATTTCACATCTGAAAGTCACATGTGTTGCCTGTTTAGTTTCACTTTCTGAAAATCTGAAAGGACATACATTTTGATCTGTTTCTCACCCACACCTATTATATCACTTCTGAAGACATGGATTTAACCACTGAAGTCATATGAATTACTTTTATGTATCCGTTATTTGATTTTTGGAGTCACAATGGTCTGACCACCCTTCACTTGCATTGTATGGACCAACAGAGTTGAGATATGTTTTTCTAAAAATCTTTGTGTTCTGCTGAAGAAAGAAAGTCAAACACATCTGGGATGGCATGAGGGTGAGTGAATGATAAGAGAATTAAAATGTTTGGGTGAACTATCCCTTTAAGAGTATCAACTGCAGAGATGGTCGGATTGGAGAAACATGGGTAAAATAACTTGCTTAAGGGCACAATGACAATAGAAAAAAGTTTATGATCTAAGTGACTCTTCAGTGCCTACTTGGGTTTTAAACTCCAACTTGTTAGCAGCACAGATTGTAAACTATTAGGCTAACAGTCTCCCAAGGAAGGAACAATTATAATTACATTTTTACAGTGGATGGGGCCTTAGCAGTAAGAAAGCAGTACCTGAGGCGACAACAACACTGTAGTTGTCCTGGAAACCATTATCAGCCTTCATCTTCTCTTTCTCCTCATGGTTCTTTTTCTCTTTATCTTCCTTCTGTTCATTAATCAGCTTGGCTGTGATGCTGGGTGTGTCTGAAGGGTTAAAAATGCAAGATTTCAAAAGTTATTTCATAGTGTGTGGTGTGCTTCAGTGTGGCTGGGGGCTCTGAAAAAACATTTCCCTTTGGAGACACATAGGCAACAATGTTCATGTCAGCTAAACTGATCATCTTAATCACTGATGTGAAGATTTAATACAAAAGCAAATTTACACCAATCTATAATGCTAACAAATAATGCATCATTTCCTTTGAGGGTCCCATCAAGTTTAATGACACTATGAGAATGCCTCTGAATAGCTGCCAGAGACCTGCAGAGATACCTTACATGCACACTGTCTTACTGCATTCTGAGCAGCTGAAGACTATATCTGCCATGCTCAAGGTCTCCGGAGACAAGCTATTCATCACATGCACACACACACACAAACACGCACACTCATGCTGTTGACGGTGCCACATGGCAGTTCCAGCCATATATGCTTTGTGCGTGAGACCTTGAGAGCCTGAAGATGCGGCAAAAGCTCAATGTAATACATGAAATGCAATTGCAGCATGTGTGGACAACCAGATTGCTGGATGAGCTGCAGTGATTTCATGTTTTTAGTCTATGTGTATAAGCATTTGGCTTAATTGGTGGATAGTGTGTGAAGACTTATCCATTTATAGATCGTGAGATTCTTGTAGCCTGTGTAGGTATGAGAAAGTGTGTAGTCACAATGCCTTCATACCCGAGACACGGTCCAAAACTTCAGACAGTGTGGTTGAGATGGGGAGATGTAGCTTGCGGAACTTGTGGCCGGCTCCGTACATGGGATGCTGGATCACGTGACTGGTGGCATTAATCCGCCCTTTGTACAGCTGAAGCCGAGAGAGAGAGAGAGAGAGAGAGAGAGAGAGAGAGAGAAGGGGAGGTCAAGTTCATGATTCAAATATCCAGTCAGGTAGTTACAGACATGCACTGTATTTGTCTCCCTTTACAGGCCTCCCTACAAATATGCAAAATATGTGACAGGCAGAGAGCTTTTCTGATTGGCCAGAAAGAGAAGCCAACTCCTCTGACATGCCAGGTAAGTGATATTTTATGTGTGGTATTCTATGAAAACAATTCACAGAACCTTTAGAAAAAATTTTTTTGTAAAACTTCCACACAAATGATCTTATTTATCCCTACACTAAAAACACAGAATCTATGTCTTCATCAGTTTTAGACCGCTATATCTTCAAGAGACTAGAAAGTTTCAGTAAATGTCATTTGATCACATGACTGTGATCTGGAAGTCTTTTGTTTACATTCCTGTGCTATGGAGAAGAACAAACCTGACAGGAACAAGCAACTTGCAAGCTATGGTATTAGAATATCCTGCTGCTGTCAAACAAAAAAGAATCAATATATCAACAAGTAAAAAAAAATCCCTATGTGTATCGCTGAAGATTTCCACCCCTCACCCTCTACGTGGGCAATCCAGGCGTCTCATTCCAGAAAGGTGGACTTGAATGTGCATCTAGAAGGGAAAAATTAAGGCCCTGGCTTTGAGAGGATGGGTAGACTCGATCTAATGAGTAAACATTCACTTTTAAGAGCTTCCCTGTCGGGTCTCTCAGTGAAAGATTGATGATTAATCTGAGCTGAAACGCAGACAGTCACCCTGTAATTTACTGAGGGTATGACCTGCTGAATGACTCGCCGGCTAAAAAAAGATGCCTTACGTCTTTACGATTTGGCTTTTTCTGGTTTGGCAGGCTGAGGAGAGCCATAACTCCAGGTGTCATCTAAGAGGTGAGCCGGAAATGTCCTCCAACATTTAGTCTATGTTAAAGGTGAAGTGAGCAATTTCTGCTGCACTAGTGGCACTAAACAGTATGGAAAAAATATATATGTTTCCAAACAGGTTTGCAAACTGCTCCTACCTCCCCTTCCACTCCACTCCCCTTCTTTCATGATATTGACAAACTAGTTTGTTCCAGATAAACAACTAATTACAGGTAAACCAAAGTCATGCTATTGGTTGAGCTAAAGGTTGACACATCAGACCATTCAAACTAATGTTCTGATAGCACCACACTTTGTTTTTTCATACTTACATTTGTCTCTAGACATTAAATTGAGATTTTAAAATAAAAATAAATATGAATTACTTCCATTTAAAGAGATTTTAAGAGGAGGAGCAGGGGTTTGGATGATGTATGCTTGAAATGGTAAACTTGCAAAGTGCTCTTGGCATGGCTGGTGGATTTGAGGGAGATTGACAATGATCTGAGGTTAAACCTGCCCCCTAGTGATCACCTATAGCAACAGCAGTGTGAATTTGCTCTGAGACTAAGTGCAGCTCAGAGGCAGTGGAGTTTTAAATCCCTCTGAGATGATGTAAAGGTCAGGCTCCTTTTCCTTGTAAGCGAAGAGCTTTTATTTTTTTACAGCAAGTCATAAATTATTAAATAGACTAACCAAGTGAAATAAATTTTATATAAAATTAAATAACACTTTGAACAGTAGCTGATTTATCAAGCGTGATTTGTGTATGTGTGAACGTACCGGTAAAGGAGATTGGAGAAAGACAGTAACCTTCTCGTCCTCGAGCATGAGTTGTAGGAAGAGTCGACGTATAAATCCAGAAATGTTCCCTGAGACCGGGACATTCCCTCGCTGAGGAGCTGACTGGAACAGCTCACAGAGAACCTGTAAATATCAAAGAACCCAGTTTAACTCAATGTTGAACAATGTAGATTTATAATCAGTGCATCCCTATTTTTAAATCTACCAAAAAAAGGTCAAACTAAATAACAAGTTGCCTAGACACACCTGTGCCATGAGCCTCTGGTTGTTTGGATGGCAGGAGATGCATTGGAGGAAGAAAGCCACTGTGGCATTCTCGACTGCTGTCCTCTGCTGTGTGGTGAGTCCACTACTACGACTTGTTGATGCCAGCAAGTATGATGCCCCTGAGGCACTGGCATATGAGGTGCTGGGTAATACCCCATGCCCAGAACTGCTGCTGCTGGTGTTTGCACTGGCATTAGCCACCCCACTTGCACTAGAGTGACAAAGCAGGAACAGCAGTGCTGTCCACAGTGGGTTCACCTCTGGCCCACCCAGCCAGTCCTTCATGGTGTGACTATTTCCTAATTCCGTCAGAAACCTTAAGACTGGCGCTGCCAGCTCGGGAGACAGTGGCGGCCTGTTTGCTAAGGGTGATGATTGGTTGTGTGTATGCGGGCGTCTCTTGCCCTGCACTGAACATCCTGCGGGTAAGGGAAGGTCGGCGCTGACCAGCAGGTTGCAGCAAAGTTCAGCTAAGTTGCGAACCAACAGGGTAGGCAAACCAGAGTCTAAAAGCTGCTGAATGGCACTGGGTGACTGGGATGAGGCCGCCAGGGTCACCAGCTGGCACTCTGAGAGGGAGATGGGCACAATTATGGGTGTGCGGGCATGTTTGGAGTCATCTGTAAGGGAAGCAGCGGCACTGTTCAAGTCGTGTTGCTTCTTGCCATCATCTGTCATGGCCATACGTCGTTGTGCATTTGTCTGGGCAACAGGCGGTGCCACAATGCCCATCCAGGACATGAGCAGAGTAAAGTAACTGGGGTGAATGTGGCACATGGAACAAAGCAAACTGTCCACAGCCTTCTTTAAAACCATGTTAGAAGCCAAAGACATGGACCAGTTATATAACAACCTGCAAGAGAGAATAAGGAAGAATGAATATAACAAAAACATTATATTTTTTGTTCAGTTTTGGGTTAAGTTAGGGCAGGACATTGAGCTCAACTTTATATAAATATATTTTTTTTCTTAAAAAATCTTTCTATAATTTTTGGATGTGCTTGAGTAATAGAGTACTCATTTTGCACCAGCTACTCGATCATTAAAAACACTACTCGAATATCACAAATTCAATTTCCTTTCTATATTTCCCGAGAAGGTTATAGCTGCAGACAGAGCTCCAAAAAGGGGTGGGTGCTCCAAACCGCCAGCAAAGATATAGGGAGCCCCCTTACCTAAACCTTTCCCTAACTGTAGGGCTGGGCAATATGATATATATCTTGGTGATGATATTAAGCAACAAACGTTAGAGATTTTACTATATTTTGATTATCGCAATAAGTAAATATTCATGTACACAGCGTGGACTTCTCTATCAGTGGGCTGGGCTTAAAGTGAGACAGAGATAATTTAAGAAACATGGACAGAGTTTAAAATTTTTTCGGTGGCCACCCAAGCAAATTCAAAGCAAATTCAATTACAGTGATCTTGCGTTCAGCATTTCATAAGCACTTAATATGCTTCTCATGTGATGCGTGCATCTGTGTTTCATGTGGGCGATCGTGTGTGTGCTATCTCTAGAGCACGCAAGTGCGTGCAAGTCCAGCAGGATTCTCAATATTACAGGAGAGCGCAAAACGGGTTCACCCGTGTTACTCAGGAAAAACCCTGAGAAAAATATCTCCACAAAATGAGACAACTCCTGTAAATGAAGAGGAGATTCTTATTAATACAGGTGCGACATCTTTTGTGTAGGTTCACAAAACCCAACACAGATCAGATAAATATAATATTCAAACTGTGTCGCACGACGATAATCTGTCTTAAAACAAGCAACATGATTTAACTCAAAAAAGCACATAAAAGAATATTATGAAAGTCAAAAGATGCACTTTGCATAAGTGTCTATATTTATTTTCTGCAAGAGGTTTTTATATAATTTTGGATATCTTCTGCAAGTGTTTATTTTCGATGCATTATTATTTTAGGAAAGTTTATAATAATATTGGTCACAAACATGAAATGATGATTTCAAACCAAGTTTTTTTTCAACTATTGCTCGACTATTGTCAAGCTCCAAAAGAAGAGAAAATTATTAATTATTATTATAAGAGGAAATATTTTAAAGTTTAAAAATTAACTGACAGAATAACCCAAAAATAGACATTACAATATGGTTATTTAACACATAAGCCAATTTTTATTGATTTCCCCCAAATAATTACTATATTGTTATATACCTGTACATCATTATAGTGACATAAAATGACTCATAAATGTGATTTGGAGATCTCCGACCTAAAGCTATACCAGAGATCTTATCCTACTGAGATAACAACCTTTGTGGTTCTGTCATTGGAGAGAGCGTAACGGCTGTAACGGTCAACTAGCATTTTATGACAGTTTGCTGATGCTATACAAATTAATGGGGAGAGCCGTAAAATAACACGCAAAACAGCAATTTTATTAAAGTAAACTTCACACATAGGTCACTCCAAATGGATTGTTTAGTATAAAGTGTGTTGACGATTAGCGGACAAGCGGTTAATTAATTAAATGATGAGTTGTTTCCTCACAAAAGCAGTTTATTCAGCTTTGTGAAGCATCTCCTCAATAGCATGTTTTCTCACCAGTGTACTGCCATAGAATGTTTTCCCTTTGAATCTCTCATGCAGTTACAATTGACTTCATTGGGGGGCACTGTGGATAGTAGTGATGGGCATTTCGGCTCTTTTCAGTTAGCCGGCTCATTTGGCTCAGCTCACCATCTTTTGGCTCCCAAAAGGCTCTTTAAAAAATGTATGCTTTGTATTTGTTCATGTCAAACTGTTTGCGATAGTTTGACTAAAATTGGTGTTAAAACAATTCTAATTAAATTATTAAATGAAATCACTCTACATTAACCACAATGTATTTAAAAACGCATTGGTTTGTTATGAAAAATAATTCTATTAAACATTTGCATTTAAAGTAACATTTGCATTTTTATAATATATATACAAAGTGCATATAAATGTAACCATTCAAAACTAATACAATCTGAACAACAAAAGTTGGCTCCGCCCTCCCTCATGCATCTTTGGTTCATTGGTTGACACTGCGTGCGTGTCTGATTGACAGGAACAACAAGTGAGGCAGACCGTCAGAACGAATGTGTGCGCTTGAGCATTTAGGCCTAAATTATTTTATTTCTTTTTTCGTTCTTTGAATTTGTTAATTCTATTCATTTAAATCTTTTTAAGATTATTCTTATCTTAATTTGTTTTATAAATAGATTCGGCTCTTCTGATATGTGAGCCAGCTCCCAATGTTCACCTACAAGAGCCGGCTCTTAGAGCCGATTCGTTCGAGAACGACCCATCACTAGTGGATATGTGTTGTTGAGATGATGGATGAGAGAAGATACATCATGGCATCTGAACTTCTAAAACAAAGCAAAGTTAAATTACAAGGCAAAACTTGTAATATTTTGGTTCTTATTGAATTCTACTATTTGCATTCAGTTCTTGTTGGAGGCATGCCAACCAACAGATGAGGATCTGCTTTTATTGTGGAACAAATGCTAAGCAAACTTGGAAGCTGATCAGACCAGTATGTGTATGAGTGTGTTCGCCACTTGTTTTTCAGAAGAATAATATGAAATTATAAAAAAGTGCTAGCTTTTTTTTATTGACTCAAATGTTGATGTGGTTGAGAGCACTTTTATTTTTACATCTTTTTTTATTTCCATTTTTATTAATGCATTTTGTAAATTTAATTTTCCCCCAAAAGAAAAACATAGTTTGTTGAAGTTATATTTTTTTAATCGTTCCTGGTAATATAAGATTCACGTACATGTTATCATACGTGTTTTTTTTTAAGTGTATTTTAATGTGAGTAATTGGGTATTTTTTTTTTTTTTTATGGGTTAGAGTACTCGACTACAAAATTGCTAAAAAAAAAAAAAGCATATCGCTATAGTCAGAAGCAGGAGGTATTTTACATCCGTTTTCCCAAAAGAGAAAGACTGTTAAACTGAAGTATGTAATTTCAGCGCCACAAGTGTTACAAAATGCAATTGCAAAAAAAATAATACTTTAACTCTCCCTATCTTCTATTGGTTGTACAAACAGATAGTGCCACCAAAAATCACTCATTGAATGTGCCAATGTTGAAGAGTTTGGTTGGTCGGGATGTTCAAACAAACAAGTAATTTAACATTTAAATTACACTTTAAATGCATATATCTGATAAAGGTTAATTTGGTCAACTTTTAAGAGTCTACTAGAATATAGAAGACCTCAAAGCTATTAGACGTGAACTTTAAGCCAAAAACTTAAATTGTTATTTCATGAGCTCTTTAATAGTTCAGGTGTCCTAAAAACAGCCTCATGATTTACTGATGCACAGAATCTTTGATGTCAGGGGCTGCTGGGGTTTTATTTGCTCCATGTAGCAAGTGGAGGTAGTATTTCTTTGTTCTACTCCATAAGCATTAAGTATTCATACCTGAAAACAGGAATGAAATATGGAGAAGGAAAGAAAAAAAAAATTGGAGTGTGTTCTCCCAGGCTCTCCCAATAAAGAGCCCTAAAAAACACCTCGGGCATAAACACACACACATCCAAAACTCTTACTTACTGAGGAACATTTTGTATTTAGAGACTACAGGGAACGTGTATGTGCTTGTGTGTGTACTCACTCAAAAAGCTCTCCGTTAAGCAGTCCAGGCAAGTCATAGTCCACAGGCAGCTCATAACTGTGCCATAAGATGGATGCCACGCAGTGCAAGTGCGATGGGGATGGCATGAGTAGACCATACTCCCGTACAGGTGGGACGCTCGGACCAACGTAAACGGATGGAGAACTCTGCTTCAGGGCAGCCACACGGGAGGAGTCATACACCCACTGCAGCAGAGCTTGTATTCTAAACACACACAAACAATATCTCAACAACCAAAAAATTTTGTATGATCTGAAAAGGGAAACAAGTACAAGTATAATAAAGATAGGCCAGCACAATATCAGAGCTTTGGAAATGTACAATAATAATGATAAAGTGCACTTGGATAGCTCAGTGAATATTGCAGGCATGAAAACTGGTCAGGGGTACAAAAGGTGAGAAGGATACGCCAGCAAAAAATCCAATCCAATCCAATCAACTTTATTTATATAGCACATTTTAAAAACCAACAAGGTCACCAAAGTGCTGCACAAAGAATAAATAGAAAATATAGTAACACATAAAATATGGGGGTCATTTTAATGTGTGGAGGCAAGTCATTCCACAAAACACACAGCGTAAGAGGGGTCTGTTTTTATTTTAAATGAATAAATCTGACTCATTTTGTGGAGCTTCGCGAGTTCTGTTGGAAACCACTGACCTGTCTTTGGTGCCAGGGTCCTGAGTGGTGCCCAGCTGGTAGAGGATGTCTATGGTGGAGTCTGAGGACAGGCCATTTAACCTCCCAAACAGCAGTGGGCTGTTCAAATCTACAATGAAAGATATGACCACCAATCAGATACAAAGGAGAACAAAACCATTTCATGACAACCAAGCTGATACAGCAGAGAAAGAAACACAATCATGATGACCAGTCAAAAACATGGATCTCTGAACTAAATGCCCTCTTCTCTCAGCAGTCAAAGTAGCCTGAACATAGAAGATAAATCCACAGAGGCTCCCCGACATTCATTTATACTTCATTTAGTTGCCAATTCATCTTTTACACATAAAATAAATAAAATGCATTTCCTTCCTTGCTTTTAAACAAGAATGGTGCTTAACATTTTTAGTGGGCAGATCTTGAGCTTTGTGATCTGTAAGGAAGTTAATGGGTGATGAAAGACTGGGCGGGTCCTTACTGGCCAGGTCGGTGCCAGATGCAGCACAGTTGCGCAGCAGGATGTCGATGAGTTTGAGGCCTATGCGTGTGGACTGCAGGCCAATCTTTACCAGCACTGCCTCGATGTTGGGTGAGTGCATGCCACAGTAAGGAGACATGAGGAGGGCAGCACAGGTCTGCAGGAGATTGGCAGTGGGAGCAGCAGCACTGGCCATCATGGCCTCCAGATCAGAAACATGAGTCAGGCAATGATGCAGCAACCGTAACCAACCGATACTGTTAGAAATTCAAAGGGAGAATGGAAATATGATTGATGCAGCCTTAAATCCTCATTCGCAACACATTCGTACATATGCAATGTGATACAATGTGAGAAAAAAAAAAGTGTAGGGTTGGAGCTTTAACCAGTTGGAATTGATTGGATTGTGAAAAGTGCGTGTTCCACACAAGAATGGTTTGCTAAATCAATATCTAATTAGCTGTGTGGCTATTGGTTAACTTTATCTATGTGACACTAGTGGAAAATAAAAGCAGTTTCAGAGGAAGACCAAGTTATTACATTTTAGCTAAAGGCTACATATACAGATGATTGATTCACAATTAGAATAGGAACATGCATAAATGGGGTCAATTTTGATTTAATGATTACTTTAATAATGGAAATAAAAGCAGCTCCACTACTTTGTGATACCTGGTTTTGGACACCTGGTCCTCAGAAGGCAGGAAGGGGTTGTTTACGGTGGCAGAGGAAGTGTTTCCAAAAGCAGTCAGGCCAAGTAGTTTAATCTGTGAGAGCCCCAGCGTGCTAGCATCCCGCGGCCTGTGCAGCCTCAGACACACAGCAGACGCCACCTCTGCCTTTACCAGCTGGAACTTAATATAGGTGAGACCGCTGGTGAAGACCGGAGTTGACAGGGGGAGCATGTTCACACCATCTGCACTGATCTCCACCGACACGGAGGATGGACATGCTTTGAAGGTTGAAGAGAGAAGAGACATTTCATTTGTATAAGATACACACTCAATGAGCACTTTATTAGGAACACCTGTACACCTACATATTCGTGTGATTATCTAATCAGCCATCAGCCATTCTAATCAGCCATTCATGTAGCATCAGTGGATCCAACATGCCTTGTGACAACAGTTCAGGCAGGTGGCAGTGGTGTAAGGAATGTTTTCGTGGCACACATTGGGCCCATTAAAACCAATCAATAATTGCATTGAATGTTACAGCCTATTTGAGCACTGTTGCAAACCATGTGCATCCCTTCGTGGCCACAATTTACCCATCTCCTAATGGCTACTTCCAGCATAATGCACCATGTCACAAAGCAAAAGTAATTTCAAACTGGTTTCATGAACATGACACTGAGTTCACTGATCTTCAGTGGCCTTCCCAGTCACTGGTTCTGAATCCAATAGAATTCCTTTGGGATTGTGTAGAACGGGAGATGTGCAGCATGAATGTGCAGCAGACAAATCTGCAGAAATTGCGTGATGCTATCATGTCAGCATGGACCAGAATCTCAAAGGAATGTTTCCAACATCTTGTGGAAACCATGCCACGAAGAATTGATGCTGTTTTGAGAGCACATATATAAATATATATATGTGTGTGTGTGTATATATACAGTATATATATATATATACACACAGTATATATATATATATATATATATATATATATATATATATATATATATATATATATACACACACACACACACACACACACACACACACACACACACCACGTCCAATCATATTTTTTTTTTTTGTTTAACATATAGCTGTATGCAGTAGGACTATTTTGGACCAATAAGATTTCACATTGAAGGGACTAAAAAGCTCAACATGTCAACAATAGAAACAAAGCACATGAACACTCACTGGCAAGTGATGCCAGGTGTGGCTGTATGTGAATCTCTTTGAGCAGAACGGCAGCAGGCAGGTGGATTGTGAGGTCACACCAGGCCTCTTCAGGTAGGAAGATGTAGGACCAAGCTGCAGAACGTGCCCGTCGATGTGGGGGTGTGGCCTGCAGAAGCACTTCAGCTGGCTGTGCCGTGGGACTGCTGGAGGTGATGGTGCCTGAGGGGAAGCAAATGCGTACCTCAAAAACAGCTTTCCAAAAAGACACACAAACTCATATCTAACAAACCACCAGTGTGATAAATCATAATTAAGCATGCTTGCTGTACCAAGAGGAGCAAAGTTGTGCAGTCCTTCTGCATTGTCTGGTTCTGAGGTGAGCACTCGTGCTTTCAGGCTGCCATCGGCTGCTTTGCCTGGTCCAGAGTCCAGGAACTTCATGATGGTGGAGACCATGCTACGGGCGGTGTTTACGATGGCTCGGGTGCTGGTGACCATGTTATTACAGATAAGCTGCACACCACCTAGGAGACCAAGTCCAGTTTGAACAAACAGCTTCAGCTCCTTAAGAGTGCATTTATGTATGCGGATTTGCCCATACCCATATCATGGAAGGCTTTCAAGGACTCGCTGGTGTCAAGCACTCTCAGGATAAACCACAGTAAAGGCTCAGAGAGCTGGCAAGTGGACAGAGAACCCTATTGAATAAAAATGCTTATTATCAAGACACAAGAAGAGTTCATGTCAAATTCATAGCTCATTTACTGGTGAACACGTTGCACGGAAAACATGCACAACATGACTTCTGTCTTAAACGTTGTTCAATTGGAGACTTACCTGTCGGCCCATGTACCCACAGGCCATGTAGGTGAGGATGGGCTGCAGCATGACCTGGACTGACGTGGCTTTTTTACTCAGAGTGGTCAGGATAGTGAAGAGGCCATCACCCACAGATATGGCATCCAACCCACCATGGAAGTTCTCATGTTTGGTTAGATGGAGGCCACTAGCACCTTTTGGACACAGAGAGGCATTTTTTATCTTGTATTTTGCTTTCCATCAATAACAGTTAAACTATTTGCATAAAAAGTCTTTATTACGAAAACATAATCTCTCAAATCACAGAATATAATTCAAAGTTTGTGTACCAATGATCATGGCCATGGCACTGCTGTTGCATTGTCCCAGAGCAGACAAGATCTGACTCATGATCTGCTGATTGGCCAAAACCAGGTCTGCCACACCCGCAGCCGGTCCTTGGTGTTGCGCTGCACCTGCTCCCCCTCCCTCTTTGCTTCCGCACACCTTTTCTTCATCCGAAACGCTGTCAGTGGCTCCGCCGGCTGGGGGCAGCCTTCCACTGTACTCCCGATCGCCTGAAAGGGGGAGCATCACCAGGGCGTTGACCAGCTTCAGTACGTCAAACATCAGCTGATCACGTGTGGTCTCTCCGCACACGGTCTTGGCATCACCAGGCCGGATGATGTTGGCAAAGAGGCCTCCGAAACAGGCACGGGCACCCACCGAACTGTCTGAACCACTGCGTGAGACCACCTTATCTGAACACGTGATGTAGTGGTGAACCAGGAAGGTAATTGACTCGATGACGGCCAAGATGGTGGTCACGGAAACCACCTCAAAGTTTTGTTCAAGAGTGAATTCTAAAAGCTTCACCTGGGCATCTAATGGACCCTGACCAGACTGTAATGGACCCCTATAAGTAGAGAAGATGACAGAAATTTTGTAGCAAAAAAAACCAAGGAATATTTCACCCAAAAATGAAAAAACCCTCATCATTCAGTCACCATCATTTCAATATTCAAGTTCAGAATAGGTTGCAAGACACCATTGGTGTTTGGCATTACTGACATCAAACCGGATGCGAAGAGTTGAGGGGATGATTTAAAAAAATATTTTCATCTGATCATCACAACGCTATCGTTAGGCTTCATAAGACTTGAATTAAAACGTTGCATGGAATTCCTTCATGGTGTTTTCAAATGGTGCGTGAAAAGAACAGTGTGAACCTTCTACCGAACACCCTGTCTACACCAGACATGAGCAGCAAGATGTGTCAAATCAAAAGCAAATAGATCTCATTATAATCAATGAAGCTGTCTACACTGAAAGAGTCCATTGCGGTGCATCGCACAGACAGTAAATGATATCCCTTTCCATTTTGGGCTGCATGTGCAAACAAGACAAATAAACAGTTTACAAAGTTTGAATCGACGCATCCTGTGTAAATAGCCTCAAGCCAATACAGCGCGTCACACCAACAGACGAGCCCAGTGTAGACAGTGTGTACCATCTAATGTGTCTATCTGAAGAAAGAAATGTATATGAGATTTGAATGACATGAGTAAATAATGACAGATTTGAATGACAACTTTATCAACTACCAAACCTGTTTTATTTCCTTAATTCACTAATTGAGATGTGGTCAAAATAAAAATTATGTTAACAAATGAAATGAATAAAATCATCATAAATTACTGACAAGTATCAGTTTGATGGCATAAATGGTTAGTTAATTAACTACCTCTCTGTGGACAGGATGTGCAACAGCTTGAGCAGAAATTCGCTGAATATCTGTGGACATGTGGAGGACAGATGCACCTGCAACCTGGTTAAAAACTCCTGCAAGGCTTGTGTTGCAGTGGGACCAACCTGGAAGGACAGGAAAAGGTAGACAGAGCAAGAGAGAGGACGAGAAAAAGAAAGAGAGAGAGCATAAGAGGGATTTTCCAAATATATCACTATGTACCAGGGTTTTTCCAGCATAGAGAATTACTAGGCGGCCGCCTCAGTCAAATTTCGTGCCGCCTCCGGCTGTCTACAAAACTCTGGTGGGTGTCTTTGTGAAAAACACTAACAAACATTGCACTTGGTGGATTGACATTTGTAACTACAAATCTTGGCAATAATAATAAAATAATTCTGTTGTCGAATAGTCGCTTGATATCATTTAACATAACTTGAGATCATATAAAACTATAATGATGACACGCGAGTGATAGAAACACAGATCACAGCTTGGCGATATATCTTTATTTCATCCTTAAAGTTCAAATAATATGGGAGCATGACATGTAAATAAGCACAAACTCCAAAACTGTCATTCTCTGTGCGGTCAGAGCTGCTTCAACCAGTCGGAAGAGACCCAATCTGAGCAGGAGTCGAGACCGGGAGAGATTTAAAGTTCCGCCGACTAATGCGCACTCTAACACGGAGACATTCGTCTCTCACCCCCACTGTCTGCAGCTCAATGCAGCTCCAGCAGATCAATCTTATGTGTAAAATAATACTAAAATGACAACAACAATAAACTCTGTGTGTGTGTGTGTGTGTGTGTGTATGTATATATATATATATATATATATATCTATTTTGGACAGACAAGACTGACAAATGCTTATCAGTAATACTCTTATGGCTAAATTGTTTACAGTGTTCAGTGACTAAAATGTCAATATGACTAAATATTACTAAAATGTCAAGAGTTTTCATCGACTAAAACTACATTAAAAAGCCCAGATTTGTCAAATAAAACTTGACTAAACTAATTTTATAAAAAGAGGATAAGGTTGACTAAATATGATAAAAACTAAAAGGACATTTGACACAGGATTAAGACTAAATAAAAAAAAACAGCTGACAAAATTAACACTTGTATTCAGTTGCCAGGTCATTAGTAGTGTATTAACACAAAGCCAATGATAAAGTCAACATTAACGTGTTTTTAACGTCGCTTTTTTGATCAGTATGGTACCACCTCCGCCTCATTTTGAGCCAGGAAAAACCCTGTGTACTGTAGCAATTTTCAGGTCACGGGTATATGTTTCCTGAGGAAGTGACAGTACATGTGAGCTGTGCTGGCTGGTGCCGTGAGGGTTTCCTCCAGACAGGAAGCGCACAAGCACGTGTACAAGAGTGGGGTCAGACACCATCTGCTGGGCCGTGCTCTCCTGTACACCAATCCCACTGCTGGAGTCTACGGATATAACATACACACACACACAAACTTACATTACAGTTATGCATTTGGCAGAAGCTTTTAAAGTGACTTATAGTGCATTTAAGGCATGCATTTTTTATAAGTACATCAGTACAAATGTTCCCAAGGAATCGAAGCCATGACCTTGGCATTCCAGAGCTACAAATGTTTACTTTACTATTTTAATAGACTTATATAGTTCTTATATAAAGCCAATTATGATTACTACAGACAAACACTAACTCACTCTCACCCTAAAAAGAAAACCTTTTGCATTCTTAGAATTTTCTAAAACATTTTCTAATGACCTGGTTTTCTAAAGGGGATTTAGCTCACTTTTTGGGGCCAATTTTCCAAAGCTCAGAGCTGCTTTTAAGTCTCACCATAAAACACTGAACAAATGTCTTTCCAGAGCTCAGGCATGCGTGTACTGTACATACAATTTTGTGCCCAAATTTAGCCAAGTATGTACAGACATGCCATTATTAAATGTATGTGTTTGATGATTTAAATATATCAACACACTTCATATCATGTAACCAGTGCAAATCATATCATGTATTGGTGCAGACAGTCACCAGTGGTCATTTTCGGTGCAGCTACTTTGAAAGGGGATCACTAGACTGTTTATATAGTCTAGCTTTTATAATCAGGTTGCAGAGGGACAACACATTCAGATTTGCTGATCTGACTGGATTTTCCCCAGAGAAACCCCATCATTGCAGCACACACACACACACACACACACACACACACACACACACACACACACACACACACACACTTATAAATGCAGGGCAGAGCCATGGGCTCCCTGAGAAAACTGCTCACACACCTAAATAAACTGAGTGCAGAAACTCACCAGAGGCACAAAAAAAATAACACACAGACACTGCCTGACAGATACTTACCACTGGCACTCATGTTGGTCATGAGGGTCAGACTGTGCAGGACGAGACACCATGTTCTCAGAGAGGTGCTTGGGTACCAGGCCAGCACTGACAGGAAGCTACTGATGGAGGCTGACAGAGACAAACATCAGTCAAATACACACAGAACTAACAATCTGGCCAAACAACATTCTTCTTTCAAAGCAAAATACAGAGACTAGAAGAAATGCTCACTCAAGTTAAAATAACACATATAGAACAGGAATGTCATTTTAACGCATTAATGTGGTGCAATACATTTTATGAAAAATAATTCTGAAAAGAAATTGAGGATTAATTGTCTGGTTTAGACTATCAGAAGCTACATTAGGCTTGACATAATTTTATGGAATTTTCCAAGCTGCTTAAAGATACTATTATAGTGTATGTAAACTTCTGACTGGAATTGTGATCTAGTCAATTAAAAGTGAAACAATCTGTCTGTAAACAATTGTTGTAAAAATTCCTCATGTCGTGCTCAAAGATGTCCTAAATGATTTGCCAAAACTATAGTTTATATGAATATATGAGATCTGTGGAGAGATTAAAAATATGTTTTAATAACTTAACCTAAGTGCATGTAAACTTCTGTCTTCAACTGTATATTATATTATACAGTACAATAGCAAACATTTTCTATCCTAAATTCTTCACTTTCTTCTCCGTTTTAACGTATTTGAATCTGAATTGTATCTGAATTTTTATATACAAAATTATCTTTATTTGGGGGCCTTTCTCAGTGAATATTGATATGCAATTGTGAATAATTAATCAGCACATCAAGTAATTATTTAGATTACAAATATTATCTATTCACAGTAACATTTTTATTAATTTCTATCAAAGATAAAATATATGGCTGTTGTGTCCTAAGTGGTAATACAATAACACCACATTCTCAATCATTTAGGCTAATCAAAGAATAAGATATCACTCTCAAAGCAAAAGGGTCAAAGGCAGCTGAAACTTCAGCGTTAGTTATATTGAGTGTTCTATCAATTTGTTGGTGGATGTCACACCATGGTTAAGGGGGATTGTGGGTACTCGGCTGGCATTGAAAAGGAAAATGTCTGAGCCACTCTCGTCTGACCCTCCAGAGCATGAACTTAAACTCAGTGTCAGCCACAGCTGCAGCAATGATTCCAACTACAGAGAGAGACAAAAAGAGAGTGTCAAATAAATTGGTCTTCTAAGAAAGGTGGTATGATCCAATAAGTTGTGACTCCCAAAGTGCTTTGAAAAGTCATAGTGTATTGCAAAACCCAGGTGTACATGAAACAAAAACGAAGATGTTTGTGTGTACCTGTACATGGTGAACTTGCAGCAAAGAGAAGAGTTTGTTAAAGCAGGTGCTCAACATGGGGATGGAAGAGGGCTGTACCATCAGACTGCTGCCTGGGGAAGAGTTGTGGAACCCTACATGCAAGAGAGAGTCATCGGTCCCATTTGCAGACTGGGCCACTGAGAGATACACAGAAGCAATGATTTTAAAAAGAACATAATTAGTACACAAATACTGTACAAACTGCATCTGAATGTTTGCATCTCTGCGTTTACTTAAAGGTCAGGTGGGTGTTAGCGCTATCAGAATTATGCCTTGCATGCGCGTGTGTACCTGAAGGGGAAGTGGATGTTAATGCCTGTATTATGGCATCTGCCTCCAGTGTGGCCATCATCTTCAGCATAAGCTCAGCCTGCTGTTCTAATCCCACCTCCAGCCGAGCATCTAGAGCTGTGGCACAAATAATGGCACTTGAAAACACAATTCAGGGCTTAACAATACGATGGACTGGGACCAGTGCGAGTGTGTTTTTGGCCATTTGATGAAATGTTTACTTGCCCTTTTTAGGCCAACTATTTTTGCAAGTAAAACAAATTAAATTGTTAAATTGTTTCACATAATTTCTTTCTGACACACATAAAAACATTTATCCAGTTTTAATTCAAAGGCTTTTTGTTGTGGGACAACTGAATATTTTGGCAGTAAAAGTACAAATTTATATCGCCAGACTGGATGAGTCTTGAGCCTTCTAATTTATTTTATTTCAGTCATTTATTTTCTGATGTTTCTCACCTTGAGACACAGACACTGAGAGGCTCTGAGATCCAGGCTTCTCTGCCACAGCGGCTGCAGGGGGTTTGGACACGGGTATGCCCACTCCCCCTGTGTAGGGGTTATAGCTGTACGATCCATAATCAGCACCCCAGTAATCATACCAGGTACTGCTGATTGGCTGCAAGAGAGAACAGGTAAAAAAAAAAAAAGACACAGACACTCATCTATGTGAAAAAAATAAAATAAAAGATACTTCACTGTGGAAAGGGGTTAAAAATAGACCAACAACCCAGACAAGAGTGTTAGTTTAAAACAGTTCCAAATACTACAATAAATCATTAAGATACTGCTTAAAATTTTGATCTCCGATTTCTGTCTGGAAGACAGAATACATGCAGTTTTAGGAAAGCAGAGGAAGAGGTCCATACCTTAAAAACTTTGGCGGCAAGTGGATCTTTTTCCAAATCAATATCTAAAGGATCAATATCAACATCCATCAAGTCCTGTAGCAAGTCGAAGTCTATGTCTTTATCTTTTTCCAAAGATGACAGTGGTGGAGCACCTTTGGGCAATGAAAAGACTTTTAATATTGCAAGAGCAGTGTACCAAGAGAAGCAAATACAAAGACAGCCTTCTTCAGGAAGACAGGTAGTCAAACTCCTCGGATGGACAGAGGATCCAAACAGTGGATTGTTAACCCATTTTGAATTCAAGAAACTGGTTACACATTGATCTAATACACTGATCGATAAATGTTGATTTTGCATATTATGAAAAGGTTTTGTGTTTTTGGCTTCTCCCAATTTGGAATGCCCAATTCCCAATGTGCTCCAAGTCCTTGTGGTGGCTTAGTGACTTGCCTCAATACGGGTGGCATAGGACGAATCTCAGTTGCTTCCGTGTCTAAGACCGTCAGTCCGCGCATTTTATCATGTGGCTTGTTGAGCGAGTTAATGCAGAGATGTAGCACGTGTGGAGGCTTCACGCTATTCTCCGCAGAATCTACGCACAACTCACCGCGCGCCCCAGAGAACCACATTATAGCGACCACGAGGTGGTTAACCCAACGTGACTCTACCCACCCTAGCAACCAGGCCAATTGTTTGCTTAGGAAGCCTGACTGGAGTCACTCAGCACGCCCTGGATTCAAACTTGCGACTTGTATTCAGCGTCTTTACAATTATGACACAGTTTTAAACGTTTAGAGCCAAATTTGAGTCAATTCAACTGCACTGTTCCAACCCCCTGTCCCCTAAATTTTATCACCAAACAACTTACTAATAAAGAAAATAAATAAATAAATACAAAACATGCATTAGCTCTTTGAAGAGTATAAAATAAATAAAAATCAGATTAAGAAAGTTGAGTGTCCATGTGAGGTAACGTGCTATTTGTGCAGGGTTATCAACGCACTTTGGAACACAGAGGACATCCCGGGTGTACCTGCGATGATATCAGGTCCTAGGGGCTCATCGATTGTCTCGACCAAGGGAATGGGGGTCGGTTGGGGGAGTGAGTCATCAGAATCCACCACAACAGAGGACGATGAGGCCCCAGCCTCATCAGCCCCCACCCCCTCCATTCCATCCACACACACTGGAGACAAGAGCTCTCCTACAAACAGATCACACAGCATCATTGCTATAACCCAACTTGTTTTCTTCTATATCAAATTACATCAAACTAAATACACATTTCTAAATGTGAAAGAAATAAAACTTCTAAAACAATATATTCTCGCCACTTTTAAAACAAACCACACCTGCGAGGATGTCCTGCAGCATGCAGGTGAGGGAATACTGGGCCCAGGCTCCACCCCAGGAAATATCCCCACGGTTGAAGTCTGTCCCCACCAGTAACAGCAGTAATCTCTCCAGCTGCTGTTCTGAAACAACCTCACACAGATGGATTGTGGGACGCGTGGCATTTGCTATCCTGGCCAATACCTAAGCAGGTGGAGAAGATTTAAACCTAAATGCACGGGTCTTTCGCCAAACATTACTGCATACTCTGGGCATGTATATGTATCACAAATGGATCTACAAAATACCCAAATAGTCACATTTTCAAGCCCGTTATATTCTGATATATTTTTATGTTTAACTTTTTAAATATCAAAGACATGAAGCAACAAATACAGAACAAGATTCATTACTTTGCAACTAACATTTCATAAGACGAAACTGTCCGTCAAACACATTGAGCAACACATAAGCTACACATATGCATTTTCTAAGGCACTTTTTGAGTCTAAAAAGATGCACAATTTACATCATTTCAGTAGTACACCCAAATGTCAATAGCCAAATCATACTGTTCATGTGTTAGACTTCTTCGTATCTATTTTTTGGAGTTAAGAAATTATGAAACTCTTTTTGAAATTATGAAAGAAAGAATTAAGGGCTTGTGGGTATAATCAAAGAGCATTAAAATAATATGTAACATCGAAGAAATTAAGACAGAAATATTTTAGTACTGTATAATATAATTATAATATATTAACCAGTAAAATGCATATAATATATAAGAATATATAAAATATATTTTAAAAAATACATATATATTATAAAATATAAAACAGTGTAAATGTAAAAACCAAAGAATTGAGACATATTTTTTATAAATAAAACATTATATTTGTATGACATTTATACATTTGTAAAGCCTTCAAATGGAAATCATAGATCTCTTTTATTATAAAATGTTTATATTTGAAGTTATGTTAAAATGTCTTATGCACCTAAAAAAATATGACAAATAATTGTCATAATCGCAGTTATTTGTTTGACAATTAATTGTTAGCCAAACTTCATAATCGTGACAGCCCTACTTCTTCATCAAATAGCAATGTCAAATGTAAATCAAGTCAATCACTGAAACATCAGCGCAACCTTGAGTAAGAAATACCATGTATAATATGTGTGAACACGCATACGGTATACTGATAATTCACAATTTTCACAAAAAAAAAAAAAATCAACGTGATATAGTCATTTGTATAAATAGATTAATCATTTGCATTGTAAAAAATGAGAAATATATATATATATATATATATATATATATAATCTCATATCATGTGACAGTAGGCTTATATTGATATGAAATAATCATAAAAATATATGACTTATAGAAGTGCAAAAAAAAAGTCCATTACATTTAAGCAGTTATAAAAATGTATTTTTTTTTTTTTAATTTTTGCCATATTTTATTTTTTGTCACACTATTCAGAAGAGAAAGGGTGAGGAATACTAAAGAGTAGGGTTGCAGTGTAGACTGGTGCTACCGTAGTATTGCAATACTAATGCTGCCACAGTATTTTTTAAATGGTAGTACAGTCAATACGGTACTACTGTAATTTATGTTGTATGTGCAGTAGTAAATATTATTTTCACTAAAACCTTCATTTGAATCAGACCTATGTCTGCAATAGCATTAAAACTATATAGCATTTTCTAGCAGCGTCACCGTCACGCAGTGCCCTTTAGAGCGCAAAATCCCATTTTGAATTTGCCACTTACGTGGCATTGTTTATTTTTCAATGAGTGGTTCTCTTACGAGAGGTTCTCTCGTATTGCGTAAGCTAGCTTACGCTACGGGAAAGATTCATCTTTTCTGAGATATTGAAGCCAAAAAATTATCCTTAATTTTTGCATCCATTGTCAACGCAGTGTGGCAGCTGCAGACCTTGAGCGGGCTAGCTAGCGAGCTCATAGGTTGCTCTGCGGCAACTGCTGCAGCCTATAGACGAGCTTGGGCGAACTCGCATCCAATGAGAGGCGTCCGCGCGCTCACTGCATCAAAGCCCGCCAAAATGGGCGTGACTAGAGTGCATAAGCGTAGTTCGTGAGGCTGGAACCCTGATTTTCATCTCTTCAGCGAAGCTCTTCGCATCGCTGACCTGGAAGCCGCGTCGTCGTTCGAGGGGCATCAAGCAAGCGTGGACAGCGCTAGAAGAAGCCGGCCGTCTCAGCCACCTTCAGCCATCCTGCGAAGCTACGCCATCCGACGACGTATCCTTTTAAAGCAAGCTAGTTCTCACGAACTATTCACAAAAGAGTACGAGCGTCTTTTTCAAGATGCCTCGCTCCACTTGCGCCTCATGTCGCGCCCTTCTCAGCACAGGAGACCGCCACATCATCTGCGCTCTCTGCCTGGGACTGGGGCACGCAGAGCTCGCCCTCGCTGAGGGCGGATCGCGATTCTGTGAGGAGCTACCGATGTCGACCCTGCGGGCTCGACTCGAGCGCTCAAAGCAGAAACCGCCGCGCCGCCTTACCTTCAGCCGCGCAGGAAGAAGCGGCGCTCACAAAGGCTGCCGGAAACTGTGGTTGAAGCGACTGCCTCGCCGGAGCCTCTCCCTCGAGCATCGCTTTCACCCTCCCCGCCCCGGGACGCGCGAGTTGCCGCCGAGCAGCCGCACTGCTGCCATCTCGGATGATGAGGCGGAGGATAAGGGCCGCTGTTCCATCATGGCTTCGGACAGCGAGGAGTGGTCAGGCTCCCAAGCCTCCTCCTCGGCCCAGGAATCCAGCAGGACCCGCGCCGGAGTCGAAGGGGAGTTAACACGCCTCCTCACACAGGCCGTCGACCGCCTCGGGCTCGAGTGGTCACCGCCCCCTGAGCAGGCACCCAACAGACTCGACGGCTGCTTTCTTCAAAGCCATCGCCGCTCTACACCCGCGGCCCGGGCCGCTCCCTTCCTGCCGGAATTACATACAGAGCTTGCAAAGTCGTGGAATGCTCTTTTTTCAGCCAGGACCCGTTCCCACGTCTCCACCTCTCTCGCATCGGTGGACGGCGCCACTGAGAGAGGCTACTCATCCATTCCCCCGGTCGAGGACTCGGTAGCAGCACACCTTTGTCCGCCTTCCGCAAGATGGCGTTCCAAGCCTGTGCTCCCGTCTAAGGCCTGCAGAGCGACTTCCGCCTATGTTGGCCGCGCCTATTCCGCCGCCGGCCAAGCCGCATCTGCGCTGCACTCAATGGCCGTTTTACAGATCCTACAAGCAGACCTTCTCCGGGAGTGGGATGAGAAAGGCAGGCACCCAGAGGCTGTTACTGATCTACGAAGCGCGACAGACCTCGCCCTTCGCGCTACCAAAGCTGCAGCCCAAGCTCTATGGAAGTGCATGGCATCGCTGACTGTGACCGAGAGACACTTATGGCTAACACTAGCCGACATGGGAGAAGCAGAGCGCTCCACGTTCCTCAACGCACCGCTCTCTCCGACCGGTCTCTTCGGCTCCGCGGTGAGTGGCATTGTTGACCGCTTCTCAGAAGTCCAGAAAGCCACCCAAGCCATGAACCTCTTCCTGCCGCGTCGCGCTAGCTCCTCTGCAGGCCGCTCACGTGACCAGCCTCCTGCACGAGCCTCTTCACAGCGCCCAGTTCAACAAACTCAGACTTCTCAGCGTCGACAGGGCGGCCGCCCTCTATCACGTTCAGACAGCCGCCGCAGACCGCCGCCCCCCCCCGCGGGCCTCGATTTAAGGTAACGCTGAAACCAGAGCAACCGAAGTCTTCCTAACTTTGTTGAACAAACGACGGCTCAGTCCCGCCGCGGCCGGACCACCGTCAAAACTTTGCCCCCTGTCAGTCCCCTTCTCTCAGGCTACTACAGTGGTGAATTTAGCAGCCAACAAGCCGGTGACACTGCCCGCTTGCCTGCACTCAAACGCCGTTTTCACGGCGACCCAAATAAATCTTGTAAAGAGCAAACATGTCTTATGTGTAGAAAAAGTGCCCACAACCCAGTGTTCGCCCCTACACACAAGCATAACACATCCCGTGCCCCTATCAGAGCACGCTCTCATAAAGCGATTACTGAACCGCTCGAGCGTCAGAGTCAATGAAGGCGCCCACAAATGCGTCGTGGCGCCCATTCTCTGCCCGCTCTGTCACACGACCAGCCCTATGTGTAGAAAATGTGCCCACAATCCAGTGTTCACTTCTGCACACAAGCACTGCATGTCTCGTGTCCCCACCAGAGCACGCTCACATAAAGCGGTTATGAACCGCTCGAAGCGTCAGAATCAATGAAGGCGCCCACAAATGCGTGCGGCGCCCATTCTCTGCCCGCTGTTACACGGCCAGCAAACATTCCTCTGTGTGTAAGTCCCGTGCCCATGACTATGCTTGCGCATCACGTAACAGATGTGACTCTTTCCCCATTCATTCCAATCGGAAGTCACTCACAAAACAGCCTGTTCATGCTGTCTGCGAGCAATCATGCATGAACACACTAAACGCGCTCACACATTTTGTTCAGCGCTCTGTGTGCGGCAATCAGAGCGAATTGGCCATTCACCCTCTAGCGTTACGCTTCAAAGCGTGGGAAGCTATTCCAGGGATATCCAAGTGGGTGTTAAGCACAATACAACAGGGCTATTTGCTACAGTTCGATCGCCGCCCTCCTCGCTTCAGAGCGCGCTCGAAACCACTGTGAACACGGAAGCAGCGTGCATGCTTCGTTCAGAAATAGCAAGCCTTCTGTGCAAAAGGGCCATAGAAAAAGTGCCACCCTCTCTGAGCGAGTCGGGGCTTTACAGCCGTTATTTTCTTGTTCCCAAGAAAGACGGCGGCCTCAGACCCATATTAGATCTCAGGGTTTTGAACAAGGTGCTTGCAAAACGACCGTTCTAAATGCTTACAATCAGGAAACTCCTCGCGCATGTGCGCCAGGGAGACTGGTTTATTTCTCTCGATCTGAAAGATGCATACTTTCAGATTCAGATAAATCCCCGTCACAGGCCATTCTTGAGATTCGCCTTCGACGGCCAGGTTTATCAATACACCGTCCTTCCGTTCAGCCTGTCCTTAGCACCCCGTACTTTCACGAAGTGCATGGATGCGGCGCTCGCACCCCTGCGGAGTCAGGGTTTGTGAATTCTGAACTATTTGGACGACTGGCTGATTATGGCTCAGTCACATATGGAGCTTCTGTCTCACAGAGCAGTTCTCCTCAGCCATCTGAACAGTTTGGGTCTTGCAGTCAATTGGACCAAGAGCTCACTACAGCCCAGTCAGACCATTTCCTTCCTGGGAATAGAACTAGACTCCGTGGCAATGACGGCTCGCTTATCTACACAGCGCGCGACGCCGTGTTCAGCGACTAGCCGCATCTTTTCAGATGAACAGCCTCACGCCTCTGAAGAAATTCCAGAGAGTGCTAGGTTACGTGGCCTCAGCCGCAGCAGTACTTCAGCTGGGTTTACTGCACATGCGCCGCTTCAGCATTGGCTAAACACCGCGCGTCTCGCCGGGCTTGGGCCACAGGCCGCCAGCCCATCAAGGTGACTCAGACCTGTATATCAGCTCTGCAGCCCTGGACAGTGGCCGAATGGTATCAGCGGGGAGTGACAATGGGAGCTGTATCTCGCCGAAAAGTCATCTCGACAGACGCGTCCAACACGGGTTGGGGCGCGGTCTCGCGAGGGCTCTCCGGTTTTCGGCCTATGGTCAGTTCAGGAAAAGCTCCTTCACATAAATTGTCTGGAAATGATAGCGGTCGAGTACGCCGCGGCGCTTTCTCCCGGTCATTCAGGGTCACCACGCCCTGGTCCGTTCGGACAACAGATCTGTGGTATCCTACCTAAACCGTCAGGGCGGTGTCAGATCCAGGAACCTCTTCCATCTGACGAAACACATACTGAGTTGGTCCCAGTGCCACCTGCGCCGCTGAGGGCGACGCGACGTGCCAGGCCACCTGAACGACGGCCCGGACAGACTGTCCAGAGACAATATTCCCCCAGGGGAATGGTCCCTGCACGCTCAAACAGTCCAGACGTTATTCGGCAGAGCAGAGATAGACCTCTTTGCGTCCAAAGACAACTCTCACTGCCCAATATTTTTCTCGAAAAGCGAGGACGCGCTGGCCCAGGACTGGCCCAGACGCCCGCTTACGCCTTCCCTCCCGTCTCGCTATTGCCACAGGTAATGCAGAGGATCAGGAAACGCGTCACTCGGTGCTCCTCATAGCCCCGCGTTGGGAGAATCAGACATGGTTCCCAGAGCTTACGCAGCTGTCACTGACAGCGCCGTGGCCCATCCCAGTGAGAGCAGATCTCCTCTCTCAAGCTCGCGGCACAATCTGGCATCCCCACCCAGAGCTGGGCGCTGCATGCGTGGTGATCAACGACTACCCGTCGCTCTGCCAGAAGGAGTAATAAACACCATCATACACGCTAGAGCCCCTTCCACGAGAAGACTCTATGCGTCAAAATGGTCTGTGTTCTCAAAATGGTGCACCGACAGAGACCTGGACCCGCGGACATGTGGGGTGTCGTCGCTGCTCAGTATTTCTACAAGAGCTGCTGGATAAGGGCAGATCCCCATCCACGCTCAAAGTGTATGTGGCGGCCGTTGCGGCGTTCGCTGAACCCCTGCACGGCCAGTCATGGGGTAAAAACGAGCTGGTCATCCGCTTCCTCAGGGGAGCTAGAAGGATGAACCCCCGCGCCCCATCGGTTCCTATCTGGGATCTTTCTATAGTTCTCGAAACTATGAAAGCCCCCTTTCGAACCACTTCAATCCGTGGATTTGAAATACCTTTCACTCAAAACCGCTTTCTGACTGCCCTGTCATCAGTCAAACGTGTGGGAGACCTTCACGCGCTGTCTGTCAGCTGCGTGTCTTGAGTTTGGACCAAGTGACTCCAAGGTCATTTTAAAGCCTAGACATGGCTATGTTCCCAAGGTGATCGGTACTCCTTTCAGAGCACAGGTCATTTCCCTATCGGCGCTGCCAGCATCCGATAGCTGAACGCGACGCCAATCTCCTTTGCCCGGTCAGAGCACTGAGATTGTATACTGCGCGCTCCGCTGCTTTCAGACGCTCTGAGCAGCTTTTCGTTTCGTTCGGAGGGTGCACCAAAGGTCTCGCCGCCTCGAAACAGACACTATCTAGATGGATAGTGGACGCTATTGCTGCTGCATACGCGTCAAAAGACCTGCCATGCCCGTTGGGCATTAGGGCTCACTCCACTAGAGGCATGGCATCCTCGTGGGCATGGTCCAGCGGGATTTCCATTCACGACATATGTGTGGCAGCGGGATGGACTTCCCCTCCACCTTTGTCAGATTTTACAATATGGAAGTGCCCGCTCTGCAGGCAAAACTACTAGCGGTTTAATACGCTACAGCTCCCCTGGTGAGCTGCACTGATGGGACACATTCCACACAGACCGGCACCGCCGCTCTGTCGCTCCCTTCCCACTATGTGCTTATGTATTACACAATCAATGACCCGCATTCTTGCCGGCCAAATATTATTTCCCCACTCATAAGGGCTCCCCGGGTCCCCCTTAATTCCCTGGGGCTCATACAGTGGATGCTTGGCGCGACGGCGTTGACAATGGGTTCCGTAGCGTAAGCTAGCTTACGCAATACTGAGAGAACCTCTCGTGAAGAGAACGTATCGGTTACCTAACGTAACCTCGGTTCTCTCTAGATGAGGGAACGAGTATTGCGTAGCCGGCCGTGCTTCGCGCCACGCGCGACTTTTCGCTTCAGTCAATGAAAACCAGGGTTCCAGCCTACTGAACTACGCTTATATGCACTCTAGTCACGCCCATTTTGGCGGGCTTTGATGCAGTGAGCGCGGACGCCTCTCATTGGATGCGAGTTCAGCCCAAGCTCGTCTATAGGCTGCAGCAGTTGCCGCAGAGCAACCTATGAGCTCGCTAGCTAGCCCGCTCAAGGTCTGCAGCTGCCACACTGCGTTGACAATGGATACAAAAATTAAGGATAATTTTTTGGCTTCAATATCTCAGAAAAGATTAATCTTTCCCGTAGCGTAAGCTAGCTTACGCAATACTCGTTCCCTCATCTAGAGAGAACCGAGGTTACGTTAGGTAACCGATACGTTTTCCCATGCACATCTGAATCCCAGAGTGTTAATTTGGTGGTCCTGTCTCCTAATGGATAATATGGATTTAAGTAAAACTTTGGCGGGAGATGCTTTTTACACAACACAATTCACATAGCTGTTTACCAGGAAAGAGGGGCCGAAGCATCTGTAATAATAAAACAGCTGCTCAAAACAGTCTATTTAACATTACAATATCTTTATTTTTATGTTACCAACAATCAAACAATCATAGAAATAATGGAATAAAAGTTTAAAGCTGCTGACAGCCTGTTTTAATGTGGCGAAGATTAAAGACTTTTTACGTCAAACTAAGATTGTATTAGATAACAAGTTAGTCCATTTCACCCTCTCCCAATTCATCCATCAGTTATTTTCACTGTTTCCTTGACAACAAGTGGAATGGCTAGTTTCTAAGAACCACCTTTGCTATGACAAACTGTGTTAAGATTAACACACTGTCATGTGGTATGGTGATACTAATTGGTATTGTGATACTTTAGCTGGTATAGTATCGTAAGATATGATTATGGTATCGTGACAACCCTACTTAAGAGGTGTGGGCAAAACACCAGGCACAGGTGGTGGAATGAGGTCTAAGGTTAAAACATTTAAGATGAACTTTCTTGAGCTTAAGCGCATCTACAACCAATTACTCCATGGTTACTGGTCAACACAGAGCCAATTTGATAAGCAGACATGGCCACATTTCTAAAACCGTGAAGAAAAAGAGTCGCACCTTGCAGACGAAGAGAAGCAGGTCCGCGTGACAGGTGAAGTCCATGGAGAGGAGGAACAGAGCAAGCTTCTGTACGACACAGATGCAGCGCTCGTGAGATAAAGTGAAAGGTAGGAGCTCGACCTCAGGGGCCTCTTTTGACACAGATGCCTCCGAGTCCAAGGTGGAGCGTGGCCATTCTGCTGTTCGCCTCAAACGGATCAGATCCTTAAAGTGCTGCCGAAGGGGAAAAAACATGGTTTATTTTACATTCCCTTTATAGGTCAGATGTACATTACAACAACCGTAACTACTCCAAAAGCTGTCCTATGCCAAAAACTAAGAGATATATATAAAAAAAAAAAGTTAGTTATGTCTCAAAGATAAGATGTCCATAGGCTGAGGTTGGAGGTGTCACCTTGGACGTGGCTTGCTTGAGTTTGGCCTGTTCCACCAGCAGCTTGTAGGAGGAACCTTTGTTGCTCTGGATTTTCTCCTTCTCAATTTGCTCCACTAAAGCTTTCTGTTTGGCTTTCAGTAAATTTAACTGCTGCAATAAAAAGGAATAGATCAACATCCCCACTACAACTACAAAGGCAAATATTTTAAGAGACAATTTAAAATTGGTATGCTAAACCATGAAATATAAGCACCCAATATGGGCAGAAAAGTTTGTGCGAGACACATGTACCTGTTTGTGGTGGACTAGCTGTTTACGGATCTTGCGTGAGTACAGACGATCTAAACTGCTGTTGCTGCCTTTGGCTGATCTGCTTGAGTTCTGAGACTGCAGACTGTTATTTATAAAGCTCCACTGGTTCCCTGATGTGATTGGAAAAAGAAAAAGACATGTCTGCTGAAGATAATCAAATCTCTAGTAGGTATACAAAAACACACAGTCTTAAGCCATTGTTCTTGTCTTGTCTAGGATATCTTTATAAAACCATCAGACTGATTTATGCATCATCTCTGAATTCTCAATCACAGGTCTGTTCTTGAAGGTTCTCTTGCTTTCTAGAGTTCTACCTGTGAAGGATCTCTCCCTGTCTTTTCCACCCATAGGCTTCTTGGCTGCAGTGGCTTCATCTTCCACGCTGGCCACATAGTCGAGTAGTCTGGAAACCAGCATGACCACCCAGCTGATCATGGGGATATCCAACACACCTTCAAACACACAAACACAACATTACATAGACACACACATAGAAAGACAGACATGCGTTTCATTACATTAAAATCTAACACTAACAAAGCAAAACATTCTCTTTCAAACACACATGCACACACCTTCTGTCCTGCGGTGCTGTACTGCAGAGGTCTGTTGCAGAGGGGCTAACAGAGTGTCCAGCAGGTTTAACAATCCCTCCAGAACTCCACTGTTACTCAAAGATCTTTGGCCAATACAAGACAGCAGCATGAACACCCTGAGGAAATGAACACCGAGATAAACATGAGTTCTAAGCATCTTTTTGAAACCTTAAGGAATATAAAAAGATGTTCTCAATAGTCCTGGCAATGTCATTACTTCTGTGCAAGACCAAAACTCATGGTAAAGATGTTATGTAATGCCTGTATGTATTTGTGTGTGTGTGTGTTTTTGCTTTACCTGTCCTGAGGGAAGATGAGCAGCTGCTCAGAGTTGTAGAGCTCCTGCAGGACGTTGGAGAGGAACTGGCCCCACCATCTCTCCCCACCACAGAGCTGAACCAGCAGAAGACCCGCGTGCAGACGGATCTTAGGAGTCCCGCTGATACACAGCTGCTTAAAGAGCTCCTCACATGCCTGGGCGTGAAACGTGTTCTGCAAGACTGAGGGCACAGGGTTACCTGAGAGAGAAATGGGGGGGGGGGCGCATACAATTTGACATTAAACTTTGTCACATTAATACAGAAAGAGAATATGAAAAAAAAGATAGGAGAAACAGATGTCAAGTGTCAATTTTCAATAACCGCTGCAGTGCATTTCAATGCTGCTGACCATAAATGTCACTCCATTCAATGACTCTAAACTGAAACTAATCAAAATTTTTTTTAAACATTATTTGGACACAATTCAACATCCTCCCCTTTCCTGAACTCATTTAGCAATCATTCTTGTTGGACAATTAAAAGGTCATATTTTTAAAAAAACATCTTGTTTTTTTTTTTTTTTTTAAATGTCACAGGAATAGAAAACAAACCTCCAAAAATAAGACTTGAAAACTAAAACATAACATGAAATGGCTTTTTGTATTCTGACTACTAACCTTCGTAATCTGATTTAAGTCTATATTAAAGAGAACTTTCACCAAAATGGTAAATAAACAGATTTTCGCAAAAGTAGGCTATGATGTAACTTGGTTAATATTAATAATAATAATTTTTCTGGCTGCATGGATAGAAAAGATGTTTCATAGGAAGAGAAAGTTGTAAAATGTTTCTAATAAATTAAGAAAATGTTTATATACATTTATGCATGTTAAAGAATAATGCCACGTCAACACAAATACATTTTCATTTGAAAACATTTTGGAATTCCGTCCACACTGAGACAGCGTTTTTGTCTACTAAAACAGAGCTTTTCAAAAACACTCTCCCAAGTGGATAAATGTGAAAATGCTGTCTTTGCATTGTAGTGTGGACAGGGAAAACTGAGATATTCAGAAACGATATTCGGGAAGAATGACGTATCCAACCCTAAACAATCAAGATGGCGGCCAATGTTGTGGAGATGTGGTATCACAGTCAACATGCTACGTGATAAGATACGCGGATTGAATGTCTCAGACGCGGAGGCAGCTGAGATTCATCCTAAGCCACCCGTATTGAGGCAAGTCACTGCGCCACCATGAAGACTTAGAATGCATTGGGAATTGGGCATTCAAAATTGGGGAGAAAACGAGAAAAGAAAAAAATGGCTGAAAATGGCAGTGTGAACAGAGCATTTTGAACATGAAAACGCTGCATTCGTATTTATCCAGATTAATGTGCACATAACCTAAACTGCACAAATCAATCTTGTACAGTAACACCAAGAACATTTAATTAGAAAAAAACAGTTTTGAAATAACAAGGTGTTCTTTAGACCAGCTGCCTCTCTCACCGTTACAACAGTGTAGCAGGCTTAGCAGCGTGTCCAGCAGGTATCTGATGATGGTTCTGAGCTGTTCCGTCGAAGAATTCTGAACAAGATCTCTAGGGTCATAATTCTCAGGCAGGTGTTTGCGGGTGGCCCCCAGAGACACACGCAACCTCTGTACAGCATGATGGGCTAGGTTGAGCTGCAGCTGCAGCTGAATGCAGTCCTGGTAGGCGGAGAAAACGCGAGAATCCTCTTCTACAGCTTTGTCAGGTTTACGCAGGAAGTACTGAGCATTATTAGCACTGTTAAGAGGTGGCAGGTCGATGTTCTGAAGCAGCGTCTCCAGTCGATGACAGGCCAGATTATACCTGCAAAAGAGATTAACATATTTAGACTAATGTGTTGCACATTTGTGTCAAATACTTAATGAATTGATGTGAATTAAATAAACTAAAGCAAATCATAACTATAGCATCCGAACCCATAATTATATGACACAAAACATAAAAAAGCATGTCAGATAAAAGATAAAACTTTTATAAAAAAGGTATCACCTCAAGGGCATATCTGGAAAATATTTGTCAATTTTGCTCCAAGCCCTGGATCATTTCTGACCCTGAATCAGCCCATGACAATCGTAAAAAAAATATATACTACATAGAGTATATAGCCCAGGTCCTTAAAACCAATCTGCATTTAAAACTATTATTATAAATAAAATTGAAAGTTTGTTAACTTTTTATTTTAAATATTTAAATCAATGCTACTAACAGCTTTGTAGTCTCACTGACCTGCACTGAATGTCTTCCTGAAGGGCCACCATCATAGACAGATGCTGATCCAGGTCTGGATGACTGGCGGCTTCGTTCTCACCCCGCAGAGGGTCATGCATCAGTTTTAATTCACTCTCCCATGGCAGGATGTAGGTGTGGCCATAATAGAAACCCAATGGGATTTTAGCACGGGCATTAGTGCTGCCGTATCGCCCAATCACAGTGATCTGGGGGAAGGGGCAAAGAGTGAGTGGCAGTGGAGGTGTTGTGGCTAATAAAACTGGTTGTCTGTGTGCTAAACAGAAAAACACTGCATTCGGTCATGATAAACGTATATAGACCTTCATGAATCTGCAGACAGGAGGGGGCAATAAGTCGTGTAGAATCAGAGAATGAGTGCTGATATCTGTAGCAACCACGAGTCGCCTCCCATCTACCTCCTCCCCAAGCGTCCAGATGTCGATGGAAAGGGAGGCCAAGTCGGTGCACGTGGGGATCAGCACATCCGTCAGCAATACTGGCCGGCCGAAATCTAGCGTCACAAACCGCCTAGCACCTAAAAAGGAGGAATATTCCTTAAAATATATAGTTTGGACACAATTCCTTACACTAGAAGATGATTGGAGTTCTCATGGTGAGATCTCTAGAATCAAAGCTTTAGAGAACATTTAAGAATCTAAAGAGAGGGCTTAAATTGGAGGATCCTCAATGCGAGGAGTCAAACGTGATGATCCTCAGAACAAGTTCTTAAGAGTGTACTCTAGGATGAAGTCTTCAGAATAAGGATTTTCATTGCAATAGTTCTAGAGTGTTTTCTAGAATGAGAGCTCTGGAATGAGGATTCTCATATCAAGGATTTCAGAGACTGATCTTAAATGAGGGCTCTAAAATAAGGATTATCATATTGAGAGCTCTAGTGTGTGTTCAAGAATGAGGGCTCTAGAATGATGATTCTCATGACAAGAGTGCTAAAAAGTGTCTAGAATGAGGGCTCTAGAGAGTATGTTCAAGAAATAGGGCTCTTGGATGAGGATTTATCGAAGTGACAGTTCTAGAGAGTGTTCTAGAATGGTGTTTCGTGACCCAAAAGTGAGTCGCAGGTCTATTCGGACTGGGTCGCCATGGTTCAGCCATTGAAAGTTTTTTGACGGGTGCCCAAATGAAATTTAGAACCGCCAAAGCTAATTTAATGATAATCTTGGGTTAAGCATGTTAAGCAAGCAAGCAAAGGCTTCTCATCTGATATAGTGATATTTTCTCTGTGGGATTAAATCTTGTTTTTAAGTGTAATGGAACAACTCTCGCAAATGATCTGCTTTGCTCTAATCTACTGCATCTCTGGCGTGCATGAATCAATGGCCATCTGAACTCAAGCAGAGACTTTTTATTCTAGTTAGAGTTTTCTAGTTTAAATCGATGGAACAGAGCAACGCAGATATGTCAAAATATTTTTTTTTCTTTCTTTTAATTATATATCACCACCCTCACAAAACGGTTTCACAGTTTAACAGCAGTAACAGTAACTGTGATATTTAAACAAAAACATGTTACAGTTCCATATTAAATAATCTATTAGGTAGAATCTATACCATTTTCCATAAACACAATAATTTATTATTATTAGCAATATTATTATTAGTAGTAGTAGTATTATTATTATAAGGCTACTATTATTAGAAAGACTAGCAACAGTGACCTAACCATGTAATGAGAAGCCATCATGGCCTTTCCTCTGCTTATACGTCAATGCACTGTAAATACAAGGGCATGTACATAAAGGGCTTTAATGTCTGGACCGCCAAGACTTCTGGACAAATTAGGAACAGAGTTTTCCTGTGTATGATATGTTCTGTTTGAAATTAGGAATTAACAAGATAATAAATATTATGGGCTTATGTAAATATACTCATCAACTTGTAAAAGGGGGAGAGAAAACTTCCTGAATCTTTTTGTTGTTGACACCAATAATACAAATAATGTCAATTGATACATTCATTACACTTGAAAATATTGAACAAAAATTATTTATACATTTTTTTACTATGGTGGCTTACCACTTGATGTCCAATGTAAAATCTGGGTCCCGAAGCAAAACCAGTTGAGAACCACTGTTCAAGAAGGTGGGCTCTGGAATGAGAATTCTCATTCCAGAGGTTCCAAAGAGTGTTATGGAATGAGATCTCTAGAGAATGTGTTTAGAATGAGTGCTCAAAAATTAGGATTTTCATATTGAGAGTTCTAGTGTTTGTTATAGAATGAGGGCTCTAGAATAAGGAATCTCATCGCAAGTGTGCTAGAAAGTGTTCAGAAATGAGGGCTCTAGAAAGAGGATTCTTTTAGCAAGAGGTCGAAAGAAGGTTCTATAACATGGTTTCTAGAGAGTCTGTTCTATGAGGGATTTAGTGTGTTCTATAACAGGGACTACAATCAGGATTCTCATATTATGGGTTCCAAAGATCACATTCTAGAATAAGGGCTCTAGATCAGTGTTTCCCCAATCACAGTGCCACGGCACACTAGTGTGCAGTGAAAGATTGACAGGTGTGCTGTGGAAAATTATAAAATTCCACAAATTAAATAAATGCATAAAAATAAAAAAAAACTCCTCAACTTTTGGAGAAATTAGCTGTTTTGAAACCATAATCAGTCACTTTTGTGATTGTGAAAAGCAATGATTAATGTGCAAAAGTGAGTGATATTTATACACGTTAAGGGTCTTTCACATGACTCACGTCAGCGCTGCAGAATACATTGAAGTCTATGAAGTGACGTCACTTTACACCAAAGTGTTTTTCACACACGTTTATGCTTCACCAATAATGTCTTTGAGAGTACTAAGCAACAAGAAATATTTAAAAACTGTTAACATTTTTGAAGAGACATTGAATGTCTCAATTTATTTTTTCATAGTTATTGAACCAATTTAAATTCACTAAGAAAACGCTTAGACCTAAACATAAACAAGTCATTTTATTACTTTCTGCTATCAAAGTAACTGCAAGCTTTTTTTTAATACATGTTTTCAATGTTTATTGTGCACACCTCCCGCTTTTTTATGTGACAAACTCGTAAAATCACCCCTCTGTGACGCTTTCTGCAAATCTTGTCAAGTGGAGGGCAACGCGGTACTTGACGCCGGGTTCAGCCTCCAAAACCAAATTAAAACTGCCACGAGAATTTTTCTATCCGAGGCAAAGATGCAAAATGACAATTGCCTCAGCAGCAGTCTATCTTGATGTGTTTGATTACGCAAGGCAAGTACCCATCGATGAGGAAGGTTTGAGTTGTCGATTGAGTTCTGTTCAGTTAATATTTGACATGTTTTGTTCATATATTAATCATATTTGTTTTTTTGTAATATTGAGTTGCTCACATGTCGTGTTTTCGTGGCCTCCGCTGTCACTGCGGGGGAAAAAACATGAATCTGCTTCGTGTCTCTGTTGTTCATCTGTTCTCTTCATAAATAAATAAATGCATATCTGCTAAATGCTCATCCTGTAAGTTCATGATTAAAAATGAAAATGTGAATGAAAATAAAAGCTATTAAATGTCTTATTATCATTAAAATATGAAAATTAAAATGACCCTAGAAAGTCTAATGCAAGCACTGTATGTGACTTGTTTTTTTTTGCATAGCCAAATTTCAAACATTACAAGTATACACGCTATTAAGACAGAAAACATGCACAAGTTCTTGAAAAGGAAACACGATGATCATCCTATGTGAGATAGTGGTGTGCCTCATAATTTATTTTGTCTTAAAAAGTGTGCTATTTGAAACACTGCTCTAGATAGAGGGTTCAAGAGCGAGAACAACTGAAGGTGATATGAGGTACCTGAGTGCATCCGCTCAATTATTATAGACTGGTGTGGTGGAGGCTGTAGGAAGTGAGAGGCCTGAGAGAGCGCCAATGCCAGGCCACTTCCTATGGGGTTCTACATTGAGAACACACACAAACAGACACAAGTTGTAATTTACTGTATTTACCATCCAACATCTGCTAGCGGAGCACAAATAACAGGTTCCAAGTCACATTAACAACACCACAACACACTATCTGTTACCCACTAGCCTCTGCGATATTGCACAAATTGCCTGAGGCAAAAATAACAATTTATTCCCTATTAAGGAAAGAGGACTGAACAGGATTGTTTAAAATTAAAATGCTTTGAATACATAAAGCAGAAAAGGTTTTCAGGACTGACCGGTTTGGCTTTCTGTGTGTTTTTATTCTGTGCTGAAAGGTTCACAGGTGGAGGATCAATGACAGATCCTGGGAAGAGCTGAGCCAGTTCCACACTGATGGCTGCTGACACAGCCTCGTTTGGCGGGGTGAGAGGAGGCGTCATGAACAGCGGGGTGGTTTTAGGGGTGGGAGGGATGACGTCTGAGGGATGAATGAAGAAGCCTGGGGCAGAGGATGGGTTGGACGGCACAGAGTTGACAACACCTGATGCTGCGGTGGCTGCCGATGAGGTCTGGTGGAGTTTGGCCTCCAACTTGGCTTTCTGCTTCATTAGATAATCAAGGCCACAAAATCATATGTCTATGATTACTGAAATAATCAGGAAATCAATATTAATTTGAATAAAGAAAGTTCTGGGTGTGTGAGGTGGGATTTGTATGTTTGACCTGCTGCTGCAGTTTCAAAAGCTGCTGTTGTTTCTCCTGAAGAACTTGCAGTTGCTGCTCGGCAGACACCATGGCGTGAGACAGTGACTGCAGGGCCACCTGCGCAGCCGAACTCAGGGCTGTGGACGCCTCACCGACGGACCCAGCAGACAGCCCTGTCACAGTGGGTGTCACACCAAACGTGCTCACTGCAAAAGCATGAAAAGATCAAACAGGCACTGAATGCAGGTCTTAGGATGTGTTTCGGTCCATGGTGGTGACAGGATTCAATGACATCTGAGGTATTTCCTCTACAGTTGAAGTATCATTAGTAGTCCCAGCAATTACAAGTACAGCAGATGTAACATGCCAAACAAAAGTCATGTTCCAGCATATTATTTTGCATTTTTGAATAAGGTGGTAACTGTAAGAGAAAGAAATGGAAAAGAGGGATACGTACCGGTGAACATACTTGCGTCATCCCTCTCCACTCTGGTGCCATCACTAGTGGAGACGCAAGTAAAGTGCAGGGGTTCGACCTCCAGCAGGCCGGTCAGAGCTGTGAAACTGCCCTCTGCAGCCCCGCTGCTGTTCACCTTCCCATTACCTGACATAACACACTAAAACCATTACACTGCCGTATCCCTAAAGTGTTGCTCTATTATACATTTCCGAATGTACAGATGTGAGGTAAAATGCATTGACGCACCTGAGAGAATGTCGGAAAGGTCGATCTCATCCGATTGGACCCCAACGCTACTACTAAAAGCATTCTTACAGGAAGACCCGCTCACCTCCAGGTCAAATAGCACTGGGTCGAATGGAGACCCATACAGACCGTATCTGGATAGACATCCCAATTAGTTGGTTACAGCAGTAATGACTCAATAACACTTCATCTCCTTAAATTAACCATATCTAAATTCCTATAAAACAACCTTTCACATTCCAGTAAAAAAAAAATGTAATATCTGTTTCACTTGGCTTAGGAAATTCCTCCAAATTTCCCAAAGAAAATAGTCAGCATCTATCTTTTTTTACACCTGACTTGCAGTTGAAGCAGCAATTCAAGAGCATATTTTAAGTGCAACACATTCAGAAGTGAATCGGCTCAGCTGACCTGGTCTGCAACAGCGCCTCCAGTGGTGTCAGGCGGTCCTGCAGCTGCCGAGAGACAGCAGTGAGCAGAGAGGCGCAAGCAGTACTGCAGTCAGCCAGATCCTCATCTTTCACGTAATTTAACAGGACAAAGTACCAGAAGACAGATCCTGAAAAAAGAACAATCAATTTAAGATGATCTTGACTAAATCAACTACATTGTTAAGCAAATTTGTCCATTTTCACTAAGTAACATCTTTTCAATGTAACAAACAAATCTACTATCTGCTATCATGAAATTACCTCCTGTGGCTGCAGCAGGTAAATAAGTCATATTATCCAGAAGAGCTCTAAACAGAGCCTGTCCAAAACTCTGCTGACCAGGGTCTCCTTTACCGGTACTGAAAAACCAACAACATTCTTAATGAAAGCTTAATGAACGTAACATTATTGCTTCTGCACAAGTACAAAACAGAGCCTAGTTCATGTGTTCTGAGAGGCCGCAATCTCACCTAATACAAAGTGCGAGAAAGCGAGAGCATTTATGAGCTATACTGCGCCCAGCCTCGAAGAAACACGATCTGATGATGTCCATCAGCCGTCTCCTAGTTTTGGTCAGAAGCCCCTCCTTCCCCTCTCTCAAACTGAAGTACAACAGGATGATAAAATTCATTAAAAAGACAAAAGATGAAACTGGGAGACTAAAATACTGTCTATTCAGTTTTTTTTTTTAAATAAGCTCCCTAATTCACAATGCCTGCTCACCTGCAGGGTCCGTTTGAGTAGACCCCCGCCAGCCAGCAGAGGATGTCCAGGATGAGACTCTGACAGTGCTCTGAGCTCAGCCTTTCCTCTCCATGCTTACACAAACCTCTTAGCAGCTTCTCATGGAGCTCAGGAAACTGAAGCATCGCACAGCGTTGCACTCTGAGAAATCAAAGCAGACACAGACAGCACAGAATGTTTATGAACAGACTGCTGTATTCATTTAACTGAAATGGGTAATAATTCCCTAAGGTGGATTTACAAATAATGTGAAAGCCAAGACAGGAGATGTTGTACAAGACATAACATATTAATTTAAGAGGGAACATAATAGAAATATACTAGTATCTCTCACCGTTCTTTGGGTACAGACGTTTTCTTAAACCTCCTGATTGTGACAGACACTTCCTGGAGCAAGTCACAGCCTCTCAGGTTATCAGGCTTTTTAGGGACAGCCTGAGGATCTGCTTTAGATGTGGAGGCCTTTTCCTGAGCAAGACATAAAGATTATTAGAAGTCTTTAGAAAATGTAAAAATTAGATTTGCTGTGGTACCCATCCTCTGGGTCGAACTTATTGCCATGCAAGGTCAGAGAGATTTCTTTGATAAAGCAATGTTGCTCTACAGCCACTAGAGGGAAGCAATACAACAAATTTGTGTCACCCAACAGTGTTAAAACAAGTTTTGGGAAGACTTGAATGAGTTCAACTCTGATTAACATCCATTGGCAATGATAGAAAGGGTTAAAAACTACATTACATCTAATTTTATTTAAAATGGTACAAATATAATGTCACAACCCAACTAGGCAAACTCTGGAGAAGCCTCTGACTTTAACATAATTCTAGTGTTGATACGGTACCAACATTTCAGAGGTCTGTACCGATACCAGTGAAATGTCATTGTTTTTGATACTAAATTTAAACACCACAGCAAAAATGTGCTAATATGGATGTGCTTTTGAACACTCCTTTATTTCAATGTAAATAATAAATTAAATGCATGTTTCCTTTAAGTGTTTCTCAATTAAGTATGCATTGCTTGTTTTGTTATGGCCCTTTTTTATATTTTTCCAAATGTTATAGTTTTTATTTAGTTTTTTTCATCAAAATGGTGTCTAATCAAATTCATTCTAAAAACTTTTAACAAGTAAAAAATAGAACAATTACTTTTCAACATACCATTGCTCTTAAAAAAAATAAAATTCAGTAGAAATGCACTCTTGCTTGTGATAAACTGCTTAACTTGTATTATTATTTCTCACAAATCATTATTTATTATCATTATAATATTACTACAGTTTTACTGTACAGTTGTAATATATTTCTGTTGCAAATTCTTACATTTCAGGCACCTAACTTCTATTTTGAATCATGCTTTTATTTTGATGTATTTGACAGAAGCTCCACTTCTGAAAAACTTGGCTACATGGCCCAGTGTGATTGTTAAAGTGCAAATGCTGTGATTTAATTATAAACAATATATTGTCTGCATGTGCTCTGCTTTGTCATCTCTCATTTAACGCAAATTATTCTCAATGTCTGTGTCCAGTATGCTTCACACATTCATTTAAATCATGCAGCTCATGCAGACTAAGATTGCATCCTTTAGTGGTTAAATAATCATACTAGGACATAATTAATTTGAATTATAGTCCATTTAAGTGTTAAAAAAAAAAAGAGTAAAACCACACATTAAAATAACAGGGTGAGCATTATGAAAGCAGTGTGTCAGTAAAATAGAGTGCGGGTACTGATTAAGTTAGTGCTTAGTACTACCAGTACTGCAGAAACACAGGTATTGTGACATCTTTATTTATTTCCAACTTTTAACAATACTACATAATTCTATTCAAAATGTATTTCCAGGCCGGTACTGGATTTTCTAGGCCAGTGTTTGTGCTGTACCTTGGTTGCCTGAGCCCTCTGCAGGAGGGAGGACAGTGAGTGAGCTTTACTGCCTTGAGGTTTGGCTGAAGGCATCCGCACCACCGGCCTCAAACTCTCATCCAGGCCCTTATCACTCACTGCTTTAATGTGCACCAGAAACGAACGGTACTTGCCTCCTGCCATGCCTGTATAGAAATAGGGATGAAAATAACAAGAATGAAAGGGGAACATAAGGGCACAATAACTTGTCCTTTACTCAAAGAATAACAAAAATTGTGCCATTTCTTTTTCTTTTTTTTTTTACAGAGACTGAGATTTTCAACAGAACCCTAGATTATGACGTAGGTTCTATTATGTGTCAAATAAGTACAGAGAAAGACTTAGGAATAAAAAAATAATTGATTTTTGTTATCTCTCTTATGATAATATAAAAGGTCTTTTAAATACTGCATATATTCGATGTAAGTGCAGCTCTGAACTGGTTGACAGCTGTTTTTCTATTCAAAAATAAAACGTATTTACTCCAAACCCCTATGACTTACTTTCTTCCATGGACACAAAACATCCTGCCTAACATCTCGATTTGTGTTCCAAGAAATAAAATCACATAATTTGTAAAATTAAGGGAGTGACTGAATGGTGACAGTTTTTTTTTGTGTAAGTGTTTAAACTATCACTTTAATGCAAGTCTACTGTCATACTGCTTGGTGGGTGGGAATGGTTACTATAAATGACTTGATGACTGCTCAGACAGACCCTTGAGGAGTTTAGGACTAGTAAGGCTCAGCATCCCTGCATGTCCAGACAGATCCAGTCCACTGGACAACCACACTGGCCCACACAAGATATCATCCTTGTGCTCCTGCAGAAATGGACACAGCCTGGAGCCTGTGAGTGACAGAGATGGATCCTTTAATAAAGCTGGCAGGGGTTTTAAAGGTGAAAATATTCTGTCAATGAGCTTTTGACGCCCTCTCTCCCCCTCCTCACTGAACTCTTACCTGGTGACTCCTCAATGTCCATGAACTGGATGTCCTCTGAGAAGTCATGTAGGTGTGGCTGTCCATTCTTCTCTCCATTTGAGTGCAGAACGTGAGACAGGGGAAAGACAATCTGCCTGTCCACTGTTGTCTCTGCAGTCCCAAGCAACACAAATAAGTCATTAAATCATACAGCTTGAACATTGAACCTTTTTATACAATAAAATATAAAGTCTGGCAGCCATTTAAGTTCTGGCAGAACTAAACAGGAATTAATAGTCAAAGGTAAACAATGAGAGTGAGAGTTTGTTCCTAGACTCACCATTGACTTTGCCCAGGCCTGGTGCTTTGTTCTTCAGCAGTGTGACCTGGATCTGAGGGATGTTTGTAATACTGCTGTTCAGCACAAACTTGAAGTCCACATGTCCCACCATGCAGGCTTTTGGCAGGACCAGCTCAAACACATGTTCATCCCAACTGGAACTAAGAGATATAGACATAAAGCATGACATGCAGATCAAGAATGTGTGGTGACATGTACATACCAGAGTTTCGGTAAAGACATTTTTGCGCCTGCCAATATGTCCAGGAATTATAAAGTCACAACACGAACTGGAAAAAATGTGTTCATCTAATTTCGGTGGTTTTCTGTGCTGTAACGCGATGGGTTCCAACTCTTTTCAAGGCACAATTTTCCAGGACATTTTATGTGCCCAACAATTGTAATATTTCAGCAAAAACACACTTTTCGTTTTAAATGGAGCTTTTATTTTGGCACTTCTATGCGTTTTTGGTGGTACATTCTCACCTCCAGAGAAGTAGTTCACTATATGGCCAAATGTGAAAAATAATCCCGTAAATCTGTGACTTAATTAAATACTAGGCGTGTAATGATACACAAATTTCATGACACGATGAAAAGCATGACACAATACGCAAAAAAAAAAAAACAGCACCCACAAATGTCTATTAAATAAAAAATTACACAACTGTCCCACAACAGTCACTGACATTGGCAACAAAAAGTTGAGTTATATAATAAAGTAACTTAAACAACAGCACTGCATTATTTTAGTTGGATTGTAATGAGAAAAACTCATTTACTCATTTCTTGCGAAAATGCAGTTTGTCTACACGCAAGTTATTTATATTTGTTCAGCATTTTTCACAATACACACAGTTTCAAAGCAGCTTTATAGAACATCATGCCTTAAAGTCGTAAAGCCTCCAGAGAGCAAGCTGAAGTGATTATACCAAGAAAAAAAATATTTGTATGTTATTTAGAGTTAACAAAAACTAAAAAAGAAAAATCTCTTAAAGGAACTTGATCCAAAATTATTTAGAGGCTTACAGTACAGTGCAGTCATAACATCCATTATGATGTTGAACAGCCATTTTCAGGTCTCTCCAGAGATATTTGATTTGGTTCAAGTTCGGGATCTGGTTGGGCCACTGAAGGACATTTAGAGCTGTCCCTAAGCCACTCTTGCATTGGCTTGGCTGTGTGTTTAGGGTCATTGTCCTGTTGGAAGGTGAACCTTCAGCCCAGTCTGAGGTGCTGAGTGCTCTGGACCAGCTTTTCATGAAGGATATCTCTGTATATTGCTGCATTCAACTTTCCTTCAACCCTGACCAGTCCCCCAGTCCTTGCCGCTGAAAAACACCACCACAGCACGATTCTACCACCACGCTTCACCATTGGGATGGTATTGCGCAGGTGATGACTGGTGCCTGGTTTCCACTAGACATGACACTTGTAATTGAGGTCAAACAGTTCAATCTTCGTTTCATTAGACAAGAGAATCTTGTGTCACACAGTCAGAGTCCTTTTGGTGCTTTTTGAAAATTCCAAGCCGGCCACTCTGCCATAAAGCCCAGATCGGTGGAGTGTTGCAGTGATGGTTGTCCTTCTGCAAGTTTCTCCCATCTCCACACATGATCTCTGGAGCTCAACCAGAGTGACCATCAGGTTCTTGGTCCCCTCCCTGACTAAGGCCCTTCTCCCCCGATTTCTCAGTTTGGCCAGGCGGCCAACTCTAGGAAGAATCCTGATTATTCCAAACTTCTTCCATTTAAGGGTTATGGAGGCTACTGTTCCATTTGCAACCTGCGATGCAGCTGAAATCTTTTTTGCAGCCCTGGTCAGTGCCTCAACAATCCTACCTCTGAGCTCTGCAGGCAGTTCCTTTGACCTCATGGCTTGGTTTTTGCTCTGATATGCATTTTCAGCTGTGAGACCTTCTATAGAAATGTGTGTGCATTTCCAAATCATGTCCAACGAATTGAATTTGCCAGAGATGGACTCCAATAAAAGTGTGGAAACATCTCAAAGATGATCCAGAGAAACTGGATGCACCTGAGCTAAATTTCAAGTTTCACAGCAAAGGGTCTGAATACATATGTCAATGTGATAATTTTCTTTTTTCCCCTTTTGTTTTCATTTATTTATTTATAAAGTTTCCCCTTTGTTCTCCCAATTTTTGGAATATCCAATTCCCAAAGTACACACTAAGTCCTTGTGATGGCGCAGTGATTCGCCTCAGTCCGGGTGGCAGAGGACGGATCCCAGCTACCGCCGCGTCTGAAACCGTCTACTCGCACAGCACGTGGCTTGCTGGGCATGCTACCACGGAGGCACGGAGCGTGTGTGGAGGCTTCACGCCACCCACCACAGCAACCACGTCTAACTCACCACGCACCCCACCGTATGTAATAAATGCATAGTCTGTGTGTGCTGCACACTTCAGAGTCATCTATGTCATCTTGCACACACAAGAGCGCACGTGGTGATCATGATGCGGTGTGATGATCAGTGAACAAGCGGTCGGCATCACACATTTGAAGCATATATTACTTGCAGATTATAAACTTAAATTAAATCACAGACTTTTGCAAATTTAATTGTCACAATAGGACATATTGTAGTTTTACATTCAAACATTCATTTTCACCCAAATACATGATATTCCATGACATTGTCCAATTAACTAACTACCAGCTTAGGGAGTGAATTCACTATAAAGAAAAATTAAACATCAGTGATCTGACTGTCATCGTTGTCCAAAGTTTATAACTCAAATGTTTTTGTGGTTAACACAACATCAATATTGGAACTAAAAAAAAATCGTATTTTGTACTATATCAATCCGTAAACCATTTTTTCGGAGAAAAGCAGAGAAAGTATGTAACAGGGATCTGTTCATGACTTTTGACGTTGTTTTACAATGCACAGCTGCCAGTAGGAACAAAACGAAACAAATATAAAAATATTTGACTCTTATTCAGAGTTCCAATTGTTACCATGTTTTTGTACATGTAACAAAACTCTTGTTAGCAACAGACAAACATTTCTATTATACTAAATTATTTTACAGGACATTTTGGTATTTTTCTAATTTTCCATGACTTTTCCATGACTGGAAAACTGCAGTGAAAAATTCAAGGTTTTCCAGGGCATGTGGGAACCCCTGTGGCTGCTTTCCTAACACTCACACTTTCCCCTTTATCCTGTCAACCAATTTGTGCATGCTACTACAGGTCTGAGTGTACGAGTGTGTATCACTTTTGCTCTGCAGTGTGTGTTTTATGTGTACCTGTCATTCTGAAGCTTCCATGTGCGTGTGTGCTGAGCTGCGTCACCATGGTGCTGCTGGTGGAGGTGTTGTGGATGACGTCTTTGCTGCTGCTCTTGTTGCACCTCCACCCAGCATGGGGGCACTGTGGCCGAAAAGCGTGGTGTCAGCGTTTCAAACTGAGTTAGTTCCACCAGAGAAGAAAGAATCTCTACAGTCAATGGCTGGTCCACAAGGAGTTCAACTCCTGAAAACAGACACAAGCCTTACTGTACCATACGGAACACTTCCACGGATACCAGACAAATCCAATATACCATTATACAGAAAGTACATTTGCACAGAAAAATAAATATGGCAGATCATTACTTAAATGGAGCTTATGGAGAATGTAAAGAGAAAAAAAATCCCAAAAAGCACATATCAAGAAAGATGAGAAGTGCACAGCAAGATATGGGGATGATGCTGTTATCTAAGTACAGGCAAAAAATAAGTAACAAACTGCATAGGAATTATCAACTGCAATGGATTATGTTTCACAATGGTGGGTTGAGTCTTGTCTACATCTCAAATGTAACAAAAGCGGTCTGTTTGTTCTTCACAAAAAGGGCAGATTGTGACACTGACTGAAATAGAAGTGTCCTTGGACAGAAGATTAATGTATTAATTTAAATATTTGAATCATAATTGACAAACAAATTTATTTTAAAAATAGGTGAAGTTGTAAAAACTGAATATTATTTGGCAAATTTTAGATTTATTAGGAATAATGACCACAGAGGCAGCAGTTTTATTTGCAATGCAATGAATGCAATGTTTCTTCCTCATATTACAGACTGCATGACTACATGGACACAGACATGTAGATCTGTCCTTAGGCATACTGAAACAGTGTAATGGCAAGCTCTTTGAGTTACTAGACACAAATTAATGTTTTTTTTATTTCTGTCATATTTTCATTAAGTATGATCTCTTGGGAAAATGTTATTGAAATTGTGGGTATATTGCTGATTTTTAAATTTCAACAATACATCCACAATTTTTAAACAGTTCAGCAAGCAACTTCACATGCCATTAAAAATAGAGTGCTTTTGGTCCATTAGCTTTTGCTTTAAGAGCAACTCATGCCTGGAATTGCCATTTTGAAAGATATAATAACTAAATTATGTATAGTGTGAAAAGAATGCATTTTCTTTTATAATTTTGTCTGACATCAACCTGCCCAGCCACAGCAGATGAAAATGAGTCATTTTGACTAAATCTGACACATTGCCATCCATGAGATGTTTGATTAATATCTATTGTCCTTGAATAAAAAAAAATACCTGTTTTAAATATAGACAACATGGTATTTAGCATGAGTAATTATTTTTTTAAGACTTGATGTTTGTTGCTTAGATGTAGACAAAGGGGTATTTATTTAAACGTCTTTACTGATTGGATGGATATCCGATTGAATAAGCACATTCCACTTACACTTGGCCACATAAATGTGTCTCAGCCAAACGGATATAAATCTGGTCTTTAATTCCCACACTATATGCAAATGAAACAGATTTAGATTCCGTGATTATGCTCATGCCGGGTAGTGAATTTAAAAGATGTGATTTATTAGTTGATTCCAAGTGACTTTGCCCAGTGTGCGTGTGTGCCTGCTGTGTTTTTTCCCCACAGGGCTTGTCGTAGGCAAGATGTGTACATGCGCTCATTGTCAGTTTTGAACTATTTCAGTTGTCATTGATCTGCATCAAATGAAGAAAAAAGTTATTTCTACCCAAAAACGTACATCCATTTCTTAATTTGTTTTTATTTTTTGCGCAATGCAACCACTATGCAAATATTTTGTAGCAGCTGCTTTATTTCGCATTTTCCCTATGCTGACGTGGCTCAGTTTGGACTTTTTACAGCTGGTATTAAGATCCGTTTCAGGTGATCTGATCACATGTGGTCAGTGCTAAATGCTGATATAAACGGGGTTTAACACGTTCTATGATCGGACCACAAAAACCACATACGAAGGTAGTCAAAAGCACGTCCATATGGAATGCGTCCTGGACAGCAGCGAAACACCACCACTCAAGAATTAAACAGGAGTTTAAATTTTGCTGGTTATGAATTAGCATTTATGGCATTTTACATGCTATGTGACAGGATGAAAGCTTTGCTTGTGTCGCCTCTTATGTACAAGCATTTTCAAAACAGCTTGTGGAACATATCAGCATAAACACAATGATGTTGCAAAGATTTTCTTTTTCTCTTGTGTGGTGCATGCCTCTAGTAGTTGTTCGCTACAAAGTAACAATTGTAAAAATGCACAAGCTTGGCAAGTGCCACTTTTAGTGTCGCTTCTGTGGATGAACAGACTGTGGATGTCGCCTCTTGGTTGGTCAGACTCACCAACACTCTGAAGTTCGATGTGCCAGGGAACTACATTCATGTGTCATTTACTCACCCGTGATACCTGGGCTTGAAGGGTTAGATGTGGGTTTTGCTCCATCCAGTAGTTGCTCCGCCCTATTAGACAGGGGGCCGTCGACAAAAATGTCGCCGTCATCAATATCATCACACACACCTCCAATTTGAAGGAAATGAAGCTCTCCACCTTTAGACAGGAAAAAAATTGTTATGGAAGACTCTCTAACCTCAGAGAAATAAACTCAAGAGAGAACAAGTGAAACAAATGAATACTGTTGACTGATCTTGTATGACTTAAATTAAAGGGGGTTACTTTAATATGCATTATAGTGGATATAAAGAAGAGAATGTGAAGTGCTTATACTGCTTAATAGAGTATCCCTTTCAACCAAAAAAATGAGTTAGTAGAAAAAGATTTTTACAATTTCTAAAAAAAATGTGATTGGTGCCTGCCCGTGCAAAATGTACTGCCATGATGCAAGGGTGTTGTGAGAGGCTGTATTCTGTATTTGCACACGTTTGCACGTGCACTTTATGTAGGAATGTGATTTAGTCTGTGTAGTCTCATGTGGTTCTCTGTTTGTCCTATGTTGTTTTATGTAGCACCATGGTCCTGAAGGAACGTTGTCTAGTTTCACTGTGTATGGTACTGACTGTATATGGTTGAACGACAATAAAAGAAACACTTGACTATTCTTAAAGTCCTTTGTCATGGCTAATTTTCCCAACCAATGTTTTCCAGAGTTATTCTGTCCACTCTAAAAAAATAAAATAAAAATGGAAGATGCGTTTTTAATGCAGCTTTGGCTGAACAATTAATTGAGTACTTGGATTAAGGTTTTTTTTTTTTTTTTTTTGGAAAAACCCATTTAAAACTCTTGACTGTAAGGGACAGCAGAAAAACAAAATTATCTCATTGGCAAGAAGACAAAAGGTGGATTTCCCCTTCCTCCCACTAATATATGCAGATGTGTTTTCACCCAAATACTATCCTTTCCCACATTATCTGCATATTTCTCTTTTGAATGAACTAAACAGCTGGCAATAAAAGACCAGAGCAACAATTCTCAACTTTGATCCTATATGTATTACCAGTTAAACATACAAACACAACACGTGTCTAACATCTTTTGTGAAAGTATTATCAAAAAGACAATGGTGATTGTCGTCTTTCTCATTGATGATACTGAGAGCTTTAATAGGTGTAACTTGGTTGTTGGATGTATGTAATTAAGGGTACAGCCGATACATTCACAACTTTTGGCTCAATGGAAGAGGGTGGTTTTACATCCTTAAAGAGATTCTTCAGATTTAAAATAAATAATAAAATCAAAGTCACTTAAATATAGCTAATCAGGAATGGTTGGCTGAATTTAATTATAGCAATTAAATTCAGCCAACGCACGGCCTCCATTCTCTGATTCCTCAAGGTCACATCTCAGTGATACCAGAGACAGTGGCCATGTTTGAGCGAGTAGGTGAGCCCACCATGCTTAATATGATCCTTATTGGTTACCATGGTGATGTGGGTATGTGGGTGGTAAGCTAAACTGAAGGAAACATTGAACATCAACACTCGTGTTTCCCACTTGTCATTTTTTACCCAGCACAGGTAAATTATACGTTATAAACACAGCATAGATTTTGGAACTGGAACCAAAAATTTTGACTTTGTCAAGACCTTGAAATTTTATATATAAAAAACATTTTTTTGTATTTCATGGTTTAAGAGAAGTAACTATTTAAAACAAATGTTTTCTTCCATTGTCATAACAGGTCAATTTTGTCCCGTATGGGAAGAACCAGTTGTGAACTGACTTTCTAGATATATGCTCCACTGGGTACTGCATCTTTCCCACAAATTGCATACTTACAGGTAATATGTTAGTAAATAAGTTTACTGACATGATTACATATGATAATGTACTACCATGATATGATAATATGATACAAGATAATGGCTAGAGGCCCCCAAATGTTAGCTACTGGATGTCAGTTTATCCTGGAATTTTAGATGGCAGAAAGAACTGTTACAGCACCTTCCTAAACCCTTGTAACAATGCAGAAATATAGTTGTAATATTTGTACATATATGTAATATAGTTGAGATATAACAATATGTCTTTAATATAATGTTACTTCATTAATATTCAGAATATAGCAACCCCCCTCCCCCTCCAATGCAGTTTCATAACAATAAAAAAATCCCCAAGAGGAATATTTATTGGAATATTTGGGTGAATTGGAATTGAGAATTGGAAGAAATTGTGACTGAAATTTTCAGAGGAAAATGTGAGCAGGGCTTGTCTGTACAAAACTAGATGCAACAATTCTGGAGTGTTGATGGTTGTTTGCAGGGCATGGCTCTGTGGCTGCCAATGTGCAATGAGTGGTTTTTAGAATGTCTGCAAGCAATGTGCTTGGTAGGGGGTTCTGGGTGGTTGCTTACTGGCCCAAAATGCTCTCATTTACTCATGCTATTCCAGATGTGTATGCCTTTTTTCTTCAGCAGAACACATTTGAAGAAAATACAAGAATATCTCTGCTCAGTATGTCCTTAAAATGCAATTGGATGGTGATCAGACCTTTAAAGCTCCAAAAAGAACAGACAGTCAGCATAAACGTCATCTAGGTGACACCAGCAGTTAAATGAATGTCTTCTAAAGTGATACAATCGATTTTGGTGCGAAAAATATCAATATTTAGGTACTTTTTAACTAAAGCATTGCTTCCAGTCAGCAGCGGTATGTGCGTGTGAAGTAATCACATTGGCATGTTCACGCCAGAACTGATGCACGAGTGACCCACTTGGAAGAGCAATGTCATTTACAACGGAGTAGGAGGAATGCTGTACAGAAGCTTAGTCGGTTTTGGTATAGATCTGTTTTTGTATCTGTTTGTGGACTCACAATGGTGCATGTGTGCTAATCCTGGATGTCTCAACCAAGAGAAAAACATGACATGACATCCATAACATTCCAAAACAAATACGTCACACAAGAGACCATGTGAACTCAGCGCTGTCGTGAATGTGAATAGTGCTACTGACCGGAAGCAGTGGTTTATAGTAAAAAGTTGTACTTTTTCATTAATTTAACCACTGGAGTCGTATGGACGATGTTTATGCTGACTGTCTGTGATTAAGAAGACATTAATTTAACCCCTGGAGTCGTATGGACAATGACGTTTATGCTGACTGACTGATTTTTGGAGCTTCAAATGTCTGATCCCGATCCACTTGCATTTTAAGGACCTACTGAGCAGAGATATTTTTCTATTTTTCTTCAAATGTGTTCTGCTGAAGAAAGAAAGTCATACATACATGGGATGGTATGAGGGTGAGTAGATGAGAGAATTTTCATTTTTGGGTGAACTATCCCTTTATAGTGATGCATGATAATTGAGTAATCACAACTAATTAGACCAATTCAGCTCCTGAACTAGCTCAATTGGAATATAATGGATCTGTAAGTGTGGCATCAAACCTGCCCACCTTTTGTGCAGGCACACAGCCGGTCAGTGCCTGAGCAGTAGGTAACAGAGACGAAAGGGTCCACCTCTTCTGTACCCTCTTTTTTGGGTGGCTCCACCTTGGCCAGCACCTCTAGGGTGGACAAGTCCAGAATCATGATGTAACCCGCCTGTGTGGTCACCACCAGGTGCCCGAGTCCTGCCACCTCTCCTCTCTTCTCTTTTTCAGCGACTGGTCCCGTGCTTGGGCCAGCCGTTGTTGTGGACACTACAGTCCTTGCGCCATTTTTAAATCCCGAAGGTGTTGACTCCTCTGATGTTTCCTCACCATCGTCCTCTCTGCCATCCAGCACATCTGGTGGCAAGTGGAGGAGTGATGTAACGGCGTCCCGTGGGTCACGGATCTGCTGCACTTTTACCGGTTCCTCCTCCAGGGTCACAATTCTGGTGGAGTAATTCAACTTGTAGAGTGCAAGGTATCCTCCACCACCATTGCCCCCTAGAGGCCTGGAAGTATGGGGCTTCTGCTGGTCATGAGGGGGCAGGATGAGAGGAGTCTGGGGAGGTGAGGCACCCAAGTGGGCATCATGGCCATTGGCCAGTGTCTGTCCCTTGCGATGGCTACAGAGGGCAGAGTGCAGACGATTTAGGGTGTTTAATACCTCCACCTGATTAATGGCGCAAAGGGACTCTACAGAGCATGGCTGAAGGGCGACTAACAAGTGCAATCCATCGCTGCAGGGTGTGATGGAGTCCACATAAAGGTTGTCCTCCTCCAAGGCTTTAGGCAACCGCAAACACTGCACTAAAGAGCCCGGCCGTGGAGCCAGTGAGCTCCATTTCTCCCCATCCAGAGGTCCAAGCCCAACTGCTGCATCAGCAAACTGCTGGATGTATGTGATGGGTGGGTCCTGCAGCAGCAGCTGTTCGTGAGTATCAAACTCCATCTCGATAATCTGTGGCACGGTGAAACCCTCCTCGTGAAGCCCTTTACTCATCAAGTTGTTCATCTGGGTGAAAACCTTCCCTGAAGACTTCTCGTCTGCTTCTTTGATACTGTACAGGAGTAGTACAGGCATAGTCCTATGAACAGGTGCAGCTGGTGGCAGATTGGGGGAGCCCAGGTCTGTGGGGGTATTACAGGACTCAATCTCCATGGGACCCTGGTCTGGTGTAAGCCCCTCAGGGGCAGCAGATCTTATCTGGCCATCCATAGAGCGACGAAACGGAGGGTGGCCTAGTGGAGAACTAGCTGCTGACCGGTAGCTTAGCAGTCCGCCGGCCAACAGGCAAGGGAAGGGAATGTTGTGGTGTTCTGCAGGCCTATCTTTGGCCTTGTCAGATTTAGGGGGGCCCAGTGAGTGCGGAGAGTTGGCACCCAACTCCTCCAGGTCTTTTACTGTCTCCTCTAACACACTGGCCACCACCTCCCACTGCAACTTTTCAGGCTGCTGAAGGACGCTGAGGGCGGTAACTCCTAGACTCACCTCCATTGTCTCCTTCTGTCCCAGTGGGCCTACACAAACAAAAAGAAAAAAGGTAAGAAGTTGTTTACTGATAACACCAAGCATGGGGCCTACTTTACTGTAAGTACAGTGTCCTAACCAAGAACTGGACAACACAAAGTTTCCAGGGTCAAACAATATGTCTGTCAAATCCATAACCGAAAATGCTACAGATCACAATTACAGCGAATCAAAACATACTTAATGTTTAATACACAGTTATGCAGAGCAGGACTATTATACTACTGAATTATCAGTGTGGGTAGGCCATCCAAGAACACAGAAATTAATGCCATGCAATCTGTCAGGTTGTTGCGCCTAATTAGAACACAGTGTAAAATAATAAAGACAAGTCAGAGCAAAAGAAGCACTTCTGAAGAGGATACATTTATTTCACATAAGTGTTCAACAGACACGAACAAGCTAATAAGCAAGTAATTGCTTTCAATAAATAAAAACTGATGTTGTGCTTTTACCTGTAACCGACTCCGATCTGGAATGCTCTTCACTGTCCGAGTCCTCTATCTGGTCATCACTAATATAAAAAAATTAAAAAACACAGCAAACATTTAGCAAACAAAAAAATTTAGTTATATTTCAATATTATGCAAAGTATGTATGTGGTTTTAGCACCTGTCCCCCTCTAGTTTGGGTAGATCGGAGCAGCAGCTAGCCTCCTCTAGCCAGGAGAGTGTGGGTCTGTGTGATTCTGTCCCTGTGAGGGTCTGCTGTTCACTGCCAGACAGGATCAGTTGCCTCAGAATGGCGGGGTCATATGGGTTTACCTCAAACTTTAAATGCACCTGCATAGGTGAGACAAAGTTTGATATGATGCATGTGTCATATACAGCATGGCTTAAAGTGTTAGTTCACCCAAAAAAAGAGTGCACGAGAGCAAGTATAAGCAGCCCCCGCTCGGGAAATGGGGTGTTCAAGCGACAACTCGTTTAGTTTATCTCAAAACAGGTCCACCATAGCAACAGAAACAGCTGCACACAAACAAAAGAACTGAATTTACAAAATATGCCTGATGAGTTTGTAGTTGGAGAATAGATGCATTTCTATGCCCAGCTTTATGTGTTTGAAACACAAATAAAACAGAGATAGAGGCGGCGGGAATGTCCGTCAACTCTCCTCCATTCTGAACCTGTGAGGTAGAATGTACTGTCGCTCATCACAGCTGGGTAGAACAAAAGTTCTGATTAGCATAAAAAATATACCTTTTATGACATGTTGTTTGCAGTCAGGTTAGGACACGGTGTGACTGTGGCTGTCTTCAGCCTCCTTTGTTTATCTCTCTCAGTTTGATTGAGAACTCTGTTTCAAATAAGTAAGGCTGGGCATAGAAATGCATCTATTCTCCGACATAAACTGATCTCATCAGACATATTTAGTAAGTTCTATTCTCTGGTTTGTGTGCAGCTGTGTTGTTCTATTGTTAATATCACTATGGCGTATCTGTTTTTAGATAAGCAAAAAAAGTTTTCTCTTGAACGGTCCATCTCGCAATAGATACTGCTCTTGTGCAGTCTCATTAATTGTTACTAAACAATACATTAGATTTTGGTTTGTTTCTCACAAAACCTCATTGTACGCTTTAATATGAATCATGGAATAGGTTTCCACTGTTATGCCAACGATACCCAACTTTATATTTCTTCTAAACCCAACAAAAATGCACAATTCTCCAAATTAGAAGAGTGCATCAATGAAATCAAAGACTGGATGCCCAGAAATGTCCTTCTACTCAATTCCGACAAAACAGGGGTACTAATTATTGGACCATAAACCTCAAAAATAAGCAGCTAAAAATATGTTGACTCCCCATGGATGTACTGTTACATCGTCTTCTACAGCGAATAACTTAGGTGTTATATTTGATACCAATCTGTTGTTTGAAAATCAAATTTCCAATATTTGTTGAACAGTATCCTTCCACCTCGGAAATATTGCCAAGTTATGACACATGCTCTCGGTTGCTGATGCTGAAAAATGTATTAATGCGTTCATGACATGAAGATTAGATTATTGTTATGCATTACTGGGAGGATGTCCAGCCAGTTCAATAAATAAACTTCAATTGGTTCAAAATGCAGCTGCCAGAGTGTTGACTAGAACCAAGAAATATGATAATATTAGCCCCATTTTATCATCGTTACATTGGCTACCAGTTAAATTTTGTAATAATTGAAAAATTCTGTTAACTACATACAAAGCTTTAAATGGTCTAGCTCCGCAGTACTTAAGCGACATTCTGACACGCTACATTCCATCACGTTCATTATGATCACTAAATTCTGGCTTGTTAAAAGTTCCTAGAATGTCATAATCCACAAAAGGAGGTAGATCATTTTCCTATTTAGCTCCAAAACTATGGAATAGTCTCCCTAACACTGTTCAGGATGCAGGCACACTCAGTTTAATTCTAGACTAAAGACTCTTCTATTTAGATAAGCATACACCTAATTTATCCATCAACTCACAATTAAGCTGCTTTACTTAGGCCTGCAGGAACCAAAAATAACTATCATGATCTATAGATCTGCATAAAATGTAATGACATCTACGCTAATATTATTCTATTCGTTTTCATGTCTCGATTCATATCCCGAGGTTACCAGAGCCGGCTTGATGACGACAAACTACAGCCAGTGTTAGCCAGACATCACTTCAGTCTTTTATGACTGACCTCAGAGGATGAACTGATGACAACTCCAACTAGAAGACATTGGATACTTAATATGCCACTGCCTGAATCTTGGACTTAGGATGGACCCCACCGAACCTCACCGAAATGACATTCTGGTTGAATTACTATGCACCTCAGTTCATCCGGGATGGATTTAAAACATTAGTCATTAATCTTACAGTTCATAAAAAAAAATATTTTTATAACACAAACCTTAACACTTAGTTTACCAATTTTAAACCATGACTTGTACTGCACACAAATAACTAATATTGGCATTATATTCATGTTCAGGGTTGCTGCAGAGTTTTTAAAATCTAATTTAAGACTTAAGATCTTTTTCAAGACCTGAGCAAATCAAATTAATACTGTATCCCCATCCCAAAACAAACCCACACAATCTCAAAATAAATAATGTATCACAGACTCTTCAACAGGCAGGAACACACATTCAACATGAGCTTTAACATTGCTTATCAGTTAAACAGGATTGGATATACACAATACATGTTTTCCACATATATATATACACATACATACATATATATATATATACATACACTCACCTAAAGGATTATTAGGAACACCATACTAATACTGTGTTTGACCCCCTTTCGCCTTCAGAACTGCCTTAATTCTACGTGGCATTGATTCAACAAGGTGCTGAAAGCATTCTTTAGAAATGTTGGCCCATATTGATAGGATAGCATCTTGCAGTTGATGGAGATTTGTGGGATGCACATCCAGGGCACGAAGCTCCTGCTCCACCACATCCCAAAGATGCTCTATTGGGTTGAGATCTGGTGACTGTGGGGGCCATTTTAGTACAGTGAACTCATTGTCATGTTCAAGAAACCAATTTGAAATGATTCGAGCTTTGTGACATGGTGCATTATCCTGCTGGAAGTAGCCATCAGAGGATGGGTACATGGTGGCCATAAAGGGATGGACATGGTCAGAAACAATGCTCAGGTAGGCTGTGGCATTTAAACGATGCCCAATTGGCACTAAGGGGCCTAAAGTGTGCCAAGAAAACATCCCCCACACCATTACACCACCACCACCAGCCTGCACAGTGGTAACAAGGCATGATGGATCCATGTTCTCATTCTGTTTACGCCAAATTCTGACTCTACCATCTGAATGTCTCAACAGAAATCGAGACCAGGCAACATTTTTCCAGTCTTCAACTGTCCAATTTTGGTGAGCTCTTGCAAATTGTTGCCTCTTTTTCCTATTTGTAGTGGAGATGAGTGGTACCCAGTGGGGTCTTCTGCTGTTGTAGCCCATCCGCCTCAAGGTTGTGCGTGTTGTGGCTTCACAAATGCTTTGCTGCATACCTCGGTTGTAACGAGTGGTTATTTCAGTCAAGGTTGCTCTTCTATCAGCTTGAATCAGTTGGCCCATTCTCCTCTGACCTCTAGCATCAACAAGGCATTTTCGCCCACAGGACTGCCGCATACTGGATGTTTTTCCCTTTTCACACCATTCTTTGTAAACCCTAGAAATGGTTGTGCGTGAAAATCCCAGTAACTGAGCAGATTGTGAAATACTCAGACCGCCCGCCTGGCACCAACAACCATGCCATGCTCAAAATTGCTTAAATCACCTTTCTTTCCCATTCTGACATTCAGTTTGGAGTTCAGGAGATTGTCTTGACCAGGACCACACCCCTAAATGCATTGAAGCAACTGCCATGTGATTGGTTGATTAGATAATTGCATTAATGAGAAATTGAACAGGTGTTCCTAATAATCCTTTAGGTGAGTGTATATATCATTAATATGACTTTCAGCCTTTTATTTTTACTTTAAAGGCTGCATTACACTGGGGACTCTTTTTTTTAAATGTTTGCGCTTCACTGATTTCAGCTGCTCATTCAAATAGAAAAAAACATAAAAATGTGCACTCCTACAATAATCTATAACATATAATAATATAAACAAGTAAACATTGTCATATTTCATCAACACTACTGCATATCATCATCATCATCAATAGTTGATCATTAGTGATGGCTTGTGCTACATTTCCGATATGGCCTAATGATTGTGAACTGCTCTGCAACAGCTGGAAACAATCACAAGCCCCAGTTTCACTCTGAAGGATGCATCGCATGCACTTATTTAATTAAATCATATTCTATTGAAGTTTGATAATCACATTAGGCCACATCATGATTCTCATCTTTCCGCTCCTAAATTTAAGACCTCTTTAAATAATAAAAAAGACTTTGGTTGTATCATTTAAGACTTCTTATGACCTCAAATTTAATAAAACTGAATTTAAGACACTTTAAAACTTTAAGGATCTGTGGGAACCCTGATGTTGTTTAGCCAGAGGGGAACTGGCACCGACAGTAAGCCTAGTTTCTACCAAAGATGTTTTTCTCCATAAACCAACATCTAAATTGAGTTTTGTGTTCTTTGCCACAGTCGCACATTCAGCTTGCTCACAGGGGTTCTAAATACAATTATTTAATTATTATTTGCAATCATATTTAATCAAACTATACAATATTCACTAAGAATTTATAGAAATTACAGTTTAACTTTCTGTTAATGCATGATTTTCTGTAAAGCTGCTTTGAAACGATGTGTGTTCTGAAAAGTGCTACAGAAATAAAAATGCAATAAACTTGATTTTCATAACAATCGTGAGTCTCATGGAATAATTTATTAGACTTCTGAATAATACTTTTGCATGCATTTGAAGCTTGAAGAGGCGATTACCATAAACTGCCATTGTATAACATCACTGTTAAAAAATGTCTTCACATTTCTTCACAATTTCTCCCTTTGTGTTAAGAAAAAGAAGCCAGACGGGGTTATGATAACACAAGGGCAAGTAAACAATAACTTTTTTTGGGTGAACTATCCCTTTAAGGTTTTAACTTCATGAACACTGATGGCTATGATTTAGTCGTGAGTAATCCATGTGAAGATATAATGCTGCTCATCCTGTTTACAGGTGCACTCAGTAAGTTTGTTCATGTTGTCTTGGGCTTACACTGGCATCATTCATACGCAACAGTTTTCAGTTAAAGATACCAATGCAAAAATTCAGTTTTCGCAATAAGACATGATTAATTTAATCCATGAGTAAAAGTGTCCAATAACAGGACTATTACTGAGATTATGCATATAGAAATAACATTCATCTGATCATGTGATCCTAACGTGGAAGCACCCAAGAAGAGATCCTCTCAGTGTAGAATAAAAACACTTTTATAAGGTTACTGATATGACTGATGTCTTCTTCTCATAAGAGATGTCATTATTTTATACACGTTTGAAAATTGCCATTAATTTCTTGAGTGCACCTTTCCAGTCAACGTGAAACTGCTTTTCCATAATGTGACATTTACGAGTGAAAAAAGGTATTGAACGAGAAAAACAATGTAGGGCTTGGGCTTGATTTTATCCATCAGAACGGATTAGATTATGCAAAGTGCTCAATCTATGAATGGTGGTTGAAGGGTAGGGGTTAAATAATTAGAGGGCTTGGGGAAATCAGCCAAAAAGGAAAGACATTTCAGAGATGGAGCAAGTTGTTACATTTGATGAACGATTACAAAAGACAAACATAATCTTTTCAATTAATTACTTACAATAAGATCAGGAACATATATTAAATATGTAAATAGAGTCCATTTTGATTTCACTGTGACTTTAAAGATACCTACCTTCATGAGCTTGGAAACATCCCAGATGCAAATCTTCCCCCTCTTGGTTGCTGTAGCTAGGAAATGAGGGCAGCTACCAAACCCGTAGCACACGATCTTATCCGAACCATCTGCACTGGAAAACTGGGCGGGGCTTGTGGCCAAGGTGACAGACAGAGGAACATTTTGTGTGTGCTCCCCTTTCACAAACGGACAGTTGGGCGAATGCCGCTCGTGCTCAGACCTAAGAAGAAGCATTAAATGCTACTGAGATGGTTCATAGCAAAAAGTGAGTCTTTCCCCTGCTCTTGACCTAAAAAATTGCTGACATGATTAATTTTACAATTATGTAAAGCTTTTAAGTTGCAGTGATTTTTGTCTGCTTTGTAAGTGAATGTGACTGTGATCTGTGTTTTAACGGGTTGCTGCTCACCAGGGCTCATCTGTAGGTTCCCAGCACACCAAACACACACTGCAGGTGAAGCACATGGCCCGGTCATCGCCTGTGGATGCAGGCTGGAGGGAAGACGACAGAGAGCAGTTAGCACAATCTAGAGTGTGAAGAGAGTCAACCACCTAATTGCCATATCAGGCTTTCAAAAGCTAAAATAAAATCCATCGAATGCTTATAGGTTTAATCAGTGGTTCTTCAATGGGGGGGCCCCGATAGGTGGTTATAAGATGATTTAGAATTATTCAAAGTTATCTCAAAATAATCTAACTTAATTAAAATATTAAAAACTTTTTGTTTAATTCAACCCCTAAACAACTATTGTCATTATTGAAGAGCATGCAGTTCTTGACAATTCTTGAATTATTTGCAGTGAAATTACAGTTTTCAGTTAGTAAAAAGTTTGAAAACAATAATAATGTAATCACAGAAAAAAAAACAATCATAACACATTTTTATAATAAGCTGTTTATAGAGATGTTAATAATTACTCAATCGATTAATTGTTGTAAAAAGTTTGACAGATTAAGTTTACTGATCGTCTGTTAATCAATTTCAGGACAAATGAGTTCAGTAATCATGCCAGCAGTAATCATGCCAGCACACATTGAAAAGACTGTCTGTACAGTCATCCACCACTAGTGGCGCACAGCTACTTGCACACTGCATGTCACATCTTGTCCGCAGCATAGAAAAAAACAACACAGAAGCACATCCTTCACTTCAAATATGTATCTTCTATATTTAAAACACACTGAACTAAGCATATTTTAAGAGGAAAATGCCAATAATTGCATTTCTTAAATATATTAATTAACATTTTATTTTAACAGTAGGCTACATTTTATTTGGAGTCCTCGATGTGCGTCTTGCGGGTTTAACGTTAACGATTAATTAACAATCGTTGATTTCCACAACAATCAATTATGAAAATGTACATCACTAAATGTTTACAAACCAATGTAGCACAGTAAAAAAGACAATGCTACACTTTTTTGAACAGTTGCCTTGTGGAGCGGCAACAGGAAATTTTCGGCAAGAAAGATGGAATCAGGACAATACCGTTAGCTAGACTCGAATATGCGTGTCCTGCCTGACCACCATGACAACATCACAACAAAAACATATGCACTACATATTGCACCACAGCTCTGACAACAGTTTCAATAGCAAAAAAAACGTCAGAGCCAGAGAATATCACATAACCCAAACAAGTAGTTGGGGGTCAAAAGAGTGACAAAAACAAAAAACAAAAACTACAACAGTGACAGATTATTTTTTATTAGTAGTAGTATTATTATTTTTTTATCTTAAACTCAGAAAAGTTTTCCTAATACTTGCACTCACAAATCTGATCAGAACACAGTCCAGTGAACTTTAACAGCATTCAGGACCATTAAGAGCAGAACAGGAACAATGAGATCTGAATATAACTGAACATTTCTTCTGCTGCTATGCATGTTACACTAACACAAGACTTCACATTAGAAAGTCTGCAACTTATGTACAAAGTACCAACACAACTGGTATTTAATCATAACCATTGATGATAGTCCACATGGTGTGTTAGGAGAAATTTTTAAAGGAACAAATTATAATTCATCATGCATTCTCTTTTCGTGCTTTATTTCTTAAACTAACAGAAAGCCCCTTTGCAGTGAAGCATCACCCTTTCATCCACAACACAGAGGCACTGTTCTCCCCTCGCTCTCTGCAGTTGGCATGACAACAGAGAACATGGGTGAGAAGAATAGTGTGTTCTCCTTGGTTACCAGCACAGCTCAATGCTCCTTGGCACACATGGTGACTTGGGTAAAGACAATTCAACAGGTACCAGAGCATCGTGGGGGAATTCCTGATTTTAAAGTAAAACCGAAAGCAAAACGAAGGCTACACTATAGGAAAACACCCTGTCACATTCATAAATCATCTAATAAGCGATATTCCTAAAGATTAAGTAATGGTAGTATGTCCTAGTGTTGTCACGGTACCAAAATTTCAGTAGTCGGTACCAATACCAGTGAAATTTCCGGTACTCGAAACCATTTTCGGTACCAAAGTAAAATACAAAAACAGGTTACTGAACAACACTCATTTAATAACGAAGTTAACAAAACATTAGCAGCAGAACTAAAAACAAAAATATGCCATTGAGCAACACTTTAAATATACTAAAAATACTAATTTAAATATATAATTTTTTTATTATAACAAAACTTAACAATGTATGTTAAGTCGCTAGTGGGTGTTCCCACTACTGGTTGCCTAGTAACGTTTATAAATTACATTCACGGATGTCATGCCATTGCTGTTGACAGCGAATCGCTTTTCTTGCCTAAAAACAAATATTTTGGAGGGAAAATACTAAATATAAATGGAATCAGTACATAAAATGCTTTAAATCAAAGATGAATGAGAAACAAGGCGTGCTGTTTGCCATAGCGGCTGTTTATCTGCGGCGAAAATGCAAACGCCTGTCTGCCTGGGTCCACAAAATCCCCGCAATCTCAGATACACCTTTCCACGCAGTATTTTTCTTAAAAATGTCCTTGTACGTGAGAAGAGACATATCATAGGGCACTGGAAAATTTCTAACAGCAAGAATTAGCTTTTCATCCATCTTTCCGTTACTGCAGGAGCTGAGAGAGAGAAGGACACGTGAGCTCTCCCGTCTTCTCTCCAATTGGCTGTCGCTTCCGTTAGTCGATCTTCATTTGAATAAAGTTGAACTTGTCTCAACTTTGTCGCATCGCTGGACACGCCCACATCTAGTCGCCAATGGTCGCGACAGCTCGTGTCGCCGGAAGTCGCTGTGCTCTTATTGAAAATGAATGGGATGGAGTCGCTGTCGCGCGCGATGTCGCTGGCAGTGTGTACGCACCTTCAGATCGGGACATTCGCGCAACTTATAGAAGAGGCACCGACCACACAGAGAAATGCCAGTTTCTGAGTTTATAGTTATTAACATGATCTGCTTCTATATTATTTGAACTTTAATAAAGCAATAACGCATTACATTTGACAGCATTTAAGATGTAACACTGGGATGTTTCCTTTAAAGAGCTCCGCCTCCGCTTATTCCACAACGGTACATGCTTCTGAATGTACTTTTTTTTAATCATTCCCTAATACTTTGGGATCTACATAATATAAACTGTGAAAGTTTAAACTCACCTGCTTTATTTTCTTGAATAAATCCAGGTGTCTGTCTTTCATGTGCTTTATTAAGTTTGATGAGTTTCCCCCTTTGTCAGAAAATTGCAAAAGCACCGTTTACAAATAGGTTTTTGCTGATCTGTGATGTTTCCCTTTTCATCAGCCTCAAATAACCTGGCTTTTTCCACTTTTCATTTCGACAAGATTCAGTTGAGGCGCCGCAGCATCAGCTACTTGGCTTGAAGCAATATTTTGCTTGTTGTGAGCGTTCGAAAGTTCCCGCCTCTGCATGGGTACCGGGTAGACCCGTTATTTGGTACCCCGGCACCTTCAGAAATTCTGGTATCATAAATAATATTTTGTTTGAGTACCGAGTTGGTACCGGTGTACCAGCATTTTTGACGACACTAGTATGTCCTAGATTTACTTTGGTGGTTGTCACTGTTTAAACAAATAATTAAAACCTTTTTGTGTCTATCATCCTTGTTGACCCAGTTTTGGTCTGGCCTCAAAATGATTTCGGTGTCAAATAGTCATACATTCAAGCTTTCGAAATCAGTCAGTGTCCAATAAGATGTATCATTCAATGAACTAAAAAATAGTACACAAACCTGGTGATAAAAGCCCGCCTGGGCCATGGGATCAGGCTGAGCCCATCTGTACCCAGAATGAGGCCAGGATGTAAACGTCTCTCTCCTATTAGCTTCACTGTACATCAAAGACCTGTAAATATCAAACACACAAAGTCTTAGACCGAGTGAGATATCCTTAGTGGCAAATAATCATATCATTTAAAGACTGAAATCAGTCTGCAGTCTTTAAATGCAATAAAAAAAATAAAATCAACATTTTTATATTTTATGAAGAATATGTGAGTGGTGTTTGCAGGTGCAAAATTCTCCACCACTCGCAAGTCCCTCCTATAGGACTCAAAATTTGAGGTATCATAGTTCCCTCCGACATGTAATACTTGGGGAGTTAGGGATTTGAACAAACCTTTACCCCCAAAATTCACCTTAGCAAGCACCACTAACAATGCTTAAATGCCTTGTATATGTAATCTTGCACTCTGAATAGAGATGATGGCTAAATAAAATACCAATCTGAATGGCATGAAGCATCACAAACAATTCAACAGAAACTGAAGTGGCTCTGTCTGTCCCGCAGTTACCTGTCTACAGAGCGTCCGGGTCCGACACCCAGCTCTGGCCTGGCGCTTGGTAAGAGGTAGGAGAGTCTGTCCATGACCGAAGAGGCGACAGAGAGGGCTGCCACATTCTGATTCAACTTCTTTAACTCGATCACGATGGCACTCATTACCACCTTCAGCACGTGATGAGGGAGGTGCAAGGTCACCGTTGCCCACTGGTGGGATGGAGGGAAAGAGGAATTAGGAAATTGAGAGAAGAGATACTTATTAGCTGTGTTTCAAAAACAGGTGACACCGTCTACCATTTTTGAGCATAACACTGATGATTTCCAAAACTGCCATCTAGGTAGGCAGCTCACCAGGTTTGGATACACAGACATTAGGTTAAAATTCAGACAACACAAAGGCATGCAATAGGAAATCATGCATAGGAAATCTACAACAATGTTGTCCCAGAATCTGGGAAGACTTCTGAGCCCAGTTTACTTTTTTTCCAGTTTACTTATTTCAGGTCAAAATACATGTCTAAACAAGCCAGTTCAGTAACACCGTGGCAAAACTTTTCCCATTTAAACATCCATGAAATAGCTTGACAAGTTTTCTTGTCTTTATTGACACATTTCCTACTGAAACAGGGAGATATGACCATATCCAAGGACCATAATGGAGCCGATGCTGTGGCCCACTGCAAAACTGCATGAACAGGACTGCAGCAATATGCTGATGGCTTAGAGGACACAGAGGAGAAACGTGGTGTAATTTTTAACTGCAGAGGCTCTGAGCCTCATATCCAAGACCAGTTTGGTCACTCTAGTCAAGATGAACATAACTCTTTAACAGATAGGAAAAAAAATATCCTAGACCATCATTCATGACGGATCCTTATAATGGAGCTATATACTCCCAGAGAAGTAAGTGATGTTTTTGATTTATTACATTGAGAGATATGTGATCTGAGCATTCTCTCCACAAATAAATGATGAAAGATTAGGCAAAAAACAAAAACAAAAAAAGTCCCCCAAAAGTCTTGCATCCCCCTGTACGCACGTTTGCATCTAATTCGGAGACTATAGTATAATAAAAATCTAGGATCAGTCACAGCTAAGAGAACACAATTGTCAAACAGAAAAAGAGAGCGAGCACAAGACAGAGACTGATGAAGGATGGAACAAATAGGGAAACAACAAAAGAACAAAGTACAAAAGAACAAAAAAGAAAAAGAAGAAAAGGATGAAAAAAAGGACGAAAGTACAAAATTAAGAACAAAAGAAAGGACGAAAGTAGGGGCGAAATAAAGGACAAAAGAAATAAATGACGAAATTATGAAAGAAAGAACATAAGGCTGAAAGGATCTGAAAGAAAGAAAGGACAAAAAATGAAAGGATATATATATATATATATATATATATATATATATATATATATATATATATATATATATATATAAATATAAATATAAATCACACACATATATACACACACATACAGATGAAACTCGAAAAATTAGAATATCGTGCAAAAGTTCATTAATTTCAATAATTCAACTTAAAAGGTGAAACTAATATATTATATAGACTCATTACAAGCAAAGTAAGATATTTCAAGTCTTTATTTGATATAAGTTTGATGATTATGGCTTACAGCTTATGAAAACCCCAAATTCAGAATCTCAGAATATTAGAATATTACATGAAATCAATAAAAAAAAAAAAAGGATTTTAAATACAGAAATGTCGGCCCTCTGAAAAGTAGAATCATGCATATGTACTCAGTATTTGGTTTGGGCCCCTTTTATTAATTACTGCCTCAATGCGGCGTGGCATGGATGCTATCAGCCTGTGGCACTGCTGAGGTGTTATGGAAGACCAAGATGCTTCAATAGCGGCCTTCAGCTCTTCTGCATTGTTTGGTCTCATGTCTCTCATCTTTCTCTTGGCAATGCCAAGTCAGCATCTCCATAAAGCTTGTCTGCTGAAGGAAGCATGAAGTGCTCTAAAATGTCCCGGTAGACGGCTGCGTTGACTCTGGACTTAATAAAGCACAGTGGACCAACACCAGCCGAAGACATGGCTCCCCAAACCAACACAGACTGTGGAAACTTCACACTGGTCTTCAAGCATCTTGGATTGTGTGCCTCTCCATTCTTCCTCCAGACTCTGGGACCTTGGTTTCCAAATGAGATGCAAAATTTGCTCTAATCAGAAAAGAGGACTTTGGACCACTGAGCAACAGACCAGTTCTTTTTTTCTTTAGCTCAGGTAAGACGTTTGACATTTAAAGCCCATGTCCAGGACCCGTCTGTGTGTGGTGGCTCTTGATGCAGTAACTCCAGCCTCAGTCCACTCCGTGTGAAGCTCCCCCACACATTTGAATGGCCTTTTCCTGATAATCCTCTCCAGGCTACGGTCATCCCTGCTGCTTTTGCACCTTTTTCTTCCACACTTTTCCCTTCCACTTAACTTTCTATTAATGTGCTTTGATACAGCACTTTAAGAACATCCAACTTCTTTTGCAATTACCTTTTGAGGCTTTCCCTCCTTGTTGAGGGTGTCAATGATGGTTTTCTGCACAACTGTCAGGTCAGCAGTCTTCCCCATGATTGTGAATTCAACTGAACCAGACTGAGAGACCATTTAAAGGCTCAGGAACCCTTTGCAGGTGTTTAGCTGATTAGAGTGTGACATTTTGAGCCTACAATACTGAACCTTTTCACAATATTCTAATTTTCTGAGATTCTGAATTTGGGGTTTTCATAAGCTGTAAGCCATAATCATCAAAATTATATCAAATAAAGGCTTGAAATATCTTACTTTGCTTGTAATGAATCTATATAATATATTAGTTTCACCTTTTAAGTTGAATTACTGAAATTAATGAACTTTTGTACGATATTCAAATTTTTCGAGTTTCAACTGTATATACACACACACATATATATACACACATATATATATATATATATACACACACACACACACACACACACACACACACACACACACACACACACACACACACACAAGTGGCCAAAAGTTTGGAAAAACGTTCAGATTTTGCTCTTCTGGAAAGAAATTGGTACTTTTATACACCAAGTGGCAATCAAATGATCACAATGTATAGTCAGTAAATTAATAACATGAAAAATAACTATTACAGATTCGTCTTTGTAAAGTATGCAAAACTCAAGCCTTGCACAAGGTTATCCTGGATGAAAACTTGCTTCCTTCTGCTCTGACAATGTTCTTCATCTCTGAAGATTGTTTTTTCCAGCAGGACAATGCTCCATACGACACAGCCAGTTCAATCAAAGTGTGAATGGAGGACCACCAGATCAAGACCCTGTCACGGACAGCCCAATTTCCAGAACTGAACCCAATTGAAAACCTCTGGAATGTGATCAAGAGGAAGATGGATGGCCACAAGCATCAAACAAAGCCAAGCTGCTTGAATTTTTGCACCAGGAGTGGCATTAAGTCATCCAACAGCAATGTGAAAGACTGGTAGAGAGCATACCAAAGACGCGTGAAACCTGTGATTGAAGATCAGGGTTATTCCACCAAATATTGATTTCTGAACTCTTCCCAAGTTAAAACATTAGTATTGTGTTGTTTAAAAAATATGAACTTTCTTAGCATTATTCAAGGTCTGAAAACACTGCATCTTTTTTGTAATTTTGACCAGTTGTAATATTCTGCAAATAAATGCTCTAAATAAAAATATTTTATTTGGAATTTGGGAAAATTGGTGTCAGTAATTTATAGAATAAAAAAAAACTTTTCATTTTACTCAAACCATACCTAAATACAGAGAAACTGATAATTTTGCAGTGGTCTCTTAATTTTTCTGGAGCTGTACATATATATTGTCATGCCTTAGAGCACCTGTAATGTCTTTTATGTTGCTTATAGTTTATTCTATTTTATTGTATTTTCTTTCCAGTTACTGGTGCCTTATATTTTCTTTTTCTTTTTTTACTGGAACATTGGCAATATTGTATGGAAAACATTCCAAAGAGTCAAGTACTCCAAAATTAAAAAATTCTAATTGCAATTGAGAGAGAGAAAGTGAATAAAAAAGACAGGGTTTTTTAGTAGCTCTATGCTGAATAATCCTCTTGAAGATCCCAGGCACACTCTAAATTCCCATGTAATCATGTGTTGACTTCCATGTTTTTCTCTGTTCTTCTCGCTGTATTCCTTCAGTTTCAGTTAACAATGTAAAAAGAGATTGGGGTTCTTGAGATCTATGGGTTTAAGCTCTAAAAGACCTGCGTTATTTCTTCAGAATTCAGCGACAAAGCATACATTTAGCAGATGTGCATTAAAGGGAGTGTTTGATCATACTCCTGTTACTGCAAGGCTACTGATCTGAGCTCTGCAGTACCGCTGTTCATTAATGTCTGTGTGTGCATAGATCACAGTAAGGATGCATCTCATGAATAATCTATGAGTAGTAATGCAACATGACTCGACTATTCTTGATTATTAACAAAAACACACAAAGTCAGATTGCCTTACAACAACAAACATGCCACAACAACACACACTGTGACAGAAGTTTTAAAATCAGGATGTCCGGTCTTTATGGATTCCACAAAATCAAGTTGGGAAAAGTAACTTGGAAGAAGCTCTGTAACTCTGAAACATGAAGCCAAATACCAGCACAGCACAATAATGAATAGATGGGCAATACTACAGAGTGTGTGTATGTCTTTTGGAAAGAGAGAACCAGGCCTTTGATTGAAGAACACAGAGAACAAATACCACAGTAACATCACTGACAGTTCACATCTGGACATGATTTTATTTAAAGGAATATTTCTACAAAGAATTTAATATTCTGTCATAATTTACTAACCCTTGTGTCCTTCCAAGCCTGTGTGGCTTTACTTTTCCACAGAACAAGCAAAAATAAGTCAAAAAGTGATGTCACATGAAACAGCTCAATAGAAAATATATATGTGAAGATTGTTTAAAAAATATTTTTTGTTTGCTCCAATGAAACAATAACAGCAAATAGCTTTAGAAATTACATAAATAAATATAAATGTATAAAATATAAATAAAACATAAATTACAGAATATTAATTTTTGGGAGAACACTTCCTTTAAAAATATTCTTCATGGAAGCATTCTGCACTAGATGTATATCATGTGTTCCTCAAAGAAACATCTGGATCAAAGCCAACTGCAGGTTGATTACTCATTAGAAAAATGATTTCTCTACACTTTGTACTTTTTACAACTTCTTGGTTATAAAACGGTCAAAATGATAATTGAGATTTACTAACCAATTCATTTAATCTCATCCTATTTCCTGTTTCGCTCACCTTTGCAACTTTATGATTGGCCGCTGTCTCGTGTGAGGTATTCTCTAGGCCTTCTTTGAGCTGAGTGAGAAAGACATCATAACCCTCTGTGTTGGAAACATCCACCTTCTCCAGACAGGCATACAACATCTGCTGGGCCTACAGGGGGAATCACAGGAACATTGTAAATCACACTTACCGTCCAGTCAAACCTCAATGGATTAATTCATTCATCTAAATGCAGAGCCGCAGTAAACTCGGAATGTAGTTCGACATTAGTCCATCAATTTCAAAGCAATTGCTACTTGACTGCCTCATCGTCTTTGCATTATCTCATGTGGCTTTCAAATTACAGTGTTGAGGTGTTATGTCATTTGATTCTTTCAGATTATTAAAGGAGACCGATCTCAAAACACCAACAGAACAAGAGTGATGGTGTTCTTTACTGCAGGAAACAAACAGTGGGAAACATTGTATCTAACAGAACAAGGCCATAAATGCCACATACACTCTCGGAGAACTTTGCTTATTCTTTATTTCTCAAATTCTTCATTCTACAAAACCTAATGGGTGTATACCTATCGAAAGGCATTGTTAAACCAATCTACTTTCACTTCATACCTGAGCAAGTGTTAAAACACATTTTACTTGGATTTTCCACTATGCAATAAATTAATTAAATTATTGATGTTTTTGAACAACTCAACATACACTCACCTAAAGGATTATTAGGAACACCTGTTCAATTTCTCATTAATGCAATTATCTAAATCAACCAATCACATGGCAGTTGCTTCAATGCATTTAGGGGTGTGGTCCTGGTCAAGACAATCTCCTGAACTCCAAACTGAATGTCAGAATGGGAAAGAAAGGTGATTTAAGCAATTTTGAGCGTGGCATGGTTGTTGGTGCCAGACGGGCCGGTCTGAGTATTTCACAATCTGCTCAGTTACTGGGATTTTCACGCACAACCATTTCTAGGGTTTACAAAGAATGGTGTGAAAAGGGAAAAATATCCAGTATGCGGCAGTTCTGTGGGCGAAAATGCCTTGTTGATGCTAGAGGTCAGAGGAGAATGGGCCGACTGATTCAAGCTGATAGAAGAGCAACTTTGCCTGAAATAACCACTCGTTACAAGAGGTATGCAGCAAAGCGTTTGTGAAGCCACAACACGCACAACCTTGAGGCGGATGGGCTACAACAGCAGAAGACCCCACCGGGTACCACTAATCTCCACTACAAATAGGAAAAAGAGGCAACAATTTGCAAGAGCTCACCAAAATTGGACAGTTGAAGACTGGAAAAATGTTGCCTGGTCTGATGAGTCTCGATTTCTGTTGAGACGTTCAGATGGTAGAGTCAGAATTTGGCGTAAACAGAATGAGAACATGGATCCATCATGCCTTGTTACCACTGTGCAGGCTGGTGGTGGTGGTGTAATGGTGTGGGGGATGTTTTCTTGGCACACTTTAGGCCCCTTAGTGCCAATTGGGCATCGTTTAAATGCCACGGCCTACCTGAGCATTGTTTCTGACCATGTCCATCCCTTTATGGCCACCATGTACCCATCCTCTGATGGCTACTTCCAGCAGGATAATGCACCATGTCACAAAGCTCGAATCATTTCAAATTGGTTTCTTGAACATGACAATGAGTTCACTGTACTAAAATGGCCCCCACACTCACCAGATCTCAACCCAATAGAGCATCTTTGGGATGTGGTGGAACGGGAGCTTCGTGCCCTGGATGTGCATCCCACAAATCTCCATCTACTGCAAGATGCTACCCTATCAATATGGGAAAACATTTCTAAAGAATGCTTTCAGCACCTTGTTGAATCAATGCCACGTAGAATTAAGGCAGTTCAGAAGGCGAAAGGGGGTCAAACACAGTATTAGTATGGTGTTCCTAATAATCCTTTAGGTGAGTGTAGATATGCACAGGGTCCTCATTGGCTGCACTTCGAAAGGTTGTCGGCAAACGGTCAAAGTTGGTCAATCAATATGGATTTTTTTTAATGGCCAACGTCGATATCTAGAGTGCAGAGTGACCACAAATAAGCATGATAGCAAATAATTGTTGAATGTCCACACACTTATATACATTTACACATGGTATTAACATGCATTGTGGGTGATGATGATCCAATTCACAAGTTGTCAGAACCTAATAAAGGTGTAAACAGGGTGCAAAACATTGTGATTGGATCACAAACACAAATAAAGAGGAAGTCAAAATGCTTGTGATCGGATTACAGAATATGAATCTTAATTCCAGGTGTAAACAGGGTTTTATTTCACACAATACTTATTTCACAAACAATAATTCCTCAAAATTCATTAAAAATATTTGAAAACATAAATTGTGCCATCGATGGATTTTGTAACTGTCACTAGGCAGAATGACCACTTCTGTTTCACGGCCAATCAAGTTTAGATAATCAATAATATTAAATAAGCAAATATCTGCAAATTAATCAGCCTGAAGATTATACAAGTCTATCACTAAAAAATATGTTGTGTCTTAAGTAGGGATGCACCCTTACAAAATTTGTGTGCCGAAAATGATATTCGACAACATCTGCCGACACCGATAAGAGATAGTTTGGTAGTTCTGCTTCTTTATGCTACCTTGTTTTAAGTCATTGATAATTAATTACACAACTCTGAAAGAAATTCAAATAATAATTTTAATCTTTATGTCTCTACATGTCTTTAACGTTTAACTGGTCTTAGTTATAAACAAAACACTTAAAAAAGGACATTAACATTATTTAGTCATATCAAGCTTATTCTGAATAGACTCCTGGTAGAATCACATTAAACTGGTACAAGTTTTTTTTAATGTTCTTATCATTTTAGCTGAAGCAGCATCCACTTTAACTATAACAAACTAATATACTCCTTCCTGTGTCAAGCTTCAAGTTGAGTAATCAATTTGGTTGTGTTCAAAGTTAATGGTATTTCCACCACGTGAAATTCTGGCAGTGCCAAGCTTATAAATTGCAACTCTGCTTTCACTGTCATCCAATTTAAAAAATGTCCACACAAGAAATATTTTCTTTCACACACAGCACGAGTTGTAAGCTAACTGTCGGAGGCATTTTTCTGCCCCATTTGGACAGAGAATTTTCGGCACAGATCATCGGCAGCTTTTGAACAACCGGCCGATTCCCAACGGTGCTGTGCATACATCTGAGCACCTCTACTTTAAATGAGAGCTCAAATGGTCAAGTGTGTATGACTTACTTTTGTTGCGAGCAGGTAAAAAAACAAGCAAACAAAAAAACACTACTCAAACTACATTTAAATAAGGTATAAATCCTTTTACAGTGATAGAGTTGACATTTCAAACAATGTGGCATCTGTGGGTTACACCAAGAGCCTTTAAAATGGTCAAGCTATTTATGTTCACCAAAAAACATAAGCAGTAACAACTCATACAAATGGCATGACAGTAATGTCACTGCCATCAAGAACAGAAATTAAACACCACCCCAAAATTACAGCCTAGATGTCCCAGTGATGAAGGTGGGATTAAATTCTCAGATCCGGAATCAGGTATGACGCAAACGCAGAGCATTTGCATCCTGTAAAGTAGGCGCCCCTACATGAGATGTTCAGTCACCATCTATATAAAAACATTTATCATCATGTGTTAATCATGATCAGGATTTTACCATCAATACTCTATAAACACTGTATTTCCTTTCAGTACTGTTAGTGATGACTCATTGTGACAAGGAGTGAGGCATAGCCGAGCCGTGATGCACGGCCAGCGCTGAATGAGCTGATAAGCAGGAGAGCAAGATAAATTGGAGCCGGAGGTGCCAGTTCAAGAGAGAGATGCGTGCGGCTGCATTGTGTGTGTCCTTATGAAGGCTTAAGTTTGTTTACCATTAAACTTTATGTTGACTGTTCAGCTGGTTCCTGCCTCCTCATTGCCCATCCTTATTCAGTTACAGTGGTGCCCGAAACCCAGTAGGGAGAAGGGATGCGCTGTTGTGGAGTCCTCGCCACTGCCATCCTCCAGGGCAGCAGCCGTGGCTGCCTGCCTGGGGATGGAGGGGTCACTGCCGGACACCGAGTGCTGGAGGAACTGCTGCCATCTGCCAAAGGGGAGGAGCGGTTCCATCTACCAGGGGCCGGAGGACTCGCTGCCGTCCGCTGGGGGAGGCGCGAGCTGGTGTGTGTCTCCGCTCGCCCTTTCCCTCTTCCCATGCATCCCCTCCCCTCTTCCCCCAGGTTCAAAGTAGGTGGGGTGGGCCACCGGCTGACAGAATGGCCGGAAGGGCAGCGTTTCCACAAACTTGAATCTGCCAATTAAAGAGACCATTTGTAGGGGCCACTGCAGCATCCTTACGATAAAATTATTAAATCATGAGAGAGCTCTCCATCTTATGATGATTCAGATAAGATTTTTCAATCCCTCTCCTTCAACCATCTGTTATATATAGACCAGTTTTCACGATCCAATAAATTCAAGTTCTGCCCTACATTTTGTTTTCTTTGCTTTGAATCTCTTGTTCAATCAGAAACATGCAACGTTAAAAATGTGTTGCGAACACATTACACGTTGACTTTAATTTTAAGAAAATGAAAACAAGTCTATGAAGGGGTGGAAGTATAATCAGTTCAATATATTGTACTGATAGAATTATGGTCCTCCTGTGTCTTTCAGAGCCCATGAGTTTGTCAACTAGTCATTTGTGGTTAGACATTTTTTCAATGTGCTGGCTGAAGCAACACCCAAGTTATAGTATGATGATTCAACTTGCATCAAATTAAATATGGCGCATTCTGACTCAAGTCTGAAGTCTATTTTCAACACAATTTTATTTTAATTGTGAAATCAGACATGGACAAAACTACCAGTGTTATTAAATTTGAGCCTTGGACTCATGTTACCGGTAGTCTGTGCATCAGTCTACTATGAGACCCATCAGATCAACCAGTCTTCACACACTCACACACGAGTACAGTATATGGACAGGGAGTGGTGCTGGCTTGGAGTTTTATTTTCAGAGTGTGTCCTAGGACACAATGGACCTGTCTTTCTGCATAGCACACTTTGTCAGACTGGTTAGGCGATCGCTATGTCAACAAGCTTGTTCAACCAAACTACAATTTTGCCAGGTTGTAATGTACACCATATGGTAAGGAAGAGCATTACAATAATTCACATCACACAGCCCTGGACAAAACACAAAGAGAGAGACGTGATTTTTGTTATACTACACCACACTGACCTCAGCAAAAGACTGATGGATGATCTGTACTCACACATGTTATTCACACACAATGATAGTCATGAAAATAAAAGACATTTGCACTTTTCTTATCATAAATTCTAAGAGCTTATGATATAAACATTGTGTGATCTCAACCAGTCAGTTATACTGGTACAATCAACAGCCTTCCTTCATCAGCTGTAGAAGAAACCACCAAATTAAATTCACCATCTGGTGTACTAGACTCGCATATTACATTTTTGGTAACACTACAATAAGCTTTCATTTATTAACATTAGTTAACTACATTTATTAACATGAACTAACAATGAACAATACATTTAGAGCATTTGGTTAATGTCAATTTCAATATTTACTAATACACCTTTAAAATAAAAAATTGTACATGTTAAAATTAGTTACTGCAATATTAACTAACATGAACTAACAATGAACAGTTGTGTTTTTAGCAATTAACATGAACAAAGAGTGTTAATGATATTTCATACATTAACAAATGGAACCTTAAAAGTTACCACATTTTCAAGGAGCTAATGTTTTTTTTTTTTTTTAAATCACTCGTACCTTAGAGAACTAATTCAGAATCAGTACTCTAGTTCAGAATTAGGCCATGCATACTTTTTGAGATGTCATTTTATGCATTTTCTAAATTTTCCTAGTAAACACACTTCAAAATTCTTAAGCATAAAGATTTATTTCTATGCCCTATCAAATCACAGTGGGAATCTTCAAGTACCTCATGATACAATCTGATTCTGAGTCAGGATCTGATTCCAGATCGATTCCTGATACATCTGCATAATCTACATTTTATTATTAGTTATTCTGCTGTGCAAAGGCAAAACACAGTAACTTAACACTTTGACCAAAATTTGGGTTCTTAGATTAAGTTGTCCTGTTACGGACAGGTCTAGCTCAACTATAACCAGGTTTTGAGAAAATTGCAGTAACTGCCACAATTAAATTTCAGTATTTTTCATAAAAACTGATAAACACTGACCCTTTTAAAGCACAAGAAAATAAATTACAGAAAATAAAACACTGGCTCTCTATCAAAAAAATGCATTTACATTTACATTTATGCATTTGGCAGACGCTTTTATCCAAAGCGACTTACAGTGCAATTATTACAGGGACAATACCCCCGGAACAACCTGGAGTTAAGTGTCTTGCTCAAGGGCACAATGGTGGTGGCCATGGGGTTCGAACCAGCGACCTTCTGGTTAACAGCCCTGTGCTTTAACCACTACGCCACCACCACTCCACTCCATTTAATTAAATAATTCAACTGATTATATGAAAATACTTGTGTTTAAAGCACTGTTAATATTTTTTATTTAAAAGTATTAAATGATTATTTGGAATAAATCTATCCCAAGACTTTTCATTTTTTTATTTGAACAATAACTAGAGGTTGCAGGTCCAGGCTGATTACATAACATATCTGCATCTGTAAAAGTGCAGATGTAAGTTTCTTCTTTCTTCAGCACAGGTGATGGTAAAGTGAGACAAATAGTTTTAGGATCATTGTTCAAGAAATCAATTAAGCATCTAATATGCGCTGCTCCATCTTTTTAGCTCTGTGAGTACAAGTCTCACCTACTTGAAATTCTTCTGACAAGTAGTCAACCCTGATGAGCAAGAGTCCGGAAATGAGCAACAGCCAAAGAAAGTGTGCACGAAGAGTGAAAGGCATTGGAAAGCAGCAGACAAAAAAACATCACCCATGTCTCCCGAACCGCTGTCTCATCGTAATTTTCAGTGTTTTTCCCCTGTTCTGTGCAAATCAGTGCAATAACGGGCAGAAACTCATCTTTCATGTTGTTTGTTGGCATGTAATCAAGAATAATATCTCCCGTTACTATTAGGGCTGCACGATATATCGTTTCAGCATCGACATCAAGATGTGTGCATCTGCAATAGTCACATCGCAAAACGTGCAATGTAGTAAGGTAAACATATCAGTCTAGAATCTTTTTTTTTTTTTTTTTTTTTTCAAAAGGAAAACTAGCATTATATCTGTCTGATATGATGCAATTTACTCCGATTTATGGGTTCTTGGATACACCGAGTTTATTATTATTTTTTAAAATACAGTTCTTTGCAGCACATTGTTGACATGCAGGCTCCACTTGCGCATGACGAAATGATGAGCGAGGAATAGGCAAAAAAAGACAGAAATGGAGGATTTGGTTGCAAAAAGAAATGCATCGTCAGTTATATGGAATTATTTTGGAAACAGACAGAATGATGTTGACCAAAAACAGGTATTTTTTCGAGACTGCCCTGCAATTGTTGCCACAACACGAGGCAACACAACCGATTTCTTTGTCAATAATTTAAGTCGGCACCACAAATCTTTGTATGATGAGGGAAAGGCAGATCTGAATGCCGTCTAAAGCAAAAAAACTATTTCGGATGCTTTTGCCAGTGTTACACCATACGAGAAAGGTTCCAAACGGCAGATAGAAATCACAGATTCAGTAACATTTCACCTCACAAAAGACATGGTAGGCTATCAACTAACATGTTTACCAAAGAGGGTTTTAAAAACATGATCCGGTCGCTTGACAAGCAGTATGTAATACCATCACACAACTATTCTTTAAGTTATTTGTTTTATAAACATTTTATTTGTTGTAGTATTTTTTTAAAACCACTCAGGGTTGGTGTATAGCTGCTCTTTTTTTATTTTTCAAATGGTTTAAATTAAAAGATGTTTATTGTTTACTTTTCTATGTAAAAATTTGTAATGTAATCAAATGTTAAATTACTTATTTTGTCATCCACATGAATTCCCTATTGTGTTAATGTATCTTCCTCCTTAGTGTAATGCTCTGTTTTAACCTGGCAGGAGTACAGAGATAAAGCCTCCTGTAATCTCCTGGATCCCTTCTAGACATCACACTTCTTCATTCACAAATGAGCCCCTTTATTTTAGGGTAATCAACATACATTATTAATATCAAAACATGCTAGATCATTGACTTTAGCCTGAATAGATATAAAAGTATTACATGAATACAATAGAACCATGGTAAATTAAACAGTGTATTAATTATTATAATAAAATAAACTACCCAAAATAAGAAAGTAAAAAGTCATTTTCAGTTTCTTTTTTTTCTTTTCCATGAAGATGCAGTTCCCTACAAAATCACCCCAATCATTCTAGAATAATTAATTATTCTCAATTAGAGCTATTCAAGTCATCTAGTGAAGTCATCCTGTATTTTTTCATATCACGATATATATTGCAGAAAAACTAAATAATCGCTATATCGTGCAGCCCTAGTTACTATGCGAGTTTGTGAATGAATTTCGGGATCGTAGTTTTATTAGAAGACAAATGGTCATGTGGTTGATACATCCTGTCTGAGATCAGTGAGCATTTGGCTTTAGTAATCTGATCTCAGAATAGATTCTGAATTTTTGACAATTGATCCAGTATCTTTGGAGAAAGAATCGTGATGCATCGGAGAATATAATTTTTTCCCACCCCTAATTTCAAATATATTATGTGCATTATTTAAGTGCAAGCACAAAAAAGGCTGACTCTGAGAAGCGTGAAGATGGTAAACACAACAACATTTCATTTATTACAACATCAATTATTAACCGATAGTGGTCAAGACAAAGCCCATTATTTAAGTAAATGTACATATCTGAATCTGGTTCTGAAATGCTGGGCCTCTTACCTCAGTAACAGGGAGCTCCAGCTGCACCATGTCTTCTGGCTTCGACACAGGGGCCTGGAGGGCCGTGTCCAAAAGAAGGATCCCATTTAAGTCCTTCCTGCAGCCAACAGCATAATCGTCCACAAACAGCACCTTATCCACGGCAGGGAAGTACTGACACCTCACCCGGCCCCCAGGTTTAGCTGTCACACAACAAACACAGGACAGTGTGATTGTTAGCACTCAGTGCAAATCCTTGTACTATGTTAAATCTATGTTACATAGTAACATACAAACAGACAGTTTAAAAAAAAAAATTAAGATGTTTTTGGTTGAAAAACCAAACATTCGAATTAAACTGAACTAAAACTTTTTTAAATCTTTAATCTCAAGTTAATTAAATGGATAGATCTGATACTGGGTGACGATTGTTCAACACAGCATACTAAAATCAACTATATAGTAACAGCTATGATGCAAAACACCTGTTTACCATTTCAATATTTGTTTCATGAAGTAAATATTTTATAAAGACAATAAGGCACTCAATATCGATCTGTATATTATGTAAACACCACCATTTAGCGGTGACTATATTCACAATATAGCACAGCATCTTGTATCTAATTGCTTAATTATTAAAAGCCAATCACATTCAGAATGTACATTTGAAACATGTTTCTTACAGCCAAAACAACTTAACGTTGACTGCACCCACGTGTATGCAAATAAATACTGAACTTGTTCTGGAGGTCTATGCCCTTGTTTTAAGAAATTAGAACTGAGACACAAAAACACCATGGAACCTGGCACACCAGCTGATGCAGAGTGTGGAAAAGTGAGATATGTCACTGGTTTCAGCAAATCATTCCAAAATGTTCCTAAAATGTATGCCTACTCTTAAGTGGATGTGTTGCACACTCAAAAAAGAGGGAAAACATTCAATCCTGAACAATAGTATCTAAACAAGCGTGAGTCAAATGTTCTGTGCTAGCATCTCTCTGTGTCAAGATTCCCTGCCAATAATTTATTTAGAATTTAAAATAAAAGTGCTATGAGCATAACCTTAATCTCACCCAAGTGAAAATTAACAAACATAAATGAAATTATACATTTAAATGTATGGATCCCTGAACACAGACTCAGCCTTGTCGTTGACTATATGAGATTATCTATACAGAATCACCATATATGCTACTACGTAACTGATGCTGGACTGAACATTTTAAAGCTTACAAAAACTGTAGTATTGGTAGGTGCCATTAATCCCAAGGTTTTCTGTTTCCCCCTGCCCCCACTCCCATCTGGAAAAAGAAGCATGTACCGTGTATTTTATTTGCAGACATCTAAAACATGAGGGATTAACTACAAACAGATATACTGATTCCATTGATTTAGCTGGGAACATAAATCTAATTAAACTCTGAGTTGACCTCTCAGCTAATTCTTAGTCTTGGACTACATTTTACAGTTTCAATGTTTAAAATTCTTTAAATCAAGAAGTTTCAGGCAATCTGGCCTAAAGCTACATAAACAACACCTATGACAGAAGACCTTTAAAGACTCTTGTCACTGCAAATACAGCATTTACAGTGCATTCAGAAAGTATTTAGACTAGGGCTGTCAATCGATAAAAAAAATGTTATCGAATTAATTACACGGTGTCCCGATTAATTAATCACGATTAATCGTATATACAAATATTTGCTGAGAAAGCCCTCATATAACAATAATTCAATATATAATGATGAAATAATGATACATAGTTATCTTTAAATATGATATATATTTTTAAATATATATATATATATATATATATATATATATATATAAAATAAAATCATATTCAGATAATTAAAATGCATTACATTCATGTGGCAGATGAGTTCATCATTAATAAGACCATACAAAAAGCGGTTTTAGAATACAATGTGTTGTTTACTACCATATTATTGATCATAAGTCAATCATTGGTATAAAGTTCACAGCAATCCATTTCACAAGTGAATTTGTCAATCAGTTTGAGATTTATTATGAGGGCTTGTTTAAGGATCTGTCAGATATGCTTGTGTAGCGTCTTGGATGCGTTGCGTCATAAACATAAAAATTTTAGGTCACTGTATCAAGTTAAATATAGTTTAATACTTAGAACACATATTGAGATCCCTTAGTTCGGATTTGCGCTCCATCAAGTAACGCATGTTTGTGTTGTTCTTCACTATATAAACTGCGCATTGCCACGCAGCTGAAGATTCACTTACTGCCCTCTGGAGTAAACAGGTGTTACTACAAGCTTGCATTTCTCAGGAACCTTCCATATTACGTTCCGGGGGGCATTGCGATTAATGGCGATAATTTTTTTACGCGTTATTTTTTGTAAAATTTATCACACAGAATTAACGCGTTAAATCGACAGCCCTAATTCAGACCCCTTCATTTTTTCACTTTTTGTTATGTTGCAGCCTTATGCTAAAATGCTTTACATTATTATTTTTCACATTAATCTACACTCCATATCCCATAAAGACAGAAAAAAACAGATTTTTGATAACTTTGCAAATTTATTACAAATAAAAAACTGAAATATCACATTGACACAAGAATTCAGACCCTTTGCTATGACACTTGAAATTAAGCTCAGGTGCATCCTATATCTCTGTATCATATCTGAGATGTTTCTTCACTTTGATTGGAGTCAACCTGTGGCTAAATCATTCCTTGGACATGATTTGGAAAGGCACACAGCTGTCTATGTAAGGACACAGCTGAAATGCATATCAGAGTAAAAACCATGTCATGAGGACAAAGAAACTGCCTGCAGAGCTCAGAAACAGGATTGTGTCGAGGCACAGATCTGGGGAAAGCTACAAACAATTTGACATTTTTGACAAAATTGAAGGTTTCCAAAATTACAGTGGCCTCCATAATTCTTAAATGGAAGTTTGGAACAACCAGGACTCTTCCTAGAGTTGGCCGCCCAGCCAAACTGAGCAATTGGGGGAGATCAGGCTTGGTAAGAGAGGTGACCAAGAACCCAATGGTCAATCAGGTTGAGATCCAGAGATCATGTGTGGAGATGGGAGAAACTTGCAGAAGGAAAACCATCACTGCAACACTTCACCGATCTGGGCTTTATGGCAGAGTGGCCAGATGGATGCCTCACCTCAGTTTAAGACACATGAAAGCCTGCTTGGAATTTGCACAAAAGCACATGTGAGAAACAAGTTTTTCTGGTCTGATGAAATGAAGATTGAACTGTTATTCATCAATTACAAGCATCATGTCTGGAGGAAACTAGGCACCGCTCATCACCTGCGCAATAGATGAAGCATGGTGGTTCAGCAGAAAGGACTGGTGGACTGGTCAGGATGGAAGGAAAGCTGCACACAGCAAAATACAGAGATATCCTCAATGATAACCTGGTCCAGAGCACTCAGCACCTCAGACTGGGCTGAAGGTTCACCTTCCCTAAGCACATAGCAAAGACAATGCAAGAGTGGCTTAAGGACAGCTCTGTGAATGTCCTTGAGTGGCACAACCAGAGCCCAGACTTGAACCCCAAAACATCTCTGGAGAGACCTGAAATGGCTGTCCTCCGCTGGTCCCCATCCAACCTGACAGAGCTTAAGAGGATCTGCACAGAACAATGGCAGAAAAGCCCCAAATCCAGGTGTGCAAAGCTTGTCGCTTAATACCCAAAAAGACTTTAGGCTGTAATCTCTGCCAAAGTTGCTTCAACAAAGTACTTAATTAAGGCTCTGAATACTTGGGTCAATGTGAAATTTTCAGTATTTTAATTTAATAAAGTTATCAAAAATCTGGTTTTGATTTGTCATTATGGGGTATGGAGTGTAGATTGATGTGGGAAAAATATTTCAAGCATTTAAGCATAAGGCTGCAACATAACAAAATGTGAAGAAAAAAACAAGGCATCTGAATACTTTCTGAATGCACTGTATACTCTTGTTCAGTTGTTCTCTCAACTGACGGCCTGAGATTTTCTTTTAATGTGACAGTATATAAGACATTTTTAGCTATAAAACTATATCATGAATTAATGAGTTATAAACTACAATAATTACAAACATCGATAAAACATAAAGACAAACATATAGACAAATAAAGACAAACATATAGACAAACAAAGACATTTAACTGTCTAACCCGTTTCACTGCTTCAGGCAAAGAATTAGTATCCCCAAAGCAATTGCCACTCTATTTGAACATTTGGCACATGACATCAAAGATAAAACGCTCAGTGTGGCCAGATAAATGCAGACGAAATGTAAATATTACAGAAATATCACCAAAACAAATCAGTTTCAGGCACAGGCGTTCTGACAGCTCACATTACTATGTTGAAAATGCCGCGTTTAACAATGAACAGGCCTACAAACTACTAAATCCGGCCAAAACCCGCACATGTGAGCATAAAACGAACCAAAAAAATATAAATTTTCAAGCAGTATGCGACGTTAAAGTCAGCCGTCATCTCTCGGGTTAACACACATAAGAAGTGTTACTGATCCGTAGCAGGCTAGGCTGAGCTAACGCTATGCTAACGTTAGCATTCTTAGCATTATTAGCCTCTGTCAGCTAATACAAGAAAAACATCAATACGTTGTATGTTAATAACACTTCATATCTACGTTAATATGCATTGTAAATCACTGTCATGTATTAAAATACTGGTTTTATATAAATAACACCACGTAATAGAAAGACACATATAAAGCCGCAGAGTGACTAGCTGATGTTTGCAAATGTTTAGATTAGCTTCAGTAGCGCATTACTTTTAAGATCAACACAGCTTTCAGATTTTGTCCTCTTTTAGTTGGCCTATAATGGTGAGATGTAGTGATACATGTACAAGCAACACTACAGATATGTACATAAACTGTGTATTCATGATTAAAATGGCAGTTTGAAATGGTTACAGCGTTTCAAGTGGCCCCAAAGAGGGAGGATCACACACTCCTCCATCAGGAGGTCAAAAGTGTGAGGGATCTTTCTCACAGCAAATCGTATTTCAGAAGCCATATGAGTGAGGGATGGATTATTCGTAAACTCCAAAACGATGCGTCAATGAAAACTCTGACACTTCAGTTATCCCAACAGGATCCCTAATAGTAGGTATTCAATTTCAAAACAATGCTCTATCAGGTGGCCCCGGAGTGAAGGACCATTCTGACACAGTCCTCTATAAGAAGCATTACCAGAAGGTTCACATACTCCATCAGAAGGCCCCTAGACTGAGTTATCTTCTAAAATATTCTTCCATCAGAGCCCAAAGACATTTGTCCTTCTAACATACAAGACCCCCAATAGTGAGGTACCGTTTCTCCACTGCTATATCAGGACCCCATTAACGAGAGATCAAACACCCTCCAATCAAGAGCACAGGACTCAATCTCCTCCATCATGAGATTCAGGAGTGAAGAATATATCTCGCCCTCCTTCTCTACTACATGTCCCAGGAGCAATTTATCTCCCACACTTCTACTTTGTACAGCTGTATAGCGCGGAGAACAGTTGTGTATATCCATGCCCTGGCTCTTTGATCCAATCCGGAATTTATAAAATCCCCTATAACCCGTCCGGACCGAAACTCACCGTGCAAAGGCGAGGCCTGTAAAATAGCCCCGGAGGTGCCGTCGATAACTTTGATGCTGCCCCGGCTGGTGACGGCTAGGATGGCGTTGAGGGCCGGGTGGTAGGACAGGCTCCGTAGGCCCTCCTCGTCGCAGCGCAAGCAGCCGTCCCTCAGCACGACCCAGTCCGGCGAGGCCGCTGCCGCCGCCGCCATCTTCCTGCTATCTTCCCTTCCTGCCTTCCCTCCTCCTTCAGCAGCTCCTCCGTGGACACGACTCGACAAGAAAATGTTAACGTTGAATCCACAAGTACCGCTGCGCTTCCACTGCGGGCTGTAAACCTCCTCCCGATGCCGCAGGAGCAGCGATTCACCATCAGCGGAGCGGAAACCAGCGGCTGCTTCTGCTCACACTCTCAGCGGTAAAACGGATCTGGCGTAGTCATCGTGTTACTGCCCGCCGAACCTCTAGGGTCGCTGTCGCATGCTAACAGATAGTTTTGACGTTTGCATGATAAATATCAGAATTTTAACATCTTCAAAGACCATATTATAGCAAGCGCCAAATGCAATATTCAAATACAACTTTATTAATCCTAGGTGCAATAAATGCATGTCAATATTTTTTCATACCAATACATTTATTTTATCTTCTGTTGAAAACTACTTAAAAACAATTCTTCTATACACACAATTTTACTACACCCCTTACTGTGCTTTAAAAAGATTGGCAAGAAAGTCAGGTCAGCAAAGCTGAAACTGCTGCCCTGTTCTATTTTTTGTTTTTAATATAAATGTGTCTGATTTGAACAGTGGCTTTAATCAAATGTTACAATGAGTACTACATTAACACATTATCCATACTGTACAATATTACTTTTGTCAGAGTCAACAGATAAAACCATAAAAATAAAAAAATTACGTCAATAGCTTTTAATTTGATTTATGATGTATGAATATATATAACAATTTCCAGACTCAATTACTTGAGCTAACTAACAGAGTGACATTTTTCCAGTACACATCACCAGGTATAAAGTTTTGAATTGCATGTTCCACAAATAAAAACTTAATTCCTGTTTGGCTACATGTACATAAATAAAATACACCAGTGATATAAAAGAACCAATTCAAGGCACCCATGCTTGGCAGATATTTTTAATGCAAACTCTACTGCCTACATACTCACTTTCCATATGGAATTCATAAATTAAAAATTTTAACTGATAAGATTAAGCATTTTGTGAACTGTGAAAAAAAATAATAATACTGGGTCAGCCTTTTAAAAAAATCGGTCCACCTCCAGCTGGTAAAATCATACATGTTTGCACAACTAGATTTGGTGACAACAAAGAAAATGTCTGTTACATGACTGTCATGCTTACCAGAGTCTTTACCAATTTAAAAATTGAAAATTTGCCTTGCTTTCCTCATTTATTTTCCTGGGGTTTCTAAATTTTATGTAAAACAAGGGCTCCAGATTTCGGTGGCACAAGATGTACAGATTTTGTGTGTATGTACAACATTAATAGAAGCAGTTAAATATACTAATGTCTGTACACCTCATTCCCAAAAGCATATAGGATTATAAACACAGTGAAAGAAAAAATAATCTACAGACTCCTTCTTGGTCTTCATGGAATTGCTCTGCAGTGTTCCTCTCCATAGTGCTCTTTGTCAATGTCCAAGCAATAAGCCAATCAAAGCCTGTGGTCAAATCAGACTCCAGTATACAGGGACAGGAAGTAGATGTACAAAAGGAAGATGGGATATATGAGGAGAGGTTTCTTTGTTTTGAATTCATCACCCACAAGTAAGGAGGCAGCACTGTATGCAGCCCAGAATACACCAAAAAGCTAAAAAAAAAAAAAAAAAAGAAACAAAACAGAAAGAATTTGTGACAACTATATTTTCACATTTAATAGAATTCATGTTCATAATATTTGTATTCCTTTTTTCTATGTGTTCTCACCTTAATGAGTGTAGAGACAACTTCAAAGCCCCCTATAACCAGGAGAAGTGGAGCTATTACAATGAGTGGCAGCAATGAATATCCAATCACCCCAAGGACTTGTCCATAAGACACCTATTAAAATTACATATAAAACAACAAAACAAAAAGTGAGTTGGAAAGATGCTCTTTCAGCTCATAAAAGTCATGTAATGTCTAACATTCTTCAGTTTATAAATACCTCTCCACCCAGAACTCTTGCTAGGATGAAAATCGTCAGAGATCCAAATATCCAAATTGTAATAATCCAGGAAACAACCTAATTGGTCAAAACGGGACACTTGAGATACACACAAATCATCCAAGTTTGGTACATATTGGACTAATCAACTCATGCAAAAGTGACAAGGTCATTTTGAAAAGAAATATTACATTTGTTAAATATCTTTAATCCCCTCGTAAAACAGAATATAACAGTATGATCAAAAAATTATCAAATGCCTTTGAAGATTATATACATCTAAATCTTGCCCATCATCAAACAAAGGCATAGCTCTTTTCCTTACCCTGAACTGTCCGTAGATGGAGATCATGGAAAAGAGCAGGACAACAGCCAACGGGCCCCAGAAGTCAGGGTTGTCCCTCACCACCTGTCTGTTAAATCCCAGTGAAGGCATTGGCATCAACACACACCTAATCTTGTAGTAGATATCCTTCAAATCAATGTCCAACTCCTCCCTGCACAAACAGTCAAGGTTTTGGTATTTCAGCACATTAATTTAAACTCTTCTGCAACACATGTGGTCAAATCAGCAACTACAACCAGCATCTCTGAAAGCAAATGTGACATCGGTAATACAAAATTGTCAATTATGTGCAGGGATGTAATCTCTTCTTTTTTGCATTTTCTATGCAGAAGTCTGAGGAATATTTAAACATGGGAAATATGTTACATGGAGCTGAGAGTACTAAATTCTTATTAGTAGCTGAAAGAATTAGCTGTGAAAATTTCATTAAAAAAAAATGTGTGGAATGGGGGTCAGTAAGTTCAGCAGTCATTGACTCCGTCATCTGCACTTCTATAACTGTCTGATTTGGTTCAGCTACCAAGTCAGACATCAGAGACTTCAAAGGATAGTTCAGACTTCTGAGAGGATTATTGGTGCTCCCCTACCCACCTTGCTAGAAATGTACACATCCAGAGTGATGAAAACTGCTGGTAAAACCACTCTTGACCCCACTCACCCAGCATATTTCCTTTTCGAACAGTTGCCCTCTGGTCAGCGCTACTGAGCACTAGAACAGCTTGGCACAGGAACAGTTTTTTCCCTCAGACCATCCACCGCATGAACAGTTAAAACTGCCCCCAAATACTTTCCTTTTGTCAATACAACCATGTTCAATATTCAATCCACCCAGTCCTACATATATCCATATTTAATTTACACTCTTTAAAATATACTACCTCTTCTTCAATACATCACATGCACATAACTGTATATCTGTAAATAAAATATTCAAACAACAGTATTGCTCTATTGTATATTTCTCTTTTTTTATTTATTATATCTTATTTTTTATTATTATTATGTCACTATATGTTTAAAAGTATGTATATATGGTTGCGTTCTCTTTGCACTGGAAGCTTCTGTCACCATGATTCTGAGGCAAAGTGACCCCAAACACTTACAGGAGTGGTTTAGTGTCCACTGAATCATCCTCTTCCACCTCAAGCAACCAACCATAACCCCTCTGCCTCAGGAACGTGGTGGCATAGGTATCCCTGGTGGTCTCAGGGCCCATATTCAGCGTGACATCGGGAGTATCTATGGTTCCGCTGAGTTCTGTGGAAAATAAGTTGTTTTAGATTAATGCATCTGACCCATGCATCCCTTCTGACTTTTCAAAACAATGCCATGTTATTATCATTATACCATACTAAGGCATACCTAAATGCATGTGCTAATGATCATACAAACACCAGATATAATTTCCAAGGTCTGCCAATGTAATTTCAGCATCAGTCATATTCATATGTCAGATCAGAGATGTTTGGATGCATTCGGGCCTTGAGTTACTGTACCTTCAGCGTCTGTCGATGAGACGAAGGTAAAATCTCCGTTGGTGGGAGAGAACTGCATGGCTGACAGTGATCACAGCTCAGAATTCACTCAGAATCACGCGCACCGCCACCGCACCTTCACACCATTGCCACGTTTAACGATTGCAACCGATCAGCTTTCGGACGGGACTGTTGCATCAAAACAGTCATGGAGGAAGCAGGAAGTGCAGAACAACACAGACGACACGTCAAATCCTGGAGCGGAGCGGAGCGGAACGGAGAGGCACGCACGCGCTCCTCCCAGCGCCAGAACGGGGAAGCGACGTCATGGAAGTACTTAATGACAAATGTCTTTGTAAAAAAGCATGCTAGGTTGCGCTTGTTGAAAAAAAAAAAAACATTTACGCTGTGAATATTTCAAATGTACGGAAAAATGACCGACTCACTAATCAGTGCCCTGATTACTGAACTAGGGTTCAGTTCTGATTGAGATGCATGTGCAGAGAGTGAAAATTGTGCATTGTGCTTCTGCTTTTCCTGCAATGCTAGGGTGAACTAGGTTGAATTTCCAATGGAATTTTATCCACTGATATTTTAGAGGCAAATTTGCAAAGCGAAATATAATGGACCGAACATTACCCATTGAATAATAAATAAAAACACTTTATAATAAGGGTCTATTTGTTAACATTAGTTAATGCATTAGGTATCATGAACAAACAATTAACAATAAATATTTTTACATTTAACGTTTGTTAATCTTTGTTTGTTAATAAAAATACAATTGTTAATTTTTGGTTCCTGTTACTTCATAGTGCATTAACTAATGTTAACAAATACAAAAATTAATTTCTGTGTGTACATCTCTGTGTATTTTGTGTCTGTACACTGCAATTTATATATATGTTTACTGTGTCTATCTATCTATCTATCTATCTATCTATCTATCTATCTATCTATCTATCTATCTATCTATCTATCTATCATCACTGTTGACTGCTATTATATGAAATGTTATTGCATCAGGGATGTACTGGCTATCTGGCGCACCAGGCATTTTCCTGTGGGCCGGTCGAGCATTGGACCAGTCAATCACACCACTCTTATTTATTTAGTGCTGACGTTTACTGCTGTTCATGGAAAACACCAAAAGCTCAAAAAGTATGATGAAACACCGCTATCCGAGTAAACCATGCATTGATCCCAGCGGAACTGGCCCTCCCGCACATTGCATCCACTGGCCACTGGGCGAAAGCAGAGCAGGACCAGCCCTCCTGCCCAATAAATGCACTGGCTGCAGTGCCAGAGCTGACTGGGACCAGTCTTCCCATGCAGCGCTATTTGAAACCTCTCTATAATAACACCAATATTCTAATATTGGCTATGGTGTTTGAGCCCCACCTGTTTGGCTGGAAACTGACCGCTATAAAAACAGGTGCATAGACACCATTTCCTCAGAATTTCTGACTGAGAACAAGGAGCACATTGCTCGTGCCTCAAGAACTCTGAGTCTTGTAGTGCGGCAATGTCTCGTTCCCTTCGTCTCAGGGAACTGAGGTTCCGTACATAACCGAGACGTTCCCTTAAGACTCAGTCCACTTGACATTGCGTAGTAATGCATATGGGGAACAGAATCCCATCACACCGCACTACACGACTTAACTTCCCAGAGAGGAAACATGCCGGCTCAGTCTTATAGGGTGACGACCGACATGAGCATGCCATACTTAAAGGGAAGGGCATAAGTATATATTTATATGGCCAATGAATAGCAAGTGCTCTAAACAGAGAGGACTTGTGAAGAAAGAGACATTACGTCTAGGTTGTAAAACCTTGCAAATGTGTTTTGAGAGGACCGTCCTGCTGCAAAACATATGTCCTGTAAGGACACACCATTCATCCATGCCCATGAGGAGGCCATTCCTCTAGTTGAGTGTGCTTTAACTACAATCGGGCAAGTCTGACCCAGCGACTCGTAAGCCAGGGTAATTGCATCGACAATCCAGTGAGAAAGTTTTGCTTAGAGATGGACATTCCATTTGTGCATCCTCCATAGCATACAAAGAGCTGATCAGACAGTCTAAACTGCCGTGTACGCTCAATGTGTGTACAAGGCATGACAAATGCAATGATTGTTCCTCATCTGAATTAAATGGAGGAGGGAAGAAGGCCTGAAGGTGAACCACTTGTGCTTTGAAGGGTGTGGTCAGTACCTTGGGTACATAGCCTTTTCTGTGTTTAACAGTGGCTCTTGAAAGACCAGGGCCAAACTCACCTACCCATTTTACTGAGGCCAGAGCCAGCAGTAGTGTGGTCTTAATAGAGAGCATGCCAAATCAACAGAGTCCAATGGCTCAGAGGGGGGCCCTGCGAGAGCTTTTAGGACTAAAGTTAAGTCCGTAGTCGGGACTAGAGCTGGCCGAGTTGGGTTTAATCGTCTTGATCCTTTAAGGAACTTTATGATTAAATCACCCTTGCGTATAGAGGCACCAGTTTCATGTGCGTTATACGCAGATATAATTTCCACATACACTTTGAGCATTGTCCTGCGTCTAATCGCTCTTGCAGGCATATTAGAATTTCATGTATAGGGCAGTTTACTGGGTCCTTGCTTTGTGAGAGACACCAATCAGTGAAAACCTTCCATTTTAGTGCGTAGAGGCGTCTTGTGGATGGTGCTCCGGCTTGTAAAATGGTGTTCATGACTGAACGCATCAGTTCTGGTGTGTGTAGTGCGCCCCGTTCAGGGGCCACACATGCAGATTCCACAGCTGTGGCTGGGGATGCCAGATTGTGCCCTGCGCCTGAGAGAGGAGATACCAAAGAGGACAGTGGGTATTCTCCACTGAGGCAAATAGATCAATTTCTGCTTTACCGAATATTTCCCAAATCCTCAACACCTTTTGAGGATGAATTCTCTATTCACCCGGTATCACCCCTTGGCATGACAGTAGGTCTGCGCCATAATTCAGTTGGCCTGGGACATATGTCGCTCTCAGGGAGAGGAGATGACGCTCACTCCATAGGAGGAGGTGCTGCGTCAGTCTCAACAGTGGCGGCGAATGAATTCCTCCTTGACGGTTTATATATGCCACAACTGTCTTGTTGTCTGAGCGAACCAGGATATGACAGTTTGCTATTTCTGACTAAAAAGCCTTTAAGGCTAGAATTACAGCCTCTAGCTCTAGGCGGTAGGTTTGCTACGCCCTCCTCAGACCTGTCCAGGTGCCGAAAGTCGGGCGCCCATCGCACACTGCCCCCAACCTGTGTTGGAAGCATCCATAATCACCACTTTCCACATGATAATTTGCCCCAGCACGACACCTCGCTGGTAAAATGCAGGATGTGTACAATGGTACTAAAACAGCGGTGGGAAATATTTATGCGTAAGCGCCCTTGGCGCCAAGCATGTTGTGGCACACAGCACTTCAGCCAGCACTGAAGAGCATTAATGTGTAAGAGACCTAATGGGATGATGGCTGATGCCGCCGCCACAAGTCCCAATTCTTTTTGAAACAGCTTCAGAGAAAGTGTTCTCCCAATTTGAACTGAGACAGACACTGTAGAATGGCCTGAACGTGCACACGACTGTTCGTGGAGTGAAGGCGGACTCCCAAAAAGGAGATTTTTTGGCTGGGAGAGAGCGTTATTTTCACCCAATTTACATTGAGGCTAAAGCTAGTAAGATGCTGAAGCATTAAGTCTCTGTGCTGGCATAACAGAGCCTCTGATTGGACCAATAACAGCCAATCATCAAGGAAGTTCAAGATGTGTACGCCGCTCAGTCTCTTTGGGGTGAGAACCACGTCAATGCACTTCATAAATGTGCGAGGAGCCAGAGACAGCCTGAAGGGCAGGACTTTAAATTGTTTTGCTATTCCCTCGAACACGAATCTCAAAAACATTCTGTAGTGTCATACAATTTGAATACGCATCCCTCAGATATATCAACGCAAACCAATCGTGTGGGCGTATATGCGATAAGATCCATTTCTGACTAAGCATCCAGGATTGGCCCAAGTCCACCGTCTTTCTTTGGGACAAGGAAATAACGGTTGTAAAACCCATTTTGTGCTTGACAATTTGGCACAATCTCTATCGCGTTTTTCACGATGAAGTGTATTTCTAAAAATAATACATGGCGCTAAATACAACATGGCGCCACAGATGGCCGCCTCGGTGTGGAGCTCTTCAATTCTTTTGTTGTTTTTGTTAGTTTGTCCTGTGTTTAGCAATCTTTTACCAATCAGTTTTACCAGGGACGAACTGCTGAACATTCGGCAGCACATACCAGATAATCTTTTCCCGGTTTTTCAATATTCAGACGTTTTGCTGGACATTTTAGTTGGAGGCGCTGCTGTGTTGTTTAGATGCGCTACCAGACGCAAGCGAGGGAGACGAGCTGGCGCGCTGGTTAAACTCCGTCAGCGCGGCGTTCGAACAGCACTGCCGAGCATTCATCTCGCAAATCTCCGCTCTCTTCCCAACAAAACTGACGAACTACATCTCCTCACACATACTAATAAGGACTTTTCAAACTCTGCTGCACTGTGCTTCACTGAAACCTGGCTGAGTGAAGCCATTCCGGACAGCGCATTACATCTGCCGGGCTTCCAGCTGTTCAGAGCGGATCGCATTGCGGAGTTAACGGGGAAACCGAGAGGCGGTGGAACATGCTTTTACATCAACGAAAGTTGGTGTACAGATGTAACAACACTAAAGAGGATGTGCTGTCCTAATCTGGAAGCGCTCTTTATTAACTGTAAGCCGTTCTACTCGCCGCGGGAGTTTTCTTCGTTTATTCTGGTGAGTGTTTACATTCCTCCTAACGCGTCTGGGAACTTAGCGCTGCAACAGCTGGCTGATCAGATCTCAGACACAGAACAACAATACCCGGACTCAGTCATTATTATTCTTGGGGACTTTAACTAAACAAATCTCACACGCGAACTGCCCAAATACAGACAGCACATTACATGCCCCACCAGAGACAGGAATATATTGGATCACTGCTATACAACATTAAAGGATGCATATCGCTCTGTCCCACATGCAGCTTTGGGACTCTCTGATCACTGTCTGGTTCATCTTCTCCCAACCTACAGGCAGAAATTAAAATCAACAAAGCCAGTTGTAAGGACTATAAGGAGATGGACTATTGAAGCAGAGCTGGAACTACAAGCCTGCTTTGACTGCACTGATTGGAGTGTTTTTGAAGCTGCAGCTACAGACCTGGACGAGCTCACAGATACTGTTACATCATACATCAGTTTCTGTGAGGATATGTGCATCCCTACTAGGACATTTTTGTCATTCAACAATGATAAACCATGGTTCACAGGAAAACTCAGACAGCTTCGTCATGCCAAAGAGGAGGCCTACAACGACTGGCTGACGACCTGAATGTGTTTTACTGCAGATTTGAAAGGCCCGATTTCACACCCCACATGCACTCGGACCTTCTTTTCACACAACCATTAACACCTCCTGCAACCCCCCTCCTCCCCCCTCCTGCTACACTACCTGCACTCAAGATCTGTGAGGATGATGTGTGCCATGTCTTTCGGAAGCAAAGGACAAGGAAGGCTCCAGGACCAGATGGCATCTCACCAGCTTGCCTTCGTTCCTGTGCTAACCAACTGGCCCCCATCTTCACTCAGATCTTCAATAGATCACTGGAGCAGTGTGAATTCCCATGCTGCTTCAAACAATCAGTTATTATCCCCGTTCCTAAGAAACCTAAAATCACAGGACTTAATGACTACAGACCTGTCGCCCTGACATCTGTGGTAATGAAGTCATTTGAGAGACTGGTGTTGGCCCACCTGAAGGACATCACTGGACCCTTTCTGGACCCCCTTCAATTTGCTTATCGAGCAAACAGGTCTGTGGATGATGCAGTCAACATGGGTTTGCATCACGTCCTGCAACATCTGGACAGCTCGGCTTTCAACACAATCATCCCAGATATACTCCGGACTAAGTTAAACCAACTCCCTGTTCCCACCTCTACCTGTCAGTGGATTACCAGTTTTCTGACAGACAGGCAGCAGCTTGTGAGGCAGGGAAAATTCACGTTCACCACCTGTACCATCAGCACTGGTGCCCCCCAGGGATGTGTGCTGCTTCCCACTACTCTTCTCGCTCTACACAAATGACTGCATCACCAAGGATCCCTCTGTCAAGCTCCTGAAGTTTGCAGACGACACCACTGTCATCGGCCTCATCCGAGATGATGATGAGTCTGCATATAGAAAGGAGGTTGAACGGCTGGCTGTCTGGTGCAGTCAAAACAACATGGAGCTGAACACGCTGAAAATGGTGGAGATGATTTTGGACTTTAGGAGGAACACCCCAACATTGTCCCCCCTCACCATTCTAAACAGCACTGTGGCAGCAGTGGAGTCATTCAGGTTCCTGGGCACTGCCATTTCACAGGACCTGAAGTGGGAGATACACATCGACTCCATTGTGAAAAAGGCCCAGCAGAGGTTGTACTTCCTTCGCCAGCTGAGGAAGTTCAACCTGCCACAGGTGCTGCTGAAACAGTTCTACTCAGCAGTCATTGAGTCTGTCCTCTGCACTTCAATAACTGTCTGGTTTGGTGCAGCTACGAAATCAGACATCAGAAGACTACAAAGGACAGTTCGGTCTGCTTAGAGGATTATTGGTGGCCCCCTGCCCCCCTTTCAAGAACTATACACTTCCAGAGTGAGGAAAAAGGCTGGTAAAATCACTCTGGACCCCACTCACCCAGCCCACTACCTTTTTGAACTGTTGCCTTCTGGCCAGCGCTTCAGAGCTCTGAACACCAGAACCGTCAGACACAGGAACAGTTTTTTCCCTCAGGCCATCCATCTAATGAACAATTAAATTGCCCCATTGAGCAATAATTATGTGCAATACACAGTTTAATTTTAATTTTAATTTATATTATCCAACTTATCCACTTCTGCCATTACTTACATTGCTCTGTACATAATATACAGGTTTTTGTTCTTTATATAACAGATTGTATTAGATTTGCACTACGTGTGTGTATGTGGGTATTTATGAAGGTGAGTGTATGTGCGTATACCGGTATGTATAATTATTTATTACTTTTTTGTTTTTAATTACCTATGTCTTGCTGCTGTTTTTGGTATTGTTTGTATTGTTGTTGACTGGAAGCTCCTGTCACCTAGACAAATTCCTTGTATGTGTAAGCATACTTGGCAATAAAGCTGATTCTGATTCTGATTCTGATTTTGGCTCGTAACATGAACGGATGAACGCCGTTGAAATGGGGTGGCCAGCATGCAAATTGGATTGTTTTTTGTACCCATTCTGAAATGCTTGTTAGGGCTCGCCACACGTCCGGGTAATAGACAGGGGGCAATTTGGTTTCCTCACCATATGAAATAATGCGCTCACCATAGGGAAGCAGTTGCGCATGATTTGTGTGCTTTGATGAGGAAAAGGGCTCTTTTTTGAGAATGTATGAACATCTTGTGCATTTGCAACAAGTGCTGTATTCTTTATTGCATTTTGTAAACCATTTTTTATTGCATAGGACACAGAAACAAAATTTTTCAAAACATTGAGCGTAACAATATTCCTCTACTGATGAACAGCATTGGGGAGGTGGGAAACAGTGTTCTGTGTCTCTAATCGAGCCTTCTTTTGGGCACCGGAGGGAACCACAGGCTCAATTTTCTGCTTCGAATCATTGTGTCGGGGAGTTCCTCCCGTCAGTGTGAGGTGGGCGCTGACACGGCTGCTTCCTTCTGGGCCATGGCTTGCGTGGCCTCACCGGTGGCTTGGCGGGGGCAGGTGCTTCTGGCGAGTTAGCAGGTTGGAGACCGAACTGGGAGACAGGGGCGTTGAGGAAGCGTGCGTTGTCCACGTCCCGCATCTCGACCAGGTTCAGCCGACCGTTAGTGAGAGCGGATGAGCGAGTGGGTCGATTATGGGCAGTAAAAGGTGCCCTCCATGACCTCGTCAGCTAATTTCCGGGAAGAAAGGAACCGGGGGGGGTCATGGCTGTGAGCGGCGCCTAGACCCGAGGGACCAATCATCCTGCCGCGAAGGCTGTGGATAGGACGGTGGGTTCCAGTCCAACCCCATGGTGACGGCAGCCCGGGCAAGCATGTCGGCCATCTTTGCATCAGCCTCTGACTGGGCGTGCTGACCTGAGGGTGGCAGCCCAATAGAGTCAGATGCGTCAGACGCCGGAACACTCTCCGATGCAGCGGCGAACTCATCATCCAGCTCAGGGGGCTCAAGAGCGATAGTAAGACTGAGCCGCTGTCACCCCGAGCCCGGCAGAAGTCAACGAGCGTGTCGGGTGGTTCGTGAGGATGTACCTGGAGAAACTGAGCCCGCTACCATCTCCAAATCGACTCCATTGCCAGCCGGGTCGTCCTCAAACCCGTGGGAAGAAGGAGCGACGCAGGGAGCGGGTGGAGTAGCCACGACCGCAACGTTGCCATGGTAATGTTCTCGCAGTGAGAACACGAACCATCCACAAACGCTGCCTCAGTGTGATCATGGCCCAGACACACGAGGCAGCGCCTGTGACCGTCAGGAGCGGAGAGAACTCGACCGCATCCAGGAACTACACAGGGGTGGAAGGGTATCTTTATAAAGACACGTCCTGAAAAGGATGTTCAACACCGCTGTGTATTGCTCTTTTAGAGAATCAAACTCTTTTACAATATTCTCTTTTAGACAGCGCTGTCGAAGCGCCCAGGGGCAAAGCTGCACTGCCGTGCAGAGAAGGAGAAATCTGCTGATATGCGCCGTAGATCCAACAGCATACGCTCTTAGAGATGAGGTGAACAGTTGTGTGAATCGCTGCTCACACAACCGGTCGGCTTCAAAGTAAATGTCTAAATGAAATACACTAAAGTCAAGTGCACAAACACGACTGTTTGCAGACTAGCTGTATCAAACACATGACCATTTGTGCCCGAATTAAACTACGATCCCAAAATTCTTGCACATCCCATGCACATAGCAACAGAAGAGTTTATTTGTGATAAGAAGCAAACAAACAACATGAAAGACGAGCTTGCACCCATAATTGCTCTGATTTGCACACAACGGGGGGAAACACAGTAGAAAATAATGACGAGGCAGCGGTTCGTGAGATGTTGGTGATGTTTTCATTTAATTATTTTTTTATTCCCCCCAATGCCTTTCTCTACTCTTGCGCGCTCTCCATTTCATTGGCTTTTGTCATTGCCGGTCACTCATTTGTCAGGACAGTGAGCACACCTGATGATAAGGTTTTATCTTCTACTCAGAGAGCAAACAGATAGAACAGTGAATACGGGGCGCTCGATACATTTCTGAAGCAACAACTGTGCTATTTAAACCACTTTACTATCACCTGTGCAGGTGAGGAGAGTAGAAGCTGACAGCTGCACTCTCATAAAAGCAGATATACAGTATCTCATCCTGGACCAGCAACCTCCATTTGTGCTTAAAAATGAAAATGAATGGCATAGATTCATTTTAAATAATAATGAAATACTTTTAAATGATTTACAATGCAAACAAATAATAATATAATCAGTTAAAGTATAGTATTCAGTGTGTTTTGAATGAGAACCAGTATTTTTTGGGGGCTTTTAAGAGATTTTTTTATAAGGTTCTAAAGAAAGAAACTGAAAAATGTAGATACTCTTTTAAACTTTAATTTAATATTGTGGATGTTCCATATTTTGTTCACAGGTCATACTGAATGTAAAACAGCTGTTAAATGAAAAGCTGAAAGGGAATTTGTTTTTGAAAAAACTGATGTGTTGGTAGTATTTCCATGTGATTGAGTTGAAATTGGCTTTGTTAAAGTTCCCGGTCACAATGAACGCGGCCTCAGGGTGCGCAGTTTCCTGCTCACTTATACTCCCATACAGTTTAGGGTGCCCAGTCTGTGCCGGCTTGTGGGGGATGTACATAGCTGTGATAATGACTGCTGTGAATTCCCTCCATTGCCAGAATGGTCGACACAGAAGCATGAGAAATTCCAGATCAGGAGAGCAGAAAGACTTGATAGAATGTACGTTCCTCTGATCACACCAGGATTTGTTGATCATAAAACATACATCACCTCCTCTGCTTTTATCTGAGAGGTCTTTCACTCTGTCTGCTCAGTGCACTGCTCGGCTCCCTTTTATCTCTCTCTCCCACTGATTAGTTGACTCCGTGCCGGCCGTGCACCCTCCCGGCCACGCCCTCCTCCTCATCACAGGGTCAATCCTTCTTGTCAGGAAGTAGTTACAACCGATGCTTAACTCTGGGGGTGGGGTGCAACATGGAGTATTTTGGTCTTCAGATCAGTCCACTGACCACATCAACCTCCTGGAGTTACGTGCAATATTTCTTGCCAGTTCTGGCAGGCCATCATGTCCTTATTTGGTCCGACAACACTGTGTTCCACCTGAACCATCAGGGTGGCATGAAGACGCTCACCTACAAAATTCTCACCTGGTCTCTTCCCCGACTAGCATCACTGAGGGTGGTTCACCTCCCGGGGTCGAGCAATCAGGTAGCAGATGCTCTCTCAAGGAATCTTCTGTATCTGGAAGAATGGAGGCTTCACCCAGATGTGGTGCAGAGCATATGGCATCAGTTTGAAGAAGCAGAAATTGATCTTTTCACATCAGAGGCAATGACCCATTGTAATTTGTCACTCAGAATATGCAAGAAAGACATAACAAGGCTGAACACTGAGCTAATGTGGCTGTTATCCTCAAGGCTCAGTCTACTGTCTTGTTGCTGTATTGTTTGTGTACTGGAAGCTCCTGTCACCAAGACAATTCCTTGTATTTGTAAGAATACTTGGCAATAAAGCTAATTCTGATTTTGATTCCCTAAGGTCCACTGATAATGTTAGTCAAATTTTATTTCACTAAAACAGTCATAATTTTGTAATATATTATCATTTTCAACTCCGTCTCTGACGATCTTTCGGAAAAGCTTGATTTTGCTTTTGCTTTTAAACTTCAATATTCAATGTGCCCTCTGTTATGATTGACACTAGAAATGTACATTTCACAGTTTACACACAACACACATCCAACACATTGCATCCAAATATATTACACTATTTATCTCAAGCACAACTGTTAACACTCACACCCTGTCTACACCAGATGCTATAATCAATGATGCTGTCTACCATGGAAGCGTCCGCTGCGGCACGTTACTCCAAAAGTAAACTAACAGGTGTCCCATTCCATTTTGTGCTGATTCTACTACTGTCAACAACACAAGAAATCTTTCAGAAAGTGTTTGTCGAAGCGCTGGTGTAGACAGCCTCAAGCCGTTGCGTTGCATCTGATGTTGAGCAGTTAAAGCAACAAAACAGGAGCCACAGCAGCTGATGAAACACATCTTCTCTTCAGGGTTGAAACTTGACTCCGCATCTTTTAAAAGTGTGCCAGAGAGATGACAACAGTCAAAGATGTCTATGTAGTACATGTTTGTATACAAAAATAATCCAAAATATACTAGATGGGTCCCCTTTCGTGTTCAGTAGTAGTTAGGCCACAGACAGTAGGCCTTTTCCTTCTCTCTGTCTCTGCTCCAAGTGAGCACCAGGGGCGGGGCCATGGGGGCGATGATTTTAAAATAGGTGTTGATGTTGTTGCCGTAGAGGCCATCTTGAATTAATGAGTACCCCAAGTCACATAGAGTTGTTACGGAAGTAGAGAACGGGGCGTTTTGGCAGCTTGGTTTCAATAAATGCTTTTATTGCATTGGGGGTTAAGTTTTGAGTTCTGGAATTTACAGTATGTTTTTGTAGTATAATGACCTCTTATGTCAAAATATCAAGGAAAATTTGATTGCTCATGACATGACCCATTTAATGGAAAAAATGAATTCTATAATTAAGATCCTGGTGATAGAGAAATATCAGTTAAGAAGTGATTCTGTCATAGCCTTACATAGATTACTGTTTACAGATTTTATTATTGTTAATTTCAGTAAATGCACATCTGCCTCCCAATCCGATTATGCAGTATGCATATTGATAACTGCATTTGCAATTCAATAATAATATCAACACAACCAACTATACAACGCTTCATGTGTAAGCTTTTTATTTTCTCTTACGGAGTGCAGCTTTTCTGTATCAGAGGCACTGAGGTTTTATTATGGAAGCCTTATTTCTAAATATATAATGTATAAACCCACAACTTTTCAATTTATGTTGGTCTTTATGTGTTGGTCTTTAGGCTGCCAGGACACGTGGAGTGGACTGTGTGGTCGCTCCATATGAAGCAGACGTTAGCTTTCCTTAACAAATCTGGTATCACGGATTCAGACATGTTGGCATTTGGATGCAAAAAGGTACCAGTGTTCTCAAATTACCAATGATAAATATACTTGCTATTTCTTGTAGACCACCTGAAATTTGGATAAACTGGTTTGGCAGATTGGCATAACAGCTAAAACATACCCTGCAGATATTTAATAAATAAAGGTTTCACATGGCAGATGATTTAGATCAGAATATTTTCTATATCATAATGCTTGGTTTGACTTAACCCCTAAATCACTGTGTGGTGCTGACTTGGCTGTTCCAGCCATGACAGTAGCTCTTTTACTTTCATCCTCTAAATATCTTTTGAGTTTAAGGAACTGCAGGGTATTTATTAGAACTGTTCGAAACACACAAACCAGTTTGATGGAACCACAAACAGACATACAGTATATATAACGAACATCAGAGACAGTGACTACATTTAGATTCTGCTTTATACACAGTTGGTTTCAAACAAGTTTCATTCGTTATCTTTTATTGCAGGTGATTTTAAAGATGCATAAACAGGGAAATGGCCTGGAGATTGACCAGTGTCACCTGGGCCACTTCAAGTTGCCAGGCAACATATTCACAGAGGAGAAGATTAATTACATGTGCATCCTCTCTGGCTGCGACTACCTGTATGGCATTTGCCTGGGAAAGGCGTGCAAGCTGCTCAGGATGGCAAATAACCCAGATATTCTAAATGTGAGAAGATAAACATGGATTGTTTAAGCATAATTGTTTGATGTACACACACCCACTTCTTGTCCATGATGGTTCGACAGGACACACAGTGTTCTGTATTTACACTCTGATAACCGCCTCATAATTTCAGCCTGTTTATTGTCATAAACACAAATGTGACATAGGACAAAAGACATATACTGTGTCATATATTCTGGATATTTTGTGTGATGCAGCATAGTAAGTCTCTAATGAATATGTCTTTCATAACCCTCTACAATCATGTTGGAGAAAGTCATCGGCTAGTAAATTTTTGTTTTTACTTGCCAGACTTAATGTAAGCATAATGTAACAAAACAATTTATTAAGCAAACTGAGAGAGGGGGCCTCTTCATATATATTCACGCGATATTGTAATCTTCTTTTTAGATTTCGCTTTATGATTTTATTCACATTTTATATTTTTTTAAATTTACAAATTTCACATTCGACCAATTTAAATGATGTCATGAAATCACATTTTTAATAATGATACAAGCTGTTGTCACTGTTTAAAATTTCGTACAATGTAGGAAACGAATTATGAAAATTAGGGGCCACGATTGTAAAATTTGGCTGACAATTGTCAAACTAATAATTGTGATTATGAAGATGAATTGCCTGTTTTAGGACTATGATGATTAATTGTTTGTTTAGGTGTTTCATGAATACGACGACTAATTACCATACAAACTCGCTATGTGTGCTTCATGTTTGGCGTTAGCCTCTGTAGACGCATGCACATCAGAGTGCTTGAGAAGTGTTCATCTTCACACGCTTTCAAGAGAAGTGCTGTTGTGATGACCGCGGTGGGGTTCCCTGAAATGCTCAGGGTTCAACTGAATGAGACACAAGTGCTTTTTCCTGCACGCTCATGAGACAGCATGCACGGAAAGACAAGGCTGAATCTAGCTTCTTAATCAACTGCTTTTTATACAGAATACAGCCTCGGTGCTTCGACACTACACAACTCTATCACTGGCGAGTGAAAAGTTAATATTTACTTGCCAGTGGCTAATAACAGATGTTTTTTGGCAGCATAGTGCGAAATTTACTTGCATATGCGAGTGATTTACTCGCAATGAAGAGGGCTGCTTTCAGGTAATAAAGAAGATGGGTCAGTACCTGAAGATGGACATTTCTGTGCCAGATAAGTACATTGATGGTTTCACCAAAGCCAACGACACATTTCTGTACATTTCTTTGACCCCTTGAGGAGGAAGAAGGTTCCTTTGAACCCATACACAGATCACATTGATCCTGCCTCCCTCAGCTATGCTGGAACGTATCCATTACATAATCAGAGAGCAATTAAACAGGGACTGGTCATCTTGTAATTTTAGTAGTTTTATGTTTATTAATTATTAATCTTGCCTTAATGATATAGTTTAAGGAACTGAACTTTTAAATTCTGACTTTATTCTAAACTGAAAAGTAAAGGGTAAAATTGGCTGGCTTCCTGAACACTCCCACAATCAGTAAGTTGTTGGACAAACAGATGGTCCCATACCAAACTTAAACTAATGGATGAACCCAATGTTGCTATGTTGGGATGCTCAAACAGAGCAATGTTTTGATAGTGCCACAGGGTTGACACATTTTAGGAATCAGCAAATGGTTATAGTTGTCTGCCTGCTAAGCTGAGTTAGGGAAAACTATTTACATCTGACAAATTACACACATCACATTAAAGCACTAGTGCCACAAAATGAACAAATAGAACTGCCACAACTCATGCAGTGGTTGAGTCAGTGTTATTGTGTCTGTATGGATCGGTTGCTTGAAACAAACAGGAATTTCTATAGCACCACAGAGACACTGTTTACCGTTTTCAAAAAGCTCTAAAAGCAGTATACCATTCTCTATTTTCACTCATTACAAAATGTTTAGTCCATGGTTAGAATCCAGTCTCTCTGTGGATGACCTGTTAGGACAATATTCGGTTAGAGTAAAGAGACACTGTGCTGAAATTCCACCTACCCTTGACCAGCTGGGTGTCACAGAAATCAGTGTTCCAAATGATCTCAAAACCGCTTTGCAACACTGCTGCAGTGGATGAACCAGTCAGAGGAGAGCACCGGAGAACAGGGCACACGCAGTAGGGACAAGACCATGATGGGAAATGTACTAAAGGAATGTATGATTTAGCTATCACCCATTTTTTAATTCTTATACTGTTAAACCTTAATAAACCAAAAAATAAAAATAAACTTGGGTAACTTCCTTTGCTAATGTCTTAGACTGATTTGTTAGAAGGACACCAAAATCAACACCAGATCCTAGAGTTCCCCCACCTCCAAACTCCATTTTAACCCCTTCTCCATCAGACTCTTCAGCCATGGTGAATCCAGTGTGACAGAGACACATGAAGCCTCAGTAAAACAAGAGTCTGCAGCAATGTGTCTTTTCCAATCTAGTGATAAACCATCATTATATCAGGAGCACAGCACAGAGAAAGAACAGGCCAAATATTAGTCATCCAGCCCTAATGCATCATCATCCTGCTCGCCCAGGTCTGTTAGTCACAGTCTAGGGGTCTTCATCTGGTCAAGAAACACAAGACAACTCAATTAAACTACTTCACTTCCTCCCACCGCCATCTCAGACAGACTGTGGTCATCCTCCACCCCTTCAGGATTGTCCGCCCTGCAGCAGTACCACCGGAAGAAGGGCAGCTTCTCCTGGACAGGATCTGGGAAGCTGTCTGTCTTATCTTCTCCTGTAGAGGGCACCAAAGATCCTGAGAAATCTCCTGGTTCTCTTCTGTCTCTGGACAGTGCCTATTTCTCTCAGTCCAGCAGCACCCCTGCTAATGTGGAGGACTCCCTTACTAGCTACCAACTCACAGAGGACACCTCTGATAAGGTGAAAAATATATCTATCGTTTTTCTTATCCATTTTTGGTAATAATAATATTCTTTAGTCTGTTTTAATTAGTGGTGCTTGCAAAGCAAATATTAAATGATTCGGTATTATCTGACACTGATACCACAAAAAAAAAAAAAAATCATCCAGCTTTTAAAGCAGACGAGTGCTGGTATGTTTTTAAATAATAATACTCAGGATTTTTGCTTGGCAGACCATGAAACAGCAGCCAAATATCCCATAGATTAAGGGAGCAGAATATCATACACTTGGGGGTTGGCCTTTTTTTTACTTGGGCCAATAAGCAAACATCCAGAACATCTTAGCAATCACACAGTGATGCCCTGGCCCACCCACAACACCTTAGTGTCATGGTGGCCAGTTTTGCATGAGCAAGAACCACATGAGTTTTTAGTAATACATTACTTTTCAGGTTGTTGTAATTACCTCTTCTCTTTCTTTTTCTCTTTGAGGGAAAAGGAGAGAGATTCAGACTGCCCAAACAGATTTCAAACCTGCTCTGAATAGAGCAAAGGCACGTCTGTCTTATCGTGATTGTCTTAAAATAACCAAAACCACAGGATCAGCATTTTGCATTTCTTTTCCCTTACAGCTTACATTTCATTTTGGTGGGGAAAAACAAAACATTGATATGACATTCTAATATAGTTTTTTTAAAATGCTCTTTCCCCACACCTCCACCCTCAGACTTCCTCTACCTGTTCTTTAGGTTTCAGTGTTGCCCCGGAAACTGCCTTGTGGGCAGGGTAAAGGCATAAAATGTAGTCCTCCACACCGACCACACCCAGCGAACTGAGAAAGAAACAGAGTGTGAAAAAAAAATAGTCAAAAATGACAACAGTCCTGGTCTGCAGGCAACCATGAAACCTAAAGAACAGGTAGTCAGCCTGTGTGTTAGTATGCACTAAAAAGAGTTATGAAAAGATTTTTTCTGAAAGACACTTTATCAACGAGCATAAGTTGTAGCAACAACACCAAGTGGCAGTTCAATCGACTGGTCCAGAACTCTCAGATTGGCCCTGGCCCTTTCTTATTTGTAATCCCTGTTCATGCAATAATATATCAACTTTGCTGATGACAAGCCCGAGTAAACTGTCCAAGTAAACGTATTTGCAGTGTATTTGTGGCTGTCTGTACTAGGAGTGTAACGGTAAAAAAAGAATAAAAAGAACCGTATGATTTGCCACCCATGGCTCGGGAAGCATTTACATCGCGTCGGTTCACCACATGTTTATTGACGCTCTGCCTGCTTTTCGGGTGACATGACATCACAGTTCTGCAAGCATTGTGTGTAGTTGAAAATGGCAAGTGTAGAAAACAAGCCGCTGATAGAGTAGCCTGCTGCGTTTCTACTCTCTGGGAACATTTTGTTTTTCCAGTCAATTACAACAGCAATGGTCTAAAGCTTTTTCAAAACAGGCACGGTTAGCAGACATCGCTCGATATAAGTGCAGCATACTGTTAATACATGTCAATACTGCGCATGAGTGTTTATTTAAAACGCGCACTTAAGTTCTTCCTGTTTCGTCACGCGGCTGTAATCTATCGGGAGCGTCAAACTGGACTTTGATTAATGGCATTAAGATGCCATTATAGTAATACATTGATACATGATTAATCTTTTACGCCAACATCACCCAGGGAAAGAGCCGCAGGTGAGCCGAAACGGCACACACTCCCTTCCGGTGTTAATTCGGACAGACATGAAACAATAACTAAAGTGTTCGGGGGTTTCATGTGGGATTTCCATGTATGATTAAAATATTTGAGCAGCATTATCACAACATCCCTTCTCATATGCATTTTAATAGTAAGATTATTCCTTTTATTGTGATGTACAGCTTCCGAATATTTAACATATTTTGAGATGAATTTGAAGTGCACTTTATGTTGATGCATATTGTTAAAATGTTGATTTATAATAATAGGATATTACATTTACATTTACGCATTTGGCAGACGCTTTTATCCAAAGCGACTTACAGTGCAATTATTACAGGGACAATCCCCCCGGAACAACCTGGAGATAAGTGTCTTGCTCAAGGACACAATGGTGGTGGCCGTGGGGTTAGAACTAGTGACCATCTGATTAACAGCCCTGTGCTTTAGCCACTACGCCGCCACCACCACCACTCATGGTGGATATATAGGATATAGGGATATATAGGGATATCAGGATATATAGGATAATTTTTTTTTTTTTTAGTTAAGGAGCCTGATAAAAATGAACCATGGCTTTACTATATAGTAATATTGTAGTAACCATGACTGCTGTCGCCATGGTTTTCTTATCAGAAACCATGGTTTTACTATATATTGTAACCATGTTTATATTGTTTACTACAAATGCCATTGTTAAACTATGGATACTGTTGTAAAACAGTGATTGTCAAGGGAAAATCTGTTGAATTGTTTAGCAAATAGATTATTCTTTGGATTTGGCAGTAACTGGTAACTCAGAGACTGATGTAATGGGAGTGGTGTGGTTACTTAGTTGATATTCGCACAACTGAGGTGTAACTGATTGCTTGGGTAAAGTGAGAGTGATTCTAGAAACTTAAAGAAGGGTGGTGTCTAGCTGAAAATAAATCCATTCTAATTATACAATGCTTGGGAGATGCCCTGAGAGTTTAATTTTAAGGTCCTGAGTCAGTGCAGGTTTGAAAAAAGGGTAAAAGGGGAGGGGTCTAATCAACACGACAATTCAACATGGACATGTTAGGTTAAGGTCTGGGTGAAACTAGGGACATATTTAATGGTTGCCTCTCTCATTCCTCACTTTCTGTCAAAATGCGTTGCTCCCTAAAACAGAATTGTTAGTTTTCTTTTTGTTTAATGTCATTAGGTCATCATGAGTTTTTGCTTAAAGGAATAGTTGACCCTAAAATAAAAAAATTGTCACGTACTCAACCTCATGTCATTCAGGATCTGTATGATTTTCTTTTTTTTTTTGTGGAACACATAAGGAGACATTTTGAAGCATGCTCACACTGCTGTCAAGCTCTTAAAGGGACAATAAACCATCACAAAAGCAGTCCTTATGACATAGGAATAGCTTAGTGTGAGGAACAGACAGCAAAAAAATAGGAAATTATTCAATGAAAATCTTGCCCCTCAGCGCTGCTCTCAAATCTCATTTGTGTTTCTGCTTATTCAAAACTACCGTTGCGATCGATTACCAGAATCAATGTTTTTTAGTGGCAATAATATCAAAACTGGCATCATGTGCTTTAATTCCAACTTTAACTCCAAGTCTGAAGGCCCTGGGGCCTGATGTATAAACATTGCGTATGCACAAATTTGGCATTGAAATGTGTGTACATATCGGGATTTATAAAAAAATAAAAATTACTGTAAATATGTGCTCACCGTCTGGACAATATTAACTGTGTGTACGCACTCTTCTACTGGTGTGTGTGTGTGTAATCGTGTATTTATCACTTTGTGGGGACCAAATGTCCCCATAAGGATAGTAAAACCCACATTTTTTATGTTGTGGGGACTATTTGTCAGTCCCCATGAGGAAAACAGCTTATAAATCATACTAAATTATGTTTTTTGAAAATGTAAAATAGCCAATAATAGGCTACATTATTTTTATGAAACTAATTGAAAAGGCATTCAAAAATAAGCTGTAAAAAGGATGTTTGGAGAACATTTCCTTGTCCTCATAGTGAAGGAACATACTGTAACTAAAAATGACAGCAAAGAGATATTTTCTATTTTTGTTGTACAGCTGGTACAACAATGCACATAAAATGCACATCATGTGTTGTTTGCTCCACTTCATCCCGACCCTCATCGCAATGAAACCCCGCTCTAGTATAAAAAAAACATTCTGAAAAGTACATTTGCTATATTTTTTTACATATAAAATACCTTTTAACAATTTTTACAATTTGTTTTAACAATTTATTTACCAGGTAGGAATAAAGCTTTACATCAGATAATCAATTGATACAAATTCAATCCAAGCCAATTCATAAATTATCAGAATGAACATACAATAGCTTCCAAGTCAGAGAAACATACCTGGCAATAGAATAACAGACAGTACCTGTGCGGGAGATCTGAATTACAGATTCTCCCTAAAAGCTTTTGCCCTTAAATATCCAGACAGATAAAACATCAAAGGCCAAAAGGTTAAACAATGAGAATTTAGGGATGAATGGATTCAGTAACTCAGGAGGTGGTAATTTACATTGAGGCAGACACACCTCCACAGCAGAGACATAATTTCTCTAAATACTAAATCTTGTTTTATGACCAAGTCTACTGCTGTGGGATTGAGATTATAGTACCAGTCGCACTGAGACCCTTTCAATGATACTGAACGTGTAGTTACATTCTTTGTATACATAGGATTCATCTAGATATAGAATTTAGATGAGTTTTAAGTTATCTTGAGCTGGAAGACAGAAAAGGGGGAGAGAGGAACAGCTGTGAATGTGTTTTACGATCTGTGCACTATTGGGTGTGATGTTTCAGATGTAGATCATAATTGTGAGATAGGATCTGTGTGTCTACTCTCGCAGAGGCTCTTTGCCTCCACGGGTCCTTTCTATTCAACACCTTGGCACCTACACCACTACCCATGGTAAAATCACTGTAAGGCACTGTAAATAAAAAATAAAGTGTAAAAAAATGTCAGAGGGATCCAGTTGAATAGAATGTACATAGGACTATCCAATGAAACAAAACATAAACAATGTCACTTTCTTGACAGGTACATGACTAACAAATTTGTCACTCATGGTTGTGGCTTAAAGTGCACAAACTGTAGTGATACTCCTCTGGGAGCAACTTTGCCTGGCTTAAGGGCAAATGACTGATTAAGCCTTTCAATAGAACTCTCTAGTTAATTGGTTTTTGAAGCTACAACCGCATCATGTATAAAACCCTGTCCGCTTTATAGCAACATAAAAATAATGGTCTTTTCAGAGTGCTGGGCCCTCTTTGCCTTCAACTGAGCGATTCTTCTGAGTTTCAGATACCAGCAGGAGAATGTGGAATGGTAGCATTCCTTTGAAATGTAGTCGCTATGTTAAATTCTTGACACTCCTTAGTTTACAAGGATATTATGCAGCACTAGCAACAGTTGATTAAATGGCCAGGTATGCTACAGGAAAGACTTCTGGAAAGAAACTTACTGGAATGTCAGACATGAGTCCAGACATAACCACATTGAGATACAGGGATGATGCCCTGAAGTTAGACTATGGATGGAATGCTGTCCACATTTTGACAAGTTTCTGGATTAACAAATCAATTCAGATTTTAGGGTTAGGGTTGGGGCTGATTTTAGGGTCTTCAATAACATTCTCATCAACTTATAATTTTCCTGTCACTATGATTTTGCTAAGTAAGTCTTGTTCCTGGATTAACATGCAATGTTGGTCCTGAAAGAACATTCCTGTCAAAAACAGTCCTAACCATTACCATAAGAATGGTTTTAATTAATAACATTAATTCTAAGACTAACCCTAAAATCTGAGGGGTAAATAGGAATGTTGTTCCAGGACCAACAAGGATGTCGATGCAGCACCATGTGCTAAATCATGGTAACCAATTTCCTTCTAATTTTAGGGGAAGTTAATGGCTAGGATTGGGGTTAGGGATAAGACGTTCATCGTAGTACATGTTTTACTCTGAAATATCGCTGTCACCCACCTATTATACCTAAAAGCAGCCAAATTGGGATAAAGAGATAGTCCTACTCAGATTATCCCTCACAAAAAAATCTGAAGTTCTGACAAACTTGCCGCAAATTTACTGCAAACTTGCGACAAATTTCCCCCAAATATTTTTCACATGCAAATTAGTTTGCGATTCAATGCAAATGTTTGCCAGAGGTTTGCAGCTCTTCACTGGTAGTGATGAACATGCAACAAACCTTCGGCGAGAAAGATGAGTTTGTAGCAAGTTTGCCAGAATTCTCGATTTTTGTAATGGAACTTGCCGTTTGTTTACATGCACTTTAAAAGTTCCAGTTCTGTCAGACTAAAACTATTATAATTTTTTTAAAGGCCACGTACACACTACATAGTTTCAGGAGTGACAACCTCATTTAAATGCAGGAGTGAATCCACAACATTTTCACTCTATGGCTATGTTCACACAGTCAGTGTTTGGGATTGACAACCATATTTACTTACAGGTGTGAGTCTTAAAATGTCCCGTTCATACAACAATGAACAGTAGCAGTTTGCATGCTCTCTGTATGAACGAACAACCAAAGTCACAACCAGATTCTAACAACTGTAACCATTGTGACAGTGACTAAAAGATGGCGACGTCCATTACACCATCACGTCTTATCACAATTGCCACCGTGTTATTGAATAAATGAGTCTAATCGAGTCGCAAGTTCATCCATTAGATCATAATCAACTGACAGCAGCTTTGAATGCTGTTTAAGCACATGCACAGGAATTCTGCTGCTGTGTGAATGTGGCCCATGTGTGTATATGGAATACAGGAGTGAATCCCATGTAACGGAAGACAGCTGATAGACACAGCTGTTGTGTCGTGCAGCTCATGTGGAAAACAGTGGCTGAATCTTCGGATGACACATAGCTAATTTCTCAATCTCTGTGAGTTAACAAAACCCCACATGAAACACACGAGTCCTGTACAATTCTGTTTACACAGCACAGGTTTGCCGAGAATGTGGTTGTGAGACCTGAAAATTAACGGGTGTCAGTTAGTTATAAAATGCGGTTACCACACCCGTAAATAACTGTCCTGTGTGTGAACGTAACTGTATTAAGCACTCAAAACAGGCCTGATAACCATAGTCTGCTGCTGTGTGAATGTGGCCCATGTGTGTATACGGAATACAGGAGTGAATCCCATGTAACGGAAGCCAGCTGATAGATAGCTGTGCAATATGTATAAACATCACTCTCCTGACCTCAAGAGGTGCAATAGCGACTGACGCTAGGGGTTATAGCCTTTAGCCTCCTTGTTAGTGCACCCTCCTCCCATGCTGGAGACATCGGTTCAAGTCCTGTACAGAGTGGGTTGGGCAGGAGCGTCACAATGGTGCCGTGACCCGGATAGGAGTAAGGTTTAGGGGTGAGTGTAACGGTGGCCAGCTGATAGATAGCTGTGCAATGTGTATAAAACCTCACTCTCCTGACCTCAAGAGGTGCACTACCGGCTGATGCTAGAGGCTGCAGCCGTTTGTCTCCTTGTTAGTGCACCCACCTCCCATGCCGGAGATGCCGGTTCGAGTCCTGTATGGAGCGGGTAGAACAGGAGCATCACAATGGTGCCGTGACCCGTATGGGAGTGAGGTTTGGGGGGGTGAGTGTAATGGGAGCCAGCTGATAGATAGCTGTGCAGTGTGTATAAACCTCACTCTCCTGACCTCTAGAGGTGCACTAGCGACAGAAGCTAGGGGATGTAGCCTTTAGTCTCTTTGTTAGCGCATCCGCCTCCCATGCCGGAGACGCCGTTTCGAGTCTCGTATGAAGCAGGTAGAATAGAGTGTCACACCCATGATTGCGATTAAAACTATAGCAACACTGCAGCATCTCACACCTGTGAATAGGACACATGAATTTCACCAGTTTAACCTGTTTTGTGTTAGCTGATTCCCATTCATATTTAAAAAAAAGTTAGTGTACCTGGGTGACTAGGAACAGTGACTAGGTGACTTCCTGTTTTTCAGAGGTATACATTTGAGATAACACACAGGCCAAATTCCTTTAATCATCAATCACAGTCAACCTACTGAACCTACACGGAAGTAAATGCATTCACATAAACCAGGGGTTGGCAACCTTTTTAACACAGAGTGCCATTTTTTATTTTCCTGGTTAATGGCTGTGCCGATGTCCACCCCAACTGGTCAAAATAACCAAAAAGATGCAGTGTTTTCAGACCTTGAATAATGCAAAGAAAACAAGTTCATATTCAGTGTTTAACAACACAATTCTAATGTTTTAACTTAGGAAGAGTTCAGAAATCAATATTTGGTGGAATAACCCTGATTTTCAATCTCAGATTTCATGTGTCTTTGCACGCTTTTCACAGTGTAACGAGATCAAGCTTGGAGATGGAAGGGAGGAGACGGAGAGCAGCGATGCAATCAAGTAAGGAACATTATTTCTCTGCCTGCAACACTCTGCGTGCACTCTTCTCCGTGTTTTTCTCAGTTCAATCAGATCAGTGTAACACAAACTTTGTCAACATAAAGTTCTCTGAGTCTTCAGCTTCACAACAAAATACAACACTCAGTAAGACACGGCAGTCGCTGGTCACTCATTTCGATCTCCTTCTCTCATCTAGCAGTGGCGTGGCCATTTATATGCCGCTCTCCGCATGCTCACTGGAATTAGAGACAGGTGTTAGACATAATTTAGTTCAGGTGCAGGCACCCTTACTGCTTTCTCTCTCACCGGATGTGTGCTCGACCACGCCCCTGCTGCCACATATCCCCACTGCATGACTCAGGCCAGGGAGCCATCCAGTCTGCCTACCACCCTTTTTTTAAATACTCATATTTACTCAATACTCATATTGCCATCTGGCTGATGGTATTGTGTTCCCCGTTGTATTATCAAATTATCTTTTATCCCTCAAGCAATTACATTTTTAAATTTTTCTTTTAATATTTGTTAACTGATGACTAGCCGGTCTGGAATGAATGAATGAATGATTCATTCATTTCATTCATTATTCCATTTTTTTTTTTATTCTGTGCATGTTGTTTATATATGCCAATCGTGATTTCCAATGTCTGTGTGATTATGCAGCAAACCCATTTTCACTATGGGGACAAATAAACTAATTAACTAACTAACTAACTCACTAACTAACTAACTACATATTAATGGTAATGGCAGAAAACTGTTGATTCCCATAATTCTTTTTTTTTAATCTTTCAAAATGTTCATTCTAAAACATCTTTCTGCTGATATTAGACTATGCCTTCTCATGACAAATAATTATGCAAGTAACTAAACACTGTTGATATATAGCTGTGATATAATATGTCTGAATCATATCCAGTGACCCTCACTGACCCTCAATGATTCTGGAAAAAGATTATTAAAACCTAGAAGACAATTGTATAAAAAATCCTCTTCAAAATTAGAATAATTCATATTAAGTTCCTTAAATGCATTTTAGCAACATTATGTCAAAATAGTATAGATTATCCTACTCAAATGCATATGACATCAGATAAACCAGAAATTGGACAGAGGTAATCCAAAAATAATCAAATTAGATTACCTAAAATATATAATCCAAGAGATTACATTACTGATTGCAATTTTGGTAATTTAATTTGTAATTAGTACCGTATTTAAATTGACTCAGAAAGAACCCATCCAGGAATTTCACCATATACCTTCCCTCCACTCCCTCCAGGACTCACACGATATGGATGTTATTCTGTCTGCTACAGTTTTCCATGTCCTCCAACTTCTCCCAGACATGATACAAATCTACCTTGGTCGCTAGTTGATTAGTAGATAATTCCTTGTTCGATGACTCCAGATAATCGATCCGTTTCTATGGATCCCCAGCGACTGGCGAATGGAGTGGATCCCCCACTCTTGTGACCACATCAGTAAATTTCACTTCCATGGCAGTGATTGACCGACATATCACACATGTTCAACATCTCTCGCCGACTTTCCCACACTTCCCCAACTAAATTGACTCCCGGGCTCAGGGCCTGTTCGGGAGCATCAGCTTGAGCACTTAAATGTCTTTTAATGTCACCAGAGCCCGACAATTTTGAATTCTTTGACATTGTCCTCTTAGAACAGTTATGGAACAGAGTGTTTCGAATCTCACCGGTTTATGTCATAAAAGGTATTAAAACTAGTAAAGTGCGCAGAGCACACCATTCACATGTCCGATCCTCACATGGCGTCACGTGACCACAGGTGGAATGATTAATAACATATGCAATCCTGTTGACTGTATCACATCATTAACATCTTAAAATATATATAAAAGAAATACATTAAATACTAAAAATACCATCAATAACATGTCAACTTTTGGCTACTGAGGAGCAGTAATTTTGGTAAACGCAGACCGATTTCATCAGCAAAACTTTCAAACAACTGTTGCCGAATTCGCTGTCTTATCAGCCTTTTCCCTTCAAATCAGTGCAGGAATTGCAAAAAAAAAAAAAGAACTAGCAGATTCCATCAGGGCCTGGTGATCACCTTGTAAGTCTATAGCATGAACACAAACGGATGTATGTTACTCAGCTAGGCTAAATAAAAGGGGAAATGAACTCTCAAAAGTTTCAAACCAAATTGTATTTGCGATTGTGTATTCATTCATTTTTTATTTGACCGATTAGTTATGTCACACATGAAAACGAATCGGTTACTAACGTAACCTCGGTTCTCTCTAGATGAGGGAACGAGTATTGTGTAAGCTAGCTTACGCTACGGGAAAGATTAATCTTTTCTGAGATATTGAAGCCAAAAAATTATCCTTAATTTTGTATGCATTGTCAACGTAGTGCGGCAGCTGCAGACCTTGAGCGGGCTAGCTAGCGAGCTCATTGGTTGCTCTCCGGCAACTGCTGCAGCCTATAGACGAGCTTGGGCGAACTCGCATCCAATGAGAGGCGTCCGCGCGCTCACTGCATCAAAGCCCACCAAAAAGGGCGTGACTAGAGTGCATATAAGCGTAGTTCGTAGGCTGGAACCCTGGTTTTCATTGAATGAAGCGAAAAATCGCTCGTGGCGCGAGCACGGCCGGTTAAGCAATACTCGTTCCCTCATCTAGAGTTAACCGAGGTTACGTTAGTAACCGATTCGTTCTCTTACGAGAGGTTCTCTCGTATTGCGTAAGCTAGCTTACGCTACGGGAACCCTTTGTCAACGCCGTGCGCGCCAAGCATCCACTGCATGAGCCCCAGGGAATTAAGGGGGACCCGGGGGAGCCCTTGTGAGTGGGGAATTAATATTTGGCCGGCAAGCGTGCGGGCCAGTGTGTGTGTAGTACATAAGCACATAGACAGAGCGGCGGTGCCGGTCTGTGTGGACTGTGTCCCATTAATGCAGCTCACCAGGGGAGCTGTAGCGTATTAAACCGCTAGCAGTTTAGCCTGCAGAGCGGGTACTTCGAGATTGTAAAATCTGACAAAGGTGGAGGGGGAAGCCCAGCCCGCTGCCACACATATGTCGTAAATGGAAATCCCGCTGGACCATGCCCACGAGGAGGCCATGCCTCTAGTGGAGTGAGCCTTAATGCCTAGCGGGCATGGTAGGTCTTTTGACGTGTACGCGGCAGCAATAGTGTCCACTATCCATCTGGACAGTGTCTGTTTCGAGGCGGCGAGACCTTTGGTGCGCCCTCCGAACGAAACGAAAAGCTGGTCGGAGCTTCTGAAAGATGCGGAGCGCGCAGTATACAATCTCAGTGCTCTGACTGGGCAAAGGAGATTGGCGTCGCGTTCGCTATCAGATGCTGGTAGCGCCGACAAGGAAATGATCTGTGCTCTGAAAGGAGTACCGACCACCTTGGGGACGTAGCCGTGTCTAGGCTTTAAAATGACCTTGGAGTCACTTGGTCCAAACTCAAGACACGCAGCGCTGACAGATAGCGCTTGAAGGTCTCCCACCCGTTTAACTGATGATAGGGCAGTTAGAAAAACGGTTTTAAGTGAGAGGTGTTTCACATCCACGGATTGAAGCGGTTCGAAAGGGGGGGCTTTCATAGCTTCGAGAACTATAGAAAGGTCCCAGATAGGAACCGATGGGGGGCGCGGAGGTTTCATCCTTCTAGCTCCCCTGAGGAAGCGGATGACCAGCTCGTTTTTACCCTGTGACTGGCCGTGCAGGGGTTCAGCGAACGCCGCGACGGCCGGCACGTACACTTTGAGCGTGGATCGGGATCTGCCCTTATCCAGCAGCTCTTGTAAAAACATGAGCAGTGGCGACACCCCACATGTCCGTGGGTCCAGGTCTCTGTCGGTGCACCATTTTGAAAACACAGACCATTTTGACGCATAGAGTCTTCTCGTGGAGGGGGCTCTAGCGTGTATGATGGTGTTTATTACTCCTTCTGGCAAAGCGACGGGTAGTCGTTGATCACCCACGCGTGTAGCGCCCAGCGCTCTGGGTGGGGATGCCAGATCGTTCCGCGAGCTTGCGAGAGTAAGCTCCGGGAACCATGTTTGATTCTCCCAGCGCGGGGCTATGAGGAGCACCGAGTGGCGCGTTTCCCTGATCCTCTGCATTACCTGTGGCAATAGCGAGACGGGAGGGAAGGCGTAAAGCGGGTGGTTGGGCCAGTCCTGGGCCAGCACGTCCTCGCTTTTCGAGAAAAATATTGGGCAGTGAGAGTTCTCTTCTGACGCAAAGAGGTCTATCTCTGCTCTGCCGAATATGCGCCATAACGTCTGGACTGTTTGAGCGTGCAGGGACCATTCCCCTGGGGGAATATTGTCTCTGGACAGTCTGTCGGGCCGTCGTTCAGGTGGCCTGGCACGTGCGTCGCCCTCAGCGAGCGCAGGTGGCGCTGGGACCAACTCAGTATGCGTTTGGTCAGATGGAAGAGGTTCCTGGATCTGACACCGCCCTGACGGTTTAGATAGGATACCACAGACCTGTTGTCCGAGCGGACCAGGATGTGGTGACCCTGAATGATCGGGAGGAAGCGCACGATCGCGTACTCGACCGCTATCATTTCCAGACAATTTATGTGAAGGAGCTTTTCCTGAACTGACCATAGGCCAAAAACCGGAGAGCCCTCGCAGACCGCGCCCCAACCCGTGTTGGACGCGTCTGTCGAGATGACTTTTCGGCGAGATACAGCTCCCATCATCACTCCCCGCTGATACCACTCGGCCACTGTCTAGGGCTGCAGAGCTGAAATACAGGTCTGAGTCACTCTGATTGGCTGGCGGCCTGTGGCCCAAGCCCGGCGAGATGCGCAGGTGTTTAGCCAATGCTGAAGCGGGCGCATGCGCAGTAAACCCAGTTGACGTACTGCTGCGGCTGAGGCCATGTAGCCTAGCACTCTCTGAAACTTCTTCATCTGAAATGACGCGGCTAGTCGCTGCACACGGCGCGCGCGCGCTGTGTAGATAAGCGAGCCGTCATTGCCACTGAGTCTAGTTCTATTCCAAGGAAGGAAATTGTCTGACTGGGCTGTAGTGAGCTCTTGGTCCAATTGACTGCAAGGCCCAAACTGTTCAGATGACTGAGGAGAACTGTCCTGTGAGACAGAAGCGCCGTATGTGATTGTGCCAAAATCAGCCAATCGTCCAAATAGTTCAGAATTCGCAAACCCTGACTCCGCAGGGGTGCGAGCGCCACGTCCATGCACTTCGTGAAAGTACGGGGTGCTAAGGACAGGCCGAATGGAAGGACGGTGTATTGATAAACCTGGCCTTCGAAGGCGAATCTCAAGAATGGCCTGTGACGGGGATTTATCTGAATCTGAAAGTATGCATCTTTCAGATCGAGAGAAATAAACCAGTCCCCCTGGCGCACATGCGCGAGGAGTTTGCTGGTTGTAAGCATTTTGAACGGTCTTTTTGCAAGCGCTTTGTTCAAAACCCTGAGATCTAATATTGGTCTGAGGCCACCGTCTTTCTTGGGGACAAGAAAATAACGGCTGTAAAACCCCGACTCGCCCAAGGGAGGCGGCACTCTCCCTATGGCCCTTTTGCACAGAAGGTTTGCTATTTCTGAACGAAGCATGCACGCTGCTTCCGTGTTCACAGTAGTTTCGAGCCGCGCTCTGAAGCGAGGAGGACGGCGATCGAACTGTAGCAAATAGCCCTGTTTTATTGTGCTTAACACCCATTCGGATATCCCTGGAATATCTTCCCACGCTTTGAAGCGTAATGTTAGAGGGTGAGTGGCCAAATCGCTCTGATTGCCGCACACAGCAGCTGAACAGAATGTGTGAGCGCGCTTACTGTGCTTATGCTGGACTGCTCGCAGACAGCATGGACAGGCTGTTCTGTGAGTGACTTCCCGATTGAGGTGAATGGGGAAAGAGTCACGTCTGTTAAGTGATACGCAAGCATAGTCACGGGCACGGAACTTACATACAGAGAAGTGTTTGCTGGCCGTGTGACAGAGCGGGCAGAGAATGGGCGCGCGCACGTATTCGTGAGCGCATTTATTGACTCTAACACTCGAGTGGTTCGTAACCGCTTTTGAGGGTGCTCTGATGGGAACAGGGAACGTGTAATGCTTGTGTGTAGAGGTGAACACTGGACTGTGGGCACATTTTCTACACATAAGGCTGGTCGTGTGACAGAGCGGCCAGAGAATGGGCGCGCGCACGGATTCGTGGTTGCGTTTGTTAACCCTAACACTCGAGCGGTTCGTAACCGCTTTATGTGAGTGTGCCGTGATAGGGCCACGGGATGTGTAATGCTTGTGTGTAGGGGTGAACACTGGATTGTGGGCATATTTTCTACACATAAGACATGTTTGCTCTCTGGTATGGACACGGGATGTGTAATGCTTGTGTGTAGAGGTGAACACTGGGTTGTGGGCACATTTTGTACACATATGGCATGCTTGCTCTTTACCAGATTTATTTGGGTCGCCGTGAAAACGGCGTTTGAGCGCAGGCAAGCGGGCGTTAACACCGCTGCTTGTTGGCTGCTGAATCTACCACTGTAGTAGCCTGAAGGAAGGGGACTGACAGGGGGCGAAGCTTTGACGGTGGTCCGGCCGCAGCGGGACTGATCCGTCGTTTTGTCAACAAAGCTAGGAGGACTTCGGTTGTTCAGGTTTCAGCGCAATTCTAGTCCGAGGCCCGCGGGGCGGCGGTCTGCGGCGGCTGTCTGAGCGCTGATCGAGGGCGGCCGCCCTGTCGATGCTGAGAAGTCTGGCTTTGTTGAGCTGGGCGCTGTGAAGAGGCTCGTGCAGGAGGCTCACGTGGGCGGCCTGCAGAGGAGCTAGCGCGACGAGGCAGAAAGAGATTCATGGCTTGTGTGGCTTTTTGGACCTCTGAAAACCGGTCAATGATACCACTCACCGCGGAGCCGAAGAGACCGGATGGAGAGAGCGGTGCGTTGAGGAACGTAGAGCGCTCTGCTTCTCCCATGTCGGCTAGCGTTAGCCACAGATGTCTCTCGGTCACAGTCAGCGCGGCCATGCATGCTGACCGCCTCTGGATGCCTGCTTTCCTCATCCCACTCCCGCAGAAGTTCCGCTTGGAGGATCTGTAGGACGGCCATAGAGTGCAGAGCAGATGCAGCTTGGCCGGCGGCGGAATAGGCGCGGCCAACACAGGCGGAAGTTGTTCTGCAGGCCTTAGACGGGAGCACTGGTTTAGACCGCCATCTCACGGAGGGCGGGCAAAGGTGTGCTGCTACCGCATCCTCGACCGGAGAGATGGAAGCGTAGCCCTTCTCAGTGGCGCCGTCCACCGAAGCAAGAGAGGTGGAGACGTGGGATCGGACCCTGGCCGAGAAAGGCGCGTTCCGAGGCGGTTGACGGCCTGTGTGAGGAGGCGTGTTAGTTCCCCTTCGACTCCGGCGCGGGTCCTGCTGGATTCCTGGGCCGAGGAGGAGGCGTGTGAGCCTGACCACTCCTCGCTGTCCGAAGCCATGATGGAACAGCCCTTATCCTCCGCTTCTTCGTCCGAGATGGCAGCAGAGCAGCCGCTCGGCGGCAACTGCGCGTCCCGGGTGGGCGGGGAGGGTGAAGGCGATGCTCGAGGGATGGGCTCCGGCGAGGCAATCGCTTGTACCACTGTTTCCGACAGCCTTTGAGAGCGGCGCTTTTTTCTGCGCCGCTCTCTACGCCTCTACGCCTCTCATTGGATGCGAGTTCGCCCAAGCTCGTCTATAGGCTGCAGCAGTTGCCGCAGAGCAACCAATGAGCTCGCTAGCTAGCCCGCTCAAGGTCTGCAGCTGCCGCACTGCGTTGACAATGGATACAAAATTAAGGATAATTTTTTGGCTTCAATATCTCAGAAAAGATGAATCTTTCCCGTAGCGTAAGCTAGCTTACGCAATACGAGAGAACCTCTCGTAAGAGAACAAAACTTTTTATATGTTGCTAAACGCTACACACAACAATGAGAACACATAAGAATTATATAATTTTTCCTTGGAAATAAGCTTGTGATCATGTGGCATGAACTATTCATGGTATTTTTTTGCATCTTATTTGTTAGTGTTTCTTTAAACAATGTGAGTTTGTAACAACTGGATCAATGGCATTTCAAACATTCAGAACCCGATGGTGGTGTGTGCAATGTGAAAAATGTCTTTCAACAATTCAAACATTGCAGTTGCTCAACTACATTTTGTACAAAACCCCAAGTAATTTATCTTATGACATAGAAAACCAAACTGAGTAAAATGTTATTTTTGTGTAGCTCTTGTCTTGATCTAGAGTTTGCTGTTCTTGTTCAGACACCTGTCTTTGTCTGCAATCAGAATTTTATCCTGCATTTTTGCAACAATCACTACAGTTCAACAAAATGCTTCCCTAATGGGATGGTTCACCCAAAAATGACAATTTAGACATTTGTTCCCTCTCATGTTATTTTTTCCCCCCCAATCTTTTTCTTTGAAATGAAAGTGAGTGGTGACTGAGGCCAAGATTTTACCTAACATCTCCTTTTGTGGTCCACAAAATAAAGAAAGTCATATGGGTTTGAAACAACATGATGGTGAGTAAATGATCACAGACTTTTTAAGTTTTGGGTGAACCGTCCCTTTAATTAGTGGCAAGGCTTTAACACATTTATGACTGGAGGAGTTCCTTTGTTTGCAGGTTGCTGGTTACTGTATTTCATTCCAAAGACACAATGAAGGAGGCAAGTTCATACCTGATGCCCAGACACAGATGTAACATGAATAAATAAAAGTTAAAGACTCAACTCCAAAGTCCTGCCTAAAGGCAAACATGCTGCTCTTACTGTAGACATGTAGCAACAACTGCACAAGCTCAATGCCACATCTTTTTGCATTAGCTTAAGCACATGAGGTGATTTCTTCTCTCAAACGCTTTCTGTTGAGGTTCTGTAATATATATATATGTGGCTCCATTTAAGGGGAGCTTTGCTGAGTACACAATGAAATTGGGAAACATTAAGTTTGTTTACACTGTTGATAAAGCACTGCTGGCTAACACCAACCAAACATATAACTGGCACCTTGAATTGTGTAATTGCAATATTGATAATCTCATTCTATTCATGCATTTTTACATTAGCATAAAGCTGTATAGTGCAAACATTTACAAATGCACAGTTTAGTTTATAAGAACCAAGTTAAACATTCTCTAAATGGACAAAGAACAACAAGCCCTCTATTGTGAAGATGAGTGGTTGTGTGTGCCCAGTCATGTAAGAGATGTTTTTTTAAAGGATGTATTGACATTTCCATATTTGTAAATGTAACACCTCTCAGATTCAAAGAGGTAATTTTCTGGCATGAGTGCTTAATGTTGGTAACAGCTCATCACACTAGGTTTTAAAGAAATGCCCTAATAAAATACATGTCTGTTGCCATTTACTCATCCTCATATCGCTCAAAACCCTTATCACTTTTTTCTTCTGCAGAACACAAAAGAAGATATTTTAAAGAATGCATCTTTCGCTGATTTCAATACAAAAGCAGTTGATAGTGATTCACTAAAGCTATAAAAAAAAAAAAGCACCAAAAAGTGTCCAGGTGACTTGCACGTCATATACCAAGTCAATCACTTTGTATGTTGAACAAGCTGATGTTGAAAGTTGTTCATAGTTGCTATTCAGTCTCAAATCAAATTCAATTATTTATCAACATATGTAAACTGAACACAAATTCAATATGGCAAGATTTCAATAACATCAAACCTAATTTGTTGTTCTCATGATGTCATGATGTTTGGTCAAGAGATGCACAAAAACCAATGAGGTTTGATGTTATTGATGGGTCACCATACTGGATTTGTGCTCAGTTTACTCCCTTTAATTGTGCTACCTTTGAACAGCGAAATTCCGCGAGAGAAGTCGTCATGGCCGGACATTAACCGTGTCTGAAACCAGTAAAAAACTTGCTGCTAAAATAATATCCTTGTCTGTTGTGAATATACAGTTTAGCTGTGTACAGAAGACAGCTCACACAGAGCTCACTGCCAAACCAAGCAACCACCTATTGGTCAGCGTGGCAAATTCACCTGCCAAAGTTCTAGAGGTGGGTAGTATCGCACTACATTTACTTTTTGGAGTAAAAAAATATTTTAGAGTGTAAATGTGGGTACTTTTTACTCTCAATCTTTTTCATTACAATGGGCCTTGTTCATGTCGTTACAGTACTGGGTTTAATTTAATTAATGTGTAATTTATAAGAGAGATTAGTGAATTGGACCTTTATGACAGCAGAAATTCAAACAGCTGCATGCCCTGTCACAGACTGTTACTCAAGATGAGTCTATCACTGCAGCATCAATCTCTTCTAACTAAGTGAAACACTTCACTCGGCACAGTAAAAAAAAAAAGAATAGTTTCATCATGCAAATGCCTTCATTTAACACCAAGACAAGCAGATATTTCAAGATTAAAATTGCAGCTTTATTTTAAGGCAGCACGACGAGTTGAATTTTGGCTCTAATGATTACGCAGGCTTTTCTGTGACATGGTGATGGTCATTTTCAGGGTGATTCTGTAAATATGGGCTCTTGTGACATCGGTTTTTAAGTGTACATTTTTAAATCTGCAGCAATATATTAGTTTGCTTTGTCCCGGGTCCCGCATTTCATAAGCAGTATTTACACATTTACCCCGCACCCTCACGGGGGTACTGGGAGAAGAATTTCTTGCAAAAAAGGACTTAAATATTGATCTGCTACTTGAGTACACTTTTAATTGGATACTTTCTTACTCTTACTCAAGTAATTTTTTATGTTAGCACTTTTACTACTATTTTTTTAAATTAATTATACTTTTACTTGAGTACAGTTTTTGGCTACTCTACCCACCTCTGCAAAGTTCACCAGACTTGAACGCCACGCAAAATCTACAAGGGACATTTCTTTGCCACAGGAAGTCCATCATGTGAAATTTACAATCGCTCAGAGTCCCATGGAGATGATTATATTTCACTCACAGAATTTTGCCTTGAGTAGGTAAATGTGACCCCGCCTTTAAAATGCAAAATTACTTTGGACTTTGCAACGAAAATGGGCTACATGATATGATGTCACACTCTAGGGATTCAGTTTTTAATCATTAAAAATACAGAGTAGTAATAAAAATAATAAGTTAAAATACATGATTGACACTTTTACACAATGCTGCAAACCTTGCAGCTTTGAAATTTGTCAAGAGAGTCAGTCTGTTCTGTTTAGTCCTGCTGAAAAGACCAACTTAGACCAGCATGGAAATACATAAACCAAGCTTGAGTATGCTTATTTGGAACTGGTATAGCAAGTGGTCCACTAATGTTGTTCACCAGCTAAAAGTGCTGGTCAACCAGGAAGGTCTTTGAAGCTGGTTAACCAAGGAAAGATTGCTAATGAAGCCAGTTAAGAAGCAAGGACACCAGAACACCAGCATCCCATGATGGAGACCAGCATCAAAAACACATCATATATAGATGACCAACAATGCTGGTCTTTTTTTCAACATCTATAGTGTGCAACATTGCCTGCACTGTCTTGGTTCTGGATAAAAACATTTCTAAGCCATGAACCAAACCAACCAGCTCTGAGGTGAAAAACAACAATTATTTGAAACTCAGCCAAAAAGACAAATTGATAGGCATACTACAGGAAGTGAATGGAATGCAACATCTTGTGTAACACCTCCTCCATTTCTGCAGCCCAGCAGCATTGATTCTTGCAACACCAAGGTTGATGACTAATAATAATACTTTCCGGAGCATTCTAAGTAGATTACTATTACTTAGAAATGTTGATGTACTACATTTAATGTTTTTTTTTTTTTTTTTTTTTTTACAATAAAGCCCTTATAATATGCAGGAATGACACCTCATTTCTGAATGAAGAGTGCATTGTAGAAATATTTTCATGGCCGGATTCGTGGTTTCAGTATTATTCAATAAGATTGCATTTTTCAGTTGAACATTTGATGGTTCATTTGATCAAATACTTTTTGCCAAGAAATGCAAACAAACATTTACAAAATACCTCTGAATCTGGTTTTGTTTGTATTGCACTGCATTAGTGTTGCACACCCTAAGGTGATTGACTTAACCCCTGTACCACTGAGAAATAATCCAGTTCTTGAGCTGTACTGAAACTGTCAAAACACAACCAGCTGAAACCTTCCTGCAATGCTATGCATTCATATGCATCTTAGAAACTACTTAAGGGGGTGTGGAACAAGACTGTAAGACCAAACCCTTGCAAACACAACTCTCTATAATCTAAACATTTCACTGTTGACAAAACACACATTAGTGTTTACTGTAATCTGTACTGTACTATAATATGACTGTTTATGACTAGTTTTAATTCATATTTCCATTCTATGAACTTGACTGTTCAAATCTGAGAACATAATGATATGAAATCAACAAGTGCAGTATTTTACTTGCACCGGAAACTTGTTAAAGAAACATTATATTTATAATTTTTCAATCAGTTGTTTATGTTTGTATATCATAACAGAACTACACAGCTGAACCCTCATTTCAGGATCACACTGACAGAGAGGAAGAATGTAATAATAATGATGCTATTTTAAAATGAACTTTAACACTTGTCTGGCCTAAGCTTCTTCATGTCGAGTGATCAGTGATTGTTTATCATCAGCATAGGCATGTAATAGCAAATCTTAGTTTAAAATGTAAAATTCAGTTTGAATTTAAACTGTTTTTAGAACTTTTAAAATTCTTAAATTCTTACTTTAATTTTTAAATTCTTTTTTTTTTAAATTCTTACTTTAATGTCTCACCAGCGTTGATGAAAACATAAGCAATTTCTGATGTTAATGTTTGTTCATTAAAAGGTAACGTTACTGCATCATACCTCAAACATGAGGAAAATCCTTGCCATGTTTAAACCCTTGTGCGACCTTCGGGACATTTTTGTCTGTTTCGTTTTTGTTTTTTCGATCATTTTGGCTGTGTTAATTCCAACAGCATAAATGTTGCCAAAAGTGTGTATTTTTTTGTGGAATTTTTATATTTCAACTTCAGTTTCTATAATACATTTATAATACACGGTGTACACAGGACATATAGTTACACTCAGGACCTTAAGGACAAAAATGTCCCCATTGAAACCCATTAAAACCGCAATAATTGATCCCAGTACCATTAAAGCTTAAAATCATGAATTCTATGATATTATGCTTTCATTCTGGAGCCCTTGCTTAAAATTTTATTTTTAAAAATATTTTCTACCAGATGGTGCCATTCTTCTCATGTTTAGCCTATGGAGCAAATACATGCTTTTTTCCTATTTTCTGTTTGCTGCATTATAGAACACTGCAGGCCAATTGAATAAATGATGCAGATAAATTTTGTGGGTGTGTTGGTATGGATGACAGAGTGTGTTTTGTATGTGTGTATTGAGAAATGTGTGTGTGTGTGTAAAAACAACAGTGGCATTTTATAAAAAACTGCCATTTAAAGGGATAAATCCTAAAAATGAATGAATATTTGGTAGTTATAATCTGGACTGATGTTGATTAAAAAATCAGGTCAGTGAAAGTCGAAAATAATATTAATATATAATATTTTTATGGCAGTTTTTTAACACGAACATTTTTGTCCTCTAAAGACCGCTGAGTAACGCACAAGGGTTAAACTTTTAATTTCTGTAGTTTCAGTGTGTTGCTGTATGTGCATTGGTTGGCAGGGGCAGTCATGTTGGTGCTGTAGAACCTGTTTGGTGGCTTCGCATACATTTATCTGACAAACCCCATAACTGAGAGCTTGCATGAGACAGTCATATTCACCTGGAGTTTAGAGGTGACAACATCAACTGCCACAGATACATGAACTACATTGGGTAAGTGGGTGAATCTCAGCTTTAAAGCTCAGCGCTGCTCCTATTAAAACATAAAGTCATGTAACTTACATTACAAATATATCATATAGTGCAATTTAAAAATAGTGCAATTCATCAGGAGTGCCATTGTTTCACATTTACAGTATGTGATCCTGCTTCAGATGAAAAATTTTGAAAAGATGGAAAACTAAACTGGCACAGATGAAGCAGAGTTGTAGAAGAGTTCAAAATAGATATAAAAGATCAAAATAGATACATGAAACAACATTTTTAGGTAGAAGTGATAATATGGTGACTTCATCGGTGTCTTTAAATATTTGTGTTGGCTGTAGACTCTGATCTGATTGTTGTTATAACAGTGATTCTAAAGAGGTTTTACTGTGATTAATTGTTGAAAATTTAAAACATTTACAAATTAACACATGTAAACAAGAGTATATATAACTAATTTATATTTGGCTGAGCTGAAACTCTTAATTAGGTTGTCTTACTCATGCATCATGATTGTGCAGGCCAAGTGATTTATAACAGTGGCCACATTAAGAATTTACCCATATATAGCTTTGCTTTATTTTGCATCAGGGTTTTTTTAAGCAGCAAGCTTATTTTGGGGAAATTGTTGGGTTGTTTGGTGGGCAGGAGTTGAAACAACAGATGATTCCCATTTCTGACTAAACTCATAGCTTAATGAGCAGATATTCATATCACAATTCTGATTTGTAACTATAAACTGAATTGTTGATTGATCTTGTCCCTGAGATCTGCACCCCTCATTGTCAAGAATATCAGATCCTCCACTCTTTTGCATGACCTCGACTCTGGGGGGTGTGCTATAAAGAAACTAAAATAACAACAGGGAAAAAGACATTATGAGAAAGGGTGGGGGGGGGGGATGAAGTGTAACCTGGTTTTTATCTCCCCATCTGAACAGACTGGTTCTGCTCATTCTTCAGAGTCCATTCCAGAAGCATTCCATAGATACAAAAAGAATGTTCAAAACCACAATCACAAGCTGTTAGTTACCAGCTTTAAAGAACCATTAAGAGACTCCTGGATAACTGCTTTGCTTTTTGTTAGCTGATACTGTAGATTCTGTAGTATATTGTGTATATACAAGGTTACTCTGTATAATTTTTGCAATGTTCTACATGTAAGGACATTGTTTTGAAGCTGCAGTGGGTTTTCTGGTCTGAAACGGTCTATAGCCTCAAATTTTAATTCCAATTAGTCACTGTATTTCCTTTGTATGTTCCTGTATGTGTATGTTCCTGAAAATACAGGAGATATAGTGCTTGGTTGAATTACTTTAATTCAGTGGGCCCGTCACTCAAATGATTCTAAAAGTAAATACCAACATGACGCAGTATCAAATATAAATGTTTAAAGATTTCTAAATGTGTACATTTTTGTTTTAACAGATCTCCTAAGAACTGATTTTCATGAAGTGTCCAGCTGTATTTAAAGGAGTTAAGACATGATGGTTGGTGCCCTCTTCTCAAAAATACATACAACATGGTGCATATATGAGATTATAAATAGAACATATTACTCTATTTTATGGTATTAAGACACTTTTACCCTGTTTGCAGAATGGACAAACTCAGATTTGTGCCCTCTCGGAGAATGTGATTTTGGAGGACACAGAAAAAGGAGGGGTCATAGTCACAGGAATAAAAAATCCAGCGTTTAATCTAAAAGAAGGTAAAGAACCCACCTAAATATGTGCATGTAACCTGCGTTTGCATGTACACAATGTAATTTTCATTTTCCTGCAAATGAGTCCTTTATTGTGCCTAATTCTCAGTCTATTTTATGCTTCTTCCAGGGGATCGGCTTGTTGCAGCTACCATTCATCTTGACCACCTCAGTAAAGATGACGCGTTGAAACTGATCAAAATCATTGAGCCCTACGACAAAAACCTTGAACTGAAGACTTCAAAAGATCTGAAAGCTGGCCTGGTGAGCAAACTCATGAATGAAATAAAAGAGAAAACAATAAGAAAAAAAAAAAAATTTTTTTTCCTTCTTATCTGACCATGTCTTTATCTCCCCACTTCTTCCTATCTAGTCTGTTGGTGATCTTCGTTTGAACAGTGAACTTGCACAGACAGGACTTCAAGTGCCAGCTGTTCAGGTCAATGGGCTAAATGAACAGCTTAATGCCCCAAGCTTCAAAGGTGGCTTCACAACCCCCACAGTAAATGGAGAAATGCCAAAGATTGAGTTAAAGGAATCCACTCCTAATTTTAGCTCCCCAGATTTCAGAATGCCAACTTTTGACACATCTCTGCCAAAGTTCAAAGGGGCCGGTATAGATAGCACAGTAGATGCACCTAATATCAGTGTCTCCTCACCTAGACTAAACACTCCGGATGTTTCGGTTAATGTGGACAAACCTGAATTGAAGACCAAAAAGTTTAAGATGCCCAACTTCAGTCTACATACTAAAAAACCAAAGGTTGGCGGTGATGTAACTGCCCCAGACATAAACGCTGAACTAAAAAACCCTGATCTGAGTCTGTCCACCCCAAAGATTAATGGAGAGCTTAACACCCCTGATATAGATTTGACCTTGCCAAAAACTGAGCTCAGGGGCCCACATCTAGACATTGAAACACCAAAAGCGGATATCGATTCTCCATCTAGCAAGTTCAGACTGCCCAAAATTAAGAAAAAAACTGCAAAAGTAAAAGTACCAGAGGTTGATGCAGATCTAAGTGCACCAAATCTTAAGCTTTCTGCCCCAAATGTAAATGCAGATGTCAATGCACCGAATGTAGACATTGATCTACCCAATGCCAACCTTCAAGCTCCAAATGTAGAAATGAAAACTCCTGATGTTGGTTTAGATGCTTCCTCTGCCAAAATAAAGTGGCCAACATTTAAGAAACCCACATTTGGGCACAAAGTTAAAGCCCCAGAGGTTGGCTTAGATGCCAATGTCTCAACACCTGATTTGAGTCTCAATGCCCCAGATGCAAATGTGACTTTACCAAAGGCAGAAATAAAGGCCCCTGATCTTGATATAAAATATCCTGATGTAAAAGTACCTGATGTGGACATTCAAGCTCCATCTGGAAAGGCTAAGTTTCCTACCCTTAAAAAGCCAAAGATCAACTTCCGTAAACCAAAGATGAAAGGTCCAGACTTGGACGTATCAGCTCCTGATGTTGATTTGAATCTGCCCAAAGCTGAACTGGATGGTATAAATCTAGATGTTAAGTCACCAGATCTCAATCTCTCTACACCAAAAATGATGGGTGATATTAGTGCACCAGATCTAGACATTAAAAATCCAGCATTTGATATACAGACACCAGATGTTGACATAGAAGCTCCATCTGCACAGTTTAAAAAGCCTAATTTTAAAAAGCCTAAAATGAACTTCTCTGGGCCAAAAGTGAAAGGGACAGATGTAGACCTCAATGCACAGGTGAAGGCACCAAATGTTGACGTTTCTGTCCCTGAAGTCAATCTGAAACCACCTAAAGCAGATCTCCAAGGGCCTTATCTAGACCTGAATGCTCCAGATCTCACTCTTTCAACACCCAAAATGGATGGCAATCTTAGTGCTCCAGATGTGGATTTGAGCTTGCCAGATGCTAATATCAAAACTCCAAATGTAGACCTACAAGCAAGAGCACCAGAGATAGACTTAAATGCTCCCAAAGTAGACATTGATGCCCCCTCTGGCAAAATGAAGCTACCTCATTTTAAAATGCCTAAATTTGGTCTTTCTGGACCTCGGATGAAAACACCGAAAGTAGATGCACCTGATGTAGATGTCAACATGCCCAAAGCTAAACTCAAAGGCCCTGATCTAGATGTGAAAGCACCTAATCTTAGTCTTTGCGCACCTAACGTTGAAAGTAACATTTCTACTCCATCTTTAGACATTGATTTGCCAAAAGGTGACTTAAAAGCTCCAACTGCAAACATCGGTGGAAGTATAAAAGAACCAGATCTCAATCTCTCCACCTCAAGTGTAGACCTAAAATTGCCAAAAACAGAGCTAGAAGGTCCTGATTATGACCTAAAAGTCCCAAATGTTGACATTAATTCCCCATCAGGCAATTTTAAGATGCCACATTTCAAGATGGCAAAATTGAATCTATCTGGGCCAAGAATGAAAGGGCCTGAATTGAATGCTAATGAAGATGTTGGTTTGATGGTTCCCAAACTTGAAGGAGAATTAAAAAATCCAAACATTGAACTAAATCTACCCAAAGCAGAGGCTAGTGTGCCTGATGTAAATGCAACTTTACCAAAAGCGGAAGTCAGCATTCCCAATGTAGATATCAAGTCACCAGATGTAGAGTCTCGATCTGGAAAGCTGAAATTGATCACAATTAAGAAACCTAAAGCTGACATTTCTGCTCCAAAACTGAGGACTCCTGAGATTGATTTAAATGAAGAAGCTCCCAATCTCTGCCTCTCAGCTCCCAAAGTTGCCACTTTTCCAGACGCTGAATTAAAGCTCCCTACAGCAGATGTTGACATTAATGATCCCAGTGGAAAGCTGAAATTCCCAACACACAAAACTTTCAGCACGTCTGGCCCAGAAGTCAAATCTGCTGATGGAGGATCAGGTCTGAGCCTATCTGCACCAGGGGTTCATACCCCTGATGCAGATGTTAATCTACCCACTGCTGGGGTTGACGTGGATGTTTCAGGCATCAACGCTGAAGCTGAGCGCACTACACGCAAGATGAAATGGCCCTTCAAATGGCGAAAATCTGTTGAATCAAAGGATGGGGATATAAATGTTAAGGCTGCAGAAGTAGATAGTAGCACTCCAGAAGTTAAACTCCCAAAAAATATACCCATGTTCAAGATGCACAGTTTGCCTAACAGCAGCATTGACAGCATCTTGCAAGAACGCATTGTGCCGGTTGACCTCAGTACCGATGTTATAGACACGATTGTCTCTGGCCCAGCAGTCAAGGCAAATTTGAAAAATTCTTCTCCATCTGCTGGTGTGAATAAACGGACATCTGCAGTAGACATCCTGGAAAGGCTGAAGTTGTCCAATGCACGTACCACAAACACCGATTCTGGCATATCTTCAGAGTCAGGCAGCCCTACAAAAGTGAATAGAGGAACATTTAAAATTACAAAGTCTGATGCTGATAAGAACTACACGGTGGTTGATTCTACTAGCAAGGAGGATGATGAAAATGCCAAGATTTCCCTCCGCTTGAACAACATGCTTGGTTTGCCAACAGATTGAGGTCCTAATGAGAAACAGGAGCTTAACACCAATCTTGTTAGATTGCTATTAACAATTGCACCTCCATCTTCATATAAATAATGCACATGTAAATGAATATGTAAAAATACAGCTTTAACTAAAGAATGAGTGGAGTATTGATAAAGAAGCATTATATAATATGACAGAGATTATTTTTGTATGGATGAAGTTATGTATAAAGTTCTCTTTTCATGTGTAATGATTGCAATGTCTTGTCAAATATTAACAATAACATGAAGGAATGTCTGTTTTTCTAACTATATTTCCACTGTTTACATGTATGTATATCTAATATATATTCTTTTATTTACACTTCTTTCCTGTCCATTCCATTTTTTACAGTGTATCTATCAGTATTGCAAATGTCACAAATGTAAGAAATTGCGATTATGCCCACATTTTATGCCTATTAAATATCATGTTTATCATGTGCTTTTATTCGGTTTCAATGCTGTAATGAATGTCATCTGATTTATATTACTAATTTCATATTTTAATAAAGCTTATGATATGAGCAAGGCAATGAGTTATTAATTCTAAAGTTGTCGTCACATTGTTATGATGTTTTCAATATAATCATGAAAAACACAACATAAAGCAGTAAAACATCTATTATTTTTCACTTAGTTTTCTACTATTGTCCAACAATACAAATGTCAGAAAGAGCATGGCCTATAGTTAATGAAAAAATACAGATATATAAAACAAATATTCAAATACTCTGCATGTAAAATTTTATTTTTAAACAGAGAGAGCCCACAATTCATAACAAATAATATGGCTTTCTGTAATTTAAAGGCACAGGGAACGAAATGGTGGGTAAAGTACAGCAGAACACCAAACATACTAAAAACTTTGGCTTTTTAAAAAAGCTCAGAAGAGGTACTTACTACCTATACTTTTAAATGGCATTTGACCACAAATGTTTAAACTTCATATATGTGGTACTTTGACCACCAACTCCCTACATTTTGATACTATCAGAGTTGCACTATTTAAGAAAGTCAGATCAAGTTCCAGATCCAATGTTCTGTGCAGTTATACAGCATGTTTACTGCTCCTTCCTTAAAAGTCATTAGAGATCAATGCTGAAACTATATAAAATTCAAAAAATAAAATATAAGTGCCATTCAAACCAAACAATTTAAGTGCTCAGTGAGCAGTGCAATGGGTAATTGACTGTATGGATACAAAGTTTTACATTGTACATGACATTATGGGCCCTATTTTAAGAGCGCTAATGCTAAGCGCAGCACTATGCCATAAGTGCAAATTCAGTGGGCATGGCAATGAAGCTTGGATATTTTCATTTAAGCATGTGCCAAGTCTAGCAATAAGTGGGTTTGGTGAAATCGCACGCAAAAAGCGCTATTGGGCTGGGTCAAATTCAATTTAATTCTGAGGTTCTTCTCCGGTTATTGCACTGTCTGCATCCTACTATAGCCTACAGTCCATTCTCTGTTAAGCACCAGTGACAAACAAAGACAGCATATTCATAAGAAGTTGGTAGTGTAAACTGACTGCATTCAATGAATTAGAATAATATAGACACAATACAGAAAATTGTATTCTCTTCAGGATTTGGATGTACGCTGCATTAAATTATAGGGACCGCAAGTAATGTAAGTATTATTAACAATTTTCATCTACTGACACACAAATCATGGCTAGTATTAAAGTAATTGTATCGGCAAGCACTTCTATGGGTTGATTTTGATTTAAAAAAAAGATTTCATTAATTTAATGAAACACAAAAAAAATCTAAATAAAATAATAATATACCAAAACCAAACAACTTCTTTCACTAGCAGCATAAAAATTAGTAATTTAAAAATCACCCTATGACAACAGGTGGTAAAATATCAATAAAAATGGGATCATAATTATAGTTATTATAATTAGATTAATTATGAATATAAACAATAATAATGATAATTAAAACATAAACCATGACCTATAGGAGGTTTAACACAAATATCATAAATATTTCTTTCACAAGACACCTACAACTAGTCACAGACATAATTTGATGTTCCACTATATTTTAAGAGTTTGGACATTAACTTTATTACCACCAGCCGGTGGAAATGGCAAATGCAGGAACCGAGTTTGGACTTTGCGCTGAAAACAGAACTACTTTTGAAACGTCTCAGCGCAACGATCTATCTCTCAGGAAAATAGCAAATTGCGCTTTGCGCCACTTGATTGACATACAATACACCCACAGATAGCATAATCACTCCCACCCACTTGAACTTTGAGCTGGCATGGAAATTGCACTTTGAATTTGCACTCTCACGATATTGGGATAAGACGTAGCACAGTCACTGCGCATAGTGCTGCGCTTTGCACACTCGAGAAAATAGAGCCCTTTTATGTTTTCCAAAACTTGGAAATCTTAATGTTTAACTAGCCCCTTCAAGAACCCGTAACACACAATGGGCCACATTCATGAAACACAAGCAATTAATTAAATCTTTTGTAAAAAAAAAAACATTCTTACATAAAATGTTGCATTTACCAATTTACAAAAATGTTCTCAGAAATTCGATCTGTTTATATTTTATGAATGAGGGCCAAAATTAATCAATAATCAGGTTTCCTGCACAGATCTTCCTGTACCCTATAACTTCAAGACTATATTTAAATCAAATCTATGCCAAGAGTTTAACCTTAACATACATTTTTATACCCTATTAACTCTGTTGTCTTATGTTGCTTTGAAATGGGACCCTTCAGGAACTGATTTTGTACATGTGACTCACAATCGACATCAAAATGACAATGCACTAATACCATCTGGGAAATGATGAACAATCCAAGTAAAGAAAAATGTATCGCATCTTATAAAACTACCTCTAATCTGCTTTTATCTTTGGATTTAATACATTTTAGGATTTGTTACAATGAGAAACTGAGAGAAAATGTCACAAAATTATTACATTAATTTAGCACTGAAATATCCTGATTATCAACCATTCAGTCTTGAGAATCCTTTCCAGGCACGACACTAACCGCTCCCTTGAGATTTAGTCACAGGTCATTATAGAAGGTCAGGCAACACTAATGGTGAAACTGTCTCAAAACTAATTTGGATTTTGAGTGTAATGACTCATTTAAGGACTTATAACACTTCAAGAGACAACCCTAACAATCACGGTGACGCCAGAAGTAAAGATGAAATGACTATTGTCATTTACAGCAAATATAAATGAAATGCCATACATGTCCATTATGACCAGACCAACAAAGAATTTCCAGATGTGTGGCCTTTCCAGTGCTTTGATGCCACTGTTGTATTTGTTTGTCATCCCTTCCAACCACATAGATACTACCTCCATTTCAAGAATGTGACATCATAAAAAATACTGAAATCTGGAGTGATGAAATGAGTTGATGCAACCAATGTAACTGATGAGTCGATGAAGGTCTTACAACCATTTACAACAGTGTAAACAATATCCAGACACCACCACTGCTTAGTAGTGTGTGTTCTGACTCACCGTCCATCCCTGAAGTCATTAATTTCAGATTCTACAAAAACTTTGCTGCGTTGAAGTCTAGTTATTGTTCTCACTGAGCCCCTTTTAATGGGCCTTCTGCCAGCGCGAAGGCCAGTCGTTTTCCATCCATCTCTGGAGCAATCTTAGAACGTCGATGCGCTGGTAAAGCTGGCAGAGTTCGGTGAGCTCCTTAACAGGTTTCTGGTTGTAGCGAAGTAGGAACTCTTGAGTAGGGCTGTGGTAGGTAGATCCGTGTGTGCGCTGCTCTAAAAGCGTAAGCTCATCGTAACTCATCCCCCAGCGACTCGCAAAGTTCTTCCAGTTTTTTACAGTGCAGTGAGTTGGGTCAAGCTTCAGTCTCAGGGTGTACAAAAGGTCTTCATCGTTCATCAAGTCGCTGATTTTGGGAGGAGGGGCAGAACACAAGCACAAGGGTGTATGTTCTTTGCTGAAGTCTAAAGAGTTGGAAAATAAAAGCAAAAATTATGACAACATTTAATGTCTACAAATTTCCTAAATGAATGTGTATATTAATACCAAACAGAGGCACAGGCAAACATTTAACATATATTAACTTGCACAATAAATTAATGACCATTCTGATTACACTAATAATGGAAGCCAATTCAGACAGTATACTTTTCTTTTATGACAAGAATCATGCATCATATTGCTTGCTGTACCTAATAATTTTCTGACCACTGATTTCTTTTGAAATTAATTTTATTTTATTAATTAACATTTACATTTTAGTGTGAATCCTGTAAAAAAAAAAAAAAAAAAAAGTTTAAAAACAATATAGTTTATTGGCTGCAACAAATATATTTTGCGTAGTGGCCATCAGTAATAGCCAAAATGTCCATATTGATGCATTCCTATAGCATTGTGTCCATTATGTGATGACAAATCTGTAGTGTAGTTATGGTAGTGTTTTACAGTTGGCTCAGAGGTCAATGACACGTACCTGATGAAACAGTAGCCGATGGAATAAATTTGCTTCCATCATTTTCCACAGGCTAGGTGACAAAAGGAAAGATGTCTAAGGATATGTATTATTCATAAAAATATTCAACACATTCAAATGCATTAACTAATGTTAACATATACAACTTTTGATTAAAATTTGTTGATGATAGTATGTTGAAATCAGTTGAAGTCTCTGTTGTTCTTTACTTAAGGTTATGTTTTTATTCTACTTTTTTTGTTGAAGTTAAACACTTATAAACACATTAAATAAAGTTATTGGGACAGTAAAAGTGAATTCACAACACCCTGATGAAAACGCAGCGGGATCTAACTTGTCAAATGCTTTAAGGGGAATAACCTCTCTGCCCTGAGGAGGGGAATACATTTATTTCAAACGCCTTTACACAAAAACCACATATATCCTACACACACCAAGAACTGCTCAAGAATCAGTAGAACATACAGCATGTGGCTTATCTATAAATAAGCTTGTTGTCGGAAATTGGTATGTGACATCAGCAAATGATGTTAGAAATTGACCGGATGCATTTAATTTCTCAGTCTCACTGAAGATGTAAAGAAATAAATGTTCTTAGATGACTAAAAGGGCAGTTGATGACTCACCTGTTGTATCCTGTCTGCTGGTGGAGTCAAGTAATCAGGGGGAACAGAGCTGAGCTTCAGTGTCACAGAATCTGAAAAGAATCAGGTGTCACATTTCTATGGAAACATCTGCTGATATTTATGAACTTTATGCTGTCATGTCTTTGAATACTATTATATAGAAAATGTGGAGGCTGGCCAAAAGGTTACCCTACTCAATGTGTAAACTGAGATCATCAGCATTGATTAAATACTTGCTGACAGACAAAAAACATTCATCGCAAAGTAAACAGACCTTATTCCCAACTTCTCAAAAACGAATGTCTAGACAGATGAATAGAGCAACTGAACTAATTAACATTAACAACTAATTAATGTTTAGTTTGTTAAAACCAAGCAGAGAATTTGCATTTGAGTCAATGTGTTTTTTGTGGAATTTCCAATGGGTTTTTAGAATAACACAATGCCATGGAAATATCAACCATACTATGGAAAAATAAAATTTTAAGCAAAGAAACAAAACCCCTTTTAAATTGTTCATTTAGGAATATATTTGACTGTAAGCTATAATGATTTTTAGGAATCTGCATTGTTTATCCACCTCATATGAGGTGCACTCCATTTCTAAAAAAATATTTTTAACCAGCCATATTTTATGGTTGCATATGAAGGATTAAATGACTTTTTATTTGCACTTTAACAGTCCTGACTGAAGTGGTCATTGCGAATAAAGCCTTTTGCGGTTTGGAAACCGCATATGGCCATATGGCGATCTCCATCTTATTTAAATCCATCATGCAGTAACCATTATGCAGCTAGTTGTTAGCATCTTTTAAAAACAAAATGGTTTCAAAATTCACATTTAATGTATGACTGTGCACAATTTATGTTATAGAACAAAATAGGAAAGTCTCTTTATGTAATGTTCACTTTACTTAGAAATCAGAAACTGCTACTCTAAAAGCCCATTGCATTTTCCACAAGGAACCATGGCAATTTAGCCTTCTGGCATGGCCTACAAACTGACATCATAACAGAACAGTTCAACAAGTCTTATAAACTAATAGCTCATCAGTATATCAGAAAACCACTACAAACACTATAGACATCCATCACTAACAATATAAACAGCAACAATGTAAATACAACAATGTATACCCCTAATACCTTGTGGATTAGTGACCTGAACAGGGTAGTTCGACCTCAGAGACTGAAACAAGAGCAGACAGAAGAGACATCAGTGAAGACAACCATAGCAAAGTTCAAACTTGAAAGACAAGACTTCAGCAATCTTAAAGGAAAACAATAGACCTTTGTTCCTTTTTCTGCGTGTAGGGACAGATTTGAAGAGAGATGGTGTGTACGGTATGGGAAAGGAGTGAAATTAAACTTTCAGATGTGTGAATAAATGAGAAAAACACAGAACATGCTAGAACCCTGAGAATTAGTGGAAGGCTTCACATAACAAGGAAAGAGTGTGTGTTTCAAAGCTTGCTCCCCTATCCACAAGATATAATAAGAAAGCTTCATATCTATTTTCATATCATGTATGAAAATCATGTCTAACCAACATCTTCTGTGATGTTTGATCACGATATTAAAGGCAACAATGTTTACAACTCATGTAGTGTGTCATAACAAAGCAAAACCAAAAACAAATACTATGAGTCACCTGGGTATCACACAGGGTATTACCCTAACGTTATTCATCCAAAATCTTTGGTTATTAGCGGTTTGTTTTGGAAAGATAAAAACACCATACCATCTCTGTAATGAAACTGCTGGGGTCTGTGTCCTCCACTGGTTCAGAGGACATTCTCCCTGCTAAAGACAAAACAAGTGAAACAGTGTAGTAGAAATCATGAGGAAAAACACTACATCGTGTTGACTTGTGCAAATAAATGTTAGACTGAATCATACCGAGAAGCACTGAAATGCTACCAAAAGTTTTCTGAATACACACATATACATATATATATATACATATATATAGTTTGGAAGTCCAAGGTTACAAGATAAATAGCAGCTGTTATTAGCTTTTCAGTAGAAAAAATTACTACTAATAATAAAAGCACTTTATACAAAATATGAACAGTTCACAAAAACAACTCCCCAGAACAGTATGACAATTAAGGAAACAACACATAGCAAAAAGAAATGGAGTTGAGCCTGCTTCTGTTTGTTTGAGCAGATCTGGCCTCCACAGATAAAGTACTTTGATGGATTCAGTACCAATACTGTAAAACTGAATCAATATTGGTTTGGAAAGGGTGAAATCTCTCATTTGTTGGCCCACCTTTCATGGTACAGGTGATGGAGCCCCATTCAAAACATTTGTGAATAAATATGTAATGTGTAACTTTTTTTCCCACAAATGGTGACTTACTATCATAACAACATACTAGTTGACTGTTATGTTCTCTCCCATGGTAAAACCACTGAGGTTTTTATCTCAGTATAGAAGATCTCTGCCCCTATCCTACATAAATGTTGCACTAAGGAACCTTGGGCCCTCTAGCGGCATCCGTGGTTGAAACCTGAAATTGCAAGCAGCTTGCAGAGGAACATTTTACGCGACTTGTGTTTGAGTTAAATTGAAGACACTTTATTTTTAAATTACAATCTACAGCCTCAGTAAACAATGTAATATACTTTATTAAACATAAAAATAATATGAAAAAAATATGTGAATAATAAAAAGTTTCTTTAATTGTTTCTTTAGAAGTTAAAGACAATTTCAAGGATGTAAACAATAACAAACTGTGTTACATTATAATCATTACATTATAAAGAACTTAAGATTAGCATATATTCATGGGGAACCTTTAGGGGATTCTTAGATAAAATAAAAAATTGTCTACACTGTTTAAACTAGGGATGTGCACGAGCAATCGACTAATTGAGTAATAGTTCTGCACCAGCGAGTCGACTATTAAAACACTACTTGAATAATGCATACTGACTTCCCTTTGTGCACTTGCAAGCTGTCGGCATGATTATATACTACTTTCCCTCTGAATCTCTCACCAAAATGGACCGTTAGAATTGAGTCCACTGGGGGGCACTTTGGGCACGTGTCATCGAGACGTTGGAAGACAGAAGGAATTATGATGTCTATGGCCAAATGTAACATCAATTGTGACAATACTTGTCTTATTAAATTATATTGTATTGGTATTCTGTTATTGATAGAGTCACGTCTACCAATGGACAAGGATCTGCTTTTGTTGTGGAAAGAAAAGGTGAACGGTACGAGGGACTCGGAAGCTTATCAGACCAGTATAACAGAGTGCATTTAAAATTATATTTGTTTTGTAAAATATCATGTGAAATTTATTTAGACTAGTTTATATATGTGCATTAACCAAATGGCATCAATATTGGTTTATAAGCTCATTTAAAAAATTTTTATGAATGTATATTGCTAATTTTTATTTTCCAAAAAGAAAAGCATATTTAGTTAAAGTTAGCTTATTTTGAAACCACTCTTGGTAACGTTTGTGAATAAAACAAAATATACATTTTATGTATGTGTCATACTTTTTATTTTTTTATTTGTTATTTTAATTTACGAGTAATCGGTTACTATTTTTTTTGTGGATTAGAGTAATTGACTAGAAAATTCTTAAAAAATGCCCACCCCTAAATATAGAAAGATAAAAGGACGAGAACTTTAACAAAAATTGTTACTTTAAAATCCAGTAGAGGAGCATTTTTTTGTATTTTCTCGAGCATGAGTAGCATTCATGTAACTATTTGCTAAAGCATTTCTACCAGTAACCGTTCAGAACAGACATGTTTTTGCGCTAAAAAAGCAAAGTGCGCCACATCGAATAGAGCAGAATGCAGTGTCTCGAGATGTGTTTTTATCAGTTGAAGTTCTTTTTAATTGACACAGCAGTGCTCCCATGAGAGATGCTAAAAACAGTGAACGTGACGCAGTTGTCAAAAGTCATCCATCTAGCAAATTATTATTATTATTACCTGGGAAATGACCGAAAAACAGCACTAATGGATGCAAAAACACGTTCTGTTTGAACATCCTCTTGTTCACAACAAGCTGAAGTTTCACAAAATTACCTCTCAAAAAGACCATCTTTTGATTCAGTTGATTGTAGGTAAAGTTCCACTGTATCCAGCGCCTTTTGTTCTCGGTGTTCATAAATATCCCGATACTGTTTTTCTGTGTGAATTTGATGAGAGAGCATCCTAACTGGATATACTGGATCATGAATGGATTCAGACCGTTTGGCCAATTCATTGAAAATAACCAACTCAAAATAATTAATATAGCTGCAAGCAGCGATGGCGGGCCCAAGCCGGTGGCACCGCCACCCCCGTGCCTTTAGGGTTGCTGTGCACGATGGGCAAAAACGTAACCTCGCTTTGACCGTCGAGAAGATGTGTGCTGTAGAGCTTGCATCAGTGTGGGCTCTTCAAAAGTGCGCATCGAGGGCACATATCAACCACAAAGTATGCGCGAGCACCCTTCTGATATCTAAAATGAAAAATGACACACCCTACGGTCTCATGGAGTTAACGGACACATGAAATATGTACACAAGACTGAAAATTCATATGAAGTGTGCCATTTGGGACTAGGGATGGGCGATATCTTATCGCTTTGCGATATATCGTTGAAAATTCTCCTCACGATAAAAATGTGTCTCCTCACGATAATAATGATAAGTCTAGTTGATGACGTAGTTTTGTGCGCGACGCGCGATTCACTGTTCACGTGCGGACATTCTCTGTGCGGAGTGAAAACAAGCATGGCGGAACGCAGCCGCTCCGCAACAAATCCGTATCTGGTATTGAAGGACGGCAGAGCACGGATCCGACACGCAGCGGAGCCGATCCGCAGTTGGTGGAAATCCGGGTAAGAGTGTGTTTCACTCTGAACTTCTTTACTTTATCAGGATTTATTTGCAGTTGTACTCTGTTGTAATTTTGAAACACAACTGAAGACATGGTTGGTGATTGTTACTTTTGCTGTTTGCTTTGCACTATTTTTCCACCATGAGAGTATAAATAAATGAAGAATCTGTGTTTACATTTTAAACTTGTAATTGATTTGAATTATTATTATTGTGTAATTGTTGTTGTGTGATGTTTTTCAGCACAGTCACTGGAACACAACTTAAACATAACATAATCTGATATTTTACAGAAGAAAATAATTTATCAGTCATTTGTATCGTTATCGTAATAAATCCCTGAAATTATCGTGATAAATTTTTTTGGCCATATTGCCCATCCCTATTTGGGACAGGGCCTATGACCGTGAACCACAATAGTCACATCTATGAGGTAATTCAAATGTAGAATAATTTTTTATGTCATAGGTCAATATCTTTTGCAGCACTTAAATGTGTTAATCCAGAAGGCCAGTATTTATCTGGAGGTCTTTGTACAGGTTTATTAATGTAATTATAATTTACGCTTATGTGTTCCTATGATATGCAATGGAAGTACATTTTTATGTTTAACATGGGTGTATTCACAATACATAGCATACAATATAATATTTTAAGATTATTTATCATTATGTTAAGTACATCATTAAAGTTAAGATAGTAAATGTATTTATATATTTTGTAGTAGCTAATATAACAAGCAAGTACACTGCGGGAATTATGAATTATACCAATGGAGTATGGATTGCTTTTATGCTGCCTTTATGTGCTTTCTGGAGCTTCAAAGATTAATTTGCAATGTGTTCCACATTCAAACCAAAATATCTGACTGTCTGTTGGTCGGAGCTAATGACTGTAAATTAGAAAGTTGTTCGGCTTGACGAGAACAATATACACGCCGAGTTTTGTAACTGTAGATAGAACTAAGTTATAACACACTTCATGTGTCCTTTTTTAGTCATAAATTAATTTCCTCACCACGGCCAAAACGTTAGAGATATCAAAAATCCGTCTGCAATGTAGCATCCTCAATGTCTTGACTTCATGCTGACCGAGTTTGGTGGCGATTGGATTAATTCTCTAGGAGGAATATATATAATTCCAGAGCATGTGTTTCCAAACAACCCATAATATCCGACTTCCTGTTGGGCTGGCGTAAAACTTAGAGCACGAAAGTTGTTCGGCCCGATGAGATATAGAAGTGTACCGAAGTTTCATATTATTACATGCAAGCATGTTTGATATATGGACCAAGTTTTCAGACCCCATTCAAGGGGCGCTGTCGAGCCCCCTGCCACGCCCGGTACCAGCTTCAGCCCGGCCCCGATGGCCGCGGGTTCTGACCTGTGTGCAAAGTTTCAAGAGTTTTTGAGTACGTTAAGGGCCCCAAAAGTCCCAGAAACCTTGAAAAACAATATCTTAATGCAAATCTTACCCAACAGAGAAATCCCTCTCCCTCCCCTCCCCTCCCTCCCCTCCCACACACACACACACACACACACACAGAATCGCAGGTCTGTCTGTCAGAGAGAGAAAAATTCAGAGAAATCCACATTCAAACCACAATATCTGACTTTCTGTTGGTCGGAGCTAATGACTGTAAATTAGAAAGTTGTTCAGCTTGACGAGAACAATATACACGCCGAGTTTTGTAACTGTAGATAGAACTAACTAAGTTATAACACACTTCATGTGTCCTTTTTAGTCCTAAATCAATTTCCTCGCCACGGCCAAACCGTTCGAGATATCAAAAATCCGTCCGGAATGTAGCATCCTCAATGTCTTGACTTCATGCCGACCGAGTTTGGTGGCAATTGGATTCATTCTCTAGGAGAAATATATATAATTCCAGAGCATGTGTTTCCAAACAACCCATAATAGCCGACTTCCTGTTGGGCTGGCGTAAAACTTAGAGCACGAAAGTTGTTCGGCCCAATGAGATCTACAAGTGTACAGACTTTCATATTATTACATGCAAGCGTGTTTGATATACGGACAAGTGTTCGAATCCCATTCCAGGGGGCGCTGTCGAGCCCCCCTGCCACGCCCGGGTACCATCTTCGGCCCAGCCCTGATGGCCGCGGGTTCCGACCCGTGTGCAAAGTTTCAAGAGTTTTCGAGCACGTTAAGGGCCCCCAAAACCTTGAAAACAAAAATAAAAGCATTTCACTCATCAGCAAAATCAGCCCCCTCCCCCCAGACACAGAGAGACGTAGGGTCAGTGAGAGAGGCAGAGAAAATTCTCCAAAAAATCCACATTCAAACCAAAATATCTGACTTTCTGTTGGTCTGAGCTAATGACTGTAAATTAGAAAGTTGTCCGGCTCGATGAGATCAATATAATTTCTGAGTTTTGTGACTGTGGGTCAAAGTATAAAACCAACCCCCTCACTTTTGTCAAAAGGTGGCGCTACTGAGCCCCTGCACCACGCCCGTTTCTGAAACTTTGCACATGTCTATTGGCTAATAAATGTGATGTGTCTGTCGAGTTTCATGAAATTTCAAGTATGCTAAGAGTCTCAAAAGCATCAAAAAAGAATATTCGAGTTTGAAGCATTGCCGCGGCAACAGTATCCAAGATATCAATAATCCTTTCCCATGTCTACATCTGCCGTGTGTTTACATTACACACCAAAAGTTTTAAGTAAATCGGGTAAAAATAAGAGGGTGATTTCAAAGCATTTTGAAAGTGACACACTTCCTTCTGCCAGTTGGTGGCGCTATAACTTTGACTCACAATAGTCACATCCATGCGATCGGTCTGTTACAGCGAACACACTGCTGAAGTTTCATCGAGATCAATTAATGTATGCAGAAGTTATAACACACTTCCTGTTTCTCTTTTCACGCCATCATTTCGTTTCCTCGCCACGGCCAAACCGTTCGACATATCAAAATTCCGCCGGGAATTTTTCATCCTCAATGTCTTGACTTTATGCTGACCGAGTTTCGTGGCGATTGGTGGAATTCTCCAGGAGGAGTATTTCAAAATACATTGCATGCGTTTTCCAAAAAACCCTAAATAGACAATTTCCTGTTGGGCTGAGGTAAAAAGTAAAAGTATGAAGGATATATGAAACGATGAGATCTATATGTGTACCGAGTTTCATATTATTACATGCAAGCGTGTTTGATTTATGGACCAAGTTTTCGGACCCCATTCCAGGGGGCGCCGTCGAGCCCCCCTGCCACGCCCCGGTACCAGCTTCAGCCCGGCCCTAATGGCCTCGGGTTCTGACCCGTGTGCAAAGTTTCAAGAGTTTTCGAGCACGTTAAGAGCCCCAAAAGTGCCCCAATAGTCGTAAAAAAAATAATAATCATAGTCATCCTAACGAAAACAATAGGGCCTTGCCTTTTCAAGGCTTGGGCCCTAATTAATTTGCAAATTGGGCATCGCAATTTTTTTTAAATAGCCAACAGAAATACGGGACACACTTCATGATTGTTGAAATATACTGAGAGTAAATATTCTAAGAGTAAATGTCAGTAGAAGAGCCTATGTACGCACAATGCATATGGCCGTACAACTACAGATGCCACTGCAAGGTGAAAAGGCATGGTTTAAGTTACACATTAAAGTTCACATCCCGAGAAGTGAAATTATCACTCTCTTAGTCATTAGTGCATTAATGAAGAGCATTTTCCAATTCCATTGTGTGTTATTGTGTGTCAAAGCTATTGCTGTCAAGCTCCAATATGACATTAAAGAAACATAAATGCACCATTCAGCACTGCACCACTCATGCATTATACTCAAAATCTTGATGCAGAGTCACGTGACGCCATGCGAAGTTCGGATGCGTGAACGCGATCTCTGTGCACTTTGCTAGTTTTAATACTTTTTATGTCATAAACCAGTGAGATTCAACACACTCTGATCCTTAACTGTTCTAGGAAGATAATATGTCAAAGAATTCAAAATCCTCGGGCTCTGGAGACTCTTACGTGCTCAAGCCGATGCCCCTGAGCAGCAGGCTGCAAGCCCGGGAGCCGATTTGGCCGGATAAGTGAGGAAAATTCAGCGAGAATGGTTGAACAATGCTGACAAAGGTCATTGCGGACTTGGAGGATCTTGCTGTAATATGTTGATTGATCACTGCCATGGAGATAAAATTCCGATTATCTGGAGTCATTGGAGAGGGAATTAGCTGCTAATCCGCTAGTGTCCAAGGTAGATTTGGAGCACGTCTGGGAGAGGTTGGAGGACTTGGAAAACCATAACCTGTGGAATAACATCCGAACTGTTGGAATTCCTGAGGATGAAGAAGGTCGGATATGGGGAAATTCCTAGATGGGCTCTTCACGAGTCTGCTCGACATAACAGGCCATAAGCTGGAAATAGAGCGAGCTCACAGTGTTCCGGCTCAGTGAACCGCAGAGGGAGACAATCAATTCTGGACAAATTTCTGAGAGCATCTGATAAAGATCTTGTGTTATGCAAGGTGAGTAAAGGAAGTCTTTCTTGGAAGAACCACAGTATTTTCTTGTTCCCAGACTTTGCGAATTCAACTAGAGAAACGTGATTGTTTCAAGGAATGCAAGAAACTCTTACATCAATGGAAGGTTGCTTAAGCACTGATGTCCAAATTGAGAATAGATGCTAAGCGAGCGCTGTCCCTCATAAAGTCAATGGACTGAGTAAGTTATTTTGTGATACTCATGTTGCAGCCAAGTGGACCTACTCACTGAAAATTCACTTGACCGTCCAAGGAAACTGAGCACCTTTTTTGTTTCTTTTTGTGCTGATTCCACCTAGCGGCATTAGTTGTTTTGTGTAGTAGTGACACTCCTTTGGGACAGTGTTGTGGATGAATCTGCATGTTCTTTGTGCTTATGCCTCCTATTTTAGTTTGGTTCGGGAGGAAGTTTGGAGTTTGATTGTTGCACTAATGTTGGAATGTGGTCTATATAATTTCATTTTTGACACACAATCTATTTTTCTAATATGTGAAAATGTCAAATGTTAATATGATTGGATTGTCTCTCTCCATGTTGAATGTGAATGGCTTGGGGCACCCCATAAAAAGAAAGAAGGTTATTTCTCTTCTTAAAAGCAAAGAAATATGATATAGTGTTTCTTCAAGAAACACATATTTCCCCACAGGAAGCTGAAAATTTGGGGTGGACATGTTTTCTTTATTGCTGGCTCAAGTAAGAGCAGGGGAGTCATTAAACTGATAAAAAAACCATCTACGATGGTGCCGCAGATGGCCGCCTCCGTGTGGAGCTCTCCAATTCTTTTGTTGTTTTTGTTTGTTTGTCCTGTGTTTAGTAATTTTTACCAGTCAGTTTTACCAGGGACAGCACATACCAGATAATCTTTTCCCGGTTTTTGAATATTCAGACGTTTTGCTGGACATTTTATTTGGAGGCGCGGCTGTGTTGTTTAGACGCGCTACGAGACGCAGGCGAGGGAGACGAGCTGGCGCGCTGTTTAAACTCCGTCAGCGCGGCGTTCGAACAGCGCTGCCGAGCATTCATCTCGCGAATCTCCGCTCTCTTCCCAACAAAACTGACGAAATACATCTCACACATACTAATAAGGACTTTTCAAACTCTGCTGCACTGTGCTTCACTGAAACCTGGCTGAGTGAAGCCATTCCGGACAGCGCCTTACATCTGACGGGCTTTCAGCTGTTCAGAGCGGATCGCATCGCGGAGTTAACGGGGAAAACGAGAGGCGGTGGAACATGCTTTTACAACAACGAAAGTTGGTGCACAGATGTAACAACGTTAAAGAGGATGTGCTGTCCTAATCTGGAAGCACTCTTTATTAACAGTAAGCCGTTCTACTCGCCGCAAGAGTTTTCTTCGTTTATTCTGGTGAGTGTTTACATTCCTCCAAACTCGTCTGGGAACATAGCACTGCAACAGCTGGCTGATCAAATCACAGACACAGAACAACAATACCCGGACTCAGTTATTATTATTCTTGGGGACTTTAACAAAACAAATCTCACACGCGAACTGCCCAAATACAGACAGCACATTACATGCCCCACCAGAGACAGGAATATATTGGATCACTGCTATACAACATTAAAGGATGCATATCGCTCTGTCCCACATACAGCTTTGGGACTCTCTGATCACAGTCTGGTACATCTTCTCCCGACCAACAGGCAGAAATTAAAGTCATCAAAGGCAGTTGTAAGGACTGTAAGGAGATGGACCACTTAAGCAGAGCTGGAACTACAAGCCTGCTTTGACTGCACTGATTGGAGTGTTTTTGAAGCTGCAGCTACAGACGTGGATGAGCTCACAAATACTGTTACATCATACATCAGTTTCTGTGAGGGTATGTGCATCCCTACTAGGACATTTTTATCATTCAACAATGATAAATCATGGTTTACAGGTAAACTCAGACAGCTTTGTCATGCCAAAGAGGATGCTTACAGGGGTGGGGATCGAGTCTTGTATAATCAGGCCAGGAACACACTGAATAAGGAAATCAGAGTGGCTAAAAGAAGTTACTCTGAGAAGCTGAAAAACAAGTTTTCAGCTAACGACCCTGCATCAAGAGTTGAGTGGCCTGAAACAACTTACTAATTACAGGAATCCTACCCCAAACCCTGTGGTGGACCAACGACTGGCTGACGACCTGAATGTGTTCTATTGCAGAATCGAAAGGCCCAATTTCACACCCCACACGCACTCTGTCCTTCATTTCACACAAACATTAACACCTCCTGCAACCCCCCTCCTCCCCCCTCCTGCTACATAACCTGCACTCAAGATCTGTGAAGACGATGTGTGCCGTGTCTTTTGGAAGCAAAGGTCAAGGAAGGCTCCAGGCCCAGATGGCATCTCACCAGCATGCCTTCGTTCCTATGCTAACCAATTGGCCCCCATCTTCACTCAGATCTTCAATAGATCACTGGAGCAGTGTGTAGTCCCATGCTGCTTCAAACGCTCAGTTATTATCCCTGTCCCTAAGAAACCTAAAATCACAGGACTTAATGATTACAGAACTGTCGCCCTGACATCTGTGGTCATGAAGTCATTTGAGAGACTGGTGTTGGCCCACCTGAAGGACATCACTGGACCCTTTCTGGATCCCCTTCAATTTGCTTATCGAGCAAACAGGTCTGTGGATGATGCAGTCAACATGGGATTGCATCACGTCCTGCAACATCTGGACTTAAGCAAGGATCCTTTTTGTGGACTTCAGCTCGGCTTTCATCACAATCATCCCAGCTATACTCCAGACTAAGTTAAACCAACTCCCTGTTCCCACCTCTACCTGTCAGTGGATTACCAGCTTTCTGACGGACAGGCAGCAGCTTGTGAGGCAGGGAAAATTCTCGTCCACCACCTGTACCATCAGCACTGGTGCCCCCCAGGGATGTGTGCTCTCCCCACTACTCTTCTCGCTCTACACAAATGACTGCATTACCAAGGACCCCTCTGTCAAGCTCCTGAAGTTTGCAGACGACACCACTGTCATCGGCCTCATCCGAGATGATGAGGAGTCTGCATATAGAAAGGAGGTCGAACGGCTGGCTGTCTGGTGCAGTCAAAACAACCTGGAGCTGAACACGCTGAAAACGGTGGAGATGATTTTGGACTTGGAGGAACACCCCAACATTGTCCCCCCTCACCATTCTAAACAGCACTGTGGCAGCAGTGGAGTCATTCAGGTTCCTGGGTACTACCATCTCACAGGACCTGAAGTGGGAGATACACAGCGACTCTATTGTGAAAAAGGCCCAGCAGAGGTTGTACTTCCTTCGCCAGCTGAGGAAGTTCAACCTGCCACAGGTGCTGCTGAAACAGTTCTACTCAGCAGTCATTGAGCCTGTCCTCTGCACTTCAATAACTGTCTGGTTTGGTGCAGCTACGAAATCAGACATCAGAGGACTACAAAGGACAGTTCGGTCTGCTGAGAGGATTATTGGTTGCCCCCTCCCCACCCTTCAAGGACTACACACTTCCAGAGTGAAGAAAAAGGCTGTAAAAATCACTCTGGACCCCACTCACCCTGCCAACTATCTTTTTGAACTGTTGCCTTCTGGCCGGCGCTTCAGAGCTCTGAACACCTGAACCGTCAGACACAGGAACAGTTTTTCCCCTCAGGCTATCCAACTAATGAACAATTAAATTACCCCATTGAGCAATAATTATGTGCAACACACAGTTTAAGTCTATTTATATTATCCAACATATCCACTTCTGCCATTACTTACATTGCTCTGTACATAATATACTGTATTTTTGTTCTTTATATAACAGATTGTAATAGATTTGCACTACGTGTGAGTATGTGGGTATGTATGAAGGTGAGTGTATGGAAGTATATGTACAATAATTAATTTTTTATTCTTTTTTGTTTAATTACCTATGTCTTGCTGCTGTTTTGGTATTGTTTGTATTGTTGTACTATGGAAGCTCCTGTCACCAAGACAAATTCCTTGTATGTGTAAGCATACTTGGCAATAAAGCTGGTTCTGATTCTGATAAGTAAGCATCTACAATTCAAATGTTAGGAGTAGTGTGGAAGCCCCCTAGAGCAACACTGATGCTTCAAAGTATGTGTAAATATCTTGGTCTTACAGATATCTTGGCCTTTTTATCAAACTATTCGGAGAAGTTAAGTTATACCCTGTTATCTCGCATTTGCACTCGGTATGGACAAAAGTCCAAGAGTGGATCGTGAGAAAGATTAATATGCTCTGTGACCTATATGAAAGTGGAGGGTTGAGATCCTTTGAAAATATGGATAAATATTTTGGGATTCCCACATATCAATTCTTTAGGTATTTACAGCTGCACCACCTAGGGTTGCAACGGTATGAGATTTTCATGGTATGATAACGGTCTCAGAAAATATCACGGTATTACACAATTTCTATTATCAGTGAAGGGTGTGACTTATGAAATTCAAGATTTTACATAGATTGTATTGAACCCCCCTCTAGATTGTATAGGATTGGTCTTAAAGACGCACCTACTTGCTGGCAATGCCAATAAGAAGACTGAGACAGAACCCATGTTTTTGTTAGTGGTGTGTTAAGATCCAAGAATTTTGGTTGAAGGTTCTGAGTTTTATGTGTGACGTGTTGGGCACTCATATTTCATTTTGCCCCAGACTTTATATTCAGCGATGGGGGCAGTCTTCAAAATAGGAGATAAACACATAAAAAGACTTGCTAGAGGGACAGAAAGAAACACTTCACAAAGCAGCTGATATCTCAAAATGCACATGTCATTTAGAAAAAAACTGAGATTTTAATCAAATGGAAAGTTGGCACTTCAGCTGCAGACAGCTTAACGTCAGGTCGCACAGTGCAGGAAATCTTTAACATCTTTCTTTGTAATTCAACGTTGAACAAGAATTCTCACGTAAAAAGAATCTGAAGCTTTAACAGAGTTTCTATTTCACTGGTAGCCATAGGTGAGATGTCTTCCATGGAAATAACTAAGTAATGTGGTTATATTTGAAACTAATGTGTTTATGTGTGTGTGTGTGTGTGTGTATGTGTGTGTGTGTGTGTGTGTGTGTGTGTGTTTAATAGCCCACGTGTATAGAAATCCTGTCAACTGAAAAAAAAATGCCTTTTACTGTAATCATGATGACTACTGAATGTAAAGCCCACCCACAGCTGGGAAAAAACCAGCAACATGCTGCCATGTTTCATACTCTGATACAGGCATTAAATCAGAACAGTGTACCTAGTGTGCACAGGTTAAGTTCATGACAAGTCCTCTGGCAGCACTTTGAGGTGAGGAAACAATGCAAAATGAAATCTTAATATCTATTTAGATTTCTAGCATGAACTTTTCCCGTGTAAAATCATGCAGAGTGTTGACTCTTTACAATTTGCTACATTAAGACCCATTCAGTACTGTAGACAAACCTGTGCAGCCTAAACCTATTCATGACTGTTTCTGCTCAGCAAGGGAATGCAGAGAACATGTAGCTGCTTGCTCAGGTTGCACTTGAGGAAATAAAATGTAAACCACATCCTGCAGGGCAAAATCCCTCTGCACAGGTCTTTTTCTGTATGGCAACCCATATATTATCAAAAGCAACTCACACATAAATACGTATATATAAACCCTGTCACCTTTACTAATTAGAAGAGTATTTTGAAATAAAATACGAGCAAAAACAATACTAAGTAATACGACACAAATCCCTGCATGCAACGTCACAACTAGTGCCTAAAGCCATTGGAAGTCCACCTGGATCTGTGTTACACAGACTGTGTAGTTGCTCTTGATGCTGCGAGCGAACAAACAAGGATTTAATGCAATTTACAGTTAGTCTATAAATGAGTATTAATAATTTGATAGTATGTTATGTTGCCTCTATATCTACTTACAAAACAACACAATACAAGAGTTGTTCAAGCGCTTTAAAATGTAAACTTTACCAAATAATATTCACCTGTGGTCGTTTTCATAATCTGAGGTATTTAGTAAAACTGAAAATCTAGTACAAAACACTCTATACTTCAGCAACACACCCGAAACTTCCATCACTGTATCACTCTTGTCTTTGTATACAGCACACGTTTACCCCGGAAAAGAAAGCTATATGTTATTCAATGAGACGACTTCAAGTGGATTTACTTACCATACGTCTCGGCTTTTTTACTAAACGCCTTCAAACTCGTCATGTTTACAAAGGTCGTTCCAAACATAGGAGAAGATCGATGTTGTCCTGTTCAATATGGCTGGAAATATTAGGTATGAAACCGGTGTCTCTATTTGAATTCACCTGTGCGCTTCACGGAGAACTGATGATGCCCTAGCAGATCTGCACACCTGAAAAACAGTTAAAGCCAACTTTCTCTAGCTCAAAATAACAGCTTAAGTAGGATAAATGTTTTCTTTACGCACTCACATGCACTACTGCGGCTTGAGGAAAGTGGAAAGCGGAACGCGCAGAGCATCTGTCCCACGCAAGGAAATTACATACACAGATGTGACAACATTTACGCCATAACATGATTTTCTCACCTCTGCACATGTGCAAGAGTAATACAGAGTACAACAGAATTATGTGCACTGATAGGCGGGTGAAGGTAACTCTACAATAAATTACAATAGGTCATCAACAGATATGGAGATATAATTGTTGCATATTAACATACAAATGTAAAGAGATTCACAAATAGACTGTTAGTTCACAAGTAAATTGAATGAGATCCACAAATATATATGTTTCTCAAAAATGATATGAATTCACAAATAAAAAGAATGAGGTATATATATATGTTAGGAGTTTCACAAAAATACAGTGCATTCACTAATAAATAAAATGAGATTTTCAAGTAAAAAAAATAGTTATAAATATATCTGTCCAGCATTCATTTGTGAATCGTGCACATTTATTTGTGGATCGCTTCCTGTACATTTGCGGATTGCTACATGCATTTGTCAATTTTGAAACAAGTCTAGCATCAAGGTGTGCACACAAATCAACAAATAGGTGAACTCCACCCATCGTCTACTCAAGCCAATCAGATAATGGCCACATTATTCGGACCAATTGTAGCACATTCTATCTTCAACCGATCGCTCTTCGTTTTACTATCAGGGTGGGACCAGAGTCACACAGCTCTCATGAGCATGGAATCAATTACATACAGTTAAGCTCCAAGGCTGCAAAATTTTAAGAAACAGATGCCATCAGAGGACTTCTGTGACTTATGGTTCGTATGATTTTCACTCAGTTATAAACATGTGTTTCTTGTTATATGTCGACAGCTTAAAATTGCACATTTGTAGAGTGTCCTGATCATTAGCTTTATAGTTAACCAAGCTGACTGTATGAGTCTACTACTTTAATTTGAAGTTTCTTGACTAAAATGTGTCATCAAAACCTATACTCTTAATGTTACATGGCAGATCCAAACAAACATTACTAGGCACTACATTTTTATAAAATATGAATCATATTGGATGATCTTAGGAGCACAAACCGTATATAAATACCCCATATTACACAGTGTGCAATATCTGATATGGCAATTATTTGGTTTCACTTTATGTTAATGTATTAAAAAATTAATTGAAGTAATATTTTAAAGAATTTATATTTATGTTATAGCAGACCAGTCCAATGTTAACAAGAAATAATTATGTTAACCCTATAAAACAATTCACTTATTTACACTTTCACTTAAAATTATATGGACTGTGAGATACAGGAGGACAATAATAATAATAATAATAATAATAATAATAATAATAATAATAATAATAATAATAAAAGGCTCCACAACACAAAAAGATGGAAAACATTTTTCTATCAAGTGGGACTTTTGTGCTACTGGCGGTAAGATATCACAAAGCTCCATGGCCCAATCTTGTTTGTGTAACATGTTCTTTTCTATATAGTAATGGATGTTTTTAATGTGTAACTGTTATTTTTTTTTCCAATCATTTGTGCAGAATGCTCTTACCTTGAGAATCCATCCCAGGCAGCTGGTACACCATGATGTGGAATGAGGATGTTCATGTACAACAAACTTGAGCAAAATGCAAGCACTCCAGTTGTGACGGAGAGAAAATGTGCCCTGTCACTTTAAGGATCCGCCGCCAATCCCAACCCTAAGAGTATAAAATGGCTGCTCATTTGTGTGCACCAGGTGAGTGAAAAAGAAGTGTGAGACAAGTGTGGGGTGAACAGAGTTAGTGTTTGGAGAAAGTTTGCCCAGTGTATGCGTGATATCAGGAGCTCCACTGAAGTGAGAAAATAACAAAGAAGACTACAAAAAAGGTACTATCTAGTGCTCTATATTGTTTGCCTGGATACAAAATATGGACCAAACCATCGAACCATTGACTCAATGTTTAAAACGGAGTGGCATGAGTAGCAGAGGATTGCTGACCCGCTGAAGTGCTCTGTAACAGAGTTAATTTAGTGTAAGTGCCAGGTGATCACCTAGGTTTGCTGACCTAATCCATACCCTCTTTTGTAACCCTACATCTGCCTCCTTGAAGCCTCAAACCACAACAAGGTACATGTGAACTCCCCTAACCAGCATCAGCATTCTTCTACAACTGCTTTTGAAAAAACACATTAACATTATGTGAAACAAAATTACTTGTTGTTCATGCCCAAAAGGGTTTTCAAGCGGGGTGGATCAACAAACTAGATCGCACAGCCTTAAAGCCCAGGGCACCCCTCTGCAGTCAAGGGCCCCCTGGTAGTCAAGGGCCCCTGGGTACTGGCCCCATTGGCCTGGTCGGTAATCCGTCCCTGAAGATGGAATGTGCCTCTATTTGTCCATGTAATGTGGTTGTTTTCTGAATGGCTTGAGCCCACCTATTTGTAGATTTGTATGCATGTCTTGATGCTTGCTTTGTTTAAAAATCGACAAATGCATGTAGCGTTCCAACAATATATGCGTGCGATTCACAATTGAATGCTGGACAGAAAAAAATATATTTGCCAATTATATATAATTTTATTTTCAAATCTAATTTTATTTGTGAATTCACTTTTTTACTTTCTAATTGTAAATCTCTTTACATTTGTATGTTAAAATGCCACAATTCTATCTCTATAAACAATATATAAGGCTATTTTAATGTGACCGGTTCACTTGCATTGAAATATGTGATGTATATGTAAATACGTTTTCATAAAGTTTAATCTCAATTGTGTAATGTGAAGAATAAACAAGAACGAAGCATGATATATAAATGCGTATTTTAGGAGTGATGTTCTTTTAAAAAAATAAAAATTCCAAAAGATCTGTTTCTCACCCACACTTGTATCACTTCCAAATACATGGTGTCTCTTTCAAAACCAAGTGATCTACCTCTGGAGTCAGCAGTTTATCATATAGGCGGGGTCATGTGATGCCATGTGAGGAGCGGATGTGTGAGCGAACAGCTCTGCACACTTTTCTGGTTTTTAATTATTTTTGTGTTATTTTCCTGTGAGATTTGATACACCCTGCTACATATTTGTTCTTTGAAGTCAATATGTTCCAAAAATTTAAATCCTCGGGCTCTAGAGATAATTAAAGACACTTTAGTGTTCAAGCTGAAACCCCTGATGGGCCTGCAGACCGGGGACTCGATTTGAACGGTGCAGTGGGAGAAATTCAGCGTTTTATCTGGAGTCATCGGAGAGGGAATTATCTGATATCCGCTCGCGACCAAAGTTGATTTTGAACATGCTCTTGAAAAGCTTGAAGATTGAGAATAGGAGTGATGGAATAACATCCGAATTGTTGGAATTCCTGAGCATGTGGAGGGCAGAGGTATGGTGAAATTCCTAGACGAGCTCTTCCAGAGTCTGCTCTATATAACAGGCAATAAGATGGAAATCAAGTGAGCTCACAGAGTCCCGGCTCGCAGATCAGCTGAGGGAGACAGGCCCCTATCAATCCTGGCCAAATTCCTGAGATAATCCGATAAAGATCTTGTCACGCGAGGATCAAAGGAAAGCTTTCTTGGAAGAATCGCAACATTTTCTTGTTCCCAGATTTTGCGAGTTCGACGAGAGAAATGTGATCAATTCAAGGAATGCAAGAAACTTTTACATCAATGGAAGATCGCTTTTGCATTCATGTTCCTGGCCAAACCGATAATAGAGACTTAAGGTTGGCCGCAAAGTATTTTTATGCCCCAAGCAAGCACTGACCTTCATAAAAACATTGGAGTGAGTAAGCCATTTGAGTGGATTGACTCCCTGTACTTTCTCTTGCTGTCTGAGGAAGCTGGGTGCCATTTTTGTTTCTTTTTATGTTGGTTCCACCTAGCGGCTGGAGTTAGTTTTTTGAAGTGACACTGCTTCAAGAAACTTTTGCATTGACGAAAGATCGTTTTACACTGAAGTTCCTGGCCAGTGATAAGGATGACTGCAAAATATCTACAATGTGGTTTCAATTTCTCAAACAGATTAATGATAAATTGGGAAGAGTCATTATTGTTTTAGCTGAAATTCAGGGGCAAAGTCTTATTTTGGCTAATATTTACGCACATTATACTGATAAGGGCATTTTTTTATCGGTCCAATGGCGGTCTCCAATAATACGGGTGAAGGTCTCTGCGCGTTACTGTCTTTCTTGTAATGCCACACAACAAGATTAAATGAAATACATTTTCTCTTATGTATTACTTCGTTATTTCATCTGACTCCATAAATGAAAAAGGTTTTTAATGATATCTGAGCATCATTAAAAGTGAGCGACTGTTTGATTATTCTTTTAACTCCTTTAATTATATTTTACCCGTTCAGATTAGGAAACTATGTCGCTTTGAGGTCCCCGCGTGTTTTTCTCTGTGGGTCTCACGATCTGTTCTAAACGGAAATTCCCTTTTTGTCTTTGCAAACCAAGTACACTTGAATTGATGCCAAATATTAGTCGTCACTAATCTGAATCGTTTAATCTGTTTGGGAAACACAATTTCAGAGTCAGTCAGAATAAAATCAGATGTTGACAATTTATTGACCAGGTAACATAATCAATTCATAAATTCCAATTAGACCATGATAAGTCAAAGTTAGACATTTTATCAAAACATAAGAAATTCGAATTGCAATCACCTGATATAAATTACACACAGTAAACTGTGTTGGATCGTCTGACTACAGAGAACCATGAACAATGTGTCACATCTCCTTAAATACCCAGATAATTCAATATGCTTACCAAATGGTGGTGTCTGTCATTATAATTAGATTTTGTTCCCCTATTGAGGGGGTTCCTGTAGATTTACATACAGGAGGTATGGAGGATCTGGGGGAGGGCACACCTTTAAGGGGCATACCACAGTTCTCATATTTTATTACTTCTTTTTGCTTTTCATTATGGCTGGGAGGATGATACCAGTTTACCAGGCGCACTGAGAGACTTTAAATGATACCAAACATGTTATAGTTACTTTTTTGTACACACTTCACATTGCATAGGTTTTTAGTGAGCTTTGAGTGAGGAGGAGGCGTGAGATGAAGAGACTTTAGAAGGGAAGTGTTAGCTGCACAGTTTATTGCATCTCGGATGTTGCTGTTACATATGCAAGAGAGAGTTCAGATGTTAATTCTCATGAGAGCCTTTTGCTTTCTCGAGGAGTAGCCCAGACTCACTGGCACCCGCCTTACAGTTTTACACTGAAGTTCCTGGCCAGTGATGAGGATGACTGCAAAATGTCTACAATGTAGTCTTTTATAATTTTGTTTTTGACACACATTATTTATTTATTTATTTATTATAAATGTAATTTATTATTTATTATAAAAATGTTAAATGTAAATATGAGTGGGTTATCTCCACATGGAATGTGAATCTTTTCTTAAACATAAGAAATATGATATTGTGTTTCTTCAAGAAACTCATTTTTGCCTGCGGAAAGCTGGAAAATTTGGGAAGATATTGGGTGGACATGTCGTCTTTAGTGCCAGCTCAAGTAAGAGCAGGGGAGTCATTATATTGATAAATATCAATTCAAATTTCTCAAACAGATTAATGATAAATTGGTAAGAGTCATTATTGTTTTAGCTGAAATTCAGGGGCAAAGTCTTATTTTGGCTAATATTTACGCACATTATGCTGATAAGGGCTTTTTTTTATAGATCTTGAAGGGATGTTGCAAGCTGCTGGCACCCCTCATGATATAATATTGGAAGGAGTCTTTAATCTATTGATGGACTCTATCCTTGATCATAGTGAAGCAAAAGTGTGCAAGCCCCCTGGAGCAACATTGATGCTTCACAGGATGTGTAAAAATCTTGGTCTTGCATATATTTGGAGACTTTTGAACCCATCTGGGAAGGATTATAGATTTTTATTTTTTCAGTCCATAAGGTTTATTATAGAATAGATTTTTTTTTTTTATATCCAAGTCCCTCATTTCATCTGTTGATGTTGCTCAATTGTGAACATTTTAGTCTCGGATCACGCCCTGGTGAGCTTAAGAGGTGTTGCCATATATGGAGAAAAAGAAATCATATAGTTGGTGCTTTAATGTATCCCTCTTGCAAAATCCTGATTTTCAACCATTTTAATCTGGATAGGGGCACCCGGCAAGGTTGCTCCCTTTCCCTATTATTGTTCTGCCTTGCCCTGGAACCATTAGCAGCCACGATAAGAAAGGAAGATGATTTTCCAGAGGTGATGGCGGCATGTATGGCGCATAAGCTTTTGCTTTATTCAGAAGATATTTTATTATTGTTCTCTGACCCTATTAGATCTATGCCTTGCCTCCACAGAATTATCAATTCCTTTTCTAACTTTTAGTTTTTCGAGTGATGTGGGCAAGTGGGCCTCTTTACATTTATCTATGATTGGGAAGGTTAATGTTTTAAAAATTCAAATACCTATTACAGTCTCTCCCCATTGAAGTTCCTAACTTTTATTTTAAAAAATTTGAAAGTATAGTTAAATCCTTTTATTTGAAATGGTTAATGTCCTTGAATGCATTCTAACAAGTTACACAGGCCAATTGACAAAGGTGGGTTGGGTCTCCCCAAGATTTTGTTTTACTATTATGCTTTTGGCGTATTGGTCCCTTCTGGCTGAAAGAGCTCCTCTTTGGCTCTTTAGAAGTAAAGATGCATCCCGTTATCTCACACATGCAGTTAGTGTTGACAAAAGTTTCCCACGTTCTAATTTTGGACATATACCTGAACGTTGCCGCAAGTATTTGGTTAAACCCCATATTGTGTATTAACAAGTCCCCCTTTGACTGAACAGAATGTATTGAGAAGAGTTGCTATGCTGGGTGACCTGTATAAAAATGGAGCATTGAGGTCCCTTGAAAATTTTATACAGCGGTTTGGGATTCCCAGATCTCAATTCTTCAGGTATTGCTGCTGCGGCATCTACTCTGTACCACCTTTGGGTGTAGTACGCAGCCCCCTAAAATGGCAGACACTCTTGAGATGGTGCTTGCTGCTTTTAGAAAAGGTCATGAAGATTACTATTCCTGAAGCATACTATTCCTGGCTAATTCAGAGTCTAGGGGACAGGGTTTTAACATCACTTAAGACGTTATGGCAGAGAGAGCGTCACTTTTAAATAAAGTTATAAATAAAGTGAATGATTTTGTCAGTAAATGTTCAAAAGAGTATTTTGAAAATATTGGATGTAAGTTAGCTAAAAAGTTTGTAGAGCAGAGAACTGGGGATAGGGTAGACGAAGTGAATAATCCTAGTAACATCCAATCAATATATGTCAGGGGAGCTGATGAAAAGGAAATACTTGACATTGTTAATAATTGTAAGAATATAAATTCTACTGATTATAATGACATTGATATAATGACATGTAATTATTAAAAAAACATTATAGAATATATTGTAAAACCATTTACATATATCTGTAATCAGTCCTTTTAAACAGGTATATTTCTGAGTAATATGAAAACAGCAAAAGTTATTCTTATTTTTAAAAGTGGAGATGGACATCACTTTTCCAATTACAGACCAATTTCTCTACTTTCCCAGTTTTCAAAAATCTTATAGAAAAACACAATTTATTAAATTAATCAAGCCTACATACAAATAATTTATTTGAGCGATCATCAGTATGGCTTTAGAGCTAATAGGTCAACCTCAATGACGGTGATGGAACAGGCAGAAGAGATTTTCACTGCTATGGATAATAATGACTATACTGTGGGGGTGTTCCTAGATTAAAAAAAAAAGCTTTTGACACTTTTGTTCAACACTTATTAATGATGAAACTGGAGAGATATGGTATAAGAAGAAAAGCCTTCTCTTGGTTAAGAAGTTACCTTGCTGATAGATATCAATTTGTACAAATAAATAATGTTAAATCAGAATTAATGAAAGTCACTTGTGGTGTTCCACAAGGTTCGGTGCTAGGCCCAAAATTGTTGTACTTTATATTAATGATATATGTGAAGTGTCTAATGTATTAAAAATGGTCCTGTTTGCGGAGGACACATTTATGTTGTTCCGGTAAAAATACATTACTACCCCAGTTATAAGAGGGTGTGCACACTTATGTAACCAGGTTAAAAAAAAAGGTTTTTCATTTTTCCCCCACGAAAATTTAATTTTTATTTAAATTGAATTGTTCACATTATAGGTCACATTAAAAGTGGAAAAAGTTCTGACATGATTTATCTTTGTCTCATTCTTTTACATCACAAGAACCTGGCATTTTAACAGGGGTGTGTAGACTTTTTATATCCACTGTATAAAGCCAACATCAATCCAATATATATGTTACAGAAGAGCACAATAAGGATTGTAAAAAGGGTAGACTATTATGAACCAACAAACATATATTATTTATTGAATTACATGTCTTAAAATTTGTTGATTTGGTTGATTTTTACACTGCGCAGATAATGTATAAAGTATTTAATAATTTACTTCCAAATTGTATTCAGAGGTTGTTCGAAATAAGAGAAAGCCAGTATAAACTAAGGGGAATGTATGTGTTTTAAAAAAATAAGAGCAAGAACGAATATAAAAAATAGATGTACTGTATATCTGTGAAAGGGGCAGTAAACTTATGGAATAATTGTGACAAGGAATTAAAAATGTGTAGTTCACTTTGTAAATTTAAGAAAATGTTTAAAAAAAGGATGATAAATAACTATATACCTCCAATATGATTAATTTTTGTATATATTTAAACTATTGTATTAATGTCTGAATGATATGTATGCACATTTGTGAAATGTCTTATGTTACTGTTTTGCTTATCTTGTATGAATCAAATTCGCTGAGAAAAGTGACGCTCACTTAGATAAATATTTAAAAAGGGTAGGCACAATAAGCAAAGACTTCAGCCTACACCTTTTTTGGTTATGTATATTTTAATTTATTATGGAAAATTGCATTTGAGACCCGAAATCATTTTTATTTAATTGATTGGCTCTTTTACCTGTAAGGCTGGAATTCCTTTACTACATCTGCCACATTGGGCCTTCTAATTTCTCCCATACATTTTTCTACAAGTGCACCGTCTCGGGCTAAGTAGTCTTTGTAAAAAAACGTAATGATGAGCCAGAATGTGTAAACCAGTGGTTAGTTTATATCAGTGTGCACTTCAGAATGTCACCACTAAGGGTCACTATAAGCACACTATCTAAATAAATTAATTCTCCACATAACCATTTGTACTCCGAGATACTGAAAGATTTATTTTGTAGAGCTCAGTGCTGATAAGGGTATTATATTTTAGAATAATAATTTAACCAGAGCACCTAGAGGAGAATTGGGTTTGATGAGGCTAGATAAATCCATCAGATTGACCTTTTAACCAAACCTAATTAAACATGGGCTATTTATAAATGAACACCGGTTCATTTGTATGTATTCTTAACAGAATAGTGTACTGAATACAGAATAATGGCAGCACAGCACTGTTCTATATATAACGACAATGCACAACTGTTTTATATTTCTAGATGTAATGGCAGGGTTATAAGTGACAGAGCAGAGTTGTAATATCAGCAACTTTAATGAAAGCAATCATGCATGTGACTGGTCAAAATAGCTGACTAGCAGAAAACTCTCCCTCTCCCTTCTGATTCCTGTTGCTGCTTTTTAACCGAGGGATAGAGAGAGAAAGAGAGATTATCTCTGCGCTAATGAGTAAACAAAACTTCTCTGATCCCCTCCAAGTTCATTTTGTGACCATTTGGAAATTCCATCTCTTTCCTCCCTCATTCCCTGTAAATGTTAATGCTGGATTCACTTCATTGGGGCAAAGTATTAGATGTATTCATGTAGAAAGAGAACATTAATACACTTCTTGGAGAATGGCAACCAGAATAATTAGCTGCTTGCTACGTACTAAATGCTACATTGTTTAAAATGGCAGGTCATAGCGTGATATACAGCCTTTCATTGCCCTGTTTTCATTTCTGATATGGTCCGTTAAACAACAGAGGGTATGAGAAGAGGGGCATCTTAAATTAAAAGCGGGTGGCTACTGTTAATCATGCAGTAATTACATTTTGCACATAATCTGCAGAGCTAATTACTGAAAAATGAAGAGATCTCCAATCACGTCTAAATCATTTGTGCTTTCTTAATCATTTTTTATTCTTTGAGTTCTTGGAGATTGGACATTATGAAGTTACTGCAGAGTATCTACACTAGCACTTCAATTACTTCCTGACCATCACAGTGATTCAAATGAATTAAATGCAACACAATTAATTAATCCAATAAACTCCAGTAATCAAATTTATTTTAAACTGTTAGAAAAGGCCAGATGATGCAACTGTGCTCATGGTAAAAAACAAAACAAAAAAAACAACACTTTATACACAGGGTTTCCTGGGCCAACTAGTGTTTTATTTCTTCATGTAGATGGTAAAGAACACAACTTCAACTAAAAAGCTAAACCTTTTTTTTTTTTTTTTTTTAAACTGTAATTTAGATTGCACAATTAATAATATAAATATTGCTCCAAGCAGCAATTACAGGGCCAAGCATCTAAATGGCCTATACAGCCCTAATTGACATACAAGCAGTCACCAAAGGGAGATACCAAGTTGAAAGGACAAAGTGATTGCCGAGATAATATTGTTACAGCTAAGTGGTACTGAATTGAATCAGGATTTATGTGGTGAAGTACAGCTTATGTTCTAATAAGACCAATCTGGAAACCCAAAGGTGAACAGAAGTGCAATTTTTAAAAACTACCCTTCGTGAGATTCAAACACCCAAACTTATATGTTGTTGTCCAGAAATGTACACACTTCACCACTCAGTTGACATGTCACTAGTTCGGTGGTTAATCTGATCCCAGAGTGCAATGAGGTAAACTGGTGTGGTGTGCTGCCCGTAACTGAGGGGCTTGTGTATGTGACTAGGCTCAAGCCGTGTGGATCACCCAAAGGTATTGGTTTGTTATCTTTTGAACTGGGTGGCACTGTCTCCAAACTGTTCAGGTACCCCAAGGACACAATGTAGATGTTGAAGATGTTTTTTTTTTTAATTAACAAAGCATTTGAAAGATGCATCACATTTATTAAAATTCAGTTTGGTGGAGTGGCAGTGTAGGCAAGACTTGTTGAAATCCTCATGACCCAAGGAATCCATAAACACCAACTTCATGATTTTAGGCAAAACTGTTTTTTTTTTTAATTACTTGACCCAACTTGGACTGTGGTCCTAGTGAAACAAACCCAGTTTAATTTGAATAGATCAAAGTGTTGCAGAGATAGTCTAGGTTACTAGTGTAACCCCAGTTCCCTGATGAGGGGACCAAACGTTGTCGATTGTAGTGACACAAGGGGTTTCTTTCGGGAGTGCATCTGTTCAATAAGGCTCAGCAATTACAGTGGCTAGGTACAGTGTTGTGGCAAGGGGGACACAACGTCTCTTTCCCTCCATGAGGGAACGGTGGCTACACTAGTAACATAGACATTCCCCTTCTGTCACTCACTCGACGTTGTGTTGATTGTAGTGACACAAGGAGTCCCGATTCAATAGCACCACCTATACTGAACAGTGTTATATGATCTGCTGATTCTAGTGCAGCAAGCTGAGCGTGCCAAGGAGCATGGGCATCAGACTGCACGTAACCTTCCCCAATGCCCCACTAAAACGTCATATTGTTTTTATTAGGTTCCCGACATCCGACCAAGGATTTTGAGGGGTGGGAACAAGCGGTGTGACAAGAATGGGAGCATGCCGTGCCAGCTGTGGCCTTTTCTCTCTCTATGTTCTCAAGCTCTGGCTTGGTTTGATCGTGTCAAATTTATGTAGACCAGCGCTGAGTTAAGATGTGCTGGATGGCCTCCGTCTGCTTTTTCACTGCTGAGAACTGCTGGGCGAAGTCTTCAATGGTGTCGCCAAATAGACCGAGCTGGGTGATGGGGGCGTTGAAAAAGGGTGGTCGTCGCCTGTCCGAGTGCCTGCACTGTGACCTTTGTGACCCAGAGGGCGAGGTCAGTAGCTGAGCACAGTTCCTGCAGCACATCAGGATCAGGACTACCCAAGTGTAGTTCTTTAAGTGCCTTGGCCTGGTGGGTTTGCAGTAGGGCCATGGCATACTGTGAGTAAGCGGCCCATTCGGTGGCGCTTTGGACACCAGGGATGACGTCGCCCTACAGGCCACGGAGGGGAGTACTGGGCGATCCCGCCAGGTGGCCACGTTTTATATGCCGACACCTGCGCATCAGTCTCAGAGTGGGCGAGCAGACCCGAAGGTCGAGTCCTCAGCGCCAGACGTCGTGACACTCTCCGATGTAGCGACGATATTCTCATCCTGCTAGGGGGGTCTGAAGGAGACATCGAAACCGGATGGAAGCAAACAAACATGCAGGGGGGCTTGTAGTCCACAGGGATTTACCCGGCAAAATCATGCCTGCCGAACTCCCCAAATCGCCTCCATTACCAGCCGAGTTGGCCTCAATCCCATGGGAAGAAGGCGCGAGGCGGGGGGGCGGCTGGAGTGGCGTTTGCTTTAAGGCAGGAAAGCCACGATTGCAACGTTGCCATGGTCACGCTCTCATAATGAGAACGTGAATCATTCATAAACGCTGCCTCAGAGCGATCACAGCCCACACCGTGAGGCATCATATATGACCGTCAGAAGTGGAGAGATATCTACCACATCCAGGAACTACACAAAGGCGGAAAGGCATCTTGAAAAAGATGCATCTTTAAAAAGACGTTCAACGCCAATGTGTAAACTCTTTTAGATGTACTTTTTTTTAGATATACTCTTAGGAAACGCTGTCGAAGCGCCCAGGGGCGTGGACTGCACTGGCGAGCAGAGAAGGGAGAAAGCCGCTGGTAATGCGCCGTTGGATCCAACAGCAATGCTCTTAGAGGTGAGTGGAATAGTAGTGAGTGTCTCAGCTCGCTGATCACACAACAGTTCTGCTCTGAAGAAAGAATCTGACTGAACAGATGCACAATCCCCGCCTTTTATACCCGTATGTCCGGGGGCGGGACATGCAAATTCTGTTTGACAATTTGGCATTGGCCCTTTTCATATTCAGTAATCCAAGGCACCCCTTGTGACTCAACACAATCGACACAACGTTGAGTGAGTGACAGAAGTGGAAACGGGATTACTCAGCCTGATCTCATGACAATGAGAGTTTGCAAAGCTGTGATCATGGTCACAGCTTTGCAAACTAAAATGATGTGCTGTATTTACACGTTTGACTCCCATTGGGGAGTAATAAGAAAACTAACCAATAGCCTACAATAGGTGCCACCACCTTGACACACTATTCCCTATATTTACCAATATTCAAAATTGATTGGTTGGTTCACCAAACTGGGTTTTTGTATGGTTTCTTAAACTATTGCAATAGATTTTAATATTATATTACAAAATAATTATATTCTTGTTCTCAAGAGTATCTTTGTCTTCTATATCAGTTACAAATGTTAGGAAGAGTAGTATTTAGCACTGGCAACAAATTGGATTTTTCTTGTTTACAGTAAGTTTTAGGCCTACCTGAAAGATTGCTATGAATGAGAGACGAAAGGAAGAATGGACAAAAGGTTCTTTTTAAATCATACCTGTGGTCTTGCATCATTTGTTAAATGTTAAATGTTGTTAGTGGACTTATAATTTACATTGTTACTTGAATTGCTTAATCCGTTTTGAGTTTCTCATGTGTAGGATGCTAGAAGATTTAGGGATGGTTATTGGACGTTTAGGCATATACAGTGAATAAATTAAAGTGTTAGTTAGAGATGAGTGTCGAGTACAAAACTTGCATTTTCAAACAGTTTAAAACAGAGGCTCAGAGCTGAGACATCCACAGGCCTGAAATAAAAACTGCGGTTGTTAGCATAAGAGGATAAGGACACATTGTTACTATAACTTCCATTTGCAATTAAAATTCCTTTGAGGTCCCTCCATAGCCTGCCTAAAAGTGTCTCAATAACAAGCTGTATAATTGCCCAGAAAGAGGACAAGCTTGCCTAATACCTGTTAAATCACATAATGAACACTCATTCCTCTCTTACCTTAAACATGAAACATTCTTAAGAACATGACAATAGTATAACGCATGGCAACATTACTACTGTTTTATGTCAGACTATGTTAAGCTATTTAGGATGACTAAAGTGCATCCTGTATGAGTGTATGTGTAATCTTTGCTTCTTACATTTATTGAGTTGAACACAAGTCACCACGACAAGCCCTCAAACATTCTATGGTACATTCACACACTCACAAAAGGGCTCTGAAACTGGCTTTCTCATTGGCTGGCATTTAAGTGACATTTAGAAACTCTTTATGCTTTCCGGGATGGTACCAGCTGAATGATGCACACATTCAAGCACAAACACACAATTGACTGACGGTTGTTATTGTTGATCTTTGAGCATTATTGAACATATTTGCTGATTCATTCAAATGCAGAGAGAGAGATCAAACGATGCATCTGCTCATTGGCAGACGCTCCGTCTCAGAGCATTTTGGTCTGATAATGTCAGTTTTATTAAAACAAATACTGTACTGTGAGTTCATTTTTAAACTTAAATGAAAAGCATTTAGGCAGATTGTTTGTTTGCGAGTATTCTATATGTTTCTCATGGAACATTCAGCTAAACCTCAAACAGTGTTTGACTAAATGACTAAATAAAGGGTTTTTGCACACATTAATAGTTGACATGAAATACTTTTAGTAAGCTGACATCTCTTGCAGTGTGACATGCTACACTCCACCTAAAATAATAGTAGACATAATTTTGCTGATTCTGTTATAATTATTATGCATGCAACATAACCTCAGACCTCATCTTTATTGAGTGACTACATGAAATACTTGTTGTGGCAGGGTGGAGGAGGACTCCTTTCCATTGAATACTTTACACTGGTGCCGAAACCCGGGAAGGAGGAGGCGAGAACCGGCTTTTCAATATAAATAATAGTTTTAATGATAAACTTAAAAGACAACATAAACACACACATGACGGACATGTCCGCTAACGATCTCTCTCTCCCGCACGACACCCTGCAGTCGACCTTTATACCTCAGAGGCTTGATTAGCCTAATACGGGACCGGGTGCGTAGGATCACGACCTGGCCCCGCCCTCCGCCCTGCCACACTTGTATTTAAAAAAATTGTCACATTGAATAAGGATGGTGAAAGGGTGAGAAAATTGTTGATCAGTTACAGGATATTAGATCAAAGCTTTCTTAAACTAAAATCTTTTTTTGATGAAGAAAGTCTGTAAGCATTAACTACCCATATGCACTCACACATAGTCACATGAGCAGATACAAGATGACATTTTATGTGAATGTGTGTTGGATGATAGATGGATCTATTTGAATAATATGAAATTATATAGTCTTTAATCTTGTGCTCCTGTCACATATGTTACACTGCAGCGCATTTCACATCAGCTAAAGCCAATCTGAACGCAGTGTACAGCCTCTGGGTCTTCTTAGGATTTCATGAGAACAGACACACTAGTGCTAGTGGTGAGGCTTACAGCTAGAAGTCATTACAGCTTTGAGTTACAGTATATATTGTTCATAAGGAAAAGTTCACAAAAACAACATTCAGTGTCATTCCAAACCTGGATGATTTTCTACATTTTGAGAATTTACTGGTCCATTCTTTCACATGCCATTACAATGAATGGCCACTACAGCTTTCAAGCTTAAAAAAGGAAGCAAAAGCATCATGTAATTATAAAATACAAACAACTTTTATGATGCTTTTAAGGTTCTTTAGCAAATGAAATGAGGGTGCGTAAATGTCTCTGCATTTCTTTGACCGCTGAAGAGACATTAACTAGTCATTAAGGTAGAAGGTAGAAATGTGGAGGAAATAGATATTATTTTGAATTTATTCTGTGTAAAAGGTTTTTTGAAAGTAACGTTAAAGTAATGAGTAACTTAACCAACACTGGTTGTAAAACAGGAGTTTTACTGTTTAATGTTCTGTATGATCTGCAAATAATATATTTGCTCTATGTACCTAGTTCAGAAAAATGTTTTAGTTGCTTGTCTTAAAAACTGTGCCTACTTACAATCGCAATTGGTCTGGAAGACTTTGTTGATTTGGTTTGATGTTCTGTTCAATGTGAATGAATCTAGCTTTGAATGCAGTTTTCATGGACAAGGCGAGTCCAAGTTCAGTCTCATTAAAATTCATTACCTGAATTAGAAAATTAATACTAAATGACAGTGTTATTAGTGTTTTTTGTTTTCTTTTTTTTTTTTTCCAAAAGGTAATTTTACAAGCCAAGCGTCAAAGCCAATAATTAAATTCATGGCCTGGCCCATGGTACGTATTCTACAGCACATTCAAACATACTGTAATGGTATATTCTGAATGAATTGGCTTTTTTAAAAATTCCACATACGCTAAAGTGACTTGCTGTCCATTTGAATGTATACATTTTGTCAGTATGTGTGTTCCCTGGTATTTAAACCTATGACTGCATCGCTAGGGTCATGCTCTACAAGTTAAGCTATAGAAACACCTTTAAAGTCCCCATGAAATTGTTTGAAAAATGCAGTTTTCTGTCCTTTGTTAATATACGTAATATTTAAACTGTTAGTTTGGGTGGGACATATCGAAAGGCTCATCCCCCACTGTTTTTGTAAAAAAAAAAAACTTAAAAACCCATGGGCTTTAGTTGCATCATAGCCATGAACCATGATTTTCTACTTGCTGGTCAGGTTCAGGGAGAGGGACGTTCTCATTCTAGAGAGCATTTGATTGGTCAAAAATGCAACTTAGTGCATTAGTATTTTTGGTCCATTTTTCCTGGAATATAAATACTTTTTTTGGTACATTTTAAATGTGTACATCAAGTACCAAGAGTGTTGAGGAGTAACAGGATACAAGTACTCTTGATTACATGACCACATTGCAAAAATCAATTACTTGTAATTAGATTACATTATAAAATGTCCATAAGGCTACATTACATTACAGCCAACAACCATAACTACAATTTAAAAATCTACTTCAAAGGGCACACAAACAATGTTGCACTAAGAACATTTTCTCCAAACATTGTGAGAACCTTTATCGAATACTAATAACATCATTAGTATGACAGTGAGGCACTTTAAATGGAAGAGAATGGGGCCAATCCGTAAACATTAAAATAAACACCCATTCAAAAGTATAGCCACAAGACGTATATAATAACTGTGTTAACATGAATTTAGTGTGATAAAATAATTTACTAACCGTTTGTGTAAATTTTATCATGGTGAGAAAATGGCATAAACCCAAAAATGACCATAAAAAAGACAATTTAAACAACTTTACAGCTGAAATAATGAGTTTTTATGAGAAATGAATGTGTGATTTTACAAAATTATAAGCTTCATATTTCTGCCTTTTTAAGCTCTCCAAAAATTGGCCCCATTCACTTCCATTGTAAGTGCCTCAACATAACCTTGATGTTTACCTTGATGTTTACCTTGATGTTTACCTTTTTAAAGGTAAAGGAGAGATTTCAAAATCATTAATTAACGTGGTAATCAACATTATGCCACAAATGCTGTCAAATGATCATAATTTGAATTTAACCTGGAATATACCTTTAATAAAAAGTGTTATAAGTACTTTATACACTTAAGATTAATGATTAGATTCTCATCGAAATATGCAATGAGTAACACAAAAGTAATCGGATTAGATTACCAAAAAAATGGAATATATTACGATACTGATTACAGTTCTGGTCAAGTAATTTGTAATCGGCACCAGATTACACTTCAGAGGTAATCAACCCAACATTGCAGATGGCATCAATGCTAACAGACGTTAACTAAAAGCCACAAAATTTTCATTTCATGTGATCTTAAATTACAAAATAACCTCTGTGTGCATGTATATAACTGCAGTGGTTCTGTATAATCTTACTGGTGACCCCTTTGTTACACTTGTTATCTGCATCATGAATGTGTGTGCTTGTGGAGAACTATACTCATAAAAAGAGACACACTGCAGCCCCTTGGCTCTAAACAGGATATCCCAAACTTTATTTCCTGTGTAGAGGTGTACTAAGGGAGCAATCACAGTTAGTGGACGTCCATCTTATTAGATGCAACACAAACACAAAAAAAAATAAATTAAAAAAAAAATCAGTTATTTAGATCTAAATTAAAACAACCTAACGATCAAAACAAAAAGCGTGATACAAAGCAAAAAGTGCAAGAGAGATAGATAAGATTGAGAGAGTTAGGAGGAAAATAGAGACTGCTTTAATAAGCCTATATGACAGAGAACAGTGTAAGACACACTATGCTGCAAGGCCATACACACTTTGCATTAACATGACTCTCAGCGTTTGCTTGCAGTAATCACACACACACACACACACACACAATGATTTGAGCCCCTCGATCTGTACAAGACCGATAAGATAATGAAACTTCATTTAGACCAGCTATTATGTTAACACTCATTACATTCAGTCCTGCTTTGGCATGAGCGCTTTCTGCCATGTTGATGAAATTGGTTTGCAACCTTTATAAATTTGATAAATTTATACCATATAAATAAGTACAATGTAATCGTATACACACAGACAAGTATATGTACTGTTCAGGAATTTCAGCAAAGTCTTTACACAAACACTGCTGCATTTGTTTACAACTTACAACCCATATAATTTCAGCACTGGACACATCAATGCAACATGTTAGTGAGGCCTTGAATTGGAGAGTTAGGGGGGAGAGAGAGGGGAGGAGTAAATAATATTATCAAAGATTGGTATTAAACCCCTGAAAACTACAGTCCATCTGAGTTGTGAGGAAGAGTGAGGGGGTAGAGGACATACACAAGGCAAACATTACCCTGATGTCTCACACACATTCTCCCAATGTTTTACAGATATTTTCCAGATGGTTCACAGAGCTTTGCAAGATGGTTTACAGACAAAGAGCAGATACATAAATAACAGATTATTTGTTTCCTCTAAGGATTAGTTCACCCAAAAATCAAAATACTGCCATTATTTACTCACCCTCTGAAATATGCCGTTCCGAGACAAGTCAAGCATGCAAGTGGACACGTGAGATGAATGTGCCATAGAAGCGACACACAATTAAGTGGTTGCTTCAGAAAATTTGCTTTAAGGACACTATTGTTTAGGTTGAAGTTTTAAGTTAGGGAGTACATTTTACGCATTAAAACCACCATCTAACATTCAACTTAAAACCTTGTATGATTACGTCACCATTTCACTCGCTTTTGGTAGCCCCAACTGGACATTTCACTGGGAAACTGCAGCAAAACGTGTAATAAAGCATGTGTAAACAACGTGGTCACGTCGTTTTCATGAGATCAAGTTGTTTGGAATTTAATGCAGGAAAGCCCTATGGGTTGGGAACAACACGAGCGTGTTAATAATGATAGAATGTACATTTTTTGGGTGGACTAATTCTTACCAATATCACATACTGCTCCAGACCAGGGAGACACACATATACACACACTCGCACACACTGCTCAGTGAAAAACTAGAACAAAACCAGCTCTATGCAACAATAAATCCAAAAGGCAATATTTGTCATAAGTTCGTAAAGGTCTCAAATAAATATGCTGTATTCTCTCTGTGATAATGCCAGAGTGGCGACTCTGTCTTCTTTCTAATGTACAGTATATACATACATATCTGAATCTTATTCTGTTAAATAATACAACCACCACAACAACCAAGCAGAGGACCTTGATATATTGCTTCCTTTTGTTAGTATATGTGCTCCTGTACCAAACAACAGATACTGCCTTTTTAATATACTTGTGCAAGTAAAAAAAAAAAAACACTTTTAAACTTACAGGAGAATTGAAACGATAAACAAGCAAACATACAAATACAATTCTGAATATCTATACAGCTTTCAAACCTCTGTCGACTATGTTAATGAAGGGAATTCTGCATACTATATACAGACAGGTTAGCATCCATGCATTGTCAACACGAAGCACATTAACATTCCAAATATGGACATGGCAAACATGAGGGTGGGGCATGGGGAGGGGTTAGGTTTCACAGAGTCAAATGCAGTCTCGCCCTGATATACAAGCACACCCACATGTGGTGAGTGCAGATGTACAGGCACAAATTCGTTGACCACTGCTCTGCCCAAAGCAAATACATATAGATTATAAACCTTAGAGACCATGTACATTTTAAATGTCTCATACACCCATAAATGTAGACACACCTCCGGTTTGATTGTGCAGTCAGTCGGCGAGAGTCTGTGAAAGTTGTTGGCAGAACATAGAGTATGGCTGTAATTCACATGGTTTCACCAAACCCAAATTCCTTTGGAATTCATCTCTTTTTTTGTTTTCTTTTTTTTGTTGTTGGTTGAATGGATATTAGGCTTCAGGAGAAAAAGTCTGTCCTGTTATACTGACTTTTTTTTTTCTTAATTGTTTGTGGTGTCTTTTCAGGTGGAGCTTGCAATTAGCAAGCAACACTGGGCCATTTTCATCAGGGTCATCACTTTCATATCGAAATACACTGGAGCTGGTACCACATTTTTTCTTTCATTAAAACAAAAAAAAAGAATAAACAGCCATTTAATTAGTAATTTTTTCATTCTCTTTCAAAATCAAGCTACAGATACTCCAAATCCCTGTGCCTTTCAATTTCCAAAATTCCTTTTATAAACACTTAAGACACTCCCTTTATCACAAGGGAAGTTGGTGCTCAGATGCAGTAAAAGAGGTGTAGTCTGGACCTCTCGAATAAGGTAGGAACACTCATAAGAAATGTCACCAAGGCCTTCCTTTTAATTGCAAGGATATTTTTGGTGTGAGTGAAAAATTCAGATTTGAGATACAAAAGCCAATTCAGGGGCTGTGTGGCACACTGCAGTTCTCAATAAGAAAGATTTTCCCTTTGGCAACTTAAGAGCAAACTACACTATAGTGTTCAAAATATTTATGTCACATCTACTAATATTTGTTTTATAAACTGAGCAAAGTAGCCATTCACAACAAATGCACTGCTTTTTAATATTTTGTCTTTGCAAAAATGCGTTAGACTGCCATTTTTGACAAATGCATCGCATCTCTCAGTTACATTAGTGCAATGTATTAAGTTAAAATAACTTCAATGTATATTGAGACAACTGCAATCTGTTCCATTCAAAAGAGTGAAAGATTGCGGTTTCACATTTTCAATCCAAGCTACTCTGAAAAATGTAAGCTTATACATTATTCTTTGTTTAAACCATGCTTTTTTTTTTTTAATGATGTTTAGAGTCAAATTCTGATTAGTTCTATAATTTCTCATTTTAAAACTGGCTTATGTCAAAAATGGCTGCTCCTAAAACCATGGCTACTCTATGAATTTACCTTACAGATCTGTATGCAGCAAATCTACATAGTACAAAGAAACAATCTCAGCAGGGATGGAGGGAGTGTTCCCTCGTAAACTCCACAGATGAGTGTATTTTTTCACCAATTATTAATCCTTGCATGAGCTAGATTGTAAGTATGTCAGGTATGGCCACTGTTTTTGCTGTTCAGTTAGTGTTTATGTGGTTGTGGTGTGTGTTAATGAATGTGTGTTTGTTTGGATGGCAAGTAACAGTCTTTAAAGTAAACTCCTTGATGAGATGTTGGCAAAAGCATTTTCATACACAAATTCCACTGTTGACTTTACACAATTTCCATCCGGGTTGACCAGCACTAAACCCTAACCAGCCTTGTTGGCCAGCAAAAACCAGCATTAACCAGCCTGGCTGACCAGCATTACCCATTTATCAGCCTTGCTGACCATAATTAACCAGCATTAACCAGCCTGATTGACCAGCACCAAACAATAAACAGCATGGTTCACCAGCCTTAACCTGGACATGGTTGTCCAGCACTAACAATTATCCAGCCTGGTTGACCAGCACTAACTATTATCCACAATCACCGGCATAAACCAGTTTGGTTGAAAAGCACTAACCACTAGCCAGCCTGAATAACCAGCATTAAACAACTTTGACCAGTATGCAAATTCTGCAATATTTTGCATGGCTGTGCTGGTTAACCAGCACTAACCATTAACCAGCCTGGTTGACCAGCACAAAACGGCATTAACAAGCCTGACTGACTAGCATTAACAATTAATAATCCTGGATGACCAGCACTAACGAGACTGGTTGACCAGCACTATCAAATAACCAGCCTGGTTGACCAGCATGAAAATTTTTGGATGTTGGAACAGTTTTGCATTACTATGATGATTTACCAGCACTAACCACTATTAACCTGCATGGTTGCCCAGCACTAATCAATTACCATCCTTGTTGACCACCATTAACCAGCCTGGCTTAACCACACTAACCACCATTAACCAACCTGGTTGACCAGCATGTAAATTCTGTCATGGTTCTGGTGCGTATGTTGGTTTTCTCTGTGTGTCTGCACATACGCATATTCCCAGTGTGTTGCCCTTTAACTTGTGAAATTCCCAAATGAACCATCAGCGAGGGAGACAGCAGTTACTGCAATAGACTACTTGTTTCACATCCAGGGCCTCCCAACAGACTCTGACGGGTGCGACCGTTAAGTCTGTTCTCTGGGTTCCATCCCCAGACCAATGGGCAAGCTGAGCAAGCCAACCAGGATCTGGAGTGGGTCCTGCATTGCGCGGCCTCTCGAGAGCTGTTGACTTTGAGGAATATGCCCACAACTCGTTGCCAGTATCGTCTACATATTGCCGGTATTGTCACCCTTCCAGTGCTGTTTAGGCTACCAACCTCCTCTGTTCTCCTCCCAAGAACCTGATGCTTTGGTTCTGTCCACGCACACTTTTCTCCAGCGTTGCTGTCTGCTTGTGGACCGACTACCTGTAACCACGCCACTGTTCCTGCCTCCTAGGATTTTTGCCTTTTTGTTTTCTTTGACATGTTTTATGAACTGTGATATTCAATGCCATATCCTTGGAGTAGATTATCCTTGTTCCCGCCCCCCAACATGCTTTGAACTTTATTTTTTCCACCTTCATGACTATATTTTGCCTTGTGGATTACATTTTTTTTTTAAATACATTTTCCCCATTTAATAAATAATCTTTTTCTCTCTGCATCCCTGGGTCCTTCTGAATCTTTTCTGACAAATATAAAAAAATAATTTTGGACAGTTATGACCGTTATTTGACCAGTATTAACCAGCCGTGACCATGATGGAAATTCATGCCAAGCTGGTGTTTCCATCAGGAATCCCTTAATGCTGAGCTCTTTAAATGGCACATTAAAATCTTTAAGAATGTCAGATCAAGGCTCTTGCACTAGTGTATCTCTGGTCTCTAAAGCTGGGAGGGATTACAGTCTTTACTGCACTCTCCTTATTATATAACTGATTCCTTTTTTAACTAAACTTTTGCTGAAAACGTAGGAAACTAACTTCACCAGTGCAAGTGGTATAAAAACTGGCCTTCACTGAAATTAGTACACGGACCTGCTTTTGACAACATCACTAAGCTGTTTAGGAGGATGTTCAAGGCAGCAGCTGACTACTTTTTGTTAGGGCCACTATAATTTAAGGTCAAACTGTGTTAAAAAACACAAACACACACAAAAAAAATGTGCTTATCTGTAAACCAAAATAAGTTGCGTAATTTTGTCTGTCTGCAAGTTCTAGGAGTATTCTGCTCTGCAAAACCAAAATGCAGTATCTACACATTTAGTCAAAATTAAGTTATGATCAAAAATGTTCTCTTACACTATGACCTTCCCAGTGACAGACAGGTTTGGTGCAACTGCTCATATTTAAAGAAAACAGAGTGAGACTTTCATAACTTTCATAGTTATTGTGTTTTGGCTTTGCAGGGCAGTATGTACATTATCTCTGCCACCCAAAAAACTCGACCTAAATTCCCAAAAAGACAAAAGATATATCAAAGACACTGAACTACATTACCCAGAGTTCCATGGCTCAATGAAAAAAGCTTACAGATAACACAGTTTGTGGTAATGATTATCCACATAAACCCAAAAACTTGTTTGCCTTCCTCTGCAGTCATTAGTCATTAACTTTTTCCGTGATCTTCACGTATTTTTCTCAGAATGCATGAACATGTATGTCACTGTGTGGAGGAGTGTAGTTCTGAGTGTGTTTGTTTGTATATATGAGTGTGACTGTGCGTTTAGAAGCCCTTGATGTGGCAATAAGCCTCCAGAGAGGAGAACAGGATGTAGAGGAGCCAGAGGCTGACGAAAAGCATGGTGGTCAGTGCTTTAGCAGTCCGCGGACCCCCCAGCTCGCCGCCGATGTCGGGCCGGCGGCGGTACATGAGCACCGCTACGCAGATGAAGGCGAAAATAGTAAAGAGGGTAACGGAGAAGGCCAGGTTACCCGGCTCCACCTTAAACTCGTGGCCCTTGGAGTTGTGATAGATGGCAGCGATGGACCACGCTACTCCGATGCCCAAGAAGACGTTCACGGCATTGCTCCCTGTCACATTTCCAATGGATGCGTCAGCGTACTGGTCCTGTATCGCGGCCACTTTGCTGGCAAAGGTGTCTAAAAGGAAGAGGAGGAAGACAGGTAAGAGAAAGGAATGAGGTAGTGGAGAAGAGGGAAAAGAGTGGTTTAAGTACAATACTTTTTGCCAATTGTTACAATAATTATAGTAGTTATCAACATTTTTGTTAAATCATTTCATATTATAACTTCAACAAAATATTTAACTTTCGCTACATCTCTAAAACAAGACTTTTTAATGTCAAATTTATACATTGGAAGAAGACAAACTACTCTCTCCAGAAAAAACTAAAGCACCCTAGATGATTCAAGCCTTTGTTTATAGCCTTTGTATCCTACTTCCAAATTAGGAAAATAAATAAAGAACATCACATCCAAACCACACCCATGATTTTTTTTTTACCCAATCATCAATGCTCTTCTACTAGTCGAATTGTTCTAGGTCAAGAATTTCAAAGTTGTGCACAAACAAGAGACATATAACTTAATGTTATATGTCATTACATTACTTAACAGAACAAAAAACGTTTTGTCATAAATTTTAGGAACTAAAAGAAGCCTGTTCGTCTACTAAGTGTAAAACACAAGCATTCACAAACACATTTACTTCTCTAAATGTGGAGATACTATATGGTCCTAACCTTAAAAAACTTTGTGCATTTTTAGAGTTTTTGAAAAATGGTTTTACTTAAATCGATTTTCCAATTGAGGACATCCTCAAAAGGAAGATTTAGTCACATTTAGCACTCTTTTGAGGACAATTACGCATGCACACACGCACACGCACACGCACACGCACACACACACGCACACACACACACATGTTGTGTTTCCATGTTTTATGGGGACTTTCCATAGACATAATGGTTTTTATACTGTACAAACTTTATATTCTATCCCCTAAACCTAATCCTACCCCTAAACCTAACCCTCACAGAAAACTTTCTGCATTTTTACATTTTCAAAAAACATAATTTAGTATGATTTATAAGCTGTTTTCCTCATGGGGACCGACAAAATGTCCCCACAAGGTCAAAAATTTCGGGTTTTACTATCCTTATGGGGACATTTGGTCCCCACAAAGTGATAAATACACGCTCACACACACACACACACACACACACACACACACACACACACACTACTGAGGACATCCCACCTACTTCTATTTTTTTTTTTTTTTATCTAAAGCCAATTATAATTCCTTTAACCATAATTTACTTTATTAAAGTTTTTTTTTTGTGCAATGTTGCAACGTCCCTAAAGAGAGGTTTGTCAGATTGAGTTAACGTCTGGGGACAATTTTGTCCCCATAGTATTGCTAAAAAAAAAATCACACACAGTAGCTATCTTCTCTTTCTCTCTCACTCAGCCCTCCTTTTTTGGTAAGGATGTGTCATTTTGTAATAACGGCATGGTTTACCTCAAATTTGAGTTGAAATCAGTGGGCTCTCTGCTTTTTAAACAGTGTGGTTTCTCTCTCAGAGACAGCTGCTTGCTAACAGGCTGATCTATTGCAGACAGATGAGAAGCCATGAGGATGCTGATTGGGCATTTGGCAGGAGGGCAATCACTGTACACCAGTTCTGTCTGGAAAAAGCCTCTAAATAATCCTTGAGGCATATACTCCTTTTCTAACTCTCTTCCTCACTGTCTCTTTTAATCTTTATCTTACATTTTACATTTTATGCATTTGGCAGATGCTTTTATCCAACGCGACTTACAGTGCAATTATTACAGGGTAAATCCCCCTGGAACAACCTGGAGTTAAGTGCCTTGCTCAAGGACACAATGGTGGTGGCCGTGGGGTTAGAACCTCTGACCTTCTGATTAACAGCCACTACGCCACCACCACATCTCTCTCCCTCCCTCACCCTTTCTCTTTTGTTACGCTAATGTAGTCTATAACGCGTAACCCTTCTGAACTGCTCTGGATATGTTGATATTACTCTTTGCTGCCTGCGGTCACAGAGAGCCATTTTTCTCATTTATAGGTCTCTCCTGCAGATACGCACTTCAAATTTACACATTTATATTCAAGTATTGGTATTCTGGCAGAGCAACTCAAATGAAAAGTATCCTATACATTTTAAATCACAAAACATTTTGTCAAACAAAAATAAGATTATAATAAAAAAGGTGAACATTGTTAGAAAAACGCAAATGGAGAACATTTTATTAATATCCTGTTCCGTCTTTGCAATACAATTGCAGTTAACAGTGACTCGCTTTAAATCTTAAGTAGTCACTGTGACTTGTGCATCATATTCCCAGTGAGTCTTTTTAAACTACAAATTTTACTGAAAGACAGACTGGGATCCTTTTATAAAAAGATTTCCCATTCATGTTTTGTCATACAACTCTGGAACAGAGTATATTTTGACAGAATTTTCATTTTTGAGTGACTTCTCCCTTTTAATGGATTCGCAGAAATGGTGCAGTATTAGTCAAAGTCGGGTTACTGTAAAAGTACTCATTTCTGAAATATTTTTCTCCTCGTTATTCTAAGCTGTCCTGTTATGTTGTTGTAAACAACAGCATGGAATGAACCGTTTCCATGGTATTACCATGGAAATTTCAGTCAAGGCACAGCTAACACCCAGTCTGGTGTTAAGTCTTGCCAAAGAGCCTGCAGTGCATAGACGACAACTGCCGCTAATGTGGGTGTGATGGCAATGAATACTCCATCCCAGAAAGACACTCGGGAGCAGTTAATCATAACAGAGTTAATACAGTGTTCCAGACCGTTACAGACTTTGAAACTGTTATTGACCTCAAACTGCTTATGTTTGCACATAGACAAAGATTCAAATTTGGACTGCTACACAATTAGTTTAAATGCCCACTTTTAAATGAAGCATATCACCCTGCAGCACTCATCAGTTACCCACTGAAGCTAAGCAGGGTTAAGCCTTTCTAGTACCTGGATGGAAGACTGCTGGAAGAGGTTTTAGTGAGGCCAGCAGGGGGTGCTTACTCTCCGGTCAGTGTGGGTCCCAGTATAGTAAGGGGATGCTATACTGTAAAAAAGGCACTGTCTTTCAGATCAGAGGCGGCGGCAGCCGATTTTGCCGGGGCTTCAGCCCCGAATGTTTTGAGTGTAGCCCCGAATGAATTTTGAAAAGTTGACTGACAAATATGAAACTGGACAAAAGCCTATGTAAACCCCCGAAATCACAAGTTGCCTTATTTCATTGTGCTTTGGCTTTGCACATACTGCATAGGCATAATCTAGCCTATAGAACAAGTTTCTTTGCTGTCGGTAGCCTATGGGCGACTCCGTTTCTTCCTCTCTGTTGAATATGCAGCAGGTAGGGGAGGAGCTGACATCAACTTACGTTACTTAGTGGCGAGTTAACAGCAGTTAGCAGGAAAGACAGCAAAAATGAAGCAAATGAGGCTTCTAAAATTTCCGAAAGAAGTCAGTGGGTAAGAATTCACATATGTTTTTGTCCCTAAAGTCTAAAGATCATCATCTGGCTGGCTTTCACCCACAGTAGGCTAAACCTTCAAGACCTCAAATATTGACTGATAGCTTCTAGCTTCGTGGTTAACACATCCACCTCTCACGCTGGAGACCGTGGTTCGAGTCCCGTTCGGAGCATAATTTTCTTGTTTATCAGGTGTTGTTTTCTCTAAGGATAACCAATAAGCATTAGCATAAAATGTATGTGTGAATTGCTTTGTGATATTACTTTGTAGTAAATATACACTTTGAGGGTAGCAAAGATGTGCCAGAATCAGGCATGGAAACTGGTAACAATTAATCAGTCACTTTACTTTAGAGAAAGTTAAAAGTGAAACATTGTTTATCCCAATGATCCTAATAAAAGGATTTTGACAGATGAACATGGAGAATTACATACAGTTCGATGCCATGGTGTGTCAATGAACTTAGACTAAAGTCATTCATGTATTTCTTTAACTTAGGATCTTATACATCATTTTGACTATGTCAAAAAATATAAATTATTTATATAAAAAAATTTTTTTACTTCACTTTACTCACTATAATATAACTCTTTTGTGATGACTTTATGGTAATGTACATGACAATTCAAGAATCATGATAGATCTAAGGGCAATCCCACTGATCTGCTCTTCCCAATAAATTTTCTTCAATGGTATTGGTCTACAATTTGACATAATGTAGCACTTGATGAATTAGTTGTTTGAAGCTGATTTGCAATAAGTTATGTGCTGTATCTGTTCTTTTGCATCACAGATGATTCAGGGAGGAGAGAGGATGTTGAGGATAGTACTAGAGTGGAAGATTTAGGAACTGTAGAAACAGGCCCAGCAAGAGCAAAACTCAAAGAATACCCTCTCACCAGCTTTGGACTACAGAGAAAAGGTTGCTAGTGTGAAAATAAAATGGTCTGGGCTAAGGCCCGGATGTCCTTCTATGCTGGAAACGCCTCTGTTTCAGATGAGATGTTAAACCAGTCCTGACACCCTGTGGGCATTTAAAAATACCAGGGTAGGGGTGTAACCTCTGTGTCCTAGCCAAATTTGCCCATTGGCCTAAATCTATAATAAATCTGAATTGGCTAAATTAATGTTGTCTCCTCTCCATCAATAGCTGGTGTGTGGTGGGTGTTCTGGTGCACTATGGCTGCTGTCGCATCATCCAGGTGGATGCTGCACACTGGTGGTGAATGAGGAGATTCCCCAGCTACTATGTAAAGAGCTTAGAAAATTATTATTATAGTAAACCTTTCACACAGTACATACTGTATTAGCACAGCTGCGTTCAGAGTGCATCACTGTACGCCAGTCATCGGGCGCCAACAAAGCATAACAATTTCAAATTAATTGAGCCAATTAATAATTCAAGATATGCTAAATGTTTGCTGAATCTATAGGCTTTGTTTTCTGCCTTATCAGTCAAAGTACATTTCATTTGTCTGGTTTCTGGATGAGCGCTTGGCTAATTGGATGTTTCATTCAGCTTTTTTCAAAATTACTGGCTTTCATCCCTCAGAACAGAATGACACATTTGCTAACGGTTCAATACGGCACTGTTCAATTTGCATTGTTTGGCATTTGCCATTTTGTCAAACTGTGCTCAAAGGCGGAATCGTAATCAAACAACAGTAGAAAAGAACAATCAATAGATGTGATTGTAAACCTTTCAGTAGAACAGATTTGAAAGTTTATTCCACACAAGCAAATAGATGAATGGAAATGTGTGATTTTCGGGCCCATGTGATTTTCGGGTGCGAGAATGTTTGCTACATTCTTTCATGCAATGGGACAATTCTGAATGTGAAAGAAATATTGAAAAATGTGTGTGTAATTGTTTCTATGTTAAATACTTTCTCAAATCCCATCTTAATACACAGAAACAACTACAAGTAATACATTTGTAGGCAGATTCCCCTGAAAAGTGTAAACACTTTGGTGCTATCAAAAATGTGTCATCTGACATATTATTTATTCATTCATTCAGAAAGAAAGAAATCAGAAGGGGAATCAGAGTAAAACTGGGCAGAAATGCAGATGAAAGGGAGGCGAGAAGCAAAATGGAGGGAGAAAATGAAAAGAAAGAATGAGAGAAGGAAAGAGCATTAAAGAGAGAGAGAGAGATGGGAATTTTTTTGTTTTCTGCTCTCTCAGCATTTTCTCTATGAGCAGTCCAGTGCATCTGGAATACTAAACATGGTGAACATACACTGCGTTTCCAGCAAACTGAATCTATTTAACATTTGTGTGTGTGTCTGAGGTTAGCACTCTCTCCAGTACATGGGCGTAATGGTGTGTGTGTTCCATTCTCCCATTTTAAATAAGTTATCAAGACTGCTGAGGGTAATGTATGGGGCGCAATGTAGCAAGGAGCTTTACTCCATATAATTATATAATATATCATAATCATAGCCCTACACACACACACAACCAAGGCCTTGGACATCCTCATTCTGTGATAAATGGCTTATGTAAATGTTCACACACATGGGTGGCTGAAACACAGAACTTGCAAAAAAACAGAAACATTTATGCATTTTCTTCACCCATTACCTTCTTTCCCACTCTCTGACCCCTTTTACACCAAGTATTAACATCTGTTTCAGTTAATATGATAAATACAGGTGTTTACCCAAAACGTTTTATGATCATTTCACTCAAACCATATTTGTTGATAGTCAGAAACGAATGTGATCATATCACATTTGAAGCACAAACACAAATCTGTTATGGACAACCGTATAGGACCACCTACTCGCATAAAAAAATTAAACAGGGGTTTTAAATGGATAGTTCATCCAAATTGTGTAATTATTTACTCACCCTCGTGCCGTTTCCAACTCGTATGACTTTCTTTCTTCGGCATAACACAAATTAAGATAATTTGAAGGAGGTATGATGTGTTTTTGGCCATATAATGCAAGTCAATAGGGTCCAAAAATGTTAAGCTCCCAAAAGGACATAAAGGCAGCATAAAAGTAATCCATACGACCAGAGTGGTTTAATCCATGTCTTCTGAAGCAATACGATTGCTTTGGATGAGAAACACACCAAACTTTAAGTCCTTTTTCACTATAAATCTTGACATAAGCATGAGGGTGAGTAAATTATGAGAGACTTTTTGGGTGAACACTTCCTTTAAACTGACCAGTCAAAAAACGAAAATGTCCCTGTTTCAGGACACTGTATTTTAAAGATAATTTTGTAAAAATCCAAATACCTTTACAGATCTTTATTGTAAAGGGTTTAAACAATGTTTTTCATGCATGTTCAATGAACCATAAGCAATTAATGAACATGCACCTGTGGAACGGTCATTAAGACACGAACAGCTTATAGACGGTAGGCAATTAAGGTCAATGTTATAAAAACTTAGGACACTAAAGAGACCGTTCTTCTGACTCTGAAAAACACCAAAAGAAAGATGCCCAGGGTTCCTGCTCATCTGCATGAATTTGCCTTAGGCATGCTGCATTGAGGCATGAGGACTGCAGATGTGCCTAAGACAGCGCTACGAGGAGACAGGAAGGACCGCTGATCATTCTCAAAGTGGCAAACCATGTGTAATAGCACTTGCACAGGATCGGTACATCTGAATATCACACCTGTGGGACAGGTACAGGATGGCAACAACAACTGCCGAGTTACACCAGGAATGCACAATCTCTCCATCAGTGCTCTGACTGTCCGAAATAGGCTGAGAGAGGCTGGACTGAGGGCTTCTAGGCCTGTTGTAAGGCAGGTCCTTACCAGATATCACCGGCAACAACATCACCTATGGACACAAACCCACCTTCGCTGGACCAGACATGACTGGCAAAAAGTGCTCTTCACTGACGAGTCGCATTTGTTTCGTCAAAGGAATGAGCATTACACCGATTGATTTGGAGGTGGAGGGTCCGTCATTGTCTAGGGTGGTGTGTCATAGCATCATCAAGCTTGTTGTCATTACAGGCATCTCAACGCTGTGTGTTACAGGGAAGACATCCTCCTCCTTCATGTGGTCTTCCTGCAGGCTCATCCTGACATGGCCCGCCAGCATGACAATATCACCAGCCATACTGCTTGTTCTGTGCGTGATTTCCTGCAAGACAGGAATGTCAGGGTTCTGCCATGGCCAGCGAAGAGCCTGGATCTCAATACCATTGAGCACGTCTGGGACCTGTTGGATCGGAGGGTGAGGGGCCATTGCCCCAAGAAATGTCTGGGAACTTGCAAGTGTCTTGGTGGGAAAGTGGGGTAACATCTCACAGCAAGAACTGATAAATCTGGTGCAGTCCATGAGGAGGAGATGCACTGCACTTAATGCAGCTGGTGGCCACACCAGATGCTGACTGTTACTTTTGATTTTGACCCCCCTTTGTTCAGGGACACATTATTCCATTTCTGTTAGTCACATGTCTGTGAAACTTGTTCAGTTTTTGTCTAAGTTGTTGAATATTTTTATTTTCATACAAATATTTACACGTTAAGTTGGCTGAAAATAAAAGCAAGCGAGAGGACGTTTCTTTTTGGCTGAGATTTTATATATACAGTATATATATTAGACTTCAAAGAACATCTGAAGTATAATTATAAAGATAATTAGCACTGGATGAAAGCAAATGTATAAATAATCTGCTAAATTACACTAAAAAACAAGCAAAATGCTCAGTGTTGTTTGTGGCATCATTAAAAGCAACATCATTTTCAACATGCAGCAATATATTGCATGATGTATGCAGTCATGAAATCAGAGACCCTCCCCTTGAAATCCTATCACATGATTTGAGACGTACTTTAAAACATCAGGTACAAAATGCAATGTGTCTAGGCTGACCACTTATCAATGGATCACACAACACCAAATGTTAATAGAAGGTGTAAAATGGGCCTCTGTCTCTCACCTGGAATTGAAGTGCCAAGAGCCACAAACACCACTGCGGTGACAGAGTCTTTGAGTCCAATGGTGCAGCCGAAGTGGGATGCCAGGTCTCCGATGAATGCTGTCAGAAAGCCAATCATGACGATTGACACCACAAAACATGCCCACCCATTCCAGTAATCGGTGGGTGGGACGAAGGCGAAGAGAACTTTCCAGAAGACGGTGAGGAAATGCATGACATAATCAAAACAGGACGGAAGCTTCTCCTCTCCGCATTCCTCCTCATCATCATCTTCACCTGCAGGAAGATAAAGGGCAAATTATAGGCACATTTACACCATTGGGCCAGACGGTTCTTGTGGAGCTGTGCATCTTCAAAAAGATATATGATGAGGGATGGTGGTTGCCTAGTTTCTGTGGGAGCGGTGAGCAGGGCAACTGTTTCGCATTGGCATTGGAGGTAATTATTGCGGGAGCTTACATTTGCGGGGGAGCTGTATGGAGTTTTAATGCTGGGACACATTATGCTGCTGTGGGTTTCTTTCTATTTGTATACAGGAGTGAGTACTGCAGTGGCAGTGTCAACTGGGTGAGTGTCAGTTCAAAAGCCTAATGCATCTCGCCGCTGTGTTTATCGACTAGGTTCTGTTGAGGATCATTTTTAGATTTTTTTGAAACCAATGTCTAGACACGGGGAGGTTTTGTCATAAGCAAATAGAGGGTCGAGATGAGAATTTCTCTGGAGTAGACAAAACAAGACAACAAAAGCCAGGGACTTGTATGGATGAATGGGGGTTGCCAGTTTGAAAATGAAAACTGAATGTCCGCATTTCAATTGATCAGTTTTACTCTGTTTGATGTTGAAATGGATTTTGTCATGGTTTAAGAATTGAAGGTCGGAGAAGGTGGGGTGGATGGCTGGGTTGAAGGTGGAGTTGATGGTGAGTTCTGAGACTCTGAACATGGCGTCTAGGGTTCTTGTTTTGTTGGGAGAAAATATACCGGAGCGAAAAGTAACCAGGCATTTGGTTAGGATTTCGATGGTTAGTAGTTGTCTGGTGTCCGGACTGGTGGGATTCATTTTGTGTAAAACCATGATAAGGAGAGCTATCTGGGAGTTTGTAATGGAAGGGCATTGTTGGCCGTGGATGAGTTTAAAGAAGAAATGTATGCCGCTGAGGTAGACTTAGATTGTTCTTGGCTGAATTGATTTGGTATTATGGAGGTGAGATATGAATGAGGATATGGAGAGGAGAGAAATAACTGGAAAAACTAAGTTTTTGAAAGAACTCCAAGCTACCCAGTAAGTTTGGAGTGTTCTGGGAAACATTTGAAAGTGCCTGTGGAGAGAATATAAATATCTCTGTGTATGTACCTGTAAGGGAAGCAAAAGGTTAGTTAAGAAAATATAACCATTACATTTATTCATACCTGAAGGGAACCAAAAGTTTAGTTAGGAAAACATAACTATTACATTTGTCATGTCGGGGCACTACTGCGGCATTATCAAAAGCGAAAGGAGAACTGCTGTGGCGGTATCAAGCATAGCCAGGAGCTGATACGGCAGTATCGAGCATGGTCAGGTGCTGCGGCACAGTATCGAATGGGGCACACATGGCTTTATTACGTTTACACACGCCTGTAAGGAAAGCACAAGTTTATTTTGGAGGTTAAATCAGGTTCCATTTATTATATGTTGGGCTCATGTTAACCATGAGCAAAAGAAATGCCAATACAAAGGCTAACGGGAAATGCTAAAGGCTCCTAAGATTACTGCACATCTACTGCACTGAAAAGGGAGAGCTCAAACTGCGTTTTGGACAGGAGAGCCCACGGAGTGAATGACGTGAAACATCTTACAGCATTCGAATGGGAGAGCCCACCCTGCAATTTGAACGGAAGAGCCTGCACTGTGATCAAATGGCAGGGCCCACACTGTGATTCGAACTGGAGAGCCTGCGACCAATGTGCTGAGGCTCACACTGCATTCGAATGGCGGGTGACGCTGAGTAAAGAACCTTGCCGAATTGTGGTTTGTGATGGGTATATATTTATGAGCTGTGCCCCTAGACTTTTATTAGATGAAACAGGAAACATGGTTGTGGTGTTGTGGGAGATTTAGTGGCACAACCTGAAAGGTTCTGCAGTTGCGGTACCTGGACAGTACATTTGCGCTGAAAGTAATATTGGTGAAACCCCTGCAGAAGGCACAATTTCAGGCGTTGCTTTAGAAAAGACAAAAGCCATATTTAGGTGAAACTTATACTAGGAAGACATTTCACAACCCTGTGCATGCAGTCGACGTTTCAGGGACATAAGTCTAGAGAGAAGAGAAAATGAATATTAGTGGCATTTTGAATGAATAATGTGACCAACAGCATACAATTATCCAAGAATAAAAAAGGGCTGCAAAGAGGGCTTCCTGGGAAATACAGCTTTAAAAACAATAAATATAAAAGAGCTTTAGCTCTGCACTGCAAATGGAAATGCAGGAGAAAATGGACTTTAAATCATTATTCACTTGTGGCCATTCCAGTTTTGTGAGGAGATACTCTTAACTATCCCCAGAAAATCAGAGAGACAGAGAGAGAGAGACCACTGAAGCGCTGCTAAGAAGGAAACACCTGTGCACTAGAACGGGATTTAAACAATCAATCGTGTGGGAATAAAATGTAGACAGTTACAATGAAAGGACTGGTGCATGGCCATATGAAGTGGTAGCACTGGTATATGGCAAAGAAGTGGCCGGTTTTGCGGAGGCTGCCTCAACGCAATAGGATCTGCTTCGGCGAGTAATGATTAAAAAGGAAGAAATGCAGGGTAGAAAACCACAGAAGCATCAGCTTTCATTGAAAAACATAATGATTTTGATAAATTAGCTAATCTGATAAGGAGGACGAATGCTTCAAGTGGAGTAATAAGACGTTGCATGGATCAGTCGCGGCCGAATGCTGGAAACAGCTGAGACCGTAGAGACGTAAACAGCTGCTTATATACTCTGGCTGTTAATTGATAGATTAGATGGACTCGCTCCTACCGAACTTGCGTTTAGGAACTTCATTTGTGGTACGAACATGAATAATACCTCAAATTGAGTGGCTTGTTGAAGAGAGGTGTGATGTACTCTGTATGATGTTTAATAATCGATCAGATGTACAATGTTCCAGGGAAACTGAGCAATATCTAGATATTTAAAATATCTAGAATATCATACATTTGTGGGCTAGGCTCTTTTTAGTTGGGCAAGTAAGCAACAACTTGGCAACTTCACTAAAATCACTAACAACAGCATTGGAACCTCATAACACCCTTGCAACCACCCACAACACCATAAATTTATGGCGCTGAGATTTGCATGGACCAAACAACACAGATGTTCTTCAGAAAACATAAAAATCTATTTGTACATAAAAGCCATGTACAATGATAGAACAATCTTGTTCTTGCACATAGTCAACAGTCAACTATAGCTTTTGAAGTGTTGTTCACACAAAGGCTCTTAGAGGTAGACTAGACTAAATCCCTCTGGCATTAAATAGAAATATTAAACATTGAACAAACTGACAACAGAGAATTAGTTTTTTTCCCTCTCACTCCAAAAAGGCTTTTATCGATATGTAGAACACACAGGAACATGTGTGTGTGTGTGTGTGTGTGTGTGTGTGTGTGTGCATTGAGAGACAGAGGATCTAATCTGTTTGATATTCTGTTGGTGCTGTGTTTTCTTGAGAGCATAAAGAGAGCAGCTTTCACATGTCCGCGCACACACACAGACCTCTCTGACATGTGAGGCTGTTCCTTTAAAGTGTGATTAGATGTTACAGGATGCTCACAAATTTCTGCTGTTCAGACAGCAGCTGAGAGCAAAAGGCATTTCAAGACTCTTGCGTTAGATTTTGTTATTGTTTTGCGAAGACATTCTGTTTTGGGACCAAAACAATTATAGCACTGCTTATGTTAAACAAATTATTGATAAAAAAAAAAGATGCTATTAAATTGTTCAGGTTGAGTATGTACAAATACACAATATGCACAGCAAACATGTTGGCAAGTTTGAACTTAAACTTGAATGAATCACATCAAAAATTTTGATACGATTGATATCAGAGTGAATGGCAGTGTGAGTCGCTTTTGAAGATTCAGAAAGAAATATCATCTGTTCAGATTCAATATCTCTATCTCAGTCTCAAACTGAGCCTCTGTGATAAAAAAAACAGCATGATAAAATGTATACATTGATTAAAATCATCTCCAAGAGTTCTCTGAAATGTCTTTCTATAGAAGTCATGGAAAGACAAACATAAACTTGTTTTCTTAGCTTATCTAAATGAGCACATATTTAGTCTTCTAAGCCTAATTAAATACAAATTACAATTTAATTACTATAGACATACCATTCCCCTAAAAGGAAGAAAAAAGTATTTTTAGAGTAAAAACAAAAACAAAACCGTTTTTGCTTACATATTTTATTTGATCCTTTACTGAGAATGTCCACTGTTGTCCAAAAAGGGAGGTTTTGTCAGATGTAGGACAATTTTGTCCACAAACTAAAGTACAAATACACACACACACACACACACACACACACACACACACACACACACACACACACACACACGCAGAGTATTCGTGTTGTGTTTACTCCCTCCTTATCTTCCAGATATATATCCTCTAGCAGTGCTACAGCGTCTGACATTTATCAAAGCTTTTAAACTGTAAACTCTTCAATTCACTGGTTGCAGAACTTTTCTCTTTGTTTCTGTATCTGTGTGTATGATTGTGGACATGTGTGTGTGTCTGTGTGTCATGATGAAAAATTTATAAAAATTATAAATTCAAATTTTGCATTTAATGATTAAAATAAATCTAAACAACTAGAATCACTTAGAAATGTCTCCATTTGAATGAATTAAAAAAGCCTTGCTGTTTTGAAACACAAAAGAAACTAGATGTTGTATGAAAAGTCATAAAGGCACATTGTAACTGCTGTGGCTGGTCTGACAGCAGTTCATGCCCGGCTGTCTTCAGCAGTGTACAGGTGATTACAGGTCAGTTCTGACAGCAGACACACACTGAAACAGGCTTTTAACCTTGCTTTGCCCCAGAGCACAAATTGGCACACTGAGAGGTGTTCAAGTGTGAACCACTAAGTCCCCAACACCTGATCCACACACACACACACACACACACTGTGTGAGGACAGCCTCTGTGATCATCACTCTTTCTGAGGTCGTATTGTGAGTGCTAATTACTTCAGAGAGCACAAACTGACATTTTTCTTTCTCTGGCTCTTTCTATCTGTGCTCCAATTTCTTTCTGCTTGTACATTTTTTAGAGCTGTCAAATGATTCAAATATTTAATCGTGATTAAATTTCTGCCCACACAATTGTAACCGGTGGGACAGTCTAGATTACCTGCAGGGTTCCAGCAATGTCTACAACTTCTACATTGGCTAGTGCATTGTCAAACAGAGATGCTGTGACAGAACCCTAGAGACAGCAGCAGGGTTTCCGTTAGCCGGCAATCAGTACCGCTGCTCCCTATACGCATATTGCGCAGTCTGCATAGGGCACCAACTCCCTAGGGAGCACCAGAATATCCACCGGCTGCCCTTACTTGCACATCATATGTTATTCAAGGACCTGGTAGCAGTCGCGGATCACAGACAATCGCCACGCCCTCGCACTTTCACTACATGCCTGCACCACGCCCGCGCAACTTTTGCCCCATGCTCACACCGCGCCACGCAGTGCTAAGCTGGTGTTTAAATAGCAGCTGTCTTGCTGCTGCAATGATGTTACAATGTTAGGAGCTCTATCTGTGCTTTGCGGGCATGTTCTACAGCAAAGCTACATTGATAAAATGCTTGGCGCAGGTCTCAGCATTATGTCTCCCACCATTTGTTTTCACGAAGGCAATGCATGTGACATTAGCGCCATTTGCACAAATTGACTTGCTTATCATGAACTATGGTTTATACAAAGGGTCATATTACGTGTTAACAGCATAAATGTTTTTTTTTTGCCACTTTACATCAGGGTGCCCCATCGTAATGTCTCTTCTCATGCATGTGAATGACTACACACGAGCAGGAGCATATCCATACCCATATTTGCTAACATGTTGGAACCATAAACAACACAACATTTTATGCAATTTATTTAGCTGAAACAAAAACTGTGATGGACAGCTGTCATTTTTGTGTTAAAATACTTCTGTTCTAGCTTAACATGCGGAGACAACTATAAATAAGCCATCAGCAGATTCCCCATAAAAGTTAAGTGTAAACACTGTGGTGCAATCAAAACATTGCTCAGTTCGTTTGAACATCCCATCCAGCCCGACACCGCAACATTGGCTCAAGCAATAGCATAAGTTTGGGTCGGGCTATCTGTTTGTCAATTAAACTCAGACAGGGAGAGTGTTTGGGAAAGCCTGTCCTAAAACAGTGAATTTGAGCAATTCCATTGATTCTGACACTAAACTGATTCCCAGTGATACAAACAGATTAAAATGAACCCACATGTTGGTGCTCACACACACACACTCACCAGCACTGACTGTGATTGCCTCAATGAATTGGTCCCTCCAGCTGTTGGTGCCAACTAGAAGTGCCAAGTTTGTCTTTTTAATCAGCTTGTCAACAGTGTTCTACAGAGAAGACAAAGAAAGAAAGCACACAAAGAAAATGTATGACGTTATTGTTAAGCTCAAATGAAAACATTAATAAAAACACATGTATGCACACACACATCAGACGAGACGGAACACGTCCTGTCGAGTGCTTTTGACTGCTATTTGGTCTGACCTGCTGTGAAGTGTGTGTGGGATCGTCTGCACACTGCGTGTGCATGTGTACATGTGGTTCTATATGTATATCAGCCTAAAGTGTGTGTAGGCGACCAATGAGGAGCCAATGTTTAGCTACTTGAACTTCCCTTGGAGAGCGAGAATTTGTCTTACGTGTTTCTATAAGTAATAAGGATGAAACTTGTCTTTAGGGAGGCATCTACACACTTCTGTTCTGATCGAATTCCAAAGTAATTAATTACTGTAATTGAATTACCTTTTAATACAAAAGTAGTGTAGTGAGGAGTTTAATTACATTTCAAAATCATGTAATCAGATTAGAGTTACTGACTTTCAAATAAGTGAATTACTTTTAATAATTGAGTTACACTTTTCAAAAATAATATTAATTGTGTAGAATACATTTTAAAACATGATTTACATTAATATGTACATCTGCTTGCATTTTATTAAAGATGAAATGAATGCGTCCATTAATCCCTTCGCACATACGATCAAACCGGTGTGATTATGCTAGGCTGGGCACGATGAAACTGGTGCAATCTGCATTCGTGCTACTGTTTACCAGCAGAGAGGATTTGAAGCGATTGCCATAATAAATCAGATGCTCATAGTCTTTTCAACATCACAATATCTTTTAGTTTTTATTTTACAAACATTCAGTTAATCGCAAAATACAAATTACCGTCAGAGCTGAATGTTTTGATGTAGCGATTTGACGATGTTATCTGACGTCAAACAAAAAATTTAGAAACTAGTTAGTCTACTTCAGCCCTCACATTTTATCCGCCACTCATTCTCATCTCTTCCGGTGCAACAGGTGGAAGGGCTAGATTTTTAGAACTATCTATGCTTGACAAACTCAGAATACCATGCTGCTTTGCAATGTAAACAACATGGCAGTGCACATTATGGCATTCGTGATCGTAAGGCATTGCCTTTTTTTAAATACAGTGCACACTAAAGAACTCATTAGTCGGTACAGGGAATACACATGTGCGAAAGGGTTAATGTGTCAATGAATGAGAAGGAAATAAAGCCATTATTTTGAGTAAATCATAATACTTAAGTATTATGTATTGTGATTACTTTTCTAAAGATGTAATCAGTAAGTCAGTAATCTGATTACAATTTAAGAGAAGTAATTAGTTGTTTACATATTTGAGTAATTTCACAACCCATCTTATATTCTGATGTGTGTCTGATGCGTTTTTAAAGGGATTGTTCACCCAAAAATGAGAATTCTCTCATCATTTACTCTCACTCATGCAATCCCAGATGTGTATGATTTTCTTTCTTCTGCAGAACACAAACAAAGATTTTTTAGAAGAATGTTTCAGCTTTGTAGTTCCATCCAATGCAAATTAATCTTGGCCAGAACTTCGAAAAAGCACATAAAGATAGCAAAAATGTAATCCATACAACTCCAGTAGTTTAATCCATGCCTTCTAAAGCAATATGATAGGTGTGGGTGAGAAACAGATCAATATTTAAGTCTATAAATCTCCACTTTCAAGCAGCCCTCCTAAGCGCTCTCCTCTCCTAAGAGGCAATTTGCATTCTTTGTGAATATCACCACAGACAGACCACTGCTATTAAAATAAATGGGAGAAATTGGAACACCCAATGGACAATGGATGTAGAAAAGGAAGTCCTGCTTTTTAGGTAAAAGAGACAATAATATTTTAGATGCATACAGTTGAAGTCAGAAGTTTACATATACTGAGGTTGAAGTCATTAAAATCCATTTTTTAATCACTCCATAGATTTAATATTAGCAAACTATAGTTTGGCAAGTCATTTAGGACATCTACCTTGTGCATGACACAAGTAATTTTTCCAACAATTGAATTGCCTATATCAGTCAATTCCAGTGGGTCAGAAGTTTACATACACTAAGTTAACTGTGCCTTTACGCAGCTTAGAAAATTCCAGAAAATTATGTTAAGCCTTAGATAATTAGCCATATAGCTTCTTATAGGAGGTGTACTGAATCGGAGGTGTACCTGTGGATGTATTTTAAGGCCTACCTTTAAACTTAGAGCCTCTTTGCTTGACATCATGGAAAAATCGAAAGAAATCAGAAATTTCCAAAAGCCCTCATTCACACCAAAACAAGGCAAACTGCGTTCATCTGTACAAACAATAGTACGCAAGTATAAACATGGGACCACACAGCCATCATACAGCTCAGGAAGGAGATGCATTCTGTCTCCTAGAGATGAACGTAGTTTGTTGTGAAAAGTGTAAATAAATCCCAAAACAACAGCAAAGGACCTTGTGAAGAAGCTGGAGGAAACAGGTAGACAAGTATCTATATCCACAGTAAATTGGGTCCTATCAAAATAACCTGAATGACTGCTCAGCAAGGAAGAAGACAATGCTCCAAAACCACCATAAAAAAAAAAAAGCCAGAATACAGTTTGCAAGTGCACATGTGGACAAAGATCTTACTTTTTGGAGACATGTCCTCTGGTCTGATGAAACAAACATTTAACTTTTTAGCCATAATGTACATAATTATGTTTGGAGGAAAAAGGGTGAGCCTTGCAAGCCAAAAAAAAAACAAAAAACAACTCAACCTTGAAGCATGGGGGTGGCAGCATCATATTGTGGTGGTGCTTTGCTACAGGAGGGACTGGTACACTTCACAAAATAGATGGCATCATAAGGAAGGAAAAATATGTGGATATATTGAAGCAAAATCTGAAGACATCAGCCAGGAAGTTAAATCTCGGTCATAAATGGGTCTTCCAAATGGACAATGACCCCAAGCATAACTCCAAAGTTGTGGCAAAATGGCTTAAGAACAACAAAGTAAAGGTATTGGAGTGGCCATCACAAAGCCTTGACCTCAATCTGATAAAAAACATGTGTGGGCAGAACTGAAAAAGCATGTGCGAGCAAGGAGGCCTACAAACCTACAGACACAGTTACACCAGTTCTGTCTGGAATGGGCCAAAACTCCAGCAACTTATTGTGAGAAGCTTGTGGAAGGCTTCCCAAAACATTTGACCCAAGTTAAATAATTTGAAGGCAATGAACCAAAAACTAACAAAGTGCATGTAAACTTCTGACTCACTGGGGCTGTGATGAAAGAAATAAAGCTGAAATAAAAAAATAATTCTCTCTACTATTATTCTGACATTTCACATTACTTAAAATGTAATGATCATAAATGACCTAAGACAGAGAATTTTTTCTTCCATTAAATGTCAGGAATTTAAATTTTACACTGAGTTTAAATTTATTTGGTTAAGGTGTTTGTAAACTACCGACTTCAACTGTGCATCGCCTGTCAATCAACTCGAGAATGCACATGTGCATTATCTGAACCAGCCTAAAATTTTTTAGCACAATCTGAGCTAAAGAAGCACAATTTATGATACCATTGTTGTTAGATTTTACTGCTGATTTTAAATGTTGATAGTAATCTTGACCAACCTGCAGCGAAGGAAAAAAGGACTTAAATATTTATCTATTTCTCACCCACACCGATCATATCATTTCTGAAGATATGGACTTAACTACTGGAGTCATATGTATTACCTTTATGCTGCTTTAATATGCTTTTTGGCCCTTCAAAGTTTTGGCCAACATTCACTTGCACTGAATGGACCTACAGAATTGAGATATACTTCTAAAAATCTTTGTGTTCTGCAGAAGAAAGAAAGACATACACATCTGGGATGGCATGATGGTGAGTAAATGATGAGAGAATTTTCATTTTAGGGGGAACTATCTCTTTAAGATTTGTAATTAACTGTGTGATTGCATATTTACTATTCTTTGTTCACCTGTATTTGTGTTAGCTTTACGTAGCATGCGTCTAGATTAACACACACCTTGAATTCATAGGACTCTTCAATGATGATCTCCATTTTGGGGTGATCTCCGAGCATTGGCTTCCCCATCTCAGCGATACGACGTTCCTCTTCCTCTTCGCCCGTCAGAGGCTCCTGTTCTTCCTGCTCTGCCACTTTCTCCTCCTCTGAAAATAAAAGCACCAATCAGAGAGCAGAAAAAAAGACTATCGTTATCAATAGGTTTTTGTGGATAAACTGGATTTTGTACAGGTTATGAAGTACAGCTAATGTACACACAAGAATTTGGCTCAGCAGGGTAAATACTTAAAAGGTCAAAATATCAGACCATCTTTGATAAATTTAGAAAACTTGGCCAATTTCACAAAATTTATATTTTTTAAGAGAGCACACATAAGCGCACTACTCTGACCCTGTATATGAGAAATATGTCAGTGGCAAAATGTTTCCTTTATTTGTGTCATGTACTGCAGCTTTAATAGGCCCATTGGGATTCTGGTAAATAATTGTGTGACCTAAGCAACCCCAGATTATGTGACTGGTCAAACTCCCACAATCACACACACACACACACACACACACACACACACACACACACACACACACACACACACACACACACACACACACACACACGAGAGAAATGAGAGCACCAAAGGAAAAGCACCAGATGCAAGCCTGAAGGATGGAGGTATAATGAGGTTTGGAAAGGAAAGCAATTGTTATATCAGAGGTATACAGTACAACACAATACACATGCAAACACTGTTGAAGACAAAGGTGAAGGGGTGGAAAAGAAGAAAACTAAAATCTTTTGTGGAAATTTGTTGTAAATGTAATTATAAAACGTCTAAAATTTAATTCTGTCCTCCTTTATACAACTGTTAATATCACGTTTAATAGATGGGACTGGGTACTGCCCCTTTAAGTGCACATCACGTGTCTGTAGTCACAATAATTTATTTACATTTCTGTTGATCATTTGTGTTATCTTATTTTATAGAACAATGCTGTTGAAAGTGGAATGATTGATAACTATGACAACCCAATCTCATGAAAAGTCATACATAATTTACAAGTTGACTATTTCGTATGGTATTGCATGATATTGTTTGCATAAACTCATACGATTTCAAACCTCTTATCTAAACTTAACCAATCAATAGAGTGTGTAAACATGATAGGAAGCTGTTGTGTGTGACAGAAGCAAGTAATTGTCACATATTAGATGGAAACGACGTCCATCAACATCACTGGCTGTGGTGAAATTCATAGGAATTCGAGTGCAGTCGCAAAATATCATACGAATTAGGCAAATTTTGAAAAGTTTGTTTACTATGATCTATTTTGATACTGACAGTGATTTGCAAATAAACCAGCACCTGTGGAATGCCAGCCACGTTGAGATTCTGTTTAACTCTGTTGTAACTAATTGGACAAATTATACTCATTAAAAAGCATCTTACAGCCGAATCCCAGCCGAGGTAGTTTTCAATACAAACAGCACCCTTGCTTGTGTGATATTGCCTAAATATATTCTCACTATCACTAATCTTTTTCTCTTTCTTCATTCAATATTTATTTTCAGTCACAAGCTGAGCTGGCATAATTGTTACACCAACAACAGCAATAGTCATAAAACCATGTTATGATGAAAAATTCCCAAGCTTAATGCAAACAATAGACGCATGGGCAGACATGTAATGAAAAATCTAATGGAATAATACATCTCAAGCCACAACCCTGAGGCATAAGTGTAGGATTCCAGCACACAAGATGTACTGTCCGTTTAATAGCAGAACAACTTGCTCCTGTATCCTAAACAGTCTCTCTCTCTCTCTCTCTCTCTCTCTCTCTTTGTCTCTTTCTGTGTGTTGATTTTACAGTATATGTGCTTACGTATCTGTTCAACTTTATACTTTGATGGTCCTTTTTTTTATAAATGACTCTGTTTTTCCACACATCCTTACAGCCTATTGATGTGTGAGATAACAAAACACTCCTGCACACATTACTTTCTCCTTGTCTCCCTCTCTCTCTGTTTGCTTATATATTTATCCACAAAAAAAAATGTGTTTAGTCTTTTACACAAATCCACCAACTTAGCACTACTCCATGAGTCAATTAAACTATCATTTAGTCAACAACATTCAAGTCTGAACAGACTGTAAAATAGCAAACTGAAGAAAATCTGAAGAGGAACAGACTGAACAACAACAGACAATAGAACAGTTGAAAAGGAACACACTGAACAATAACTGAATAAAGAATAGCTAAAGAGCAACAGTCGAAGAAAAACTGACTCATGAACAGCCAAAAAGGAACAGACTGATGAAAATTGACTCAAGAACAGCTGAAAAGAATTTTGAGAGGTCTGAGGTTCCAACAGGAGAATGACACTAAACCCTCATAATACTACATGGTTTGTCTAAGCAACAACACTCTCAAAAGTGTGTAATACATCCACATTGTGAATCAGTTGACATGAGTGTTAATGTGTTCATTCTGTAACAAACCTCTTCAAATTGAATAATTTAAGAAAGAACAGAATTGGACAACAAAAGACTGAAGTGCGAATCAATCTGATATTGATTTAATTGGTTGAGCTTCTCTCTCTCCTCTATTCTGTCCTTGAAGACAGACTTATTATTTCCTGTCTGCAGCTTAATGCACCATATCTTACCAACAACTATACACACACTCAGTCCATCCAGCCATCCTTTCCTGTCATTCTCATCCGTCTTTTTCTTTCCTCTTTTAATGTCCTTTATTTTCTGTGTTTCTTTCATTTTTTCTTCACCTCATACAGTAAGTAATCCCTTTTCTCTTATCTTTGAATCATCCAGGTGATTTTAGAATGTCTTGCAGGCAAAGCTAATCAAAGGTAACTGGGCTTGATTATGAATTATTCGAGTGGCTAAATATTTTTTTTGTTAATCACTGATGAAGCCAAATGGATTAGTGGCAAAATGCCATCAAAATAATTCATAACCAAGTCCAGCTGCCTTTGATTGAACTCTACCTGATGTTCCTCTCTTATTATTTGCTATTCTCAAATTTTTAACCTTTGGATTCTCTCTTGCAAACTCTCCTGGATTAACTTTTTATTCTTCTCAGACTTATCATGCTAAAACACAGCATGAATTCTCTGAGGAAACCAGAGCATCAACTAAAAGCAAATTAATACCCTAAAGTAAATGCAAATATGACATAAAAACATTTGATACACAGCAAAACACTAAACTGCTGGGAAACCGAGTGGTATTGCTTCCTAGAAAATAAATGTTAATCTAAATGTGAGATGAAACATACTCTATCAACATCGCCTTTGAAGAAAGCTCACAATCTTAAGAGTGCTGCAGTGCATCTCTCTCTCTCTAGCTCTGTGTGTGCACATGCGTTGAGTGAGTGTGGAGCGTGGATACAGATTGTTTGACTGCTGAGTAAAGTACAAGTGTTTGAAATCTTTTTTTCTTCCTTTTTCTATCTCTGTTTATTGTGGTTAGTAGTCATTGTGTTGTGTTTTCTTTTCTTTTTGTTGTTGTTTTTGGTAGTATCAGTAAGTGAAGAGTGGTTGTTTAAGGGAGGGTTGTTTTTAACTAACAGTCTGTGTACTGGGAGTATGGCCGCTCCAGACGCGGAGAGTTTAGAGTTTCTGACAAGACGACATGGGGTGAAAATTGATACTACCGCAAGCGTAGAGGAGTGTGTTTTAGTGGTAAGTGCAGTTGTTGGACATGAAAATGTTCTGTCAGCGTCGCGAATGAACATCGCTAATGTTCTGTTTGTCAAGACGATTGATTTAGCGAATTTGTTAGTTGAGAGTGGTGTTGAGATTGGTGGTATTTTTTACATCAGTACTCCCTCTTTCTACTCCTTCCAAAAGAGTAACATTGTCTAATGTGCCACCGTTTATTAAGAACGAGGTTCTTGTCGGAATGCTCGCAAGGTATGGGAAAATGGTCTCTCCAATAAAGATGATTCCAATTGGAAGCAAGTCATCTTTATTAAAACATGTGGTGTCTTTTAGACAATACGTATACGTGGTTCTGAAAGAAAATATAGACGAACTTGATCTGACCCTTAATTTTAGTCATGAGGGTTTCAATTATGATATCTACGCTACAACAAACACAATGAAACGTTTTGTATGTGGTGAAAATGGACATCTTGTTTGTGCTTGTCCGTGAAGTGTAAATAATCAAAACGAAGCTTTTTTAAATGTAACTTCTGAAAATGTTGCTGAAGTGTGGAACGACATTGCTGGAAATGATGAATAGATGCCAGGCCCAAGCAGGGCGCTGTTTAAAAAAATGTGAAGAATAGTTCTGAGCTTCCAACAGGAAAAATAGTTGAAAAAGAAGGAAAAGTTGCGGCTAGGGGGGAAGAAGTCAGAAGTGCTTTGAGAACTAAAAAAGAAGTATGCGAGTCAGATGAGACCGAGATTAGTAAAGATAAGGCTATGAAAAATGAGATGGCGATACAAGAAGTGGAGGGTTCTGAGTTGGGAGATAAAGAATGTTTTCTTTAAACTCCCCCAAAAAGGAAATTGTTGGGATGTCATGCTGACAAACAAGCTAAAAGAATAAATGGTAATTGTGAGAACCAGACTGACATTGAGAGTGAAAATGATATGTCAGAATGTAGTGTTAATGCTAGTTTACCCCAAAGTGGTTACTTTAGCCAAGAGTATACTGTTGAGGAAATAACATCCTTCTTAAAAGTGACAAAAAATATGAGGAAGGAAAAAGTAGAGGAATATTTCCCTGACATAATACAGTTTATTGTATAAAGGTTTTCAGAAATGAAAACTCAGGAGGGTTACTGTCTTAAGAAAATTCTTACAAAGTTAAGTAATTAGTCAAGAGTTTTCTGTGAAATTAACAAAAATGCATAACATAGTATATCCTTTTTGGCTTTATTGCCTCTGTTGCTCTTTTCTTTTAATTCTAATGGAGGAAATAAATCTTGCTTCTTTGAATGTTAATGGAATTAGAGATTACAGGAAGAGAGCACAAGTTGAGACAATGAATTGTAAGAAAATGCATGTGTTGTTTGTGCAAGAGACCCATAGTGATGTATCAAATGCTACAGAATGGGCAAAAGAATTTGATGGTTTAGTGATTTTAAGTCATCATACTTCTTTAAGTGGTGGAGTTGGAGTTTTATTTTCTAGGAATTGTATTCCATATTCCTATAATATAGAAGTAATTAAAGGAAGGCTATTGAAGATAAAAGCTTCATTTGAAAATAGCTCTTTTCTATTTGTCTGTGTATATGCTCAAACTGTGGCATTAGAGAGAATTATCTTTTTAAATACTTTGGATAATGTTTTAAATGATTGTAATGCTGATGAGTTTTTATTTGTGGGAGGGGATTTTAATTGTACTGAAAATGGCATTGACAGAAATCATGTCGAGCCACACATGCAATCAAGAAAGAGTTTAATTCAATTGATGAAGTCTCATAGTATTATTGATATATGGAGAAATTTCCATGGCACGCAGAGACAATATACTTGGGCTCATGCTTATGAAAACCAGTTATCAATGGCAAAACTTGACAGATTTTATGGTTTTAAGCATCAACTAAGTATGTTCAGGAAATGCTCAATAATCCCAGTAAGTTTCTCTGACCTTAGTTTGGTAAAATGTATTGTGGTAAATAATCACATTAAATCAAATGTGCATATTGACATTTTAATAATAATTTATTGGGTGATTTTTTTTTTAGAGATGTTTTTAAAGAGTTCTGTAAAAATGCCAAAGCTATGAAATCATCTTTCTTGACATTGCAGCAGTGGTGGGATTTTATGAAAGTTCAAATCAAACAGTTGTGTCAGCAATATACTCGCAACGCCACAAGAGACATAAATAAGTCAATGAGGGTGTTGGAAGAAGATTTAATGAGATTACAAGGGCTTGCAGACTCCATAAAAGATGTCACTTTTTTAGAAAGCATTAAAAAGAAAAAATATCTATTAGCCGATTTATTAGGTTTGACAACACAAGGTGCAATAATTAGATCCCGTTTTCAAAGTGCTGATTTAATGGATGCTCCTTAAAAATTATTTTTTAACCTGGAAAAGAAGAATGGACAGAAAAGGTTTATTCATAGTCAGAAACTGGAGTCTTATTGTACTGTACAATTCTACAAAGACCTGTATAAAAATGAAATTTTAGAGGCTAAAGATGAAAGTTTTGGGTTTTTTGAAAATGTACCACAAGTAACCAAAGATGCTAACAAAGAAATCGGTAAAGCCCTGAGTTTAAGAGAACTAGAGGATGCTCTTAAAAGAATGGAGAGTGGAAAAGCACCGGGCATTGATGGAATTACGATAGATTTTTATAAATCTTTTTGATTAGAGCTGGGTCCAGAATTGGTAGCAGTTTTTAATGAAAGCTTGGTAAATGGACAACTGCCACAAAGCTGCCGTAGAGCAATTATTACTCTATTACCTAAAAAAGGAGATTTCAATTATATAAAAAATTGGAGGCCAGTTAGTTTGTTATGCAATGATTATAAGATACTCCCTAAAGCCTTAGCAAGTAGATTAGGTGAAGTTCTTGAATCTATAGTTTATCCTGATCAGTCATATTGTGTGCCAGGAAGAATAATTTTATTTTACTTTTATTAAATTTTGTATTGATATCAATTGACAAAGAGAAGGCTTTTGACAGAGTCGAACATATTCATTTATGGAGGGTCTTAGAAGCTTTTGGTTTTAATTCGATTTTACTTCTATGGTTAAAGTTATATATTGTGGCATTGAGAGCATATTAAATATTAATGGTGGTTTATGCTCTCTGTTTAGGGTGAATAGGGCTTTAAGACAAAGCTGTGCACTGTCAGGCATGTTGTACACCTTAGCCATAGAACCCTTGTTAAATAAATTAAGAGCTAATGTGCATGGACTGTGTATGCCAAACAGCAATAATACTTTTAAAATATCAGCTAATGTTGATGATGTTGATGTTATTTTAATCAGTGAATCTAATAATGTCAGTGTGATGTTGAAGATTTTAGATTTTAAAACTCTGTTTTCTGCAAAGGTGAACTGGGAAAGAAGTGAAGCCATATTAGTTGGAAAATGGTTAAAAGTTGAACCAAGACTTCCTGAGGGGTTAAAATGGACCAGAGATGGATTCAAATATCTAGGAGTTGTTTTAGGTGATGAAAATGTTGTGAAAAATTATTTTGAAGGTACTTTTGATAAAGTAAAAGGGCGACTGGATAAGTGGAGGTTTTTAACTCCCTAAAATGTCTTACAAAGGACGCATCTTGATTATAAATAATCTGGTAGCCTCTGCACTTTGGCACCGTTTAGCCTGCATAGACCCCCCCAGCTGAAGTTTTAATGAAAATCCAGTCCATTTTAATTGACTTTTTCTGGGACAGACTGCATTGGGTACCAAAATGTGTTTTGTACCTGTCTAAAGATGAAGGAGTCTTGGTTTGATACACTTGCAGAGCAGAACGGCTGCATTTCGCCTGCTATATATACAAAGACTCTTAAGGTGCTCTGATAAGTTGGATGGGTGCTGCGTTTGCAATTCTTCGAAATATTGAAGGATTAGAACTGGGCAAAGCTTTATTCTGGGTGGATCCGTAAAGACTAAAACTACACGATTCTCCAGTCTTTTATTGCAACTTGTTCAAAGTCTGGTCTTTATTTAAAACAAGCAGGGAAACCAATGAATCTTCCCTGTTTTGGTTACTACAAGAACCATTGGTCATTGGCTCACTTTTGGACTTATCACATGAGATGTCATTTGCTATACCGGAAAGGACTTTGTGTGATGCCAAGGTAACAACAATCGGACACTTAAATCAAATAGCAGGTTCTGCTTTTAAAGATCTGAACGCCATTGCTGAGCGTCTCGGTATCAAATCTTTCCAAATACTGACTAAAGCAATTGAAAAATGGAGATCAGCCCTCACTGGAGAAGAAAAAGAACTGTTGGATCAATATTCAAAGGGGTATATTTATCCAGACTGTAAAGACACCTTTCCGAATTTGAGTCATTTTCCCAGTTTAAGTGAGTGCAATAGCATGTTGTTAGATTACAAAGAATTAATGATTGTGGGTCTAAAATTTGCACTTGGTAAAGTTATGTATGAGAGTTGTGTAAAAGCATTTAATAAAAAATCTTTGAATAACAAGTGTGATACACCATGGTGAAATGTACTTAACCTTGATGTAAATGAAAAACCTGAATGGAGAGCATTATATAAATCACCATTAGTCAAAGATTTACAGTGGAGAGTGTTACATTGTGACTTTGCTGTCAATGCTTTTGTTTCTTTGATAAATTCTGAAATTACTGAAAATTGTCCGTTTTGTTCACAAAAAGAGACAATTTTTAATGCGTGTATACATTGTGACAGGTTAAAACCTTTATTTAATATCTTGAAGGAGTTATTTATTTATTTTGACGTCATTTTTTCTATGAAAATGTTTATTTGTGGTTTTAAATATGTTAAAAAACATCGTTAGAAGTCTCAATTATTGAACTTCCTGTTAGGTCAAGCAAAAATGGCAATATATATAACAAGGAAAAAGAAGATTGAACAAAATGTTTTTAGTAGTCTAGAAGCTGTTTTTGTAAAATTAGTCAAATCTAGAATTTTAATTGATTATCATTACTATAGACTAATGCATGACCTTTTATCATTTGAAGCAATTTGGTGTTTAAATGGGATCATTTGTGAAATTGTTGAAGTTAAGATGATCTTATTGTTTTTATAAAATGGGTATTGTTTGATATTTTTTTGTGTTATTGATTTGTGATATGGAAACATTGTAATAAAAAGGGTTTTTGAAAATCAAAAAATCTCTCTCTCTCTCTCTCTCTCTCTCTCTCTCTCTCTCATTTTTAGCTCTCCAAACCTCTCCTCATAATTTAAAGCCTAACATTTGAACTCATTTGCTGGTGTGTATTGATATTTCCTTTGTTTCTAGTAATGCATTATTGTATGGAAATATTTTTTATGATCTTGTTAAGTTAAAATGTTTTTTATGATATATTCTGAGCACATTGTTTATGGTAAACTACACAAAGATTGTGTAAGAGATTATGACTATAAATTAAAGTGGTCATATCAGGACAAAATTAAGTTGTTTTGTGATCCTGTAATAATACATTCAGAATTTGCAAATAGGCTGTTAATGAAGTATGGATCAGCGCAAACTATATCGGATCTGACGGCACACACGCAGCCCGCGAGTAAGCATTGCTACTCCTTTCACATGCTTAGAGGTTAGCCAGTTATACTGTAACAGATGTATATGCATATAAAAGTCTTAAAGGTACTGTAAAAAACAACCTGTTTAATTCGAGCCAGTCGCACACCGGACGAGGAGCGGCACACTGCGTCGCGAGAATGAAAATGCACAGGAAGCATCGATATGTTGCAGGTGGCAGTCCGAAGTTGTGGATCTAGTCACCATACACGCAAATTTAACTACGTTTTTTGTACTTCTTCAAAAATGAACAAAGGGTCGTAAATGAGCTTGCAGGTTAATGTATTAAACAGGAGCAACTGCACAAACTGAACCCTTAGAAATTAGGTGATGTTTATTATGCAAATTCTGGGCTGTATTCAAGCTGTCAAACCACAAAAAGACATAATTGTTAATGAAAATACATTGTGTAGGCTATATGAAAGTTACATATACACCATGTATCATCCAGTCCTGGCTAAAATAAATAATCTTTGTCCTTTGATAATTACTTGGATCAAATTTAATGGAAAACTATATGAGTGCACTGCAGAATTTTGAGCAGCCTCTGGATTTGTAGCTGTGCGTACATCCCTTCAAAACAAAAGTTGTTTGCCAGATGCGTTCGGTGTGCAACCCCCTTAAGGGTCAGAGAAAAGCAAGAAAAACGGTCATGAAATAACTAAATTATGACTGTTTTTGGTGCAAGAAACCTCAACTTAATCTGTAATTTAAAAACTGACAGAAAATGTAGGACACGTCCCCTTTAATGTATGTGAGGGCATGTATTTTTATGTGTGCGTGCGTGTGTAAGTGAAACCAAAGAAACATTATTTGATTAGTAAAACAGTAGATAGACACCAGGAGAAAGAGTGTGAGGCTCTACCCAGAGGCAGAGAAGAGTAAAAAGCAATTGAGTCTGTGAGAGGGAGAGAGAGAAACCTCTGTATACTGTCCATCCTCTCCTCCTCCACAGTGGCGTCTGTAGCTCTATGTAAAAGCTGCATTGCTTATTGTATTCCTCTCGATCGAGAACCCTTACTGTTATCGTCTTCCTGCAGAAACAAGACAACAGGCGGGGGGTTGGAATGATACATGCAAGATACACACATACACACATGTGCACACACACACACACACACACACACACACACACACACACTTGGGAGGGGGGCCAGGCCGAAGGGCTGTCGATAGTGTAGTTTGGCCTCTAGTTGATCCCTGTGCTGATGCAGAGGATGAGGGTGGACGTATGTAATGTGTGTGTGTGTGTGTGTAGATTTCCTCTGCAGGCTCAGGCCACACCCCCCACCTCTCTTCTCATTGGTCTCTACAAGCTGAGGCTCTCCAATCTCCAGGAAGAAGCTCTTGTTCTTCTCGTATTCTTCGTCATCAATTATCCTGACTTTTACCATTTTGCTAGAGGGGGAGAAAAAGAGAAAGAGAGGAAAGGAGGAAAAAGTGAGGAAAAGACAGATCAACGTAAAAAGAAGAAAGATAAATGGCATGCAGTCATGCACAGGCAGATCAGCAGAATGAGAGGAGGATGGAAATAAGAGAGAGGAGGGAAAGAGCAGCCTCTTCAAGCCTGACTGTAAACACACACCAATAAGCAGAGATGCAAACCTCTTAAGGTAACAACATCACTCTCAGATTCACCTGTCTCCCTGAGCACACATGACCCAGAACTTTCATACCCAGAATCAACCACATTATGTTGGCCTGATGTCATGGTTAACGCTATCGGTTAAAGGAATATTCTGCGTTAAGCTCTATCGACAGCCTTTGTGGCATGCTTTCTGTTAGGGTGAACATAAGTAAAGTGGGACAGCTGGGAAAGCGGGACCCTTAAGCTTTATTCCCTTTTATTATGTGTATTTTGTTCCATGACTAAAAATCAACATTAAGTTAATCGTAAAAACAAACCAGTACGTTTACATGCACAGTTGTAATCGAGCTACAGAAGGTTTATCACATTGTCTGTCAAAGTATAGGTATAAGACACAATGCTTAATTGAATATTTGGGGTCATGCATCACCTGTTAGCAATTCCAGCATTACGGATGTGACATTTGCAGTCTAAATGTGAAATTGAACTTCTTGTAGAAAGTACTCATTACCAGTAAATAAAACCATTTGTATATATATAATCATAAACCCCTTTCTGATAAAAAAACCCATTAGAAACACTTTGAAACCTGCAGTGTTTGGCCTCTGAGATATCGGTATGATCGGTATGGTCGTTCTGCCACAATAGAGAAAAGATTAAGGAATCATTGCCACTGATATAGTGCTGAGGTAACGTCAGTGATGAGAGGAAATGTTGCCGATTTTCACTCACTAGAAAATTGTTCTAATATGTCACTGCCAGCTGAATGAAATCCAAACTCAAGAGTCAGAAACACACACTCATTGGCCACAACTATCATTCTATAATTCCTTAAGACACAGGAGCTTCAGAAAGAAAGAACGAAGAGAGAAAGGGAAGGAAAGGAGGGAGAGATTGAATGAGATGTAGAGAATAGTTAAGAGTCCAAATGTTGGCATGTGTTTGAGGGAAGATTAATAAATAAACACTCCTCTCTATCTCTCTCATTATTTCTCTCGCTCTCTCAACTCTCAGAGACATATTCATGTTCCTTCCATCCTGTTGGTTGTCACAGAAACACAATGTTTTGCTCCTCTAGAGATCACAGATTGTTTCCAGATACACACTTACACACTGGAAGGCACAATGTGTTTGTCTGTGTGTATAAGTGTGTGTTGTTTGGCTGTGTGTGGGAATGACCCTCTTCACATCTCATCTGAATGTGGGTTAGGTTCAGCTGAGGTTACACCAGCACGCTAACGCTACATCAATAAGTCATGGCACTGCTTTGACATGCACACAAAGGTTTAAAAATTACAGCATATGATGTGTGTGAAGGCGTTTAGGGACGTTTTTCTTTTTTTCTTTGCATGTTTTTTTCTTGTCAAGTGTCTTTAATATCTGTAGTTACTGGGCTTTTACTTTATTTCATTACTCGTTTCATCTCTCTTTCATTTCAAATGAATTATCACGTTTATAATTGTATGAGACAATCACTATTGAATCTGACAGAAAACAAAGTGATTTTGTGGGACTGTGTGTGTTCTAGATGAAATGTTAATTAGAAGCGTTCTGCCAAAAACTAATGTCAACACATAGCAGGCAATTTGTTCACAAATGGTCAACACATTAGAACTTAAGTTTACACATCAACGGTTTAAGCTCTGAAAGAGACAAACTGTGCCCATCCAACACAAACATCACCTGCTAAAAACACTGTCAGAAACCAGAATGGACGTGTGTCAAGTGGAGACACAATGGTGTACAGGACACACCTGCAGCCCCCAAGATTTGCAACTGTGGAGACATACACACAACAAACATACATGGACACTTCTCATGACTGACATGAAGATAAACACACTTTGGAGACTCAGCACAGAATTTTTTTCCCATGTTTTCTGTTACAGTAGCAAAGATGACAGTGGCTTTGTCTTTCTTTCTCTGTGTGTGTGTGTGTGTGTGTGTACTCCTGCTAACTGAGTTTTCCTCCGAGAGCGCCTGTCTCTCTTTAGCAGCTCAAATTCGAGCCTGCAGGAAATCAAAGTGCGATTTAGATTAAGCCAAACGAACAGGGGCTTGTGGGATACGTTCAGAGTCTTGAATCTCTGAACAAGGTGTTACACAAAGATGCTCCAATTCATGCCTGGCCTGAAACAGCGCACTGCAACGAGATCACACACATGCTCATGCTTACGAAAGACACACACACGCACGCACGCGCGCACACACACACACACACACACACACACACACACAGGCATACACGCGCACACATGTGCACACACAAATGCACACAAGCACACACACACCACCAACAACCACAACATTGACAACAACAACAACATTATGCATATTCACTCTGGCACATAGCTCCTTAAAAACTTAAATGGTTCATACAGTTCATTAATTGAAACCACTTCCTGTTTAAAATAACTTGAATGATCTTTAGACAACACATAGGATGTAATCAAGCACATATTTATATTTAACTGTGAGGGAGCTTACAAGCTGGGATACACTGATACAAAATGTGTGTGCTGATAACGATATCTGATTATTTAGAACAATCTGCCGATAATGATAGTTTGGTGATTCTGCTTTTTTTTTTTTTATGTTACCTTGTTTCAAATCTACGGAAGAGGATTAGGGCCAAGCAATAATAAAAAAATAAAACCATCTCGAGATTAAAGTCATTATAATGCGAGATTAAACTCGTTAAATTTAGAGAAAAAAGTCGAAATACAATCTTGAGAATAAACTCATTAAATATCGAGAATAAAGTCGTTGTGTTTCGAGAAAAAACTCGTTAAGTTTAATCTCGCATTATAATGACTTTAATCTCGAGATGGCATTATTTTTTTTATTATTGCTTGGCCCTAATCCTCTTCCGTACAAATCACTGATAATTACTGAATTACTTTGAAAAGAATGATAAACAACTTTGAAAGAAATTTAAATAACCTTTTTCTCTATGTCTCTACATGCTGTCCATGTTTCAGGTTTTCAGATGCTTATGATGATTGATTATGATCAATCATCATAAGTTATGATCGCGAACGTGATTGCCGGCTATGCATGCCGCGATATTGTTTACATTGCAATGCAGCATGGGATTCTGAGTTCATCATAGAAGTATAGAAGGTTCTAAAAACCTAGCCCTTCCACTTTCCCAGCCCCAGAAGTGGTAAGAACGAGTGACGGATGGAACGGAAGAAGGCACAACTGGACTGACTAGTTTTGATATACAGCAGCACAAATGCAGATCGCACCTGTTTGATCATTTGCGTCTGAGCCCAGCCTAGTGTAATCAAACTGGTTTAATCGTACATGTGAAAGTGTTAATGGGTTAAATTGACAGCCCTAATTAAAATATATACATTTTTAGTATCAACTAAATTCCAAATTACAGGTACTTTTTACATCACTAAAAGATTAAAAAAACATTCAGGGCTTTACTGAAGACTTTCAGGGCTTAATCCCAGTAGCCCACCCTTAGCACTGCCAATGGTTACACCTAGTGAAATTTGAGCAGTGCAAAGCTTATAAATTGCAACCCAGCTGTCATTGTAACCCAATTCAAAGTAATTCCATAAGAGAGACATTTTTATTTTCACACACAGCACAAGATGTAGGCTAATTGTCCGATGTGTTTTTCCACACGCTTTTTACAAGAAATAATCAGCCCTGATCATCTGCTCTTTTTTAACAATCGGCCGATGTCCAATAGTGTAGAAAATGGAGATTTCTGAATGGGGACATCTATAAACATATATTGTTTGTATTTAAAGCAAATTATAATTACTACAAACTAACACTAACCCAAATCCTAAATTTTCATTTAAGTATATATATATATAAAAAAAAAACAGAATTTACTTCATGTATGAAATGATTTTCCAATTGAGTACATCACAGAATGTCCCCAAATGTAGATTTTATCACATTCCTGTGGACAAATTTGTTCCAAAACAACATTATGAATAAACATATCACTTCTTTTGTAAAAATGCTGAGTGTTTTTTTCTTTTAAACGACACTATTATAAAATCGATAGACACATTTTATAGATTTAGTTGTGGGACACTCAGGGAGTTTAGAGTCGTAAACTCTCTCTCTCTCTCTGTCTCTCTCTCTCTCTCTTGCTGCAGTGCCTGCATCTCTGATGGCTCGCTGCTACTGCATTACAGTGAGTTAGTGACTGCAGTGATGTGAATGCCCCTCTGGGACTAATCCAAGATCAGCACTGTGACTGATGCTAGGCACCACGGTACCACGTTTAGTTCATTGCAGCTGGACTGCCATGAGATCCAGGCCTATTAGCTTAATATTTATGCCAAAATCACAACACAACACACACACTGTTTGACTTTCAGTGCTTAGCAACTGGAGAAAAAGCCAAAATAAAGACACTTTTCAACTGCTATTTACAAAGGGCCACATTACACTGTATGTGTTTGTGTGTGTGTGTAAGTAAGTAAAAGAGAACAGAAGAGAGCAGGAGGGGATGAAGTAACTAATGCAATCTCTTTAAAATTCAGATTGTGTCTGCTCTTTAACACAAAGAGGAGCCACACCAAATCAATACTGAGCTGACCTTATGCATGTGTGTGTGCATGCGGAAGTGTTTCGAATGAATGTATGGGTATTTACTCTTTTTTTCAGCAGTAGCACAAATTGAGACAGATTGTGTGTGAGAAATAAATGTAATAACCATATCACAATGGAAAATCACAGTTGAGATATATGTATGTGTTTGTGCATGTGTGTGTGTCTCAATGACTAATTGAAACCCGTTCCACCATCACCAGCAGAGCACGGTAATGTACAAATTCATTAAGGCAAATGCAGTCTCTCCTTTTGACAAATACTGCACTGCACTCGGGTTCCACAAGTGTATGAGTGTGCAGGAAAACATCCTATACCTTGAGCCATGTGAAATGCACACACACACACACACACACACACACACACACACACACACACACACACACACACACACACACACACACTGCAGATATCGAATGTGCCGTAATGGGGTGAAATGAGAGCTTGCTGCAGAGACCTGGTGGTGAATAATGGAAGGAGAAAAGTCCGGCAAGTAAAGAGAGAAGGAGAGGAGTGATGGAAAACCGAGAAGAGGAGTGTGTGTGCTTATAGCGTAATATGAACATTACAAAGCTTTAAAACAAAGACATATTCTTGCATGCGATTTGTAGTAGCTGGTTCAAGCCTCTGTGGTGTTAAAATTGGAATTTGTTGACATTACAAGCTGATTTGTGGGTGTTTAAAACATTTGCAAGCTCTTTAATGAAAAACATCCCAGGTGGCACAATGCAGTGTCACCTATTTCTGACACATTTACAGCATTTTCTCATTGTTCTGTTAAAAATGGTAATTATGGCATAATGTGTCGCTGCAAACGTATAATTCCATCTCTTGTGTGAAATCTGATTCTATCTTTCTTGCTAATGATGATGTTATAAGGGGTTTGCTGCCATGACATTTTGGGTTTTTTGACTTTTGTAACTTTGCTTCATTGTTACAGAGAAACAGTGTATGTTTCATTTGTGAGATTTGTGAGATTTACATTCATACCAGCTGTGTTGTACTTGAAAAGAACCATGTACAGCTGAAGTCAGAAGTTTACATAAAATTAAAACAAATTTTTAAACCACTCCACAGATTTAATATTAGCAAACTATAGTTTTGACAAGTTGTTTAGGACATCTACATTGTGCATGACACAAGTACATTTTCCAACAATTGTTTACAGACAGATTGTTTCACTTTAATTGACTGTATCACACTTCCAGTGGGTCAGAGGTTTACATACACTAAGTTAACTGTGCCTTCAAGCAGCTTGGAAAATTCCAGAAAATGATGTGAAGCCTTTAGACAATTAGCCAATTAGCTTCTGATTGGAGGTTTACTGAATTGGAGGTTTTCCTGTGGATGTATTTTAAGGCCTACCTTCAAACTCAGTGTCTCATTTACTTGAATCATAGTAAAATCTAAATAAATCAGCCAAGACCTCAGAAAAAAACATGAACAAATTGTATGTAAACTTCTGACCCACTGAGGATGTGATGAAAGAAATAAAAGTGGAAATAAATAATTCTCTCCACTATTATTCGGACAATTCACATTACTTAAAATGTAATGATCATAACTAACCTAAGACAGGGAATGTTTTCTACAATGAAATGTCAGGAATTGTGAAAAACTGAGTTTAAATGTATTTGGCTAAGGTGTCTGTAAACTTCTGACTTCAACTGTATATTTTAGATAAAGTTGTGTATAAATACAATTTTGTAACCATTTAATGAAATTAATATTTAAGAATTTATGTTATCACATTCATTATTATATTCTATTACTTGATACTGTATTACAATTAAAGGAATGTTCCTGGTTCAGTACAATTGACAGCATTTGTGGCATACTGTTGATTACCACAAAAAAATAACTTTGAATCTCCCCTCCTTTTCTTAAAAATAAAGAAAAGAGGCAAAAATCGAGGTTACTGTGAGGCACTTACAATGGACGTGAATGGGGCAATGAGAGTGAATGTGGCCAATTCTTGGAGGATTTAAAAGCAGAAATGTGAAGCTTATAATTTTATAAAATATTAATACTTCTGTTATAACTCGTGTATTATTTGAGCAATAAAGTTTAAAGTTTAAATCGTCATTATCATGGACATTTTAGGGATTGTTGACATTACATCGTCATGGCAACAAAGTTTTAAAATTGGCTATAAATTTACGCATAAGCAATTTTTTTCATACTAAAATAATTTGTATCCTTTGTCTTGTGGCTATACTTTTGAAACAGTAAGTATTTTACATAAAAATTCACCACATTCACACAAAAGTGCCTCACTGTAACCCATATTTAGCTTTTTTTATACATTTTTTTATAAAAGGAGCGACAAGTCAAAATACGTTTTTGTGGTAATCAATATTATGTCACAAATGCTGTCAATTGAGCTTAACTTGTATTGAACCGGGAATATTCTACATACAATTATGTATAAAATATTTGTTAACAATATATGTATTTGAAATGAAATTAATATTTAAGAATTGATGTTATTAATATAATAAAATTCATTATTATTTTATATTATATTACAATTAAGTAAACAGTTCAATAAATAACTTAACATGTTTATTGTGCTTATGATGATGAGGATTTATACTTTTATTATTTTTGTTTGCTCTTGATTAGACTGACATCAGCTAACTATTATGTTATACTAGGAGGTTGTGGTTTTTTGTTTGTGCAAAAACTTCCTTTGGAAGGCCGATATAATATAAAGTTTTTCTGGATCCTTATGTCTTTTCCTTCCTTGATTCTGTTCACTTCCCTCTGAGTTTTGTGTTTCGGGTCAAGGTGAATCCAAACTGAATGAAAGATTTTTGTTCTTGACACATTTTCTCAAGTCTAAACTGTCACAAGAGACAAGAGACGACAAAAAGAGACAATTTCAGAAATGCAAAAGCACTTCAAAACCTCTTTTGGTTCTGTCTGCGGGAATCTGGCTCATCTCGCTTGTCTCTTTTTCTCTCTCATCATCTCTCCTGGGTAAGTTTTGATAGGCAGGTCTTAAGTGAGACAGTTAATTAGATTAATGGTAACTGGCTTTGTGCCTCAGTGGACTAATGTACGCTTACGTGTGCTTATATGGATGTGTTTGTGTTCTTTTGGTGGTTCTGGTGTAGTGAATGGTCTCTGAAAACTCCTTGGTGTTAAAAGCATTTTAATATTCATGAGCTTTGTTTAGCTAATCATTAATAATGTATTAATTGAAGGAGCTGCAGTGCTTTCAGTGGAGAGGGGGTAGACAAAATGCAACATGGAAGGGACCTGGAGAGAGAGAGAAAGTATGTGTACCAGTGTGGAACCAGCAGAAGCATAAAGCTGCAGTACAACTTGCCTTCATGACCTTCATTGTGTCTCTTGTCATCTCTCTGTTCATATTTGTTTGCCTGTTTGCCATTTTTTGCCTGTTTGCCATTACCAAAAGCTTGATGTGTGTATGTGTGAGTGTGTCTCTGTGTGGTTTTTGCAGCCTTCAATCTACTGTAGTTTACCTGTCTAGAAACAGAACAAGACATTCATACCATCCCAGAAACAAAATACAAAACCAAAAGAAAGAAGAAAGAAAGGATGATGAGAGTAGTATGTAGTGTGTATGTATGAAGTCATCTGGCCTATATAACATAAACAGCATGAAGTAAATGTATCACACACACACACACACACTTACAGTGGTGCAGTCTATTTGGATCTGTGAATACCCATATAAGGATGTTTCTCTCAGCGTTGACCCCTTGACCTCTCCTCCTCCAAAGATCCCACTTACATCAGCTATCACCTTAGCAACCGGGTCCCCCTATAGTAAGTGCTTTAGAATTGACCTCCATACTCTACATTCATACAGCACTGCCTGGCGTGCACGTTTGTGTTTGATCTTATCGGATATCTCTGGATCAGGTTGTTGATGGATTTTCACAGGGCTCAAATTGTTTAGCAAGAGATAACATGCATGCACACACACAGACACACACACACACACACACACACACACTCGATGTCAGGCAAGCATGTTAGCAAGAAAAAAAAAGTAATTATATATTCATGGTCAACTAGGTCAAATAACAACAATCTCTCTCTCTCTCTCTCTCTCTCTCTCTCTCTCTCTCTATTGCTGTGCATGTAAGTGCACTTAATGTCATTTATTCATTTGGCAGACAATCTTGGACTAATGTCAAATCTTTTCAGTGCAAACACCCCTCCCTTCTATGTAAATTAGGTCCAAAGTCCAAAAAATGTAATTATGTTTTACGAAATTGATGGGCCCTTAAACAAGCCCTCATAATCAATCTCCAACTGATTGACAAATGGATTGCTGTGAACTGTATGCCAATGATTGAATTATGATCAATAATATGGTAGTAAACAATATATATATGTAATTTTTAAATATTTAAAGATAACTAGGTATAATTATTTCATCATTATATATTGAATTATTGTTATATGAGGGGCTTTCTCAGCAAATATTTGTATATGCGATTAATCTCGTAACACCATGTAATTAATTCGATTAAAAAATGTTATCGATTGACAGCCCTAATATATATATATATATATATATATGCACCGATATTAAAGAAAGTGCTATAATAATTATTGACCAATTATTAATTTTTATATTTATGAATTATGGCGACAATTAACATTGTGCAATTACCACCCTTGGAAAGCAGGTGGTAAACAGATTTTTTTTTTAAATGAGATTGTGTACATTTTCTTTTGGTCATGGCAGCAGTAATTCATCAAATGATCATACTTGATTCTTAAAGGAATAATTCACCCAAAAATTCTCCCATCATTTACTCAACCTTATGCCATCCCAGATGTGTATGACTTTCTTTCATCTGCTGAACTCAAATTAAGATTTTTAGAAGAATTACTCAGCTCTTTTTGTCCATACAATGCAAGTGATTTTGTGCCAACCTTTTGAAGCTCCAAAAATCCCAACAGTAAGCATAAAAGTAATCCATAAGACTCCAGTGGTTAAGTCAATGTCTTCAGAAGATATGATAGGTGTGGGTGAGAAACAGATCAATATTTTAAATCCTTTTTTTACTATAAATAATTTTCCCTGCTAAGTCGATCTCCACTTTAACTTTCATGTTCTTCTTATTGTGTTTTTGGTGATTGACATTCTACGTACATATCACCCCCTACTGGGCAGGGAGAAGAATTTCTATAAAAAAAGGACTTAAATATTGATCGGTTTCTCGCCCACACCTATCATATCACTTCAGAAGATATGGATTTAATCACTGGGGTCGTATGATTTACTTTTATGCTGCCTTTATGTGCTTTTGGGAGTGTCAAAATTGTATGAAAAATTTTATGTTAACACTTGCATTGTATGGACCTACAGAGCTGAAATATTCTTCTAAAAATCATAATTTGTGTTCTGCAGAAGAAAGAAAGTCATACACATCTGGGATGGCAGGAGGGTGAGTAAATCATGAATTCAAATTTTTGGGTGAAATATCCCTTTAATTGACAAATGACAAATATTCATAATTTCTTTAGCGAATCGGGTGCTAAAAGAATGTAGACTGTGCATGCCAATAAACAAGGCTATCGGGGTCTGTAACTCACACTTTTAAAAGGACAGTTCACTCAAAAAATGTAATTCTGTCATCATTTCTTCAGTCTCACATTATTCCAAACCTATATGACTTTCTCTCTTTCGTGAAACACAAGAAGGGGATGTTAGGCAGAATGTTACTACCTCAGACATTATTGTATCTTTTTCCATTCAATGACCAGGCTGTCAGTCCCTATCATTCAGCCTAGTTCACCTTTTATGTTTCACAGAAGAAGAAAAAACATATGGGTTTGGAATTACATGAAGATGACTAAATGACAACAGAATTATCATTATTGGGTGAATTATTCCTTAAACAGAGAACCCTGAACTACTAGGCACTCAGCAGAGGCTCGGCTAATCAGAAAGGTTGAGCTCAAGACAAACTGACAGTGCACAAATCAGAGAGAGAGAGAGAGAGAGAGAGAGAGAGAGAGAGAGAGAGAGAGAGAGCGAGAGAGAGAGAGAGAGAGAGAGTTCCATCCCACCAGATCATTATCCATCTAATTTCCGAACAATTCAGCACTGATAGAGAACAGATGAGGCCCATCAGCTACAGCCTGCAGCACATGAGACGAGTCACGGTGGCCCCGTTCCACCCTACTGCTCCTCTTAGTACCAAAGACACCTGCCAGCTTGTTTAGATGATCCTCAATGTTCACCTCGAGAAATGGCAACATAAGACAAACGTTGAGGTAACACCCCTGCTGAGGAAGTAATGACTGCATGAACTGCAGAAAAGATAAATGGATTTGATTCGGTAAACGAGTGCAAGGCAAGCACAACTGCTCAAGAGAAAACACTTGTCATTAGCCGTGATAATAATGACAAACAAGAACAGTCTGACAGACCTGGATTCCCTGAGGCCAGTTTGTACCCTGTTCTACTGATAAAACCGATTGCCCTAAAAAGCAGCTTCAGTAAGGAATGAGTCTTACCATAGAGGAATAATTCAACATCTTGCAGTACAAACATGTATATTTTTAACAGCTTTTTGCCACTATCATTAACATGATATCATTAACATGATAGTGGAGAAAGGAAAACAATTATTCATTCTGATTGAAAATCTCAGATAAAAACCATTTGATGTCCACACAGACACAAACCCTCCCCACATGCACACACATTTTCACTATAGTGAAAGATTGAATGTGTAGTGCAGTTCAATGAATAATAAAAAATTAGCTTTTTGCAACCCTGTAATCTGGGGCAAAAAGGCTAGTTACTTTCTACTTGAGTGTGCAAGAGCTGAGATCAACAAACCTCTTACAACGCCATTCCTCTCAGGGGTTTTCAGCCTCACTGATGTCAAAGGTCACATGGTGAGAGCCGTAGAGGGAGAGCGTACTCATCACCCCACTGTATATGCAAATAACCTGCAACTAGGTAATTAAAATCTACATATAATGAAGCTTGATCAGTGACTAAGAGCAGAGGGAGGGAGAGAGCTATGACAAAGAAACAGATTGAGAGCAAGAGAAATTAGCAAAAAGAAAATAATACTTATGGATCTTGCTGAACCTTGTGGATTTCTTATAAACTCATAACCGTTCGACATGAAAGTGAGACTTTCATTGGGGTTGGTCAATCTGGAAAAGGCTCAGGGGTTTGAACCCAGGTAGGGTCGACCCACGAACTAGAGATTTACAGAGATTTAGAATCATCATGCCCTGTAAGCAAAACACGTGACTCCAGGTTGTTCTATGGGGATTGCCCAGTGATAGAGCTTGACATTTTGATGCGTGGGTGCAAGGAAGAAAACCTGATTTAGATGCAAAACTCCAGAAAATGCATAAGGGATGTGCCAAAGTCTCATTTAAAGGAATAGTTCACCCAAAAATCAACATTCTCTTATTTTCTCACCCCCATGCCACCACAGATGTGTATGACTTTCTTTCTTCTGCTGAACACAATTTATGAATTTTAGAAGAATATTTTAGAATATTTGTTCTCACAATGCAAATGAATGGTGACCAAAATGTTTAAGCTCAAAAAAGCACATAAAGGCAGCAAAAAGTAATCCATACATTTCCAGTGGTTTAATCCATGTCTTCAGAAGCATATTATAAGTGTTGGTAAGAAACAGATCATTATTTAAGTCTTTTTTTTACATCCTTTTTAATTATTATAAATTCACCTCACAGCCCAGTAGGGGGTGAAATGCACAAAGAATGCAAATTGCCAAAAACAAAAGAAGAAGAACATGAAAGTGAAGGTGGAGATTTATGGTAAAAAAGGACTTTAATATTGATTTGTTTCTCCCATCGCTTCTGAAGATATGGATTTATCCACTGGAGTTGTATAGATTAATTTTATGCTGCCTTTTTTAAATTCTTAATTTTGGAACCCATTTACTTGCATTGTGAGGGCCAACAGAGCTGAGATATTCTTCTAAAAATCTTTGTTTGTGCTCTGCAGAAGAAAGAAAGTCATACACATCTGGGATGGCATGACAGTGAGTAAATGATGAGAGAATTTTTATTTTTGGGTGAACTATTCTTTTAAGGCAAGTTAATTTACTTGGTGGCCATATTGGCAATCTATAGTATTTCTAATCATACGAGTACAGCCTCTGTCTACTAAAATAGGAAAGACAGAAATCTCTACATATGTTAGAGAGAACACGTTCCAAAAACATATTTCAAATCAATAAAATCTGATGCCAATGGTCTAATAAATTATGGTTTTATACCTTAAATCACATAGAAAAGCTGTATTTTTCAAACCGGCGAAGCTAACGCACATGCACATTCTTTTAACTTTAAGGCGGGACTTCCATTCCTACAACCGCCATACTGACTGTCGGGAGTTCTCTATCAAAAAGCTGAAGTGAAGTGATTGTTTTAACAAAGGAAGGACAGCCAGTCCTACAGTCACCAAATCAGCTTTTAGATAAAGCAAGACTACAGCCGCCATATTGAGTGTTATGATTTCTCCAATTAATTTTTATAAGAGTGGTCTGCCTCCTCCCACCTCATAATATGTATGTCTATATCAAAATAGCTGTGAAGAGGACACCAATCTCATAATTGTCATATTTATTTACTTAGCTAAAGCTTTTCCCCCAATTAATATTACAATACTGTATCTTCCATAGCTTGGTCTTCTTAGTTGGCACACACTGAATCCTCAGTGTACAATAATGGGCTTTTGGTAAAAACATCTGGCAAATGACAAGTAATGGAATGCTGCAGTGTATACTAATGCATTTAATTCATAATTAATAGAATGTGCAAATCAGGTCAAGATTCCTCTAACCTTTTCCTTTCCTCTTTTTCTCAATCTTTTCCTCTGTTCAGACCAATGGAACAACCAAGGCTGTTACAAACCTTTGACTTAATTTAATATTAAAGGGATAATTCACCCAAAAATGAAAATTCTGACATAATTTATTCACCCTCATTTTGTCTCAAACTTGTCTGATTTTATTTTATCCATGGAACACAAAATATGATATTAATCAGAATGTCCAAGCTGCTTTTTACCACATAATGAAAGTGTATGAGAACCAGGGGACATCCGTAGTCATCTTTCAATTTAATTGTATAGAAAAGAGCAGCTTGGACACTCTGCTACATAACTTCTTTGTTCCACACTAGAAAGAAATTCATATTGATTTGGAACAGTATGAGGGTGAGCGATGACAGAATTTTCTTTTTGGGTAAACTGTCTTTAAGAGAATGATGTGGTGCAATGAGTGAAACATTTGTGTTTTTGGTAACCTAAGAACTTCTGGGGTGGGGTTTAGCAATATCAATCAAATAGGGTTTTAAGCAAGACAGAACCAATCCAATACCATTCTACTTTGTTGATATCATAGAGATGTTTGCTTCTCAAAGGTTATGTGAAGTCATAGCAACTGTGAGGTTCTAAGGTCAAACAGGGAACTTAAAAAATATTGTCAGTCCAAGTTTTCAAAACTTGGAAAACTTACTGTAATAGACCCCCCCCCCCCTTCTTTGTATCACTCTTCCCTACTGCATCTTTCAGCAACTCTTTTCTCTTCTTATCCTTTCTCTAGTCACTCTTTCACTTTAGAGTCTGCATTTGTTACTGTACCACCCACACAAATACATACAACTACATGCTCACACACAGCTATTACTCATAAAGCAACACACACACACACACACACACGCACACACACTCAAATACACAAATGCATTACAAAAGCTTGTGTCAGTTTTTTTTTTTTTTCATTTCAAAAGGTTGTCTGGCAAGCCAACAAAGCTCTCAAGAAAGAAAATATCAGTAACAAAGAATATCAGTCACAAAAATAAACATACCTGGACTTTAATGACAACTGCAAAAGGCCATTTGAGCATCAAAAATGTCAAAAGCTCAATAAAATCATCATATGAAAGTAGTAATCCATATGACTTGTGAGCTATATTCCAAGACTTCTGAAGCTACACTATAGATTTGTGTAAGGAAAGCACCAAATTAGCGTTATATGCAAAAATTAGGTGCCAAGTGTAAATACATTATATGCGCATGTATAAAAAAGATTTTAAAGAAGGTAAGATTGTATAATAACTTACATTTGTAATAACTTACAAATATAATAACTTTATAATAACTTACATTTCCATCTGTTCCTAACCAAATTATATGTTATGACTTCAGATTACTTCAATTATAGTTGTTTATGGAGTACATTTATGGTACAAGTTTTCTCATTTTTGGAGCTTGACTGTCCATTAATTTTATTGTATGACTTTAGTGTTCTGCTGAAGATCAACTTGATTTTGAATGGCATTACAGTGAGTAAATAATGAGAAAACTTTCCATTTTGGGTGAATTAATCCTTTAAATATTATATTCCTTTAAAAAAAAAAACAGCTGCATGAAAGCATTTTTTCCACTCTTGCTTCTCTCATTTTATTTATCACACTGAAAGTTCAAAGATGCTGAATGGTCAAGGATGGACAATTGTTCAATAAATCAACAGATTGAAATACTGTTTGCGTAATGGCCACTTTCAACTAGTTCTTAAATGACCATGCCTTTGAGCTATACAAAGCCTCCATTTTAAAGGGCAAATTGCAGAAGTATCAGGCTTCTGATGCTCTCAATGCAGAATGAGTGACAGCTCCAGGTATTTTAAGGAGTCAGGTAATTCATATCCTTTGACTCATGCCTGCAACCCTGATATAGAGGCTGGACCATGGAACAAGGCAAAAAAAAGGATGACAATGACAGAGAGAGAGATAGAGAGGGAGAGAGAGAGAGGGGTACTGTAATAACTGTAGGAGGTGGAAGACTTCAGAAGAGCTGGATTTCAAAGAGGAAGAAAAGAAGAAAGAAAGAAGAAAGGTTCTCTGCTGGAAAATAAAGTCGCAGAAGCTGTTTGGGAGTTTTCAATAGAGCTCAACTGAAGGTCCAATCAATCCTCCAAACACACCCATTAACCTTTTGAGGAACATACCTCGCACCAGGGTGCATTAAATCTTTCTGTGTGTGTGTGGAGCTGTAAATTATAGAACAAGTATTCATATTAGGCATCCACTAGTCAATTAGCAAAGCAGACATGTGAGTTTTTCTAAATTTGTTTGCCATTTTTAGTTTTAATATTTTTTTGGATTTAGAGAATTTAGAGACAAAACTAGGAATGGGTCACAGTGGTCAACTAGTTGTCCAACGAGGTTTCTTGATGTCCAATCAAGTGAAAAAAAGCATTTAAAAAAAGTCAAATTTTTAAAAATGCATCTCGAGACCTGTCCATTCTGCTGTGCTCCATCTAGTTTTGAACTTTAAACACAATGACTCTTATAAACGCTTCACAAGAAATGTACCCAATCAGGGACAGGTTAATGTGAAACCATCCTCATTATTTAGGGCTTCCTTAAAGGTATAGTTAATAAAAAATGAAAATCCTCTCATCATTTACTCACCCTCATGGCATCCCAGATGTGTATAGCTTTCTTTCTTCTGCAGAACACAAATGAAAGTTTTTAGAAGAATATCTCAGCTCTGTTGGTCCTCGCAATGCAAGTGAATGGTGGCCAGAACTCTGAATGTGCAAATATCACATAAAGGCATCATAAAAGTAGCACAGTGGTTTAATCAATGTTTTCAGAAGTGATCCAATTGGTTTTGGGTGAGAACAGACCAAAATGTAACTCTTTTTTCACCATAAATCTTGACAGCAGTCTCCTTGGCGATCATGATTTCAAATGTAAGTGTAATTGAGCTTGAAATAACGATCATGCCAAGGCACTGCAATGGCAAGATGTACAGTACAGTGAAAAAATAGTAACATCTGTTCTCACCAAAATTGTATTGGATCGCTCCAGAAGACATGGATTAAACCACTGGAGTTTTGTACTTTTATGCTGTCTTTATGTGATATTTGGACACCATTCACTTGCATTGTGTGGACCAACAGAGCTGTAATATTCTTCTAAAAATCTTTGTTTGTGTTCTGCAGAAGAAATTAATATACATCTTGGATGGCATGAGGGTGAGTGAATGATGAGAATTTAAATTTTTGAGTGAACTATCCCTTTAAGACCAATCAGTCAACTAGTTGTTCAGGCAACCCAACGACTAATCAGTTTTGAAAATGTTTGCAAATCTCTAGACCTAACTTCTCTGAGTGATTTTAGCATGCTGACAGCATGCTGTGCTGTTGGACAGTCGACACACTAAAAGCCTTTCTGAGAAGTTGCATCTCTAAACTGATGCCCTTTAAAGAGTCACCGCTAAAGCAATACATTTCAAGACAGTTACTGTCAGACTCCAAATATTTCCAACTGTTGGTCTATGAACACATGCAGATGGTCTTCTGCTGTTGCGTTGTAGCTCGCTATTTTAGCATTGTGAACATGATATCACGTCTTTAGACCACTTCTTTCTGTGGCATTCTGCTGTGCTTCAACCAGCTGATTTTGAACACAAATGCATCTTATGTGAACGTCCTTTCAGAAAACGTCTTGGTTACTGGTGTAAACTCTGTTCCTTGATGGAGAGAAGGAGATTTTGTGTCGATGTAATGACACTAGGAGTTTGCTCTTGAGAGCCCCAATCACCTTTGCTTTATTCAGAAAAGGCCAATGAAAATTGGTGAGGGAATTTGCATGCCGCTGTCCGCCCCGGACTTACGGGTATAAAAGGGGATGGCGTGCACCACGTGACCACGACTCGCCTCAATACCTGCTCTAAGGGACCCCTGCCTATAGAAATGCCAGATCTGACCATGGACTGAAAGTATGGTGGCACCGTAGCATGATAGTCACATGCTGGGTGCCATGGCACCATGCCTACCTCAGGACTCGAGTCTGTTGCCAGTGCTGGAGCGATCTCATATGAATCAAACCCCTCCACAAAAGTTGCCTTGGCGTGCTGGTGACCCAAGCACTCGAGACAAATTTCGTGGCCATCCATTGGAGAGCGATAACGGCCATACCCAGTAGCATAAAGGTGAAAGGACATCTTTAAAAAGACGCAAGTCGTTTATGCAAGCTTTTTTAGAGAAAATATACTCTTTTGAATATACTCATTTTACACCTGTGGACTCAGCCGCCGAAGCGTCCAGGGGAAGCACAACACTTGAACGTGCAATTGAGTTATGTGCCGTAATTCCAGCAGCAATAGCGCGGTGACCGGACAAACACATATGTGCGCTCGGCTCCTCAGCACAAATCTGAATGAGTGGTGCACGCCATCTCCTTTTATACTCGTATGTCCGGGGCGGAGAGCGGCATTCAAATTCCACTCGCCAATTTTCATTGGCCTTTTCTGAATAAAGCAAAGGTGATTGGGGCTCTCAAGAGCGAAAACCCTAGTGTCACTAAATCGATACAATGTTGAGTGAGTGACAGACAGGGAACCTTAATTAAGCATAATTATAAAGAACTTATTTGAAGGGATAGTTTAACCACAAATGAAAACTTTGTTCTGAATCAGTTTTACTTTCTTTGTTATGTTATAGAACACTAAAAGAGATGTAAGGCAGAATGTTAGGGACTGACAGCCTAAGTCACTTTCATTGCATCCCCCATACAATGTAAGTGAAGGTGAAGAAACTGTTGGTCCTTAACATTCTGCCTAATATGTCCTTTTCTCTTCCACTGAACAAAGCAATATTGGTTTGGAATGACATGAGAGTACGTTAATGATAGAATTTTCATTTTTAGGCAAACTACCCCTTTAAGACCGATTAGTCGACAAGTTGTTCAGACATAAACCCATGACTAGTTGATTTTGGAAATATGTAGGCTAGTTGTGCACAATTCACATCTCTATTTCATATGACAAATTTGTATTCAGGACACATTTGAAAGCAAGCTAAAGCAGAAGAGATGATGATAAAGAAAAAAATGCTGTAAGTTATGTATGCTTATACTCTGACTAAACTCAGACTTGGTTTTACATAAACACTCTCCAGCCGGCTGCACAGCTATTCTACACATGAGTTACCACTGAGCAACCAAAGCTAGAACAGCACAAACACGTACGTCAGTGTGAGTGGACACCCAAGCACACACACACACACAGATCCAGAAACATGGCTGAAGTTCTAAAACACCCCTGAATGACAGCCTGTACTTAACACAGACCAGTCATCTCCACGGCAACCACCACTTCAATAAAACAAAACAAAATCAGCAAAGAAAAACTTTAGATGAATGAGAATGGGAAAAGGAGGAAGAAAGACAAGTGTCTAGTTTGTTCCCAGGGTTTTTAAGTTACTCTTCCAAGATGTTGCAGAGGCTAGTAGACAGCATTTTGTATGGGCAAGTCTGTCATACCTCTGAAGAGAGCAAGATCTCAGCGAAACAGTCTGCAAGTGTGACACCCTTGACAAAAATTGAGTTGTTTGGAGTCTGCTAGTGTGGTGCCAGCTTTAGTCTCTTCTTCTGTTCATGCTGCTGTCACTTTGACTTCACATCCAGCAAAGATCATGGTGCATCCCAATTGGCATACTTCTATTACGCACTAAAAGTATACATTTGTCTGGGAAAGTAAATATATTTTAGTGTTTTTAAAGACAATACGACAGTTCTAGGGCATACTACCACATTTAAAAATTGCATCTTAACAGCACAGAAAACTTTGTCAAATGCTGTTTGCATTTGCACACAAGTGTTAGCATCTAAATAAATTCAATAACTTGAATGAACTCTAAATGGACCCTATTTGCTTTCTAAACACACATTTATGGACTTATTGTGCATGATTCATCGACTAATGTTATTCCAAAGAAAAAAAGATATTGCAATCATTATTCAATATTTAATACATGCTGTGCCTCTGAAATTACTTTTTGCATGACGTCAGCAACATTCACATATTTGTCATTAGATCAGGCTGATTATTTTTCAGCTCCTTCCCTGCAACTTGGATATTTTCTGGTATGTATGCTCATATTAAATTTAGTTGAATATCCTGTCTCTCTGGGAAATATGTCACATCAGGGAATGGGTTGTGAAAGCCATTTTATGTTGACTTTAATGTTCATTATTACTCAACTTTTAGGTTTATACATAAAACGAATGCTGTGGTTTCAGTCTTGCATTCCTCATTATTATTCCACCACCTAAATTCTACAATCTAACCTTGTATACAGTACAGAGAGAGAGCAAATTGTTATGCAGTCCAGAATGCCCACAATGCCACAGCCTATATGACAGCTACACGCAGACCTGAAACCCCTTTTTAAAGTGCAGAATATGTTCAAACTCACAAACATTAAGCTTGACGGTAAGAGAAAAACACTGCACTTATCCCGCTTGGATGCATCTAGCTGTGAATTTACCTCCTCACCTCTTCCGACCAGTCTGAATGAGAATTAGCTCTGACAGCTGGTTATGGGGGCGTGCAGAACAACTGCACACTCACAGTCTGTTTCCTATCAAACCTGCATCTCTGCAGACACACACTGTGCAAGTAACTGTGCCATCTGTCAGGTTTGTCAAGGATTGGTGTCACATGGGAGGGTATGATTTATTTTGGCCGCAAATTATTTAAAAAGTAGCTTGTTAGTCTGCTTGATAAATACAATATAATGAGCTTTATTAATTTTTTTTATCTGTCTTGTTTAGCTACGTGAAGTACTCACAACTTGAGGCTATTCTACCTAATATGAGTGAAATTGAAGATCAGAAGATTAGAAGATCCATCATTAGGGATGGCTAATATAGCTTAAAAAATTATTTCTTGATTTTTTTTCAGCATTTTGATGATATTCAATATATCCCAACATTCATGTATTTTCTCTGAAATGGCCTAAAACATGAACATGATCAATAATTTTCAACCAAACAGCCATTGTTACCAGAAGCAAGAAGTAAAATATGGAAATCTTGTTAACAATAATCAAGGCATGTTTGCTACACTATTTCTCTAAATGAATACTGAAAATATTATTTAATATGTTAAATTAATATGCACAAATATAACAATATAAAGCTATCGAGTATTGACGCTGACTGCCATCCCTGGAGTCGCGAGTTCATATCCAGGGTGTGCTGAGTGGCTCCAGCAGGTCTCCTCAGCAACCAAATTGGCCCGGTTGCTAGGGAGGGTTGAGTCACATGGGGTAACCTCCATGTGGTTGTGATTAGTGGTTCTCGATCTCAATGGGGCGCTTAGTAATTTGAGCGTGGATCGTGGAGAGTAGCATGAGCCTCCACATGTTAGGAGTCTCCGTGGTGTCATGCACAAAGAGCCTCGTGATAAGATGCATGGATTTACTGTCTCAGAAGCGGAGGCAACTGAGATTTGTCCTCCGCCACCCAGATTAAGGTGAGTAACCGCGCCACTACGAGGACTTACTAAGTAGTGGGACTTGGGCATTCCAAATTGGGGAAAAAAGGGGATAAAAATAGTTAAACTGAAAGACAGTTAAAAATAAATGCAAATGAAGTTTAAAGCAGAGACGCTTTTAAAAAGCTTTTTAAATGCTCTCATAAATAGCGAGACATCTAATGATATGCTTAATGTACAAACAAATAGCGCATTAAAATCAGCACGATATTCCCGATATTGCTAATTTTATATTGCTGGCAAAACTATTGCTAAGATATTGGTGCATAATCAATGTATCGCCTCTTGCAATCAAACTAGATGCTTATAAAAGTCAGCAGCTGTGACGATCAACAATAAACACACAGGTGTGTGTGTGTGTGAATGTGCGTTTTTCGTTAGGGCAAACTGCTTCGCTCTTCCGCTTGGTTACAGGAGGCCACAATTATCCTCTCCTCATTTCTCCATCTGTTCCTTCAATACACCACATATCTTTCTGCTTATTTCTACATAATGAGCCACTGAAGCAGTATGTAAGTAAGATGAATTGCGTGCACAGTTTAATCAGTCCAAATATACGTGACAGATTACAGAGAGAGGACTGCCATATTAGCACGCACAAATACTTGTTTTATTGCTTATAAAAAAAATCTAATAAAAAGATGGAAATTGAAATAGCTCTGTTTAGTTGCTTATCAACCTCTGATGGCGGTTTGGACATATACATACCTACTCTGAATACATTAAAAAAGCCACATTGCTATTTGATTCAACAGGGGAATTGGTAAGATCTTCTATCTTTTATGCAGTTTGAAGTTAATATCTCAATTTGTAGCTCTGCATTCAAAATCTAAACTCCCCTTTCACACATTTCTGTTTTTATGTGCATGCAGTAAAAATTAATTCTGGATAAACAAAGAGCCTATAGGTCATGCATATGTCTGGTTAAAAATTTCTTCCAGGGAACTAAAATAATAACATTTTGAACTAATGACATTCAGGAACAGATAGTTAATAAAACAACGATTAAAACATAATCTCTTACTCTTTCTCCGCTGTATATAACCGCTCCTCATTCATTACACATAAACAATACATTTTACTGGCTAAAGCTCCATTAGAAAGACAGAGAGAGACTAAATATTGAAAACTATGGCTGAACTGTTCTGTGTGTGTGTGTGTGTGTGTGTGTGTGTGTGGTTTCAGCAACTGCTTTATCTGAAAATGACAGAGCAAAAATATAAGGATGATAACTGACCTCTGGTTGAACTTTGACTTGAGGCAGGTGGGGAAGCGTGAATGAGATTTAAGAGCTATAGTGGAGGGGAAGATTTTTAGTGAATAACAACTTGCATTGCAGTCTACTCCACAGCTATAGAACGTTTTTGTGCTAAAAATAGGCTAGATGTAGTGCAGTGAGTAGAACAGAACGCAGATGTCTCAAGATGCGATTTTAAATGTTCACATTCTTTTTAACCTGACTTGGTATGTAATAAATTCTAGTTAGTTGCGGATGCTGGTAAAGACGGCATATTATATAGCAGCTTGACTCTGAAAACAGATTTGTAATTTAATACAAATATTTCATTACAAATTATAATATCTGCTTATTAATATGAGTAAGGACTTGAAAAATGTACATCCATCCATCCATCCATCCATCATCAACTGCTTATCCTGTGTACAGGGTCGCAGGGGGCTGGAGCCTATCCCAGCTAACATCGGGCGAAAGGCAGGGGACACCCTGGACAGGTCGCCAGTCCATCGCAGGGCCACACATAGACAGACATACACTCACACTCACACCTAGGGCAATTTTTTTTTGGAGACACCAATTAACCTAGCCTGCATGTCTTTTGGATGGTGGGAGGAAGCCAGAGTACCCGAAGAGAACCCACGCAGACACGGGGAGAACATGCAAACTCCACACAGAAAGGCCGGGGCAACCAGGGTTTGAACCCACGACCTTCTTGCTGTGAGGCGACAGTGCTAACCGCTGCACCACGGTGCCGCCCTGAAAAATGTACATCTATTTCAAAATTTCTGTGTAACAATTACTAATTAATAAGGGTTTGTGATGTCATAACCTGCCTAGAATCACCACGTGATGTTAGGTTCCCCCACTTCCAAAATCAAATCAAATATTTAACTCCTGCACAAGGGTGAGTAAATGATGGCAGAATTGTCATTTTTTGGTTATCTATTCCTTTAAGATTACTAATGTCTATTGCTGTTTCGGTACATCACAGGTAACTAAAGGATGAAAACCAGGCTGTCAGCAACAAGACACACATGAACACACACACATGTATTTAAACTTGTACATTCCAAATACAAATTTTGAAATTCATGTGTAACAAGGTTAAAATGGGCAAGGAGGAGGCGGGAACCAGACAAAGCATCAAAGTAATATTTTTATAAAAACTTTAACAAAAAACACAAATAAATGCTCTCTCCTGAACTGCCATATCTGGCACAGTCTGGTTACATGTCCATGGCAACATTTTTGCAAAACAAAATTAGGTCACACTTTATATTAGGTGGCCTTAACTACTATGTACTAACATTAAATACATACAAGACTGTGTATTTTCTGTATAACACAAAATTCCCACATTTGCTGCTACTGAGGTTGAGGTACATGTAGGTTTAAAAGTACGGGTAGGGTTAAGATAAGGTGTTAGAGTCAGGTTTTGGGGTAAGGGTTGGGTTAAAGTTAGGGGTATATTTAACAGTGTAACTACAAATGTAATTAAATCCAAGTACTTTAAATATAACTGCAATGCAACAACATGTGTGTACATAGTAAGTACATTGTATTAAATGGTTAAGTACATAGTAGTTAAGGCCACCTAATATAAAGTGGGTCCCAAAATGATGTCCCTTATTACAGGTTTTGCTACAGTTTCTTAGTGAAAATTCCAGTGTGTGGCACCAAAAGATTATGATTTTTATAAGTAAAATGTAACTCCCTAACCTAAATCTTTAACCTAAGTCTAACCAATAGTGATTTAAAATAAAATGAGAGGTAGACGCAAAACAAACATCCTTATACTTAACCAACACCTAAACCTGACCGATAGTGTCCAAAAACAAAATGTGGGATGAAGAGCAAATTTCCTGAAGCAACCACGTCATTTCATGTCGCTTTTATGACTCTCTCATCTCACATGTCAGCTGGCATGTTTAGCTGGGAAAAATAAGTGTTTATAGACCATTTAAAGGATGTACAAAAATAACAAAGGATTTAGAACACTAGTGGCCTTGGAGCACTTCATTATGGGATCCTTAAAATAAGGCACTGAGTAAACATGCTTTTTTCAAAGAACTTCAAATATTTACCTGAAGTGACTTCACATGTTGTTGATAGTGCTACGTCTACCCAAGAGCGGCGATTGCATCATAGTTTGCTCACAATTATTTCCTCAGTGGAAAGATCAGAAACATTGGGTCACAATTATAATCAATGAAGCCATTCAATAAAGGTGTCTGCATAACCAATGCACAAGGTAAGGATTTATTTTTTCTGTTCCTAATTTGTTAATCATTTTGGATAAAAGCATCTGCTAAATGACGAAATGTAATAGTAAATGACTTGCGCAGATTCATTCATTATATTCTAAGTGATCAATAGTAACTTTTAAAACTCTACCTTTTAAACTTACACATTAGACATAAATTGTGTTCACCTACCAAAGATAAGGTGTTTGCTACAGTTGTTAGCACTGCAGGTATCCATCACATTTCACTTCACTGCTGCGGTTCATGCATCCATTTGAAACACTTTCATTTCAGTTAGTTCTAGGCATCCAAGGAGCATTAAGCCACCAAACAACTTGGTCCACATTTTAATAATGACATTTTATGACAATCGTGCTACCGTTAATAATGTTAACTGTGTTAAAATCAATATGAATTAAGCGCCTTACGCTGTTTTGTTTTTTTTAAATGAGTATGACAACTTGCAGGAAATGTTCAAGGAACAAAGACGTCACTTCCTTAAACTGATGAACAGTCTTTGAAATTTTCTATAAAGTCATAGCCAGCCGTTGTGGTTGTGATTTGTGTAAAAGAGAACAAAACACACATTTGTTGTTGCGCCTCTAAGTGTTAATTTCAACAGGAAACAGCTGCGAAATATAGAATTCGGAATGTGAAATTCAATTTGCAGAAATGTATATATTCTAGGTTACAAAAACTATAACTCAGACTTTTGAACCCCACTGTACATTCACAAATCATTGAGTTTATAATGTTTCAATATTGGGGCTCTATGAATCAGAGTTGTTAAAGAATTAACATGCATGTGGCTGCAAAGAGCGATAAGAAGTGAAGATCAGACTGACTGTGGAAGAACACAATTGTTCTGTTTGCATTTGTTCTCTTCTGATGACTCTTTCCCTCTCTCTTTCTCTGTCTCCCTCTCAATCTCGCTCTGTCTCAGGCAGCATGGTAAAAAGACCTTTTGGAGCATTCAATTCACTTCTTTGTGGCTGCTGTCAGCGTTTTAATTGAACCAGGCAAAGACGAACAATACCAAAGATAGTTATGGACTGTGTGTGTGTATGTGTTTGTGTAAAGATGGTGGTGGGGGCAAGAGACTGTTGGTGAGATGGAGAGAGCTACTTGCAGTGATTGGGTTTGACTTAGTCAAAAAAATGACACTGTCACCATTTTGGATAAGTGTCACTCAAAAATCAAAAGGAGACATTTTTAATGTGGCTTGTGTACTGTACTCTAAGTGCTCTGAAGCCATTCAATACCTTTGTGAGAGGAACAGACCAAAATGTATGTCATTATTTACTGAAAATCTCCTGTCGTTTCCGCTCTCTACTTTTTTGCCAGCCAGCCACAGTGATTTTTCACATGTCTACACACACACACACACACACACACACACACACACACACACACACACAAACAGGGGTTTCCATGTTTTATGGCGACTTTCCATAGACATAATTGTTTTTATACTGTACAAACTGTATATTCTATCCCCTAAACCTAACCCTACCCCTAAACCTAACCCTCACAAAAAACTTTCTGCATTTTTACATTAAAAAAAAAACATAATTTAGTATGATTTATAAGCTGTTTTCCTCATGGGGACCGACAAAATGTCCCCACAAGGTCAAAAAAGTCGGGTTTTACTATACTTATGGGGACATTTGGTCCCCACAAATTGATAAATGCATGCTCACACTCTCTCACACACACACACACACACACACACACACACACACACACACACACACACACACACACACACACACACACACACACACTTATATACAGTGTATATCATATCATATTATTATCATAAGAACCATTTCTGAGGCTGTACTGAATTATAATGATGACGAGACATCTTTAGTCCCAATGTTGTTACATGTAATTTGCATTTGCATCCTGAGATGGTCTGAGCTAATATGCAGTGCTCTAATTTGCAGGTGCTGATTTTATACCCAATTCTTCAGGCTTGTAAACATTCAAACATGGTGAATCACGATTGGTCACATAACACAAGAACCAATGACGTTTGAAAACCAATGAAACCTGGTGCAAGATTTGAGAGCTAAGGCAGAGGGCAAGATTTACAACCAAAAACTGTATCACCCAAAACACATCTTAAATACCAGTCGTCGACTTAAAACATCAAAGGAGATGAGTTTGAGGCATACACATTACATTTTGAACACAGTTCAGGCTCAATGACTCGTCAGAGCCTAATCGGGTAGGCAGCTGGATTATTCTCAGTATAATGGGATTATATAGTGGATGCCTTAGATTATGACAGATAAGAATCTGACTGGGTTCTGCTCTTGTGGTGCCAGATTAGGGATTAACCAGCAACGAGACGCTCTCATTCTAACCCACTAAATCTTACCGGCCTGTGAGCTAGCTATGAGTTTCCCCTCTCTTTTCTCTCTCTGCTTTTCCTTGACCTTTTCATTTCATCTCTTATTTTTCTTCTGACAGGGGAGCTCCAGGCACAGAGAGTCCATGAAATTAAACCAGTATATCACCTCAATCTCTCACACACTTGACACACACATTTCCAAGATATATCCTTTAAACACAGAAATGATTATGGAATGATATGTACTCTGTTCCACAACTTGAGCTCCCTACAAGAGCAGAATTTTAATGCATCATAGGATATAAAGGTTGTTCCAAAACAGGCATAATTATGTTTTCACCAAATTCTAAGGCAGCATTGCAAGTTTCCTTTGCAGAGAACACAATCCCAGTATGGAATGTGAATAAATCCAAGATTGCAGATGAAACTATTAATAAAATAGTTCAGCGTCTGTAAAAATGTATTATATTACTAACATTTAATTTGAATTTTAATGCTTATCAGAGAATTGCAACGTTAGCTTAGCAAAACACCAACTTCAAACTAACATGTTTTACATGTTAAACTGTATTTGTGTGGCATGCAAAGTGTTCCAGTGAGGTACCATGATGGTAAGGATGCTACCTTAGAGGTAGCTGCCTATGTACTGTAGGTGGTATGCAGTGTGGCAGCTCACTGGGTTTTGACACAGCTAGAGCTAGTGTGTGTGTTTGCTTCTGAATGAGAGAGAGTTTCTGTGACCGTTATGTGTGAAGTCATTGATTAGGTTACACATCCTAGAATCCCTCAAGCGGTTAGGCACTTTAAAGTTCTGCTACACTGGATGACAGAGATATATTTGTTCTCTCAGGGCCTTTCAATGCTAAACACACACACACACACACACACACACACACACACACACACACACACACACACACACACACACACACACACACACACACACACATGTTGTGTTTCCATGTTTTATGGGGACTTTCCATAGACATAATGGTTTTTATACTGTACAAACTTTATATTCTATCCCCTAAACCTAACTCTACCCCTAAACCTAACCCTCACAGAAAACTTTCTGCATTTTTACATTTTCAAAAAACATAATTTAGTATGATTTATAAGCTGTTTTCCTCATGGGGACCGACAAAATGTCCCCACAAGGTCAAAAATTTTGGGTTTTACTATCCTTATGGGGACATTTGGTCCCCACAAAGTGATAAATACACGCTCACACACACACACACACAGACACACACACACACACACACGGCCCTGGCGGCTGGCCCTCATGCTTCCTCAAGACTGTCGTGTGACAGCACCAATGACAGTGGAGACGCTGAGTGGGAGGAACTGTCATTCTGCATGACAGTTCTAAGCCAATCATGACCCAGCTGCTGTGAGTGACAGCTCTGAGAGGGCTGGGACTGTGCTGGACTGATAATAAGTAGAAGCAGTCATGTAAAATCAGATACTTCTGAGTTACAATTCATGAGTGTATGTTGTGCATGGCTACGTGGTGGATCTGTGCATTTATGTAGCTATAGCTAATATAATTGTCACCAGATGTAAGCTAAAACTCCCTTTAAGGACAGTTTCAAATATTAAAGGAATAGTCCACCCAAAAATGAAAATTCTGTCCCTTGAGGTTTGATGATAATGAAGTAGTTGCCATATTTAAATGTTGTGCCATATCTGTGTGCAGGAATTGATCATTGATTTGATTTGAAAATGATAAATGTCTTAAAATGTCAGTATGTGCATCATACAAAGTGATTGCATGGCTTATCAAATAATTTTATTGTTTATTGACCTTATTCAAAGTAGTGACATCTTTGATTTTTATCAGGAATGAAAAAGAGGCTGTGAGGGATAAACTTTCCATCTCTTTAATAGCACGCATGGTTTAAAGCTGTATCAAACTCCTAGACCCCATCTGATTTTCCATAACTCATGTTGTCTGGAGTTTTTTGTCTACTTAATGTTCTTGGAAAGACATTTTTTCAATGTTTTGTTCATGGAATGATCAAAACACTTTAAACTGCAATAAAGCCCATTGAAGAGACTGTACGTCTATTCCTTGTCATTCCCGTCAAAATAAAAAATGGCACTGCTGTGAATAAGTTATATGGAGCTTGATGGGCCAGAGTCACTATTCACTTTCATTATATGGTAAAAACAAGTTATACCAAATGAAAATACGGGTTTGGAGCGGCATTAAGGTGAATCATTAATAACAGTTTTTTTTTTTTCATTTTTGGATGAACTATTCCTTTATAATCATTAATTAATAAAATTAATTATGTTTTTACTTTAAAAATGCAGATCATCCAAATTAAAAGTTCTGCATGATGTTCTGCACAATGTGATGTGACACATACTAATCCATATTAGGCTACAAATAACTTGGCAACTAGTTTCCGTTTTCGGCTTTTTAGCATAATTTTCTAAACACATTTTCGGTGGGGGAAAACAGATCTAGTGTGGATGAGAGGTGTAAGCATAGCCAAATGTATTCATTTTCAAACGAAAACTTAGTGTTGATGTGGCCTAAGTAAATGTGTGTGTACTGTATGCGTGTGTGTGTATGATGGGAAGAATGTTTTATATGAATGTAGATTTTGCACTGGGTATCTGGGCAAATTGATCTCTATTGTTTTCTGCTGATTCAAAATTTTCAACCTTGACGTTTAGATCACCCTCGACACAACAGCATTGAATTAATAATAACAGAATAGTGTAAGTGTTTGTGTATATTTCATTTGTTCCTGGGACTTTCCTCTTCAGATTCTTTTGAGCTAAACCTCTCCGACATTAACAACAAAAGCAGAAGCAGGGCAAGAAATATTAATATGATGAACAGATCAGTCAAACTCTTTCAAACTAATCTCACAGAGATGACAACCTATCAGTGCTGGCCTCTGTAATCCTGCCTCCTTTCTCCATGGCAACAACCAATAGGATCTATTTTCTGGTTAATTGACTTTTTGAAAGCAGAGGCAGGGACATCAGTCTCTTTAATGGACAAAAAAATGACTTCAAGAAATTTGCTTTCTCTCTCTCACACACACACACACACGCACACAAACTTTTCTAAACCAATGCATAAACCCAGCACAACATTATGTTAATAAAAAAGACACACAAGCACACAAAATATGAAATGATTTCCAAAAGCACCCACAAACTATACAACAGAGCATGAAAACACAAATACATCGTGTATATACACACTCTGCCAAAAGACACACTTGTGTTATATGTTCTCGGTTTCATGAATAATTGAGCTAACAGGTTGTTAATTTAATTAACAGCCTACAGAGGCGTTTGGCAGAGTGAATGTGAAAGTAAGAGACAGGGAACTGACCATGTTAGTATTTAATGCATTTTTGACATCAAGTGTAATTATGTTTACATCTGCAAACTGCATGTTTTTATCTTGTAACAAAAATTGTTGAAAAAAAAACCAAACAAAATTAACCAAGAGTTTTCATCAATACAGTCCGCTTGACTATTAAAATGTTTTCAAAACATAAAGTGAATGACAAGCTTGTGACAGAACGTATCTCTTCTCCAGGTCTCTCCTTTCCACGCTTCCTTAGGTCTACATTAAATCTGCACACTTTTTCCACATATTCTGGGCTGATTGTGGGGGAAAATCTGCAGAATGGATTTAAATATGGTAAAACAGAGCTGAGAGTCCTGCGCTCTAGCCAAACAAACATATTAATAAATGTGGCAGGGTGGAGGGCGGGGACGGGTCGTGCCCCTAATCAGGCTAATTAGCCCTCAAGAGGGAAGACGGCAGTGCGACAGAGAGAGAGAGAGATTTACGGACAGCTGTCCGACACCTTTGTGTGTTTGTCTTTTTAAGTTCCTTATTAAAATCTGATTTATATTGTCAAGGCGGTTCTCGCCTCCTCCTTCCCGGGTTTCGGCACCATATAAATGTAAAGGAGGAGGTGAGAACCGGCTTGACCATATGAATAATAGTTTAATATAAAACTGAACCAACAAGACAAACACACACACAATTGTCGGACAGCTGTCCGTAAATCTCTCTCTCTCTCTCTCTGTCGCACTGCCGACTGCAGTCGGCCTTTATCCCTCTCGAGGGCTAATTAGTCTGATTAGGGGCCGGATGTGTGGAATCATGACCCGCCCTCCACCCTGCCACAATAATTTAAAAAGAAACATTTAAATAAAAGTTTTTTTCCCCAATTAAGCACATTTCCATATGTACCCAAATTTCAGATTTAGTTCACTTTTGGGGACAAATTTGTTCCCCAAACTATAGCTAAATGCACACACAAACACACAATCATGCAAATCATCCCGACATGGACACGCATACTGGAAGTTGACTAGACGTAATGGAATGAAAAGCAGCCTAACAGATAACTGGAAGGCACAGAGAGAGAGTTTGCCTGATATGGACTTCAACAAAACAGCAATGCCTCGAACCAATTTTTATGTGGTGTGGAAATGTACACATGTGTGTTGTGTGGGTGTGTGTGTCTTTTCACTGCTGGTCTTTCATAGCAAAGTTTCATATCTGAGATAACAATCTGAATCAAACAGCATCAGACGCTATAGGACAACACACACACGGCTGCTTCTCATCTGTCTACAAGCTTTACTGCTTCAGTGCTTCCTTTTCTTTCTCTCTCTTTCATCATCATCATCATCACACTGTATCTGTCCATCTCTCCTACTGCTGCTGTTCTCTCATTTTCTCAATTCTCTTCATCTCTCAGAAAATGTTAGCAGTCTTAGCATCTCTCCTGCTCCTGATTAAATTAGACAATAAACTTGTGACATATACACAAACACGTCCTCCAGCATTGGCATGTGTGTGCTGTGTGATTTGATTTTGTAGCTTTTGGGGAACCACTGAAATCAGATTAGCAAGGATTTACTGTTAAACTACAAACACTCCCTAGTTAGTTTTTCATGGTGGGGACTTTTCATTGACTTTTATTATTTTTATAATAATATTTTCTATTCCTTACCCTACCCTTGACCCTAAACCTTACCCTCACCCTTGCATTTTGCACCGATTTGCTGGTCCCCAATGTTAGCAATACCAGACCTTCACACATCTACACAACGATGTTTTCTAGTATTGGCATGTGTGAGCTGTGTGACTTGATTGATGTAGCTTTTGGGAAACACTGAAATCAGGTTAGCAATGATTTACCATACAAACACGCAAATGCACACACACCCGTTTGAGACGCAGAAGGCATCTGCATGCTTTGTGTGTTGATAAACCCTGAAGATGGTCCCAAAATGTCTGCACCATCTGTGGCAATTTCAAAACTCTGGTTAAATATGGTGTTGTGAGTCATGTTCTTGAGGATTGGAAGTGTTTGGGAAAACGTTATCCACAAAAAAAAAAACAGAACAAAGTCTGCGATATGAGAAGCTTGTAGCCATGGATCAAACACACTAGTGTAGTGTGTGTGTTTGCTTTGTGAGAGTGAGTCGTTGTGACATAAAACAGACTTGGCTACAATAATAAAAAAAAAGCATAAAAGTGTGTATCTTAAGAGTCACTAACAGGCCAGTTCCATTTTACTACAACATACATAATCCTGCCACCTTAAACACATTTTGTGAGTTCAATCGGACAAACCCTACTTTTGGCGAGGTCTTCAAAGAAATATTATTCCTAAATAAATTATTATTTTCTTTCTGTGTTCATTTTAATAAAAAAAAAATGTTAACTAGATAAATGTGTGTGTGGATACAAGTAATCCAAACACAGACTTACATAACTCCTACAAATGTGGCCTGAGACTTTTATTTATATACACAGGCATATACAAAACTACACTATAAAACACACATTCTTCTACAACACACTACTATACAAACTTTCTTCATGTACAGCAAGAACACTGGACCCCCATGTGTCATGACATAAAAATCACTGGCCAGAGGACTGACACAAAAGGAGTCTGGTTGACCGGGTGACATTGCTCCATACTCTCCATGTTCTCTAGGGAAGACCAGCCGAATAAGTTTCACCGGGGTACTCTACAGAATGTGTGTGTGAGTGTGTGTGAATATGTGTGTTTCACAAGAACTGAAGTCATGGAAAAAATTCTGAAGTTTATGTAGCTTTTCAAAACAAGAAGCTGTTCCAGCAAGAGACAGAGAGGCACACAGAAAGAGAGGGAGAGAGGGAGAGAGAGAGAGAGAGAGACACACATAGAAAGATAGACAGACAGAGAGAGAGAGAGAGGTGCATAGAGTGAGAGATAGTGACACAGTTAAAGAGTCTGAGGGGGCTTTCACACTAGCACTTTTGGTGCGCACCCCGGCTCGAATGACGTCAGAGTTTGGTTCGTTTGGATGATGTGAACGCTGTCTTCCGAACTCGGGTGCGCACCCGCGAACCGTACTCGAGTCCGCTTAAAAAGGTGGTCTGGGGTACGGTTCATGTGAACTCCAGTACGGTTCGCTGCTGATATGAACGCAATCGAACCAAACCGTGGAAGTGAACCACTATTGTTGACGTATAATGTGGTCGTCAGTCTCACACGCGTCACTTTCAAAATGAGCGGAAAGGGTTTACTTTCGTGCGTGCGTGTGTATATACTTACCTTGACGAAAAGCGGGATTGACGCACACGCACTGCAAGCAGAGAGATGATTTCTGCTTGCCTTCGCAAAAATTGTCTTCGGCGGACAGCCCGCTGTCTTTGAACGATTTCAGTATTTTTGCGCAGACAGATGCAAGTGTGTTTCTGTATCTTGATGTTGAAAACAAAACCAAAGGTTAAAAAAAGAAGAACAAATGTGAACCGAGCAAGTCTATTCATTGAATTTTGACGCCTTTTCATTTTGCGGTTATCAAGCAACACGATTACGCACCAGCTGCAGCTTAATGACGCAAGCGTACCGCGGTTCGGATACAAATATATAATGTGAACACAGTCCATCGGGGGAGGGGGGAGCAATCGAACTCGGGTTCGGAACAGGCAATCGAACCAAGTGTGAAAGCCCCCTGAGAGTCAGAGAGAGAGAGAGACAAAGAGCTAAATCAGGGTTAGCAATCTCTGAACATTGTCATTTTTGTGAATATAGATAAAGTTGACAATAATTGTTCATTGTTTTTCTTGCTTTCTATCATAGCACCTGAATTAGGCTAACTAATCAATGGGTGAGAAATTCATACAAAACAAAAACAGCAGACAAAGTTAAAGTGAAAAGATTTTTTTGTCAGCTGCCATACTGGAAAAACTGTGAGAACTGTGTGTGTGTGTGTGTGTGTGTGTGTGTGTGTTTAGAGGATGTCTGGGCATTCCTAGGGGATTCTGACATTTTCCATTCCCTCTCAAACTGGATTTTGATGAAACCAACTAATTCAGTGACCAGTGTGAATTTGATCAGTTCCTGAAACACAAATCAAATCATCGTACAGCAACAGAATTGATTTAGTAATCAAACAAATCTTTCTGCGCACTGGGATATTATTACACAGTGTGTCTTCACTGCTACATATTGAAATACAATTTTGAAGTTAAACTTTAGATTTTAATTTGAATGCAGGTTCAGGCAGAATGACCTCTACATTAAAGGTTTCTGGTTTTAATGCATACAGATAAAGCCATGGCCATGTGTATGTTTCTCATGGGTATGAAAAGTCATTTTTCTCTCTTAAATACTCCAGTGCATGAAAACCAGGGCTGGACTGGTAATCTGGCATACCGGGCATTTTCCCGGTGGGCCGACACACTTTGTGGCCGATCAGGGGTGCACTGGCCATTGGGATAACCGAATGGGCCGCGATAAGCTAAAATGAGCCGCTGCGTTATGCAGAACGGACCACAAAACACCGCCACGATATGCAAAAGACCCCCCCCGAGGACTTGAGAATAAAGGGCTCAGATTCGATTCATAATTCTACAGAGGAAGAGAGGATGAAGGAGAAACAGAAACAATTGCTCTACTTTTATTCAAATTGAGTGAACTGGAGCTTCAAAAACACAATCAGACATGCATTTAAGCAGAGGATATCCATTAGTCAAAACTTGGAATGAACACACACACATAGAAGAATGATTATACATGATTATACCTTATTTAATTGTTGAACTAAAAACTAGATTTGCACACAGAGAATAAAATGGAGAGTCAGTTTCTTGTGACTGGTTTGCGCTTCTTAGTGATTTTCATGTCACACCATTATTCTTTCTTCACAGCATAAGAGCACTGTTAGAGACAGAGTAAGAGAATGATAGAAAGAGACAACGACACCGCAGACAAAAGGAAAATGGAAGGAGGGAGGGAAGACATAAAAGAGCGCAAATGTGATGTGCATAACAAAGCTTCACTATCAAGACCATGGCATTTACAATGACATGTACGTTAAGTATGTGTGTGTGTGTGCGCATGTATGTTACATTCTAAAATGTACAAACTACTGAGATTTTTGTCTTTTAAGCTAAATTCTCTGTCTATCCAATATAACTGTCAGGAGATCCAGACAGAGGAGGAAGATCGCTCACACAGCAATGACCTTGATCACTTATCCGAGACCTTCTTTAGAAGTGTTAAAATTTGGGTTTCCAGCTGAAAAAACAAGCTAAAACCAGCCATTGATTGTAGCTGGTCTTTTTCAAGCTGGTCAAAGCTGAAACCTGAAACTTCACCCCAGATGATCAGTAAGATATTGATCAGCTCTTTACAGGTCAGGCTGAGGTTGACCCGGTTGATCATCTTTGTCGTACTAGTAGACCACCAAGGCAAAACTGTTAACCATAATGTTCAAAAACACATCTTAACCTGGTAGACCATCTTAGTCAATCTGGTTAGGTAGATCTCCTTGGCTAAATGAGTGGGGATCTGGTTAAGCTGGTGACTGTGACTGTGTTGACTGTGGGTCTCTTTCAGGAGGAGGAGCTCATGTTGCGGTTCTGATTGCACTGACACGAGCCTTACAGTTTGCCAAACAAAAAAAACTAAACGTGTATACAGACAGCAGATATGCATATGGTGTTTTACATAAATGTTTTCCTGTGTGGACATGCAGAGGATTTCTAATCACTGCAGAATTACCTATTTCTCACCAACAGCAGGTGATTGATGATGCAGAAGAGGTAGAGCAATGGACTAAATTAAGTGCACAAAAAGACTGTGATGGACTGTTGAAATTCAATGAAAGAATTGGTTGTCCTACCTCTGCTTGTATCTGTATCATGGTTTGGCACACGCAGGTCCTGAAAAATTGCATTCAATGATTTCAAAAACATGGTGGTGGCCAAAGAGAACTGCTTGTGTTGATTTTTGTAAGAGGTGCTTGGTATGTATAAAGGATAATTTTCCTTAAAAACTAAAGATTCCTTTAAGGCATGCTTCAAGAACACAGCGTCCTTGGACTAGGACTTCATCAGTCCTCTGCCCCCTAGAGGAGGGTTTACATAAATTTTAATTATTGTTAATTTGTTTTCCAGATGGGTGGAAACATTTCCACGGAGAAACTGCGCAGCAGATGCAACTGCCAAAACTTTGCTGAATTAAGTGTTTCCTAGATGGGGACTGCCTTTGCAAAGTGATTCTGATCAAGGCACATAGTTCACGGGGAAAGTAATGAAAAATGTGATGAAATTGATGGGAGTCACACAACACTTTTACATTGCCTTTAGACCTCAGTCTAGTGGTTCTGTTGAATGAACGAACCACAATCTAAAAAAGTCATTGAGAAAGAAGGTTCTGGAGAGGGGGAAGGGTTGGCACGCTGCCATGACAATGATGTTGTTTAGCATGAGAGCCAGCTCTAACAAAACTACTCATGGCACTTTTCCACTGCACGTTACGGTTCGACTCGACTCTGCTCGCTTTACTTTTCTAAGCTTGCTTTTCCATTGTAGTTTAGTGCCGCCTCAACATGGGTTAGATTATAGGCTGATCGTCATAGTTGCGCTACCATAATCTTAAACGTGACATAAACATTACTGACCATAAACAATAACACGACCGCTAGCTGTTAGTTACTAGCTCATTGTGCTGCATAAAGCAGTTGTTGCATGGTGATTTTACACAAGTGTAACAGTTAAATTGGCCTGGTTGTTTTAGAAGCAAGCTTTCCAGTAACTGGTCAACTAAATATAGTGAAGCTTTCAAGCAGAATATTGAGTTAACGTAAAAAAATTTACCATCTTCCATCGTGGACCCCAACAACGCCATGGCCAGGGCACTCTCCCTCCCACTGATCGCCGGTCTATTGCCATAGATAGCGTCCATTTGGTCGAACCACTTCCAATTTTTTCTGTTTGAACCACTCTGGCTGTTGTCATCCTTGATGGTTCTGTAGTCACTTAAAAATGATTTTTTTTTTTACTTTTCCCTACACTGTTGGTATGTTCGGTGGTAGCTGTGTGTGGCCAACAGCTGAGACACTTCCTGAAAAACGATTTCATTTCGTTCGTCGCTAACAAGAGGAACGTCTGCACCTCGTTTATTGACCATGGCGTGGTTTTGTGCACAGCCATTTCTTTTTACAATTCAAAAGTCACGTGAACAAAGATACTGCCATCGCTGTTGCTAACTTTAAAACTAGCGGGTGGATGTCCCATGTCACAAATCCAGTGATGCTGGTAGTGTAGATTCTCTCTGACCAATTAGTGATCTGCAGGATTTTGACATCACATATAATATCGACTCGGCTCACTTGGAACCTCAACCGAGGTGGTACTAAAAAAAGTACCAGGTACTATCCACAGTGGAAAACCCCAAAAAGCGAGTAGAGTTGAGTCGAGCTGTACCATGCAGTGGAAAAGCTCCATCAGATCAGCCCTTTTGAGATAATGACAGGCAGGTATATGCACCTACCTTAGGATGCTCCTTTGCAGCACGAAGGTCCCTCAGGGCCACTGAAGGATGTACTATAAAATTATTTGAAGACACTTGATGAGTACCTAAAAGATACTAGGATATACTGATTAGTGTCAGTATAAGGCAAGCTGAAAAATATAAAAAGATCCAAAGATTTTGCCTGCTTTGCCTTAAGTAGGAGATGAGGTAATGCTACAAAGAGAAATTGTCTCTCCTTTGGGTCCAAATACTGTACCAAATACTATTGACAACCAATACCTCTATCTTATTGGATAGAGGCGTCTTAGGGACTGTCTGGAGAAACTGGTCACAGGTTAAACCCATCGAGAAAGGTCACAACCTAAATCTACCTCATAACAACAACTCTGCCTCATAAATCTAACCGTGTAATGTAAAACACATTCATGTGTCTTATACGTGTAGTGTGATAGCATGTAAATGCTGGGTACCCATGTGTGTGTGTTACTATTCAGATTCTGGAACCAGTCTCTTGTCATTACAGATGGCTGGACCAGAAAATTTGCTGAAGCTGATCCTTCTGAAAGAAGAAGTGCGCAGAGAAAGGATGCTGAAAGTGAGAAGAGCATTTATCAGATTGGTTATTCCTCTCTCACTGGTGCTGGTAATAATAATTGCATTGTGTTTTTTTATGTGGATCCAAATTTCTCTCTGGACCGGGAGACTCTATGCCTTCACAGCTAATTGGGATAGCGAGATTTATGACAGCCATCCACAATGGGTTAGATATCCATTTCTAAATTCCTAAGAGGGTCTAAATTTAAATCCAGCATTGTTTCTACATCTGACTGACAAAGATGTTATCGACTAGACGACAATGATACAGTGACCTATTGGCTTGGTCGCTCCCCAAATTTTCCAGAGTGTACCCTCATATTACAGAAAGGCCGGTGTGCGAACAAAGGAGGAGTGAATGCGTTTGAGGCTAATTTTAGCTCTCTCAGCTGGATTCCCTTGATGCTAGCACACTAAAATCAAAGTGCCTGTAACTTCCCTGTTGCATGATCCAATAGATACGTTTTACTTCAGAAACCCTGTTAATACATCAGAAAGACATAAAAGAGCAACTCCTGAAGAGGAGGAACCCTACGTAATCACATGAAGCAAATCTATGAAATTGCTGCTGCACCCTAGAGCACCAGACCCACGTCATGTAATGTTCTACTTCCTATCACAAGCTAAAGATAAATTAGATAAAAAAGTGGTTAAATCCGTGGTACAGAGCTACCTTTCTAAAAATATAATAGCCAGAGATGACCCCTCTTCCGAATGTTTTTTTGAGAAGATAGAATGTGATTAATCCTGTTCAGGTTCATGCAGTAAGAAGGGACTCAGATGAAGCCTTATGCATTGATTTGCGACAGGTTAGGTAGAATTAATAAAACTAAATAAAGAGTGTTTCGATCTGAATGGAAGTTCAAACAGGTTACCTTGGATAAATGCCTTTCCCCTTCTGTCGCTCTCTCCACGTTGTGTCGGAGAAGCGACACTAGGGGTCTCTCTTGAGCGCCGATATTCACCTCTGACCTATTGAAAAGGGCCAATGAGAGTTGGCAGTCAGTATTTGCATACCCGGCCCCGCATACGGGTATTTAAGCGGGGCAAATACGGAAGTTTAGTCAGAAAATTTCTTCGGAGCCGATGGTCTGTTTGCAGTCTGCTGCGAGAATAAAGAAGCCTGAACGTTCCCGTTTCTCTGACGATCTGCCTGCTGTTGGATTTGACGGCGCACAAAAGCGGCTTTTCTCCTACTTTGCACGGCGTGCATTGTTGCCCCTGAGCGCATCGACAGCGCAGACACACACACACACACACTGTGTATTAAAAGAGTAAATTTCTTTAAATTTCGTTGAACGTCCTTTTAAGGACGCGTCATTTTCAAGATGCCCTTCCGCCCCTGTGTCGTTCCTGGATGTGGTAGAAGCCTCTCCGCTTCAGACGGCCACAGGCGCTGTCTCGTGTGTTTGGGCCGCGATCACACCGAGGCGGCGTTTGTGGATGGTTCATGTCCTCACTGCGAGAACATGACCATGACCACGTTGCGGTCGCGGCTTGCTTTCAACAGAAAGCAAGCCACCCCAGCTGCACCCCGCATTGCTCCTTCTTCCCACGGGATTCAGGACAATGCGGTTGGTGCTGGGGGCGATTTGGGGGAGGCAGCGGGTGCAGTTTCGCCGGGTAGCCCCCCGCGAACCTCCCGTTCCCTGACACGCTCGCTGGTCCCCGTCCACGCTCGTGGCGATAGCGGCTCGCCTCACGGCCTGGCTGTCTATCCTCCTGAGCCCGAAGCAGATGAGCTCGCCGCTGCATCGGAGAGTGTGATGTCTGATGCCGAGGACTCCCCTGGACTGCCGCCTTCGGGCCAGCAGGCCCAGGCTGAGGCCGACGCTCAGATGTCTGACATGCTTTCCCGGGCCGCCGTGAGCGTGGGGTTGGATTGGAACCCTCCATCCTCCCCACAGCCTTCACGGTTGGATGACTGGTTCCTGGGGGCAGCGCGCCGTTCGCGGCCTCGCATCCCCTGGTCCCGTTTTTCCCGGAGGTGCATGACGAGCTGACGTCTACATGGAGAGCCCCGCTCTCCGCTCGTCTAGGTGCCACCCGCTCAACTCTCACCACCCTCGAAGGTGGAGAGCGCCACGGATACGGGGCGATTCCCCAGGTCGATAGGGCAGTTGCGTACCATCTATGCCCCGGTAGCACTACTTCCTGGCGTGGCCGCCCGTACTCTCATCCAAGCCCTGTAGGTCAACATCCTCGCTCAACGCGAAGGCCTACAGTGCGGCTGGACGCGCTGCCTCCGCCCTGCATGCGATGGCCCTCCTGCAAGTCCACCAGGCCAAAGCACTCAGAAACATGCACGGGGTGGACCTGATCCTGATGTGCTACAGGAACTACGTTCAGCGACCGACCTCGCCCTGAGAGCGACGAAGGCCACAGCGCAAGCACTCGGACAGGCGATGGCCACCCTAGTGGTCCAGGAATGCCATCTCTGGCTCAGTCTGGTCGAGATGCGTGAGGCCGACAAGAACCGCTTCCCGCACCTGTCTCCCAGATTGGCCTTTTCGGCAACACCATCGAGGACTTCGCCCAACTGTTCTCTGCGGTGAAGAAGCAGACGGAGGCCATCTCTCACATCATGCCCCGCCGCACACCTGCCGCTACGGGCCCTGCCCCGTCTGCTCGCCGAGGGCGTCCCCCTGTGGCAAAGAAACCAGCTCCTGCTCCGCCCCAACCCGGGCCCAGCTCTCAGCCCCAGCGTCGAGCACCCCGCAGGCGGCGTACGCCCCCTGTCTCACGAACCCCCTCTAGGACCCGGAAGGCTCCCAAGCGTTCCTGAGACAGTCGACCCAGAGCCGAAGACGTTAGCTCCGGAGGTGGTAAGACCGCTCCATCCCCCGGTGGCGGGCCGGGTGGAGAATCCTTTGTTTTTTCATTTGCCACACCCCCTGACGGGGGCTGTGGTACCCACATTCTCAATAAAAGAGCTATTTCCTTTGCCTCTGGGTCACCTGGTCCGCAAATGCCGTTCTCACGGCAATGTGCTTTCAGATTACGACAGTCCCGGTACACCGGACGCGGCGATCCCGCCTTCCACCTGCCCACGACTGTCCCCCGGCCGCCAACATCAGATCTACTCCTCAGTCACGAACCCGCCCCCTGCCGGGCGCACGGAGCAAGGTAAGTGCTTTGAGCCTATTCTCAGCACCTCAGCCTCAGGCCGCAACGAAGCTGCCCAACGCTGCATTACCTGTTCCGCCCCGCCGGGTACGTCCAAAATACTCGTCCCTTTGGTGCCCCTAGCGCAGAGCTGGGAAGCATGGCTTTCGCTTCCCAACGCATCAAGCTGGCTGCACCGGACCATTCGACTCGGTTACGCAATTCAGTTTGCCGGGCTCATGCCCCCCTTCAGGGGCGTCCGCTTTTCCGCAGTACACTGTGAGCATGCCAGTTCCCTGCGCACGGAAATTGCGACCCTCTTAGCCAAGGGCGCGGTAGAGCCCGTCCCTCCAACCGAAATGAGGAAGGGTTTCTACAGCCATTACTTCATTGTACCCAAGAAAGGCGGCGGCTTACGACCAATCCTGGACCTGCGAGTTTTCAATCGGGCCTTGTTAAAACTCCCATTTAAAATGCTCACGCAGAGAAATATTCTGGCTGGTGTTCAGCATCTAGATTGGTTCGCAGCGGTACACCTGAAGGACGCGTACTTCCACGTCTCAATTCTGCCACGACACCGACCCTTCTTACGGTTCGCGTTCGACGGCCAGGCGTTTCAGTACAAAGTCCTCCCCTTCGGCCTGTCTCTGTCCCCTCGCGTCTTCACGAAGGTCGCAGAGGCGGCCCTTGCCCCGCTACGAGTAGCCAGCATCCACATTCTCAACTACCTCGACGACTGGCTCATCCTAGCACACTCTCGAGAGTTACTATGCACACACAGAGACCAGGTGCTCCGGCACCTCAGCTGACTCAAGTCGCTGCGTGCCACTCACATCCCCGGCAAGATCAACGTCGTAGCGGACGCACTATCACGACAATGCCTGCCCGGCGGGGAGTGGAGGCTTCACCCCCAGTCGGTCCAGCTGATTTGGGAACGGTTTGGCAAGGCCCAGGTAGACCTGTTTGCCTCCCAGGAAACCTCCCACTGCCCGCTCTGGTACGCCCTAACAGAGGCTCCCCTCGGGACAGACGTGCTGGCACACAGCTGGCCCTCAGGGCAGCGCAAGTACGCATTTCCCCCAGTGAGCCTTCTTGCACCGGTGCTGTGCAAGGTCAGGGAGGACGAGGGGCAAGTCACGTTAGTGGCCCCCTACTGGCCCACTCGGACTTGGTTCTCGGAACTCAGGCTTCTCGCGACAGCTCCTCCCTGGCGAATTCCCCTGAGAAAGGACCTCCTCTCTCAGGGACGGGGCACGCTCTGGCACCCGCGCCCAGACCTCTGGAACCTCCACGTCTGGTCCCTGGACGGGATTCGGAAGAGCAAGCCGGCTTACCGGCGACCGTTGTGAATACAATCAACCAAGCCAGAGCCCCCTCTACCAGGCACCTTTACGCCCTGAAGTGGCGCTTGTTCGCAGATTGGTGTTCTTCCCGAACTGAAGACCCGCAGAGATGCGCGATCAAGTCAGTGCTCCTGTTCCTACAGGAGACGCTGGACAGGAGGCTGTCCCCGTCCACCCTCAAGGTGTATGTTGCCGCCATTGCCGCCCACCACGATCCTGTAGACGGCAAGTCTTTGGTGCAACGTGCTGCAACGTGCTGTAGCAACTCCCCCCTTCCGAGGCTGGATCTACCACCGCACCATACTTTCCACACGAGCCCTAAGACGGCCGTGTGACGTGTCTACCACTTTTCCTCCCCAAGAAAAAGGGCAGGTGTGGTCTCCGCAGGGTCTGGGTAAGACCCCCTTCCCTATATGCGTGTAAGGGCCCCGGCCGTGATTGCTCTATGCGAGAAACAAGAGGCCCAGCCAGGCTGGCCCGTTCCCATGTTGGCAAACATCGCCTTGTTCCCCTCCCAGGGTAACTAGAAGGATTCCGATGTTCTTATGGGGCATTGGGGAAGGGTACGTGCAGCCAGGTACAGACGATGCGCGGCACTAGATGAAATCCCTGCCCGCCTCTGTATCGGCGGTTCACGTACACGGTTCAGGGCATGGCAAGATTGGAATGGGTCCCCTATTGTCGCTTCTCCGACACAACGTGGAGAGAGCGACAGAAGGGGAACGTTTGGTTACGTATGTAACCTCTGTTTCCCCCCGAGGGAGGGAACGACACGTTGTGTCTTTCCTCCGCCATGTCACTGAACCGAGCCACTGTTGTGGCCGGACCATTCCAGCTCCTCAGAAATATCCTGACTAAACTTCCGTATTTGCCCTGCTTAAATACCCGTATGCGGGGCGGGGTATGAAAATACTGACTGCCAACTCTCATTGGCCCTTTTCAATAGGTCAGAGATGAATATCGGCGCTCAAGAGAGACCCCTAGTGTCGCTTCTCCAACACAACATGTCGTTCCCTCCCTCGGGGAACGGAGGTTACATACGTAACCAAACGTTTCCAAGTCATGGCCAAGGTATACCAAAAATTAGATGTCCCCTGGAAGGAGACGATGTATGTAGAACTATGCCTTGGTCGAGAAATTAAATAGTGGTTTATTGACAGATTTAATTCATGATCGGCTGAAACGTGTGTAGCTATTGTTGAGAAACTGACTAGTACAAATGTCAGTGTCATGTCAGTGCCCTGGGAGATGTATAATTCAACTTTTGTGAAATCAGACTACACATGGGCTCATTTTACAGATGTTTTAATACAATACGGTTTTGCCATATTGTTTACAAATAAGTCTATAATAAGAATGAAACAGCTGCATGACCATTTGGAGACGAAATGTAACAGTGCTACCTCCATGATTTATAATGTTACAGCTTGGATGCACTTGAACATGTTTCATCTGTGTTTATAAGTAGTTGCTTGTAGGAAAACGAACTTGTGTGTACCCTTGAAGGTGGACTAAGTATGGAAGGATTTGAGCCCTCTCGAGTGTTTTTGTAGCCACAGGTAACGGATGTGGCCATGAGGGATGAATGTTTAGATCAGAAAAAACAGTTTTGCCCATTCTTAGGACCAAATTCATCAGTACAAGGGATGTGAGGACTCCAAGTGATGCCTAGAGGTGATATGTGCACAACTCACAAGATTGTGCATGTAATAGGGCCTGAGTGGCATCCAGCAGAGAAATGCCAAAATATTAAGTGTTCTGAAAGAATCAGAACACTATGTTTTACCAAGTTGGAAAACAGCACTGAATATTACCCTAAACTAAAAGCAAAGAGGGCAAAGTGCAATATATTGAAGCTTTTCAGAATCAACTAAAGAGTACTGAAGTTTTAGAAGGTTATGAATACTTGAACTCGTGTAGCTTAGGTCTAATGGAAGCTCCTTTTGTAGGACCCAGAGGAACCATCGGCACAAGCATTAGCTTGGATGTTTGCTTTTACAGTGGGGGCAATATTTACGGATGTTAAATACTCAGTTCAAGAATTTGTGGAAGAAGCATGAGAAGAATTTGTAGAAGTATCTGAACAAATAGTGATCGGAATAGGGAAATTCATACTCTTTGTAGGCCTAGGATTAGAGGTGCTGTGTTGAATTGTATGGATGATTATCCATTGTGGTTTCTCCTATCTGTGTAAGTCTGCTTGCAGAACAGTGAACCCAGCTGAAGACGAGAAGCTTCTGAAACTGACCCACAGCCTGATGTTGCAACTGGACAGAGACAATATCGATGGCCTGTTGTGAGTGGAAGGTGGGAGAGCTTTGAGGGGACTGGAAATTACAGTTTCCAGCATGTCAGTGGACAGGCGAAGAGACAAGTGTGACCTGTCAGGGGAGCATGCGTCACCACTCTCACCGTCCATAGCGACCTCACTAGACCAGACGTGGCCAAAGGGGTGGATGCCTGAATCACCACCTCCTCTTCTTCAATATCAAATTCAAATTCAAATCTCCTTTGAGTGAATTAAATCTAATCTGATCAGCATTTAATATAATGTGATTAATTAAATGATTTTAGTGGAACTAATCAGTATTCTTAATAATGTATACCATGTTATAGACATACATATCATCTTCTTGTGTGCAAATGATTTGTTATTATAGTCTCTTATTATATATTCTCTGTGGTTTCATGCTCATACAAGTAGTTTGAGACCAGCGACACTGTGTCTGCTGACTAAAATGCCTACGTCACGTAAACTGCTTCTCTAGTTTCTTCATGACCCAACAACATATATTTGATTATGAATGTTTCTGCCAATTAAACAAGAATACTACTTCAGCTCTCCTGAGAGAAAGTACAATTATATCTTTATATTAAGTTCCAACAGGATAAGGCCAATATCCAACAGAAGCTTTGTAGTATATGACCTTGAATAGCAGAAGCATCATACAAATAGTCAATGAGATAAACAATGTAAAAAATGACCATGTCCAGAAGTGTTCTATAGTTATCTATGTAAATAATCAGAATCCTAGAAGACTATAGCACTGACATCAACTTGATGCTGTATCTTACTATAAGTATTGATGTTTTTGGACCTGAGTTCAGTTCCAAATTTTGCATGGGTTTCTCCTGCCTATGAAAAAAAAACGTTCTTCAGTAAACACTTCAGCTAATTGATTGAAACCTCGACTCCTTGTCTTCATTCCAAGACTACTGGTCTATGGGCCCAAGCTGTATTCCCCAACACTGTTTAATTTAGTTAACCAAAAAGTTTAAAAATAGCTTGAACTGGTTGACCAGCTTGATCATCAGCATACCAATGACTTGATCTTTGCTTGTGAGGTTGTGGTTAACCTGGTAAACCATCTTGGTCAACCTGGTTAGAGCTGACTACCTTAGCTAAACTGTGGTTTAGCTGGTTAACTTAGTTACGCATTATGTTCACAAACATTGTTTTAACTGGTCGACAAGCTTGACCAACAGAAACTTCATCCTGAATCATTAGTTTGCCAATAGGTGCATTTACATTGACCCTAATAATCTGTTTGTGATCGGACTAGTAGCACAGTCTAAATAAAAAAGTATCATGTAACCACATCAATCAGAATGAATTGGCCAAATCCGATGTAAAATTCATTCAGATTGTAAGAGGTGGTGTAAACCTTTTATAATCCATTTGAGAAGAAAATATTTGAAATGTAAACACTTGATCGGATTGCTTTCTGAAACTGGGATGTTGGGTGCATGTTCAGTTGGGTGCTGGGACAGTGAGAGAAAGCTGAACACTGAGAAGACGTGTGACCAATAGAAGATCGAAATGTCACACATTACTGACCTCTACTATTTCAAAGCTAGATGTGTGTAGCGCCCCCTAGCGTGTCTCCCCGAATTCTTACTTGGCGAAAGATCTCTCTTTCTGTTATTAATTAATGCACCAATGTAAATTACTAACTTCTTATTATAAGTTCACTTTTATTCCTACTAGTACTTTACTTAATTTATAATAACCACACAATGTCTGTATAGCTAAAATAAAGTAAAATATTAACTATATGTCTCACATGCTAATTAAAATGAACACTCACTGTAATAACCGTTTTAGTATTCCACCTACTAAAATTACTATACTACCCCAAGTATATTACTTTGACTGAAAAGGAATTATTAGGTTACTTCAACACCAATAATTACGTACACTCTAAACCAACTTATTATAGACTAAATTATATTATTTACTTTAAATATATCACTCATATAAATATATAAAACCAAAAATATAAAAGACAATCTTCACAGGAAATAGTTATGAACAATTTACTTAAAGAAAATATAAAATATACAAAATATACAATTAGATTCAAATAAACAAAATTCAAATAATCACAATTCTCAATCACATTAAATTCCCCAAATTAAACCAATTGAAATTCTAAATCTAATGCCGGCAAATGACTAAATGGCCATCAAAATGAATAAACAAAATGAATACCCTGATAGTCAAATGAATACGTGGCAGGCCTGTTGTGTAACTTGAGATCGTTGAGACCTAAAACACAATGGTCGCTTCACGCCTCGGCGCAACAAACAAAATAACACTCATGCAACAGACTGATGAGTCACCGGGTCGTCCTTCACCGCTCCGAAACACGAAACACAATGCTCGACAGCTTGGAAGAATCCCTCCGAACCATCACAGTTTGCTCCTCGATGATTAACTTTTTGCAGACGATGCACTACACACAGCAACCGAGCAGGCTACTCGTTGGCAAAGTCCTTTTAGCTTGCTCGTGGTAATTAGCGTCCACACTTTCTCCTCGTGGTGCTAAATATAACCGCAAAGTTCACGACATGAACTATCACACTGTAACGTCTATAAGTGTCTGTAACTCACTCTTCGCGCAGTATGCAATGTCACTTATAATAACAAGCACTAAACTTGGTGTTTTACCAACTTTTAACTCATTTTTGTAACAGCACAATCTTCACATGTCTTTCCTCCTCAGTTTTCCGACCGTTCTCCTTTTTTTTTCTCGCGTTCTTCTACCGCTGACTCCTGATTGGATCTCTCACAGGTAAGTGCATTTTCAAATAACTTAATATATTAACACATATAAACATAATATAAACACTTGTATCAAAGATAGAATATATATTAAAATGAAAATAACCAAAATAAAATATTGGCTTATGGAAATACTTTTTATTTTCATAGGGCTACATGTGTTTTAATGTTGCTGGATAATAAATAGACAGTATATTTGTTTATTAAAACCAGAAGCCCTCATGCGACATCATATCCTCCAAACAAATCTCACATGCACAAAGTCTAGTGTGACCTCTCCTTCAACTCTCTTGAGAGAAAGATGAACCAAGTGCTCTGATGTACATGCTGTCTACCGAGGCTCGTGCAAAACTCCCATGAAAATATAAATCACTTTATTTATCCATCCTGTAAACAGTATGTTCAAAATCACTGATCGTATTGATTTTACTTTGATTAAAAAAAAGGTGTCCATGTAAACACATCTACTGATTCGGGTCTTTGCTAGTGGGTATGAGGTTGACATGGAAAACCATCTTAGTTAAGCTGGTTAGATCTGGTAGACCACCTTGGCAACACTGATGGGGACCTGGTTGAGCTGGTTAAACATGTTTCAAAACACAGCTCGACCTGTTAGACCACCATAGCTAAACTGGAGGGAACCTGGTTCAGATACTTAACTTAGTTAATCATAATATTGTAAACAAGTTTGAACAAGTTGACGAGGCTGAGCAGTCTGTCAACCTGGCTAGAGGTGGAAGACCACCTTGGCTAGACTGGTTAACCTTGTGTACCATAATATTCAAGAACAAAGACTGAACTGGTTGACCAGCTTGACCACCTAAAACTTCACTATGAATCATTAGTACGCCACTGACTTTCTGGTGGGACAGAGGTTGCCCCGATAGACCAACTTGGTCATCCAGGATGACAGAGTGCCTTGGTTAAACTAGCTAGTTGAGCTACTTAACCAGTTAACCAAAATGTTTAAAAACACTGAACTGGTTGACCACCTGAAACTTCATAGTGAACCATCAATAAACCACTGATCATTTTTTGGACTCCTTTTGGGTAGAGCCAGGGCTTTTTATCTCACTACCTACCAAAACAAGCCCAAAAGAATGGACAGCAGACATCTTTCACATTGTGACTTCCTGTCAACTAAACTGCGTTTCTACAGCAATGACAGCCTCTCTGCCCACTCACCAGAGAGCTTTGGTTCTGGAGCCAGAAGGACAAGGCATGTATGTGTGTTTGTTTTGAGTGCATGTGTGTAATAGAGCAGCAAAAATAAATGTGTGTTTTATTCATGGACTCAAGTCTCACACTGCACAACTCAACCTACTAAACACTGTCCACATACTGTGCGTCATATCAGAGACCATTAGATACAGTGTTTAACACATCTGAGTCAAAGACACCCCTCTTTCTGAACCCAACAGTATAACAGTCCAGTTCAACTAAGCCCAGTTCTTAAGTGTCTTTTGTCAAGAGATTGTTAAACACTAAATTAAATAATTAAATAATCAATTGTGAAAGGTAAAGTTAAATTATAAGATCAGTTCTGTAGAGCGGGTAACATCTGTTATGTAGTTTAATTGGTTTAGAAAAGAGAGACAGGGGAAATTGATAATGACTGGCAAGGCATGTGTACATATGTAAATGTGTGTGTGTGTGTGTCTGTGTGTATGTGTAAGTGTGTGTGTGTGTGTGTGTGGGCTCAGTGAAGACAGCTGCTTAAGCAGAACACCAGATGATTCTGGGATGAGTTATGCCCTGGGTAACATCATTGCAGAGGGCTACAGTGATGCACCCCAAAGATCACACACACACTGACACACTCACCGAGAGAGGTGATTTGGATAAAAAAGGGCAGAATATGACAACAACATTTCAAACTTTGACAAACTTATGGCAATCTTTCTTTTCTCTCTCAACGCCACCTGTTATTCTCTCTCTATTTTCATTTAGCTTGCCCTCCATATCCATTTCTTTCTCTCCTCCATCTCAGTTCTCCCTCTGTTTGTCGGTAAAATCTTCTGATGGTAACAGGTCTTACATTTTTTTTTGGGCAATAGCTGGTGCAAGTTGGTTAATCAGTGCCATCTGGACTACTGGCTGGTGGGGTCGAAGTGACCTAGTAGACAATCTTGGTCAACCTACTTAGAGATGGTAGACCATCTTTGTCAACATTGTTAGAGCCCATAGACCACCATCGATTCACCATGTCAAAACCGAGGACAACGATTCCAACGTTGGCAATTGCCACATCTAGCTCTTTTTTCATTTTGCTTGCTCTCCCTCTCCATTTCTTTATCTCCTCCCTATGTGTTGTGTCTCTTTAAAGCATCTATCTCTTCCTCTGAAACGGCATCCAAACAGACCAAAGAGGAGCCAAATATCGGCTGACTCAAGGCCATTAAACCCACTAACACTAGCAGCACTAATAACCGAAAATGAAGATGGATATGCTTATTCTACTTCTCTCATTCTTTTTTCCCTCACTCCTACTTTATTTCTTTTTTATTCGTTTGTTCTCCCCTGCTGTGCCATGTTCTTACTGCAGTTCACACTCATTACTGTGGGAGCTGTAAATCCCTGTAAAACGTTTGCCGTTTTCTCACTCGAGTAAGAAAGCAATCGAGAGAAAGTGAGAGAGAAAGAAAAGACTGATGACTGAGTCAACTCCAGTAACCACAGATGGGGAAATGTGCTTCCATTTAAAAAGCTGGAAAATTTGTGTGACATTTTATAGTCAACATGAAATGGCATGACTTATTTCACAGTAAAATTGGAAAATGTGGGTTGACTTTTCTTTGGCAAGTCTCTTTTTACCAAAATGCCAAACACTGCCCCCAGTGGCCAAACACGTTAAGTATTGTTGGGCATATGGGCACATCTGTCCTCCATTTTCCAGGTCTAATGTCCATGGAGGTGCACCTAAAGTAAATAGATTTTTGGCTGTACAGGCTGTAAAACAGTGAATAAGAATGCATATTTTACCCAACCCAAACTCCAACTTAAACTTAATCATCAGTGGAGTAAAGAAGTATCTTCCCAGCGACTAACTGCTAAAACAAACTAGCCAAACCTTGATAATTTGGAATAAGACACACTGATAACTCATGCACAATAAGACCAGGAAAATGTATTAAGAAAGATAATACTGTATGGTCAATTTTAATTTCATGTTGACTTTAAGTCACATTTTTCATACAGTGCAAGTCTAAATTTTAAACAAGCCAAAGCTGGTTTAAGCCTTAGCTGACATACTGGACACAAACTCAAACTCATTAGAGGAAGCGCCGCACACACACACACACACACACATTTATCAGTGTCTCTGTCCTCTTACTGGACTGGACACCCTGCCCAAAGCTAAAAGACAAAGAGAGAATGAGATAGATACAAAGCAAGGCGAGAGAGAGAGAGAGAGAGAGAGAGAGAGAGAGAGAGAGAGAGAGAGAGAGAGAGAGAGAGAGAGAGAGAGATCTGTGTTAGTGGAGGCTTTTTGACTCAGAGCAGTTTGAGTGACTGAAGGTCTCAACCCATCAAGACAATATTCAGATCACACAGACACTAGACCCGGAGCGCAGTGTGTGTGTTTTTGTGTTTGGCTGTCCTTGCCTGTCCTGACCACACCCTGCAGGGAACAAGTTATAAAAGAACCAAAGCTGTCTACACAAAAAACACACACACAAACACAGTCTCTCACTCTATAATGTGTTGCCCTTTTTGTGTTCCCAAGCTCCCAGAGTGATAACACCAGGTGGTGCTATGAAAACCCTGACCCTAACTCTGTCCTTAACATAACTAAAACCACATACATAATCTATTACCCTAAAGCCTAAATTATACAATGGAAGAAGCCAAACTTATTTCTCCTAAACAAAGTATGGCCTGTGTTATACTTAACCAAATGCAATGTACATTGTCAGTTGAGGAAAATAAAAAACTAAGAGACGTCACATAGAAACTACACCCATAATGAGTTTTAACCAATAATCAATGCTCTCCGACTAGCTGAATTCTAATAGGTCAAGAATTTCAAGGATGTGTGTGAACAGGAGAAATATCACCAAATGAACCCCTTAGCAGAACAAAAACGTCCGTGAATGTTGTCATAATTTTTTAGGTGAACTTAAAGACGGCAAGTATAAATTAGCCTTAGGACAAACCGCTGACCCAAACCTTAGCTCTAATTTAAATATTTTAAGACACTAATAATATAGACCTTATTTGCACCTACAGTATAATTGCATAACAACAGGACGCATAATTACATAACTTTCCATAACTCTAGTATCTCTCTATTATCCTCATTCCATCAGCATATCTCCATCGCATGATTCCCATTTCACCCTTCTAGTACACATGGCAAAATCTGATTTAAGACCACAATGCTGATTATACCCATAAACCTCATTGCAGCTTAGCTGGGATACATGAAATATTTGGGGGCAGTGTTGGCTCAGCGGTTAAGGCTCTGGGTTACTGACTAAAAGGTCAGAGGTTCAAGCCCCAGCACCACCAAGATGTGGCATCTTGCTGGGCCATTGAACAAGACCATTGACCCTATCTGCACCAAGCTCTGACCCCAGCTTAGCTGGGATATATGGAGGAAAAAAAAAGAATTCCACTGTATATATGCAAATGTGTGACAAAATAAAGGTTTCTTCGTATCATAAGATAGCACTTTACTAAAAACTGAACTATTGGGATAGATGACAATAAAAGAAATGATGCTGTTCTGCCTGCTGTTGAACTATTTGTTGAAATTACAGTCTCCAGAATAGGATGTTTGTATAATGGTGTATGCCCCACCAGGTTTAACCTGCAAGTAACTTTGGTCGACCAGCTTCACTTGACAAACTATATTGGTTAACCAGTTTACTCAGCTAAAATATGCAGGTAAACAGCATGACTATGGTGGTACCAGCCAGACCAACACAAACCAGCCTGGTAAATCAACCTGGACCAAGGTGAAATGCGGGTTACGGTGGGCTAAGCTTGTCTTTTCGTCATGGTAACCAAAATCCCATCACCAAAACACAAACCTTGAATGACTGAGTTCAACTCTTGAATTTTAATCAGAGGTATTACTTCTGATTAGCGAAGCACTGGAAGTTAGTTCGACCAGAGACATTTAAAATGAATGAAACCACTTTTTCAGTCTAATGGTCTTATTGAACAGTAAAAGATGCTAAGGCTCTTTCCTGTAATTATACAGAAGCATTGATGGTCATCTGGCCTCAGATCAGTAATGGAAGTCAAATTTATTGCCTCCTTTTAATCAGTCTGATTAATGAAGCATATCCAACGTTATTGATACAAGTTATGTGGAAGTACTTGTTTTTATTTTCATACAGCATCTCAAAAATGGTCTTTTACCAGTGGTTACCAGTGATCTGGAAAGAAGGGTATGTGAGATATCTAAGGTATCTAAGCAAAGGGATGTTTACAGGTCTGTGTTTGTGGGCTGTTGGTATTTCTGGCATATTTCAGTTGGTGATTGAACATACACTGTAAATGAGTTGGCCTAAATGGGTCTAAGCACATAACTGGTAATCTGGTAATCAGTAGGACACTGGTTTGAGCCCCACAGCCACCACCATTGTGTCCTTGAGCAAGGCACTTAACTCCAGGTTGCTCCGGGAGGATTGTCCCTGTAATAAGGGCTCTGTAAGTTGCTTTGGATAAAAGCGTCTGCCAAATGCATAATTGTAAATGCAAACCTTTGGTATTTGTGTGTGTGAGATGTTATAAAGCTGTTTCAGAGGAACTGTGCGTTGATGAGTCTCAGGAGGTTTCAGGAGCAATGTGCAGATAAAATCAGATCCATTTCTGCAGAACTGCACCAGTCCTGCAGTATTATTTGTCATCATACTGTTCCACAATATGGAATGCTGGTGTGCTGTTTGTTCCCTAAAGGCAACTTAACCTCTTAAACTCTGGCAAACCATTTTATCACTTAAAACATTGAAGTCCCTGGATGCACAAGTTAGGCATATGTGATATCATTTGAAAGCTTCCAATATGAACTTTTTAATGAACCCCATCACTTTTGCATTTAGTTGCATAAAATAACAAAATAGGCCAGAAAACCTTTGTGTCACAAATTGTCTTTTCTGTGCTGACCACTGATCTGTAAGCCTCAAATAGCCTCAAACTTTATATCAAATCTTACCACAGGTTGTTAGCTTTAAAATAAATGACTTCTTCACTTGTTTGTGAGCTTGCTTGAGTGAATAATCCAATTTTGTGTAAAAAACGATTTGAACAAAATATGAAGTTCGATAAAAAAATTAAGAGAAACAAATCATTAGCAAAATAGGTTCTCATCTATTGAAGCTGAAATGCTACACATTATTGTAGAGCTGAGATTGTTTTCCAGTGACACCTGAATTGGGCTTCTAGACATCTCAGAAGTCAAGATATTCAACAAAACAGTGTGGAAGCTCTCAGCACTTAAAAAAAACAAACACTTGTTGTCTATGGGTGAGCGCTAAAATGCGTTAGAGCACAACCTACATTTAAGATCAGTATAATGGGATGGAAGGTGATAAAGGATTTTTTTTTCTAGTACTTGCTGCCATCCAGTGGAATAAAATAAGACTATTTGCTTAAAAATAGAGGACACAGAACTGAAATGGCATTCTTTTAAAGTTTTTTTTTAAATAGTTTATCATAAAATTGTAAACATATACAATGTTATTTATTAATTACTGTAATCATTTCTTAAAATGTATGGGTTATCTGTAAAATGAAATGTTTTTTGTTTTTTTTTAAATGAGTTTATTGTATGTGTGAACAGGGAGCTTTTAAATTTGAGTGTGAAAATTTTCAGGCGGCAGCCCAAAAATCCTGCAGAGCGTAAGATGTTAATGAAGCTGTAAACAAAATTTTATTAATTTAATCCTGTCAATCACAATAAAGTGTATACAAAGTCCATAATGAACACTCACCAGGCACCGAATGCAAGTAAAAATGGGGTTGGTTACTAGATTTGTTTTTTATCAGAATTACAATATAACATAATGCATGGTTTAAAAGAAATACAGCGCAAGAGTGCCATCCCACGTTTTCTGCCCTGTTGGTTCCAGAAGTCTTTTCCTCAATCATTTCTTCATAAAAGAGTTTTAAGCCATGAACCAAACAAAATGTCTCAGTTACTGTCGTAACCTCCATTCCCTAAGGGAGGGAACGAGATGCTGTATCGATGTAGTGACACTAGGGGTCTCTCTTGAAAGCCTCGGTTACCTCTATCTTTGAGAAAAGGCCAATAAGAATTGGTGAACAGAATTTGCATGCCCCTCCGCCGGACAGGTATAAAAGGAGGGAAGCGCGCGTCTGTTCAGACAGGTTTTGAGCTGAGGAGTTGAGCCATTTCAGCGGTTTAGTACAGTGTTGTGGCAAGAGGGACACAACGTCTCGTTTGCTCCCTCAGGGAACGGAGGTTACGATATTAACTGAGACGTTCCCCTTCTGTCACTCATTTGACGTTGTGTCGATGTAATGACACTAGGAGTCCCTATCTAAAAATGGCACAATACTAAACCGTGTTACGTGGACTGCTGATGCAGGTGCAAGCAAGCTGCTCCGTGCAAAAATAGCAGGTGCATAACCTTTCCCAACACCCCAAAAGACATCATAAAGTTCCCCACATTCCTGAGGGAGGGAAGTGACATAACTATCATGGTAGCAGGCCATTCCAGCCGTGGCATTTTCTCTCGCTATGTTTTTTCTCCATTGAGTGTTATATGAGGCTGGGGCCTGGGTCTGATAGGCCAGCATAATGGCATCCACAATCCAATGGGCAAGCCTCTGTTTGGAGACAGCGTTCCCTTTCCTCTGTCCACCAAAGCAGACAAAGAGCTGCTCAGAGTGTCTAAAGCTCTGCGTGCGATCCAAATAGGTGCGCAAAGCACACACGCACGCACGCACGCACACACACACACACACACACAGGGGTTTCCATGTTTTATGGGGACTTTCCATAGACATAATGGTTTTTATACTGTACACACTTTATATTCTATCCCCTAAACCTAACCCAACCCCTAAACCTAACCCTCACAAAAAACTTTCCTCAATGTCAAAAATGTGGAGTTTTACTATCCTTGTGGGGACATTTTACACACACACACACACACACACACACACACACACACACACACACACACACACACACACACACACACACACACACACACACACACACACATCATTATGAGGACTCTCCATGGACATAATTATTTTTATACTGTGCAAACTATAGATTCTATCCCCTAAACCTAACACAACCCCTAAACCTAACCCTCACAAAAAACATTTTCAATAATACATAGAGTACAAAGTATGTTTTTTTAAATTATTAAAATTATGGGGACACTAGAAATGTCCTCATAAACCACATTTATAACATAATACCCTTATGTAAAAAAAGGCCTTGTAAACTACTTAAACCTGCCCAAACACATACACAAAAATATCAGACCAGAGTCACATTCAATAACTTTGCTCAGCTAAACAAAACCCCTTGGTGTCCACATGCAGCTGACACCTGGAATTTGTGTGGCATAATATGACATAATATGATTTTGATAATTGGCATTAGCAGTTTGCAGCTGTAAAGCCAATGAATGTCTGTTCCAACATTAACGACTCAAGGTCACGAATTGACATGAACAGCAGTGGCCAAACAACTGTTAACACCTCAAATAAATGTTTAAGATCTGAAAAGGGCTGGATTGCCTTGTTCAAGAAACCAGGTTTTCGTCGACACATATTTACAGTACTAAGCAATCTAAATAGGGACATACCATTTACTTTGAGTTATTATATAAAGCGAAATATAATTTATATAGACTAAACCGAACCTTTGTGCATTTTTAGAATAATAAAAAAAACTTTGTTTACTTTATTAATTAATTGTATTTCCAGGATGTCCCTGAACGTTCCCAAAGGGAGGTTGAGTCTGATTTAACCCACTTTTTGACAAATATGTGTCCAACACACAGATACATGTGATGGTTTTGCTTATCCAGTTCAGAATCTGTTCTGTTGGCAGTCGCAGTCATCGCAGGTCAGTTTTTATGGTTATTTTTTTAAGGTTGTAGAGACCAAATGTCCTCACAAGCATCGTAATGCCTGCAATAACACACATTGTGGGGTCCAGCCAGCAGTCTGAGGAAAATGGCTCAAATACTTACTAAACAATGTCTGCATTGAAAATCTAAAAATGTATAAATAGCTTCTGTGAGGGTTAGATTTAAGGCTTAAAAAAAATCAATGCAAATTCCCCACCATGATGTGTGGTCTATCAGGAAGATGGTAGTGACTACATGTCTCTATCCACTTGATTTAAATGATACAACCTTGAACCTTAGTAGTATCTCTCTCTCTCTCTCTCTCTCTCTCTCTATCTCTATCTCTTTCTCTCGCTCTCTCTCTCTAAGTCTGTGAATTGTGTGAGCTAGCATGTGTATGTGTGTTTGAGTGCATGCATGCGTGTTTGAAATCCTGAGGGGCTGGGTTGTCTGCCCAGATAACGCAGTCTACCCTTCAACTTCTTTCATTATTTAAGACATGTTCTCCCTCGTTTCTCTCTCTCTCTCTCTCTCTCTCTCTCTCTCTAAACAAAAGACCAGAGGAAAACCCGAATGAGTAGAGAAAGGTAAATGTAAGACAAGTAACGGGAAAAGAGAGAGAGAGATCGAGAGTAAGAGCGAGTCATTGGGATGAGTATTTGCAGTCTTTCAGTTCAAGAGTGATGAGAATAAAACTGCCCTCTGGCATCCAAGCATGCCTCAACAGTAATATAAAACCTTCAATTCAAAGACACCTTCAACTATTGAGAAAACATGGATTTTGGCTGATAATTACTCAACCAGTCCATTTTCTACTTCCACAAACTAGTTTAAGATGATCTCCCTGCATGGCCAAGCTGGTGCCCAGTTGGTTTAGCTTGTGGGCAAGCTCAGCCTGACCAGCTGAAAGTGCACAAACCCCTATAAATCTAGCTAACCGACCAGCCTGGGAGACCAGCTAAGACCAGCAGTTTTTTAAAGCAGAGATGGCTCAATATCGCAAAGCATGCATGCAAAATTCTAGGCATGCAAACATTTCTCAAACAAATTGTTTGCTTACACTTCATAATTAGCCTGTGTTTTTATGTAGTTTCTCAGAAGTTGTATGCATGTACCTAAACAGGAACATTGTCAAAGACATACACAAGAAACACTATGTTGTTTGGATTGGATGGCTGTGTAACTGTCCACATTAACTACTTTAGCTTGCCAAAGGCTCTAATGAACAACACAACAAATCATACATTAGCATATATACTGCGGAGCCTGCTTTTAATGTTAGTGATATGTCTCTCTTTGCCACGCACACACACACACACACACACACACACACACACACACACGCCCCTGCACCCTGCGGGGTCCATCCTCTCCACTCTATGTGCTTTCATAATTACCTTGTGTTCCATCAGAGACTGTTTGGCGTTTAACGCATTTCTGCACACAGTGTGATACCCTCCCTCTCTGTCTTTCATGCTCTCTTTCTTTCTCAATCTAATATAGGAAACTCGGCTGCACCTGTCCGGCTCTTATATAACACAGCAGTACGGTAGAACATCACCAGCACAAAACAACTCAAACTGCTCTTTGTGTGATTTACTGTGTTATGGCATGTCAAGAGCAGTTTACACATTACTGAATCAGGTGACTACATATCCAAGACAAAAACAAGGGGAACATGTGTGTGTAAGTGTGTGTGTTGCCAGAGGCCTGAGGAGACATCTATAAATACGTTGGTGAACCAGGCCAGAGCGGAAATAGGGAAATGAAGCAGGACAACCTCCACTGAGCTAGGACTGAAGAAAAAAGAGAAAGTGTAGGACAAAAGTTTACGTAACAAAGCGAGAGAACTTTCGTAAGTGAAAAACATGGGCTGCTTTTGTAATATGAGACATATCTACCAATATAATTGAAACAAATTCGATGTCTTCAATATCTCAGTTATTTCTTTTATATAGCAATGACATTAATAAAGACTAACGATTGATCACTTGCACAGTCAGTCTATTATAATTCTGATTTTGCAGCACCACAAGGAGAAATTTTATTGTAACAGTGCCAAAAAAGCATCTAATGTCTCAAATAACACAAGATAACAAACATTTCTCATCAAACACTTCCAGGACCAAATTATGTGGTCAATGCTATAAAAAAAAATGTTTTGTCAATAATTTGTTTATGGCCACTCCAATACCTTTACTTTGTTGTCCTTAAGCCATTTTGCCACAACCTTGGAGGTATGCTTGGGGTCATTGTCCATTTGGAAGACCATTTGCGACCGAGCTTTAACTTCCTGGCTGATGTCTAGAGATGTTTCTTCAATATGTCCACAACATTTTCCTTCCTCATGATGTCATTTATTCTGTGAAGTGCACCAGTCCCTCCTACAGCAAAGCACCCCCAAAACATGATGCTGTCACCCCTATGATTCACGGTTGGGATGGTGTTCTTCGGCTTGCAAGTCTCACCCTTTTTCCTCTAAACATAACAATGGTCATTATGGCCAAACAGTTACATTTTTGTTTTATAAGACCAGAGGACATTTCTCAAAAAAATAAAATCTTGGCACTTGCAAACTGAAGTCTGGCTTTTTTTATGGTGGTTTTGGAGCAGTAGCTTTTTCCTTGAGCAGCCTTTCGAGTTATGTCAATGTAGGACTCGTTTTTCTATGGATATAGGTACTTGTCTACCTGTTTCCTCCAGCATCTTCACAAGGTCCTTTGCTGTTGTTCTGGGATTGAGTTGCACTTTTCGCACTAAATAATGTTTATCTCAAGGAGACAGAATGTGTCTTCTTCCAGACCGGTATGATGGCTGCATGGCCCCATGGTGTTTATACTTGTGTACTACTATTTGTACAGATGAACATGATACCTTCAGGCATTTGGAAATTGCTCCCAATGATGAACCAGACTTGTGGAGGTCCACAATGTTTTTTATTTTTTTGAAGGTAGATCTTAAAATACATCCAAAGTTACACCCAAGCTGCTCAAAGGCGTAGTTAACTTAGCGTTTGTAATGTAGGGTTTACATTTCTGACCCACTGGAATTCTGATATAGTCAATTAAAAGTGAAACAATCTGTCTGTAAACCATTTTTGGAAAAATTACTCGTGTCATACACAAGTAGATGTCCTAAACGACTTGCTAAAACTATAGTTTGCTAATATGAAATCTGTGGAGTGGTTAAAATTAATTAAATAATTTGTTTTAATGACTTCAACTTAAGTGTATGTACATTTCTGACTTAAACTGTACTTGCAGCACAAGGGCTACTCACCCTTTAAAACTGACAACTTCTGCCTAGCACTCAAACCTCATGTACACGTGTGCATACTCAAATTTGCCGCATTTACCACTTTGCACGTTTAATCAAACTGTATGCTGGTCCCTGAGGCGTATGATCAAAATGGTGTGATCAGCATTTAGTAAATTGTCCTCGCTTTTGACACAGAGACAGAGACTCAAGGGGTTGTCATAATGGAACAGCTGCTCAAAACGTTCTATTCAACCACTTAATATATTTATTTTGAATCTTACCAACATTCAAATAATCACATGATCTCGCATAGTAGCCATAGTTTTTTAATATACACTCTGTCCTCTAGTGCATCTACTGTGCACTTGAAATAATTCATGCTGGGGGTTTAGTCGGAACGTTTAGCGTAACCAGTGTGGTCCGATTCTAGAATGAATGACTCTTATGAGCTGATTCTTTTGAATGTATAGTGTGAAACATTCAATGTGACCAGTATAGTCCATTTCCCAAATTAATGACTCATACGAGCCATTTCAAATAAAAAAAAAATCTATAGCTTGAAACAAACATTGCGACAAGTGAGAATGAATGAATGAGTCTGTTCTTTTGAATCTACGATGCAAAACATGCAGCGTAGTCTGATTCCTGCAAGAATGACTCATATGAACCGATTCTCTTGAATCTGTAATGGGGAAAATTCAGCCTGACCAGTGTAGTCCTATCCCTGAATGAATGACTCTTATGCGTCTGTTCTTTTCAACCTACACCTACAGCGCAAAACATACAGCCTAGTCTGATTCCCGAATAAGTGACTCAAATGAGCCGATTCTTTTGAATCTATAGTGCAAAACATTCAGTATGACCAGTGTAGTCCGATTCTCAAATGAATGACTCATATGAGCCGATTCTTTGAATTTACATTGCGAAACATTCAGTTTGACCAGTGTAGTCCGATTCCTGAAAGAATGACTAATATGAGCTGATTCTCTTGAATCTATAGTGGGGAAAATTCAGCCTGACCAGTGTAGGCCGATCCCTGAATGAATGACACTTATGTGTCTGCTCTTTTGAATCTACAGCACAATACATACAGCCTAGTCTGATTCCTGAATAAGTGACTCATGTGAGCTGATTCTTTTAAATCTATAGTGCGAAACATTAAGTTTGACCAGCGTAGTATGATTCTCGAATGAATGACTCACATGAGCTGATTCTTTTGAATCTATAGTGCAAAACATTCAATTTGACCAGTGTAGTCCGACTGCCAAATGAATGACTCAAATGAGCCAGTTGTTTTGAATCTACAGTTGGAGTCACAAGTTAACATACACTTAGGTTGAAGTCATTAAAAAAATTTTTTTAACCATCCCACAGATTTAATATTAGCAAATTATAGTTATGGCAAATCGTTTAGGACATCTACTTTGTGCATGACATGAGTTATTTTTCCAACAATTGTTTCCAACAATTCCAGTGGGTCAGAAGTTTACATACACTAAGTTAATTGTGCCTTTAAGCAGCTTGGAAAATTCCAGAAAATGATGTCAAGTCTTTAGGCAATTAGCCAATTAGTTTCTGATGGTAAGTGTACTGAATTGGAGGTGTACCTGTGGATGTATTTTAAGGTCTACCTTCAAACACAGTGCCTCTTTGATTGACATCATGGGAAAATAAAAATAAATCAGCCAAGACCTCCACAAGTCTGGTTCATCCTTGGGAACAATTTCCAAATGCCTGAATGTACCACACTCATCTGCACAAACAACAGCACACAAGTATAAACACCATGGGACCACTCAGCCATCATACCACTCAGGAATAAGACGCATTCCATCTCCTAGAGATGAATATAGTTTGGTGCGAAAAGTGAAAATCAATTCCAAAACAACAGCAAAGCACCATGTAAAGATGCTGAAGGAAACAGGTTGACAAGTATCTATATCCACAGTAAAACAAGTCCTATATCGACATAACCTGAAAGGCTGCTCAACAAGGAAGAAGCCACTGCTCCAAAACCACCATAAAAAAGCCAGACTTCAGTTTGCAAGTGCACAAATGTCCTCTGGTCTGATGAAACAAAAATGTAACTGTTTGGCCATAATTACATCGTTATGCTTGGAGGAAAAAGGGTGAGGCTTGCAAGTCAAATACCACCATCCCAACCTTGAAGCATGGGGTGACAGCATCATGTTGTGGGTGTGCTTTGCTGCAGAAGGGACTGGTGCACATCACAAAATAGATGGAATCATGAGGAAGGAAAATTATGTGGATATATTGAAGCAAAATCTCAAGACATCAGCCAGGAAGTTAAATCTCAGTCGCAAATGGGTCCTCCAAATGGACAATGACCCCAAGCATACCTCCAAAGTTGTGACAAAATTGCTTAAGGACAACAAAGTCAAGGTATTGGAGTGGTTATCACAAAGCCCTTACCTCAATCCAAAAGAAAATCTGTGGGTAGAACTGACAAAGCGTGTGCTTGCAAGGGCCTGCAAACCTACAGACCCAGTTACACCAGTTCTGTCTGGAGGAATGGGCCAAAATTCCAGAGACTTATTGTGAGAAGCTTGTGGAAGTCTACCCAAAAGGTTTGACACAAGTTAAACAATTTAAAGGCGATGCTACCAAATACTAACAAAGTATATGTACACACCTGATCCACTGGGAATGTGATGAAAGGAATAAAAGCTGAGATAAATAGTTTTCTCTACTATTATTCTGACATTTCACGTTCTTAAAATAAAGTTGTGACCCTAACTGACCTAAGACATGGCTATGGTGTATGTAAACTTCTGATTTCAACTGTATAGCACAAAACATTTAGTGTGACCAGTGTAGTCTGATTCCTGAATTTAATGGCTTAAATGAGCCGGTTCTTTTGAATCAAGAGTGTGAAAACTTCAGCATGACCAGTGTAGTCTGATTCATCAAATTATGACTCTTATCAGGGGGTTCTTTTTAGTGATTTGAAAACGTACTGAACTACAAGTAAAACATTTTATCATGTCCGATTCAAAATAAACCAAGACCTGTTGTTCTGTTATGTTTACATAGGGCTCCCGAAGAGTAATTACTGCATGGTTGTTGATATGACAATGTGTAATAATTAAATAGGTAATGTGTAAATAATATAGACATTGAGTTTTGTTTGGTGTTTTGCATTCCCTTTTGGCTCATAAATGTTCACACCCCTTTCAGAATTTATTCAAATATAAGATATAAAAGATAATTTTTATTTAGTAGTACTCTTCAGACTCTACATTACAGATATTTACATAAAGTATAGTATGCATATAGTAGTGAGCTATATCATGAGCATCAATTAATGTTTGCACCTTTTGTCCTAAGTGTCAAAAGGTATATATATATATACCTTTATATATATATATATACTTTATATATATATATATATATATGTATATAATTTAAATTGTTTTAAAATATTGCCTTAGTCTTTCTATACTGTTACCGGATGGCCCAGACACAGAGACTACAAGAGTGCAAATTTAATGAAATCCCAGATGCAGTTTATTGTGCTACTCCAATCCCAATCAATAATTACCAGAAGAAAATAAAGTGGTAAACAATACAGGACTTTTGATTATAAAGAAGCCCGAAATACACATAGGACTCTTATTTTTTAAACGACTGTGCTTCCAGTTGTGAACACTGACGGATGATTCGCTAAGTAAGTGAATCTGATTCAAACTGCTTACCTGAGCTCCTGAGTTCAAACCCTCAGTTCTTTTCAGGTGATTCACATAAATGATCTGGGTCAAAACTTTCTCAAGCAGGGTTTGTTGTTGCGTGCGGTGCAGCAAGCCCATCATCACAGCAAAACAGGTGAAAAGCAGCGTGAGACACGCTGGTTGTGCACGTTCTAAAATATATATTCAATAACTCACAAGATGCTCTCTGACGAAGATGATCATTGCCATTTCTGTGTCAAAATAAAAGCCCCCAGGTGAAGATGAAGTAAACAGGACAGAAATAAATTACTTTTGTCTAACACAAATCTAATAAACAGTATAATAATGATAATTTAGCATTATATTATAATAATCAACCTGACGTGTCCCACAGTAATAATATACAATGTTCAACTGGGGTTTAAAAAATAGGTCAGTGAATAAAACATTAGAAGGTAAATAATGTTTTTTTTTATTAAGCTAATATGTATCATTGTGTATGAAATATAAATATAAAGTGCATATCAATGAAAATTATCGAATTTCATTTTCCCTAGTGTTTATTTAATGAAAAATTAATTATTAGATTTTTAGTTAATGTCTTCATAATATTTATTCTACTTGGCTACAATGGCTGTTTGGATGAAATTATGGTTCCTTTGATAATATATATATATATATATATATATATATATATACTATTTGAGCCATTTTAGAGCAAATACATAATTAGCGAGATATATCAAATATCATCAATAGGCTGAAAAATATCGAGGTATAATATTTTAAGACATATCGCCCAGCCCTAAGCTATATAAAGCCACAAACACAAGATGGTCAACATCTCAAATGTCATCCTCCATTTGGAGTACATCACTTCCTTGCAACATTCACAAAAAAATCCTGCTTTTAATGGGAATACAGATGAGTGTGATGGTACATTTATTTCCTTCTTTCACACTCATTTAGCCATTCATTCATTTGTTTGTTCGTTCATTCATTCATTCATTCATTGAGTCATTGGGTGTTCAAAACATGCAGATGGTGAGGGTTTTGTGAGGGTTTATGTACATACAGTACGTCTATTTTTAGCGTGTTCATGCTTGTGAGCGTATTCACCAAACACAAACAGCCCTTCATAATCTACACATGCACCTGCAATACAGTGCAATACTCAGAAAACAGAAAACAGTTACAATAACATACTCCTTTTAATATATTTCTAATATGACCACAGGGAAACACAACACACAGACATGTGACGACACTCAAACGTTATACAAAATGGAAAAGATCAGATGAAAAGAGTTTAATTAATAAAAATGCCGTATTTGATAGATTTCTCTCTCACAGCACTCTGCCTCCCAGCAACTGGACACAAAGTCTTTTGTGTTGTGAAGAAAATTAGTCTATCAGCACATCTCCATGTGCTGGCTTTGGAATAATGCATCCTGAAGAAGGGACATGCGCAAGAGAAAGGCATAAACAGAGGGGAGTATGGGATAGTTGGATCTCCGAGAGGGCTAACTTCCTGTCAGCGGATTACAAACAAACTGTCCCCAAAACATGACTCAGCAGGATTAGGAGATTATCACCTGTCACCTGACACACACACACACACACACACACACACACACACACACACACACACACACACACACACACACACACACACACACACACACACGTGCACAAAAAACAATGGCTTATCTCTCTTTTTATCTTTCCATGACCCTTGTATATACATAAACAGGATTTTAAATTTAGGTTTACACAATATGCACTGAGTGAAAGTTCTCGGTGGTGCCACATGATTATTTTATGAAAGTAATGGTTGACATTCAACTGAAAAAGGCGTAATGTATGGAATACTAGCTTACTGCATACTGCACTCTATATGAGGTACTCTATACTGTCTACAAAACTTTATATAGTATGTAAAACATTATAAATCTATGAAAATAGATAGGTAAATTTGATGTTGGCTTGGTCAAGCCATGTCTGAAAGTTTAAACTTTAATAGCTTGAAGTCCACAGGTTTCCCATACCCTAAAGTCAGACAGACAGATTAACCATGAGGACAGACTGATAGGTTGAGAAAAAGAGTGACATGTGACAGTTAAAATTATAAATCACAAAAATTGTGTGCATTTGACAGGTTTTGAAATCACAAACGTTCCATGATTATTAACAGTTGAAGTTTGAAATCACAAACATTCAATGACAGAGTCTCTGCCCGTTTGAACATTCCATCAGTGTAAGTCTATTGATTTTTTGGGAATCTGCAAAACCAGAACAGCCTAAAAGACTGAAAAGTTCGGTCGATGTAGCTTGAAAGCTCTAGGAGTTACAATTGATAATTTTGGTCTTAGTATAAAGATTTTGAAAATAAATAAATAAATAAAACTGAAACCAAGTCTGTAGAATAACAGTATGTTGACTTTGTCATGCCAACATAAATACATTATAAACATTTCAAACAGTAGAATGCTACACTGTTGTCACATGGCTATATTGATTGGTATGCATTACATTTTTAATTCAGAGAATGCAGTCCAGTTACTATATCATGTGAAACAAAAAAAGTTTTATTTTTGCATTTTTTATCCAATTTTGTGTAAAAATGCTGTATATTTAATTTAGCATTCCAATCCAATAGATTGTTAAAAAAAATATGTTAAAAACTGTTTAGTATTCAATTGATACAGTAAATACTTAAAAAAAACATGCATGCTGAAAAAATATTTTTAAATGCTGCACACTGCAAAAATAGTACTAGAATGCATGCTAGTATGCTCTTCTGAACAGCCATCATGCATTACATAAGTGGCAAAAATGACATTAAAGATTTTTTCTTCTCTCTCTTTCTCTGTCCTCTTCTCTTCCCGTCTTTCAACTCATTTAATGAGGACTGATCGTTTTTGTGCTTGTTGCAACATCATGAATCTAAAGCTGGGCTCATTACTGAACCCGGGACATTTAATAACCTCCTTTTCAGAGAGCTAATAAGCATTAATGCTCCTCGGCTCGTTTCAGGCCTGAGAGTGAACTGACATTCAGCAAATGACTGGTGTCGGGCAGAGGAATTGCCCTCACATTCCACCAGCCCAACTCTGGAAACCTCTCGGTACCTGCCACATCCAGCAGAGTATGGATTTGTTTGAAAAGAAATGGGACCTGCGGGCCACCATAGATTAGTGAAGAAAGTTTTAATCCTTTGAAAAAGTCATAGGAGAAAGCTCAGCAGCTTAAAAGTTCCACTGCAGAAGGCGAAGGCCAACGCAAAGGATGGATGATAGTTCATACTTTGTTTAAGTGTGTGTGTGCTTTAATCTAGTAAAGGTGTGTTAAATTGGTCTAAGCCAGGGAGTTTTGTCTCCTCCAGCTGTAGGATTTTCCTGCTCCACTAATCTTTAAAGAGAGCCAATGTTTCCACCCACACTAGCTCATTTATACTGTACCCTTTCTCTCCCTCTCCCAGTGCTATTTTCTCATTCCTTGTTTATCTTTCCTCTCGTTTGTGCCATGTAGAATGCTAGCCACTCCATCACATCTGTTGCTTAGCGATGACTTTTTTGTAAGTGCGACTCTTTTTCTCTCTCTCATATACATTCAGTACACACAAGCACACTCACTCATTCACCTAGCTCCTGACTGAGGCTTATACTGTGCATTACTTTGGATTTAAAGGGGTCATATCCCACACTTTTCTGGCATTTAATTTATTCCCCTGATGTCCACTTTAAGGATTAGTTCACCCAAAAAGGAACATTCTTTCGTTCTTTACTCATCCCAAAGTCGCACCAAACTTGCGTATGACTTCCTTCTGTGGAACACAATGCATTAAGTTTTAAAAATTACTCAGGGTTAATTTGTCACATAATGCAAGTGAATAATGACTTCAGTCGGTCAAGCTGGAAAAACAAATGATAAATGACTCATGCACTATATTCCAAGACTTCTGAAGCCATATGAGCACTTTGTGTGATAAACTAAAATAAATTTAAGCCATTGTTCACTCTAATGATCTCTAAAATAAATAACTCTGTAAATCAAATATGGTAGCTACATCGATAACATCAAACCTCATTGGTTCTCATCGCGTCTAAATATTCCTTAAACATTTTATTCATGGGTTCTTCACCATGAACAGGCCCATCATTTTTTTCTCTTTACCATTTTTGACCCTCTGTTGGACCCTTACATTCTAAACAGCTGCAGGACAATAAAGTAACAAGAAATAAAAGCTTAATATTCTAAGTAAATTTTGGTGTGAGAGTATTAAAAGAGCAAAGATAATCCTGTTTTCGATGTCCCAATAACCCCTCGTGTTTTTATGTACAACGACTATGTAAACCAACATTTAGATTGCGTTTTTATTGTGTGTGGCTAACAGCTGATATTCTTCTTTAATACTTTGGGTCCAAATAAAGGAGAAACCCAGTATTTGTACTAATAACCTACACTTACACACAGTATGTTTATGAACTCTGGTGAAAGTAAATACATTAGTAATGTTTCAGCAGAAGTAATCTCCACCTGTTAAATTAGCACCTTCCAGGGAAGCTGAAATACAACAAAACCAATTCTGTAAACATTCCACTGCCCTCTCTTGTTCTCGTTTTCTCTTCCTTACTTCACTCATTCCCCTCTTACCTATCCATTCTTTCTCACTCCATCTTGTGAGACTGAACTCACCCAGAGTGTCCCACAACAAACACACACACCCTCAGTAGTTATACTTGCGTAAGTAAGGAAGTAAAGGTCTGTTCACACCAAATATGTTACAATTATGTGAGACAAACTTCTGACAGAAGGTCTACTAAAACTAATTCAACCCTGTACATTAGGCGGCAATGTGGCTGTTCTACAAACATTTATACTTGCCAGTCTCCTGCCCAGCCCAGCTGTCAATGCTAGCGATTAATCATTTATTTACCTACTTTGGCATAACACTTTCATTATGTTCGTTCCAAAGTGTTGATGCCTTTGGAGGAGTACTCCTGAACCATATTCTCATTTTATAATACCTGGATTAATGATAATATAACACAAGGTCCAGTGATATAAATACACGTGGAACAATGTACATTAAGAATAACCGTAGGCTACTGTATAAAATAGGATGCATAAAATTACAAATAAAATAAGAAAACACTGGCTCGCGGTCTTTTCTTTATTTTAATTATTGCAATACTTTTTTATATTATCCTTGCCATAAAAATAGCAGTGTGGTTCTGCATTGTTCTGTTGTACATGGTTCTGTCGTTTATATAATGTAAAATATTGCATGTTAAGTGCCTTTTTAAAGGATATTTTAGAACGATTAGTGCAAACAAATTGCCAAACCTCGCTGCTATTTATAATGCCATGAGAATATAATAGGCAGAGTGATATACATATTAAATAATATACATTAAGACAAAAAACCATAAGCGGGCTTTCAAAAACAGACCAGGTTTATGGCCGAAAAAACAGACGGTGTGAACCGAAACTTACTATAATTAAGTAAGTAAAGGTGAGTAAAGATAAGTAAGTAAAAGTAAGTAGAGGCAAGTAAGGAAGGAAGAAAGAAAGAAAGAAAAAGAAAGATAAGGCTAACTGAAGTGACAGTGGACTGGAGTGAGTGTGACAGTGTTAATGTGTGTGTGTGTGTGTGTGTGTGTGGTTCATGTGTCAGGGGTGAGTGAGGGTTCAGGATATCTGACAGAAACATTCCCTCCCCACCTGCACAGGAAGTCTGTGTGCTAATTGAAACATCACTGCTAATAAACCTCTCACTACAGATGCATGGACTCTGCCCAGAATTGAACATTTTTCATGCTGCGGTCATAGAGCAGAGAGAAACAGAAGGAGACAGAGAGACAGACGCCAAAAGACAGAGTGAGAAAAACTGCAAAACATCACTATGTTGGAACTCATTATTAATATTTAATGAAATGTTATTAAACACTGCAACATATTACAGGCTTCACAAGTCGTTAAGAACAGTAATCAGCTTTTGCATTCATTTTAAATAGTTTTATAACTAATGAATGACACTAAGGTAAAAAAAAGAAAAGGATGATTTGTTTTTTTGCTACATCGGTTTATGGAAAATGAAATAAAAATATTTCTCCTACAAAGTTCAATCAAGTAATAGGACTCTTAATTACCTATTAAGAGACAGTTATTGCCTATTAGTAGCATTTTATAGAGTGCTAATAAGTGTGTATGAGCATATGAGTGTGTGACTGTGGAAGAGTTACTGTGTGTGAGTGAGAGTGTGTGAGTGTTGTGCAAAGGTTGTAGTTGTGACGATTCTTGCAGCTGTTATTGGCTCTGCTGAGAGACCAGATTAACACTTCAACTTCAACACACAAACGGTCCCAAAAAAACATTACAGAAGGGCTGCTTTTACCCAAGCTTAAAGGTCTAGTTCACCCCAAAATGAAAACCTTCACACATTATTTACACATTCTAATGCTGTTCCAAACCCATTTGGGACTTATAAAGATATTAGGCAGAATGTTAGGGACTGACAGCCTCAGTCACCACTAGGGATGGGACGATATATCAAATTTCGATATATAGTGAAACAAAAAAATTACGAACCATATCATGGCATACCTCGATATTTCGAACTTTGTAGCATTGATTTCTGTCCATGTGATCATGAATTAAATGTCAAACATCATAATCTCTCTATTGCTTGATTATACCACCACAGTGCTTTATTCTACACTGTTTACAGAGTTCACACAAGGTCCTTTAAGTGTTTAAAGTGCTTGAATTTATCTTTTATAAATGCAAGTAATCTAATACCTGGAAAATCACCTTGTTTTGATGAAAAGTGCTTGAGAATAAAACTGATCGTTTCCTGTGTAATGTGTGTCCATTCATGATGAGATGACTCCACTTTCATTGAATAATGTGTCTTAACATCTTTACAGTCAGATAAAAAAGTTAAAAGAAATATACATTTTAATCTAACACAGCATGGATGCACTAAATACACCTCTCGTTGATGTTCGCTGAACCGTAACACTGTGAAATTTCCGTTGTAACTCTTAAAGTGACTACATTTTTAGCGTTTCTAATACAAATGAATGTATATTGTATTTACTTGTAAATTGTGCACATTATTTCAAACAGTGAAAGCCCATCTCATTATTATATATATACTGTATACCATTTCATGATATAATATTAATGAATAGAAAGTTAAAATGTGATATTCACTTTCACATACATTTATCAGGACAGGTTTTGTTCAGTTTTGTTGCTTGTTCTGCACCTGATCAGCCTGATGTACCCCACTATTTTTGAAAGCTTTGAAAGTGATCTTTTCTTATAAAGAAACGTACAGTATATGAGCAACTCTTATGATTTCAACTTTGAGCACTTATATTGTGTATTAAAACTTAATTTTGATGAGAAATTATCATGTGTATTTTACTCAAACATTTTTACTGAAAATAACAAAGGTTTTTGTAATATTTTTAGAATTGAGATTATATTGAACCGCGAACCTCATATTGTATATCGAACTGAATCATGAGATAACCATATCGTGCCATCCCTAGTCACCACTCAAATACATTTTATGGTATGGTGACCAAGGCTAGCATTCTGCCTAAAGTCTCCTTTAGTGTTCCACAGAAGTAAGAATGTCATACTGGTTTGGAACAACATGAGGGTGAGTATGATTAAAAGATGATGAAATGATGAAAGAATTTGGGGTAACTATCCCTTTAAGGCTAATTATTGTAGCCCATTTTATTAATAGCTGCTTTAAATTGACATACATCCTCATGCACACACACACATACACACAAACAGACAGATACACCAGCATTTCCGTGACCCTCTTTGCCACCCAGTGCCCTGGCATTAAATGAACACAATTTTCCAAATGCCAGTTTGAGCTGACGTGTACCCTTACACTGAATATGTATGAACCGTGCACGTACACACACACACACACACACACACACACACACACACACACACACACACACACACACACACACACAATGCATGCGCTCCTCAGTAGCCACTGACCTATTCTCTTATATAGTCCAATGGCAAGAAGCTACAGGCCTGAAACACTTACAAGGAGCTCAAACTTAAGTTCAGTGTTTTCATCAAACTGCACCACTGAAATTAGGGTGGAGTTTGCCTCTGGCTCTGGGATGTAGATCATCTATTTTCTCTTTCCCTATTCTTTTTTCCTCTCTCTTTTTTCCAGAGCAATCGGTTCTGCCTTGCATCTGGGATGTGTTCAAGGGCACCACAGCACGATGGTGCTTCACAACCTCATCTCGCTCTGCAACATCTGCTTGGCCTTCATAACATCCCTCATATCATACACAACCATCAGACCCTGATTTATCCAATGAGGTATGACAATAGAGGGCATATTAAAATGATATTTAACCACATGCAAATGAGTCTAGATGATTTACAACGTGAGAGTTAGAAAATACATTTTTTGTGTCCGCAAGCACATCTATGATGTTAACATTTTGGCAGGAAAGGAAGAGTTTGGCATTCCATTCTTCTTTCACTAAAATCCAGAATGTTTCTAAGAGAGGTCAAACATGATGAGAGCCTTCATCTGTTTTAAAGTGAATAACTTTCACAGGGATGTTTTTAGTAAACACAGTGTCCAAACTGTTCCAAAAAGGGCTCGGAGAGAGCAGTGAATCACGGTCCTGCACGGTGAGGTAACCCTGCATTCCTGCCTTGTTCAACATTCTTATTCCTGAATGCTGAGATAATGTTCTAATTATACATTCTGGAAATTTTTAAGATCCAAAGGAAATCCAGACATCGCATTTTATCAGTGTTTTGAATGAGAGCAGTAAGACTTAAAGAGGCCCTGCTCCTCGATGCAGTGCTGCGCACGCACACACCCAGCCCACCCCCCTGCATCCCTTCATCATTTCATTACAGGAGTGTTATTAAAATCCACTTTGCTCTATGGAAAGTATGCAACAGGCCAACAAGCCCCTGAAAGTCTGACCCTCAACATCTGCTTTGAATCTGTTTAAAAGTACACACGGCCCTCTTACAATCGGTCACTGTGCACACCCGGAGACAACTGGGTTTACTTTGTGGGGCATACACAGGGGATTTTGCTTTTCCATGTTTCTTTTGTTTGTTCATTTATGTTTGTATGTGTGGTGCTGGTTGTGTTGTCTTGTGTGAATGAGCTGATCATTTGCTGTATAAATAACCTTTGCTCAGGTGCATGACACATATGTGAGATAGCTTTGAGGCTTCAGCAGAATCACTCTTGTGTCAAGCAATTGCTTGTCGGCAAACAGAAAATGTGACCTGTGGCCTAGAAAAATAGAGCATGAGCTTGTCAAAAGGTCATATCGGCAAATCCAAGGGTCAAATATCAAGGAACCTGTTCAAATATAGTCCTAGGCTACTGCTCATTAGATCAGCTTCACACATGTATGCATCAAATCTGAGATTTGGCTTAGCCATAGAAAACATAATCTCCACCTTAAAAATACTACAGGTCACTGTTTGACTGCGAGTCAAATCCGGCAGTTAAAAGCAAAAATAATATTTGATGCTTTGCAAGGTTATTGCATAATCAAGCATAAGTTCATTTCAAGCAGTCAATTAACAAAATAATTAATTAATAAACAGTAAAACATCTGCCAAAGAGGATTTTATATTCATCATCATTTATACAGACACTGATAAATCAGGCTTTGAGGCTGGAGAGATAGAGTGTGAATGAAAGATACATGAAAGAATGTAAAAGAGGAGAAGATAAAGAGAAGTAGATCTGGGGAGATTTTTTGATGACAACCTCCATTGGCTGTTGTTTGTGCACAATGCGTATGGTACTACAGTGACTTCACAATGATGTCACTAAGCAAAATCTTTACAGTAGCATCAAGCATGCATCCCCATCAGGCACATACAAATTATAAACTTTGATTGCATCATTATCATGCATTCATTTACATTCCTGTTTGACAAGGCACAATATCAATAAACTGAAACTCAGATTTGGCAAAAATGGGAGAGATTCTCTATAGATCGTTCTTAAATGTTAGTATTTTAGGAGTGACTTGTCAGTACAGGAACAAAATCTGATTCATTTATTTTTTTACGTAAATGTTGAGATTATGACTTACAAGATTTCGTCATTTTGGAACTCCAGAAGACCATGGCTGTCTTCAAAGTCCTCTCCTCCTCCACGCGCAGTTCCCTCAATGGTTTTATATGGAACTGACACCACCCCACGTGCACCAGATGTACGCAGGACCTTCACTTCCATTACACCCACACTCTCACTAATGTGGGTCACAGGTTCTTCGAATGTGAAGATTCCGGCATGGTCATCATCAAAGATGGTGACTGTAGCTGTGGAGGGCACACCAAGTGTTGCAATGGTCCCTACATGATTAGCTTCAGCGGTCTCTGGCTCGGCATCTTCATGAAGCATCCGAATGTTGCTGAGGTGGATAAGGAAGTTCTCGTCCTCCTCAAAGATGTCATCATCAATAATTCCAACTCGAATCTCTTTTTGAGTCTCGCCTGACTTGAAAACAACGGTGCCTTCAGTGAATTCGTAGTCTGAGCCTGCGTTTGCGGTCCCGTCTTCTGTGCGGAATTCCACAGACACTGTCTGGTTGAGATCGCCTCCACGTCTAACAACATTCACTGCCACAGTTCCACAGTTTTCCAGGCACTGGTAAGAGCCAGGGTCAAAAAAGATCTTAGAAATGGGATCGTTCTCTCCAGTGTCGCTGCGTACCTCGTGCATGCTTACTGCTTTCCGAGCCTGGTCTGCTGCATGTTTCTTTAAAATGTTACCTGCGCCGGTCATCAGACGTGTTGCTTGGCATCGGTAGAATGCTCGGCTCTTCTGCTGTTGGCTTAGCACCTGATAATTAGCAAGTTCGATCAACTGCTCCACCTCTTTATCTGGATGTTTTTGCTTCAGTTCTTTTAGGATCTTCACCATTTCACGCCTGGCTTCCTCCTCATCCAGATCCTTATCCTCCAGGTCAAAAGCCAGAGTTCCATCCAAGAAGTCTACCGCATGAGAGTTCAACATTTTCCCATCCATCTCAATATCCACCTTGGATGGCAGAGGACGGTCACCCTCAGTCTCAATGATCATGCCACGGTGTTTGCCAGTTCGGTAGCGCTTGTAAACATACTTGTAAAATAGGAGGCGGCGGTCAGCAACCCAAGCGAAGACCACACAAATGGGAAAGAAGAAAAGAGTAAGAAGTCCCTCCCACACCTGGACAACACCAGGTGAGATAACAGCCAAGATCAGGTAGAGCCACAGGTAGGCAAAGATGCTCCAAGTAGCAGTGACAAAAAAAACACGAAGGTGCTTTACTTTGCGAAGCTCTCCATCAGGAACAACGTAGACGCAGATTCCGATAATGACGAACATGTTAAAAGCTGCACTTCCTACGATGGTAGCGGGTCCAAGGTCACCGGCTTCAAAGTTATGGCCACACACCTCAATGACTGAGAGCAGAATTTCAGGAGCAGACGACCCCAGCGCCATTAGGGTGAGGTTGGATACGGTTTCGTTCCAGATGCGTACAGTAGTGGTGGTTGTTTCACCGTTTGATTTCTTAATGGTGATCTCCTTTTCCTGAGAGGTGATGACCTCGATAGATGCCATGAAGCGGTCAGCAATAATCGACACACCAAGAAACATGTATACCATTGCCACAAAGTAAACTGTCGCCCGAGCCACTTTGTCCCCAAAGGAAGGGTTTTGGGGTTCCCACACTGGAAGGATGACTCCTGGGGAACATAAGGGTGGCCCACCACCACAGGTCAGAGATTTGTTGGCAGGAGAACTATGATCCAGGCCATGGTCTTGAGCATGTTCTGCTGTCACATGGTGGACATTGCAGAGCAGTATCACCATGACGACTAGACACTGAAAGCACAGCAAGAGGCACGAGGATATATCACGGTGCCTCATTTTTCCTTAATGGGTGACAAACTTCTGCTGCAATAAAGAAATAAAAAGGGAGAATGAAGAAAAATTTTACAAAAATGTTTATTTTTTTTAAACCAATACATTGATGTAAACAAGCTTTTCAGAATTATTATGGGAATAGGAAATTCAGAAATATCAGGTGAAAAAAAAATCTAAATCAGGAGCATCTGGACTTGCTTATCTATTTTTTTTGTTTATCCATTAATTTGTTGAGTTTGTTTCATCAGAATAGATGGTCCAGATGCTCTTTTAAGCCTGCATGGTGTTTCTCCTTTGAAAATGTTATTAGCCTACCTAGGGTGAAATGTAACTTGTGTCCAAAAACATCAACCCAAAAAGTTCAGGCTAGGATGTAGGTGCTTGACTAGTAGCAAGCAGATCTCAATTCAAACGATGCCAGCAAAATGCTTCATTAGGCAAAGTGTGGCAATTGGCCCCTGAGGCAAGAAGATGAAACATTTGCTTGTTTTTTTACATGGTGCAAAACACATGCATGGACACACACCCACTGACCTGCACACACACTTGCAGTCACTATTATTTTATCAGTATATATAGCAGGTGCTTCTATCCATTACTCACGTATTATTTACATATAAAACAAATCACTAAACCTCTATAACGCACACTTAATATGCCTAAATATTTATTTAACCAATTAATAATTTTCACCAGTTTTAATCATTGTCCCTTTGCACGTCATCAAAGAAAGATGTATTTATAAAATTCTACGATATTTCTGAATGCCAATTCACATTCTCGTCTTAATTATTTTTTTAATTTCAATCTGTAGAGATTTATAATTGATAACCGTTTTAAATCAGCAGCACTGCTCAGATCTCGCGTACTCTCATTCACATCTATGGCAACCTCCTGTTCTCTTTCAGCATCTCTACCCCATCCACTAAAAACAGAAGGAAAAAAGAGAATCCAATGTTATCTCAAATCCCAGCCTATGTGGACACACTCATAATGCTGTTATTGACTGGATAAACGTTGCAGACATCGGGGTTTTCTATAAATGGTGCGCTGAGGTTCACGCCATGCCGTGCAACCGTAGCATGTTTAACATAACTTTCACGTGCACATCACAATCCGGTAAACCAAAAGATGCAGATGCGAGCGACGCGCGGGTGGGTTTTCATCATCCTCAGAGGTCCACTGCGGACCGGACCGCATCGCACGGGACAGCAACGGGTCAGTAAAAAAAGAATACCTCTGTATCTGTGTCCGTAATTATTATATGAAAGTTATTTCTACCAAGACCCCCTTATTAACACTCATGCAACGATACCGTCCCCCAAAACACGGACGCTCCATGCAAATCTATTAAATATATAATTAAAGAGCTGAACAAAGCGCTCCTACCGTAACGGTGTTCCGTCCGATTGTGAAGTCAGTCAGTCTCGGGGATAGCGGCAGGAAGAGTGTTAGCGGAGACAGTGCGTGTCGAAAGCGTCAGTAGTATCCCAGCCAGCATTAGTTTAGGTTTTTATACATGAGGTGCAGGAAAGATAATAGACCCGCGCGAGTTTTTTATTCACCCTCCGATTTCCATACGCGTTTGGTTTGTATCCCCAGACAGACCCTTAGTGATCAAATATCTGATGCTTTATCAGCAAATCTGAGAGCCAAATGTGCGTGCGCGTTCTTCCTGATTCTTCCCTCTCTCCGTTCAGTGTGTGTGTGTGCGTGTGTATGTACCCGCGTGCCGCGGTGCCTCGCGCCCTGGGACACGCACGCGCTGCGATCGGAGAGAGAGCGAATACGGTGAGAACGGGTGATTCTGCTCCAACGTTTCTCTCCCCTCCTTCGATTCCCCTTTCGGTTTCTCTTTCAGCGCAAACGCAAATCCGTTGTTAATGATTATAAATCAATTATCAATAACAACGTTGGTAATAACCACGTGATACGGTAGCTGTCTCTTGGTTTCATTTGTAGTAGTGAAACGTTTCACAAATGTGACACCACATTAATCTCTATACTGAATCTCACTATATTCTAAACCCATTTAGAATAAAACCCCATTTCCCCTCTTTCCAGGATGTGTTTTAATCTACACAATCCAACGACCACTTCTGAACTGAGATCTGGTTCTGATCTCATTACAAATTCCATGACGAAAATTTTAGTCAGTAACGTAATTCTTGGATTACATTTTAAAGTAATCTAATTGGATTGCTTTTGGATTACTTCTGACCTAATTCTTGTTTATTTGATATCACATGCATTTAAGTAGGACAACCATGGTCCCTATCATTTTGATATTATGTTGTTTAAATACATACATGAAAATGTATATAATGGAGCAAAATATGATTTATTTGAGTGTTTTACTATCTTAATAAAAGTACTTAAAAGAGCTTTTCACACTTGAAATTCTTAACCCTGGGTTATTCTCACAGGCGGAAATCGCGGTGTGGTCGGGGGGGTCAGGACCCCCCTATCTGAGGGTTGTGCCCCCCCTAAAATATCATTAAAATATGTGTATTGTAAATAATATAATAATATATTCTTAATATAATTGTTTAAGAAGTAAAATAATACAAATGCAAACAGGGCAACAACAAAAAAAAACCTTCAAAAATTGCTCTTGAGAATTGTTATGTTTATTGTCCCCCCCAACATTTTGATGAAATTTTCGCCCCTGGTTATTCTAAACCCCTGGTAAACGGAATCCTGGGTTATCCTGTGTCATGTTTCACACTGATCATCCTTTACCCTGGGTTAATAATTCATGGAATACTGTCTCTTCATCGTTGCAGTTATCTTGTTTGTCACCACTATTCGACAATTTACCGGATTCCCTCAGCAGGGGCAGATCAGATGTTATAACACACAAAAGACCTAACATTTTCTTACTCTGGCAATTTTGCAAGTACTAAAGCCATCCTTGAGTCGTAACTAATCAGACCAGTTATATTAGTAAATCAGTGTAATTTAAAAAAAAGTTGAAAAAGTTGTCGCAAAATAATTCATGTACATTTTTGATGCAGAGTACAATTTGCGAAACTAAAACTAACTTTACTGCACTAATGCAATTGGTTCAGAATTTGTGGGTAGATTACCACTTCATCTTGAATTTAATTATGGCTGGTGGCTAGTTTCAGGTCAGTGCATACAATTTACTGCCTTTGCCTGATTAATATGTAATTATGTAAAAAGTGTTTGATTACTTAGAATAGTGTAATCTGATTGTCGAATAGTAGTAACAAACACGATAATTGCCATGATGAAGAGACAGTATGTTTTCGCTGCATATTTCAGAAGACGAAAGAAACAGCTGGTTTGATTTGTGACATTTCACAGAAGAGCAGAGTAGCTCCATTTACAGGTCACTTGTCTGTCGCGACTGTTGTCTGTTGAGCTGCATTCATCCAATCAGTGTTATTGGCAAATAAGAATGTTAACGAATGTAAAGTGTGAAACAGCAGAACATGAATAGCCAGGATTAATTATTAATCCAGGGTAAAGGATGGACAGAGTTAAACATGAATACCCAGGATACCCCAGGATTTGGTTTACCCGGATTTAGAATAACCAATTCTACCAGTTAACTACCAGAATAACCAGGTAACAATTTCAAGTGTGAAAAGCCCTAAAGCAGTTTAGAGTGGTGGTGGCGTAGTGGGCTAAAGCACATAACTGTTAATCAGAAGGTCGCTGGTTCGGTCCCCACAGCCACCACCATTGTGTCCGGGGGGGATTGTCCCTGTAATAAGTGCACTGTAAGTCGCTTTGGATAAAAGCATCTGCCAAATGCATAAATGTAAATGTAAATGTACTTCATCCCAATTACATGTAATCTGTTATTACACAGCACTACCGAAATGGGTAACCTGTGCAGACTTGCACAATGCTCTTCACTCTAATGTTGAAATTTGTGATTGCCAGTTAACTGAATGTTGGTAACACTGTGGCAGAGACTATTTTGCAGAGACGGGCCACTTCTAATAAAAGGAATGGGAGAAATTGGAACGCCCAACCAAGGAGGTCTAAGTGCCAAATGGTCAACGGATTTAGAAAGGAAGTCCCGCCTTACAGTTAAAAGTAGATAGGAGCTGCACTGTCATGACTGGAAATAGCCTCCTGAGAGCGTTCCAAAGATGGCCAAATTGTGGACTCACTTGCTAGAATGACTTTGCACTGCGGTCAACATTGCGGTTTCAAAAGAAACATTAATAAACTGTGGAGTTAACATGCATGTACAGTACATGCACACACATATTTCACTTATTTTAATCTTGAATTAACATCTTAATTGTATCATATCATTAAAAACTGATACAGAATCAGGTTTGACCTTGGTCCATGCCATTAGTGATGGCAAGTGCAACATAACTTTCTAAAAGTCACATTTATCAAGAGAATTTATGTTTATAGTTATTTTTAATTGTATTGTGTATAACCAGAAACAAAATAATAGTTTCAATTTGTTTATTTACAAAGGAGTTTTAATATGAGGAATCAGACAGGTGTGGAGAAAACACAATATTGTCAGACTTGTGCAAATATTTGCTTGAGCTATCTTTTATTTGAAACAATTGGCTTCATTCACCTATATTTGGCCCATTCACGTGTACCATAGCTTATAATGCCTTATCTGAAGTCCAGATGAGCTTAGCATCACAGATGCAACCTTAATTCTAAACACATGGCCACACACAAGTTTAATTTTTAAGTTACTGTACATCATTATAGCTCATTAGACATCCCAGAGGATACAGTAGAGGACACCTACTTTTCTCACTTATGTAAAAAATTTACAGATGTATTTTTTTCACCGTCAATAAATCTAAAGGTAAGTTAAAAAATACAGCAGCAGCTGTTTTGGCTTTGCTCAGGTGCAGAACAGAGTGGCCTAGTTTTTGTTCATATTGGCCAGAGGGAGATGATCTCGCTCTTTTACCCCTCTTTGTTCTCTCTCTATTTCTCCAATGGTGATCCAGTGTTTACTGCCAGTGTAAGCAAACCTGATTTAGAGATGCCCCAGTACACTTGTCAGCGACCATGTCAACTGCCAAGTTTAAAATGTCATTATCTCAAATATGCAAACTGGTTTATTCTTACAGAAATGTATTTAGAATGTCATGGTATATAATCGAGACATACATCTGCTAATTCTTTAATAGTCTAATTCTGTTTTAGGAATCGAGACATACATCTGCTAATCTGCTAGTCTAATTCTGTTTTTGGCCTTACAGGGATCTCTGCTAAATTAAAGCTTACTCATGCTGAAAAATGGGTAAAAAGGCCATTGTGTTGGACAACCAAAGTATTCTCAGGCCTTAAGGAACCAAGTAAAATCATTTTGCAAAAATGTTGCCACAGTGATGTTGCAATTGTTATGAGATGAGGCTATACTAATTATTTTTCCATAGAACACAAAATAAGTTATTAGGAGCAGAATGTCCAGGCTGCCCATTTCCTTACTGACAGGAACTGGATCTTACAAGCTCCAAAAAAGATTCAAAACTTACATTTAGGCCTGTTCCTAAGCGATTGTATATCGTATGAAAGACTTTGAAAAGCTGGGTGGCTAGAAAGCAGCATCCCTTTAGCCTCGAGGGCCACAAACTTTTTTATAGCCTAATAAAATTTAAATGTCTTTTCATATTAATAAGGCAAGTAGACTATAATAAATATGTTATTTGATATACCATAGACATTTAATGAAAAATAAACTAGATATATAGCTTAATTCTTGTAAAATTGTGGTTCTTTGCAAAATAAAAACTGTGATGTACTGTATAGAATATAGTGCATGAATTCTATGGACTACTTTAATGTCTCTATTATGGTCCTTTATAGTTTGAAAGCCCTAGCTGTCATCTACTGCCATTGTGTGGAAAAGTGCAGCCTAAACATTGTACAAAAGCTACTTTTGTGTTCCAATGAATAAGAAAAATCAGGTTTTGAACAATATAAGGCCATGAGTAGATGAAGACAGAATTCCTTTTTTTGGGGTGAACTATTCCTTTAATAAAATTAAATGCGCATGTTTCATTTTGGGATTCAGTGAATCTGGCTTTGCCTTCAGAGGCATTATTTGCTGCTCTTTTTGTCGCCAGCACTGAGTATCAGGGGTCAAGACAGCAGCCACCACATTGGCTCTTGGGGAAGACAGTGAAACGTGTATTTGAGTGAGTGAGAGAAACAGATATAGAGAGCAAAAAAGAGAAAGTGGATTCAATTGTATATCTGTGTTTACACGTATCTGTCCAAGAATATTTAGTTTTAATCAACACTAAGATTTAAGGTTCCTATGTAAAATGTATGGGAAAGTGTATTCTTAGGTACTTTGAGTGGTCACCGTAAAGGCATAGTTCATCCAAAAAGGAAAATGATGTCATCATTTTGTTGTTCTTTATTTTACAGTATGTGTACTTTCAGTATGCTTACAGTGTACTTACCCAAGAAAGTAGTGAGTACTATTAAGTAACTACTGTACATGTACTTAAAACTATTTTTTAAAGTAATGGTTGGGGTTAGGATTAGGGTTAGTATCTAGTAATTACTATATTTGTTTTAATTATGTAGTACTTAAATGTAGTACAGTACTGTAAAATAAAGTGTTACAAGTCATTTACTCAACATCATGTTGTTCGAAGTATGCATGACTTTCTTCTGTTGAATTCAAAAGAAAATGTTTGGTAGAATGTTAGTCTCGTTCTCAATATACTTTGATTGTATGGAGAAAAAGAGCACTGCGTGCCATTTAAGAGTGTCAAATGGGATTGGAACAATATGAGGGCAAGTAGTAATTACAACATTTTCAACTCACAAATATTAAAAATCATTTTGCCTTCACTAGTTCATTTAAATGGTCCTGCGGTGTAACAAATTAAAAATGCAATTATTCTGTCTCTCAATTAATATGAGGTTGTAAAATCTGCATGCATATTTCAAAGAAAGTTTTTGAAATGATTTTAGATGAAGTATAGCATGTCACACTGTAAGGTATCTTCTAAGGACAGCAGCCCAAAAGTAAGCCATGTAATTTTATTAACTTTACCCACATGCATATGTGTGTATACATGTTTTAGAGCCAATTAGTTAATGAAAACCAATAGTTTGGTACTGTGATATGGCCCAGAAACAATTTATTTGCCATGATATTTACATCCAAAACGGTTTATAAAACTTTTTTCAGTGGTAGTTGTTGTGGGGGGTACACAACAAGAGTGTACTCAGCTGCAAGCAATTTGAGCTCAGATCAGCTGTGGAGACATGGGATTTAGTATTATTCCAATTACTGTGTCATGGTGAGTATTTGTGTCTAACATCTGTACTTGAACCCCTGCTGTGACTTAGAGGCTTTCTGCCAATATGGTCCATTAAGACTAACAGTAATCACTACTGATGTCCTTGATCTCCTACTGAGTCAGATCATCATAACTACAGATCTAAGCGCAATGACGGCCAAAGTAGTCTTTTGGGTGGCAGATCTGAATAACCAGATAACATCCGGGGTCTCTTGTGGCACAGTGGGAAGTGAGTTCCTACTGCCTTGTGATCATAAATGGTGTTAAGCTTTTCAGGCTTAAGAAGCAACTGTTTCACTTTAGTTTAATGGTATTCTGTTGTAAAACAGTATCTGCTGCAAAATATTGTACAATCTGTGTGTAGTTCAAAGCATAAATCATTTATATGTGTGTGTTTGGCGTTTGTGTATGCTTTATTCTCAAATTGTTCTGTTCTTTTATTTTAATTTGGAGCAAAGCACTGTATGTACCCGTATGCAGGAATCTATCTCCAAAAGACCTTCTCGTCACTGATGATTTTACTGTTACTGTGATTTGTTAAAAGAATCTGAGATACAGCCAGTCATAGCCATTTTACTCAAAGAAACACAGATGCAGCATCCCAGTTCACTACTAAACAGACTAAATACAATGAAATTTTAAAATGACTGCATTTAAAATCATAGTCTTTGAAAATATTACTACAAATGGTCATACCAGGATTCCACAGCACCTATTCTTGATTATTGCAGCCAAAAATCACTGAATTTGAACTTTTGTGTTATTATAGACTCTAAAATAGTCCTTATTCACAGTAGCGCCATCTTTGATTTTTAATGGGAATGAAAATGAGACTGTGAGGGATAAACTTTCCATCTCTTTAATGACACGCATGGTTTAAAGCTGTATAAAACTCCTAGATCCCATCTGATTTTCGACAACTCATGTTGTGCTCATGGAGTTTTTGTCTACTAAATGTTCTTGGAAAGATTTTTTATTTTTTTTATGTTTTGTCTGCGCATTGATCCAAAAACACTTTAAACTTCAGTACAGACTATTGAAGAGACTATACGTTTATCCCTGTCAGCCTCGTTTTCATTCCTGTCATAAATCAAAGATGCCACTGCTGTGAATAAGGTTTAAGGTAATATCCAGTACTAGGCATCCAGTATGGGACAACAAATTATGGGATGTCCCAGCTAATATGGGACAGTTGGCAACCCTATGTGAAGATGGTGGAATGGCGGTTATGCAGCTGGAAATGTCTCGACTGCATCAAGCTTTTCGAGTACTGGCAAACATGGAGAAAATGTATCTGATTACCTCCAATTCCAGGTTTATGAAGAAGAACAATTGCAAAAAATATGCCAAATAACAAACTACCACAAATAAAGAGGAGAGCGGTTACAATATTCTGGAGGTACAGTCCAAAAGTGCCAGATGGTATAGCATTTGCAATGCATTTTCAAAAGTTGCATCAGTGCTTATTTTTTCAGTTATTATTGTCAACCAACTCTTGAATAACTGAAGAGGAGTTTTTGACATTCTCTATCAATCAACTTTTTTCAGTGGTGTGGAATGCAAAGTTGAAGCACAACCATTTTGAAAGTATAATTCTAAAAGCTTCATAAAAATAATTTAAGAGAAATCAATTTAGTTAGCTACATGAAAATGGAATAGTGTAAGAAGAAACATTTTCTGTTTTTCGGGTATGTCCCAACATACTGGCATACTTTCTTATTTACTACTCAAAAGTATGTACTTCCTCATCACTAGTGAAGTACATACTTTTTTTTTGGCATATTAAACTGTAAGTTTGTGATTTGAAACACAGTCTGATTCTCAGAAGTCTTTTTTAAGAAGTCACTTTTATAATTCCAAACAGTCACCATAATGCTGATTTATGCCATCATGTGTACTCTGATCATTTAATTGTAAACAAGCAGCATTCTGACTTCCCAGAATTACAAATATACAGATTAAAAGATTTTCAGAACCTCGCTCAAAAGCTAATCTCATTAAAACATAGTGTTCCTCTTCGCAGTCTCACTTTTGAGAGCCAGCAGTGTAAGGTCCACTGTAAGGATCAGATGAACTTTCTCTGCTCTGCAAAAGACATGCAACATCTGTGCGGTTTTGGAGCATGTTCACTGTGTCCAGACTAGAGAGAGAGAAAAAAGGTTTTACTGTCATTTTTATAGGAGATATTGCTTGTCCCTCAGTGACTATTTGAAATTTTCCTAACCCTTTGACATTTTAACTGATGTAAATGTGATGTAAAACAACAAACAACTTTGATACCATCAAGACTCACCTAGACTCCTGAGGTGGTTTAACCCATATGTTGGCAACGGGAAACTCAAACATCGCCTGCAGCTTTAGTGCACATTTCGCATGAGAGTTGCAGCACACAAAGAGCATGACTCAGTAGCATGATCTCTTGCCACAAATGATGACGTCTGTGACACAGAAATGCAAACAATGCATTATGTATTAAAAGTAACATGCCTTATCTAATCTTATTACTTTTTGGAAGTAATGAGTAGAATAACATTTATTTTAGAGCTGTAAAATTAACACATGCGATTAATTTAACATATTTACCAATTTTAACATTAGTTTCTGACACTTTATTCAGATTTATTACCAAACACTGAACATTATTATAGAAATATTTTTTTAATAATTGCAAATTGGCTGAAAAATATTGAGATATAATTTTTATAGTGGGAAAAAGCAATGTTTACATAATCAGTGATATTTCTGGACTATACAGTAGATAATGCATCAACCTAACAGCTACCATGTCTCATTGCAGTGGTGTGTGTGTGTGTGTGTGTGTGTGTGTTGTGAAACAGAGAGGAAGAAAAAGATGGTATAAAAGGAACAGGACTCAAAACCAGCTGTGGTCTGTCATGTGCAGAGGGGACAGAGATGAATAGAGAAGTGAGGAGATGAAAATATAGGTGGAAGTAAGGAAGGGGAAGAGAAGAATATATGATGAAGAGAGAGATAATGGAAGAATTCTGTTGCAGGATTCCAACCTCAGTTACAACAAGTGGTTTTCAACTGGTGGGTTTTGACCCAAAAATTTGTTCCAGATCTGTTCTGATAGTGTCACAGCAGGAAAATGCAAGTAATAGAAAACATCAAAACATTATTGTACATTGAATATCAAATAAACAGGCTTACCAGGTTTAAAAGAGAGGATAAACACATATATTTTGTAGATTAGATGTTAAAGGCTGTACATCTTATCAAACTCTACAGTATTTTGGTGCAAATTCATCTGTCACTTTGTAATATATGACTAATACAATTACAATATTTAGCCCAGAGTTTGTTCCATGTGCTGGAAACACACTTCTTATGAATGTGTTTACAAAATTAATAAACTTACAGTTTTCATGTTCCTAGAAGTTTTAATACATTTCAAATATTTGATTTTAAGAACATTCGTATTTATTACAATATATTTATAACAAATTAAATTACAATGTGTTGGGTACTTCATTTAAAAACGTAACACTTGATGTCCAGTTGAAAACCATTGGTCTAAGTCTATGTGTGTGAATTTGCATATGTGTGTATTAATAAAGGGCAGGGGGTTGTGGAGTGGAAAGGTTTGAGTAGGCATGAGGGTTGCAGCACACATTTCTCTGCCATTTTGTAATTATGTAAGAACTTTTTAATGGTCTCTGCTACTTAAAATATAATTACCATAATTATCAGAAACATTAAATGGGGAGAAGTTCTACTGAGGTACAGCACTCAACCACATTTCTTGGAAAATCTGCCTACATAAGATCATAAGCCATCTTCAGAAGAGTGACAATGCTTCATTTGTCGAGATATGTAGAGCAGAGTTTTTTGCAGTTTTGTGTAATATACAGTGACATCCCTGTTAAAAAAGACCAGCATTATTAATTATCATCATATTTTATTTTAGTATACTGGTATGCTGGTGTCCCTACCAGCCTTCTTAACTAGCTTAACCAGTCTGTAATCATAAAGCCTCCCTTTGTCAACTAGCTTCATCAAAAAGACCATGCTGATTGAGCAGCATTTTGTTCTGATGGTCAATGACATGGTGATCTGTGGTGGACCACCAGCATAAACCAGCTTGAACCAGCATGGAAATATATGCTGGTCAAAGCCAGTCTTTTCATAATAATTATAATGATGTAAACCTAAGCCTAATTGACTGGACACATGCTGTGGGCCTCTTTGACTAAATGCTGATTTTCAACAGAAATCGGAGACTGGGGCAGTAACATAAGGTGTAAGTGCTGTGATTATTCTGAATCAGGCAGACATGTGAATTGTGGTGGCACTGAATAGATCGCTTAACAGGAATGTAGTCTGAAGTTTTTGTTCTTAAATGGTATCAGACTCTATAGAGGGAGACTCGAGCCTACGCTTTTACCTCCTTGTGAATAACGCCCTGTAATTAGCATAGCGATTATGAATATGAGTTTGGGTAGACTTGCTTTCCTTGTCAGTCAAATAAAGTCTTATTGTAGACTCTGAGGAGTTTCAAGAGGTGCAGGAGACTTTCCATATGAAAAGTGTGTGTTTAAGAAAAAGCAGCATGCTCCTACCATCATCCCTACTCAAACTCCACCAATACCATTCACAAGAAGTTAGTCTAGAATGAAACAACAATGGCTCAAAAATGTGCATATGGAGGAACTGATGTTCAAAGCATGCCACATGGATATTCTCATTTCATTCTCTCGTAAATATAGGTACTTTCCAGATGCTGCTCAACAGCTCTTAGTGGCATCCAAGCAGATCAAAGGAATGTAAAATTAGCCTACCAGCTCTTCTGATATTACAAATCACACCGGCACATATTCTCATGCATATACACGTACCCTCTCAGCTGGACTCGATGTAAAATGAGAGCTTGAGAAAAGCAGAAAAGACAATACACAGCTCATCACCAAATTTACAGCTTTCAACCACACACAGCGCAAGTAAGATGCCAACAGCTTTGCCCTGCCATGGTTTAAACCAGTCAGTTCTCATACACAAAACCAGTGCAAGTCAATAGCCAACCTTTACCTTAATTATAGGTTTTCCCAAGTTACCTTTTCCCTAGTTCCCCTAAGATGCTTTGAGAACATCATAATTTCCAGTTAACTATGGTAGTGCCTTTTTCCCAGCTAGTATCTCTTTCTTTGTTGATGTTATCTGTCTTTCTGAAGAGCTAACATAACAAAGGTTCCTCATGGAAATTTGCCTCCCTCTGACTGCAAGTGAGGGGGGTCACAGCTTGGAACTGCAGCTGTGATTTCAGAATGCTGACCAGACCACACAACAGAGCAACCAAGCATCAAAACAATACCTTTCTCATCATGAGACTGGCAAAAGACATCTGCTATTCAAAAGCCTGCAAAACTGTACTCACTATGAAGGTAATTCCACAAAGTCATTCAATATTTTTATTTTCAGCTTTATCTAGTTGTATAGGCTACATCATATAGTTCTGTTCCTCTAATTTGATTGGACAAGCAGTATTCAAAGAGTGCTGATATTTAGGCCACGTCCCAGACTGATCTCATATTGAAATCATTAACAGTTGGTTAACTTTTCTTTAGCTGAAATTGGTCTACGCTTACTGAAATTTGAAACACTGCCTCCAGTGGCCAAAGTTGTAAGTGAGTTGTTTTCAGCTGTAAAAGGCTGTAATTCAATTAAAAGGAATCCAAACCAAACCCCAAAACTAAATTTAACCATAAAAATGTAAAGTCAGAGGTAATAATGCAACCTTCAAAATCACGCTTGTCACTGATTGTGCGAACACAATTACTTCCTGGCTTCAATGCTGGATGCAAACCTGGGTCTCCCACACTGCAGATCCAAGGCATTTCCAGTCGTGCCACAGGGAAAGGTAAACATGCTGTAGCAGATGCAAAAATATCTGATAGAAGATCGCTTGTTGGAGAGTCGGTATAATGCTGCTGATCCATGGGTACTGGAAGTATGGGAAACAACATGACGACTTCCCATGTGATCATGTTGCACATCCCCACTAACACTTATTTGTTAAAAACATTGATTTTGCTATGTATATACCTCTTATTCTGGAATGGCATTTTATGAAAACAAAGACATTCAGAACGATCTCTAGTAGAGCATACATTAGAGAACTACGAAGTTAAAAATTTTTACAAAATTATCATTCTCAAATGAAAAACTATCAGGGTGGACATGCTTTGGCTTCATTTGGAACTATTGGAGGAGGGATAAAATACAAACAAACAAGTAAAATTTTGTCTGAAACACAAGTTACTCAATATTCATTCCTTGTTCATAGAACTATGATATAAAAGCATTATCACACCCCTAATTGTGCTTCTGGATTGAGTTGCATGCTACATTGACAAGCAACTATACAACATCAAACTTCTATAATGTAAGGCAATGTTTAGCAATACAAAACACACTTAGCTGTTTAACAGAGTTAATGGGAGTGAGAGCGTGAGAGTGGGGCCATTACCTGACTCAATGGCAGTGTCTGTAGTATCTTCTCATCTCTGGTAGAACTGCTTTAATTTATTCACATAGGGCTTCCCTCCACTTTAAAGTGCTAAATTTGTCATCTTGCTCTCTCTACTGCTTTCAACTTAAGTAAAATAAACTGCTGTTAAAGAATAATGGCGAATGTGGAACTTAGCATAGACAAATATGAGACTAGAGATGAGAAGGTAGTGGGTTTTTAAAAAAAAAAAAAAGAAGAAGAAAAAGTATTGCTTCATTTTGGAGTTGAAGGAAAAATGTTATCTGTGTAATACTTGGTTGCAGAGACAGTGAAGTAATTTTCTTAATAATGTGATACTCCAGAACTTGCTAGGTGATTTCCATGGGTGGTGGTTTGTTGTTACAGAGCCGAAAAATTAGACTGGGTGGTTACACTGATGTAGTAACTGGAAAACAAAAAATTTGTGTAAGATGAGTTGTGTTGTGCTCCTTTCTAGTAGTTACTACAAACTTACTTCTGTATTACTTTGAAAACAACATACTGTAACGAATGGTGTGGGAAGGAGGAGGCAGACAGGAGATGCGGATCCAAACGCAGCTTTATTGGGCAAGCATAGAAACAAAACAAACTCAGGAACAAACGAAAAGTCCACGATGGGAAAAAAATAAACTAAATGAGGAAAACATAAAGGGGCTAAACAGGTTGGGGAAACATCCATAAAAGACAGGGAAACCTCGAACGAAGACAGAGAGAGCAAGAGCATGAAAACAAAACGTCAACATTCAGCTTACAACGATAGACAAACAGGTGCAAACAATGACACAATAATGGCAGTGAGAAGATCTGGGAATTGTGGGAAGTGTAGTTTTACACATGGACAGTGAGACTCAACAGGGAAAACGTGACATGGAATGGGATCGGTGAAGGGTGACACGGAAAACATGGGGCAGACAAACACAGGAACGTGACATAGCCCCCCCTCAAAAGGACCGGATTCCAGACGGTCCTAAGAAGCAAAAGAATAGAAAAAATAAACAAATGGTCAAGGAGAGAGGGGCTAGAAAAGGGGGAAAACAGACAGACCAAAGGGGGCACAAGGGACACAGAGACAAACCAAGGAGGCACAAGGGACAATTAGGCAGTCCATGGGGGCACAAGGGGCATTTAGGCAGACCACGGGGGCACAAAGGGCAGACAGACAGACCTGGGAGGCCGAGAGGGCAGTCTGGCAGACCAGGCAGGCCGAGAGGGCAGTCTGGCAGACCAGGCAGGCCGAGAGGGCAAGCAAGCAGTCTCTGGGGGTGTGTGAAGGGAACTGGGTCAGGTGGCCTGGGGGGCGTCCACAGGGTAGGGATAGGCTTAGGAGGCCAGGGAGGTATCGACCAGGCAGGGACAGGTTTAGGTGGTCTGGGAGGCATCGACCGGGCAGGGACAGGTTTAGGTGGTCTGGGAGATGGCCGTAGAACAGGGGCCGGTTCAGGGGGCCTGGGAGGAGGCCATCGGACAGGGACAGGTCCAGGTGGCGACCTCAGGACAGGGACAGGTCCCGGAAGCGGAGCTGAGAGGGCCTCTGGAAGCTCATGAGGCGGAGCTGAGAGGGCCTCTGGAGACGAAGCTGAGGGAGGCTCTGGAAGCTCATGAGGCGGAGCTGAGGGGGCTCTGGAGGCTCCGGAGGCGGAGCTGAGGAAGGCGGAGCCGAGGATGGCTCGGGAGGCCCAGGAGGCGGAGCCGAGAGAGACCCAAGAGGCAGAGCCAAGGGAGGCGGAACCATGGAAAACGCTGGAAGCTCAGGGGGCGGAGCCATGGAAGGCTTAGGAGGCGGAGCCGAGGAGGGTGGCGCCGTAGGATTCTTTAGAGGCGGAGGCCTGGAAGGCTCTGGAGGCAGGGGCCGAAGGACAGAGTTAATGGGAGTGAGAGAGTGAGAGTGGGGCCATTACCTGACTCAATGGCAGTGTCTGTAGTATCTTCTCATCTCTGGTAGAGCTGCTTTCATTTATTCACATAGGGCTTCCCTCCACTTTAAAGTGCTAAATTTGTCATCTTGCTCTTTCTACTGCTTTCAACTTAAGTAAAATAAACTGCTGTTAAAGAATAATGGCGAATGTGGAACTTAGCATAGACAAATATGAGACTAGAGCCGTAGGAGGCTCGGGAGGCGGAGCCCTGCAAGGCTCGAGAGAATTGAGGGGCGGAGCCCTGGGAGGCTCGAGAGACTTGAGGGGCGGAGCCCTGGGAGGCCCGAGAGGTGGAGCCCTGGAAGGCTCGAGAGGCTTGAGAGGCAGAGCCCTGGGAGGCCCGAGAGGATTGAGAGGCGGAGCCCTGGGAGGCTCAAGAGACTTGAGGGGCGGAGCCCTGGGAGGCCCGAGAGGTGGAGCCCTGGAAGGCTCAAGAGGCTTGAGAGGCGGAGCCCTGGGAGGCCCGAGAGGCTTGAGAGGCGGAGCCCTGGGAGGCCCGAGAGGCTCGAGAGGCGGAGCCCTGGAAGGCTCGAGAGGAGGAGCACTGGACGGCTCGAGAGGAGGAGCACTGGACGGCTCGAGAGGAGGAGCACTGGACGGCTCGAGAGGAGGAGCACTGGACGGCTCGAGAGGAGGAGCCCTGGACGGCTCGAGAGGAGGAGCCCTGGAAGACATGAGTGACTTGAGGGATGGAGCCCTGGGAGGCTCGAGAGACTTGAGAGGCAGAGCCCTGGAAGGCTCAGGAGGAGGAGCCCTGCGAGGCTCGAGAGACTTGAGGGGTGGAGCCCTGGGAGGCTCGAGAGACTTGAGGGGCGGAGCCCTGGGAGGCTCGGGAAGCTCGAGAGGCGGAACCCTGGGAGGCCCGAGGAGGCTCAGAGGCGGTGCCCTGGGAGGCCCGAGGCGGAGCCCTGGGAGGCCGAGAGGCGGAGCACTGGAAGGCTCGAGAGGAGGAGCCCTGGAAGACACGAGTGACTTGAGGGATGGAGCCCTGGGAGGCTCGAGAGACTTGAGAGGCAGAGCCCTGGAAGGCTCAGGAGGAGGAGCCCTGCGAGGCTCGAGAGACTTGAGGGGTGGAGCCCTGGGAGGCTCGAGAGACTTGAGGGGCGGAGCCCTGGGAGGCTCGGGAAGCTCGAGAGGCGGAGCCCTGGGAGGCCCGAGAGGCTCGAGAGGCGGTGCCCTGGGAGGCCCGAGAGGCGGAGCCCTGGGAGGCCCGAGAGGCGGAGCACTGGAAGGCTCGAGAGGAGGAGCCCTGGAAGACACGAGTGACTTGAGGGATGGAGCCCTGGGAGGCTCGAGAGACTTGAGAGGCGGAGCCCTGGGAGGCTCGGGAGGAGGAGCCCTGGAAGACTCGAGAGGCTTGGGGGGGCGGAGCCCTGGAAGGCTCGAGAGACTGGAGAGGCAGAACCCTAGGAGGCTCGGGAGGCGCTGGCTCTAGGACGGGCACGACCACTGGCGCTGGTTCTTGGACGGTCATGGCTACTGGCGCTGGGACAGGGACGGTCGAGGTGACAGGCGCTGGCTCACTGACGGCCGGGGCGACAGGCGCTGGCTCACTGACGGCCGGGGCGACAGGCGCTGGCTGGTTGACCGTGGTAGACGCTGGCTTGGGTTCACTGGACGCTGAGGGCTGCGGCAGGTGGAGGCTGGAGCGCAGAGGCCTTTCCCCTTCTCTTCCTCCGGGCTGATGCGACTGGCGACGGTGGAACGCTGTTCCTGGCCGGCATGGCTTCAGGCTCGCTGGCCGTGGCTGACGAGGGCTCAGGCTCGATGACCGTGGCTGACGAGGGCTCAGGCTCGCTGACCGGGACAGGCGTGGGCCGGGAGGCGGAAGCCCGTCTTCTCCACCTCCTCCGGGCAGACGAAGTGGACCGCGCTGGCTCGTGGAAGGCGACTGGCGTGGGGGTGAGCTCGCTGACAGATGGGGCTGGCGTGACAGGAAGCGCCACGGGTGACTGGAGAGTCACCACTGAGGGAGGAGAGGTAGGGTCCTCTTCAGCGAGGCCCACGGTGAACGGTGAGCCGCAGACCAATAAAGTCGCCTCCATGAAGTCACAGAGCGTCCAGTAGCGCATTGCCGGTGGCAACCGCTCCTTCAGCCCGTCGCTCAGGTTGTCCCGGAAGAAGACCACAAGGGAGGAGTCAGGGAAGTCTGAAACGTTTGCCAGAACAAGGAAGTCGTGGATGTGGTCTTCTACCGGTCGGTCCCCTTGCTTCAGGCAGAGCAGTTGGTAGTTCGCCCTTAACACTGCTGGATCCATTGTGTGGATCTATCGTTCTGTAACGAATGGTGTGGGAAGGAGGAGGCAGACGGGAGATGCGGTTCCAAATGCAGCTTTATTGGGCAAGCGTAGAAACAAAACAAACTCAGGAACAAACGAAAAGTCCACGATGGGAAAAAATAAACTAAATGAGGAAAACATAAAGGGGCTAAACAGGTTGGGGAAACATCCATAAAAGACAGGGGAACCTCGACCGAAGACAGAGAGAGCAAGAGCATGAAAACAAAACGTCAACATACAACTTACAACGATAGACAAGGAGTGGAAAACACACAGGGTTTATATACACAGACACAGGAGGATCACAAACGACAAACAGGTGCAAACAATGACACAATAATGGCAGTGAGAAGATCTGGGAATTGTGGGAAGTGTAGTTTTACACACGGACAGTGAGACTCAACAGGGAAAACGTGACATGGAATGGGATCGGTGAGGGGTGACACGGAAAACATGGGGCAGACAAACACAGGAACGTGACACATACAAACCTCACATAAACACTTGGAAATCCACAACCAGAAGTGGTGGCTTGTCAAAGCCAACAAACTAAACTAATACAACCTAATAAACTGATATTATTTATATATGTTTGGCACACCCTTCTGCATTTTTTTTTATTCAGTCAAAAGTGGTTTGCTGGTCTTCTGGCATGCTCAGGCTGAGCTAGCCTAAACCAGCTAGACTAGCTTAAACCAGCTAAAAACAGCAAAGCAGCTGGTTTTTGTTTCCAACACAGCATTTTCTGAATTACTGTTATAGTATAAACATTTGCCATCTGCAAAATACGAACACATACACACAGAATATATGCACTTAGACATTTAAACACCACAAGGTTTTCTGCAAAGCAGTGTAGTCCATAGATTGGCAGCTCATTTTAAACTTTTTCTGACTAACCTAGCGGCTGAAAAAAACGGCATTATAAAGAAGCAGAAAATAGAAGTCACACAGTCAGCGCTCAACTGCTGCAGTGACACAGCAGAGCTCATTTTAATGAAGCTGGAGGACATAGCTTTTTTTTATAGGAACAATGGTGTAAAATGTGAATGATCCAATATGGTGGACATTATTTTCTGGTCTCTCTAGGCCTTAAAACAGCCTGACTGGCAGCATCTGACTGGACTTGTGAACACAGACACAAAATTCACTGTCAATCAAAGCACACATTTTGCTGTATATATGGAAAATGACACATTGCAAGTGTATTCCTAAAATTCAATGTCACTAAAATTGCAAATATTGCTGTACTGATGGAAAATGACATGGTGTGAGCGTAAAATGTGTCTATGAGCTCTCACCTGCCATTTTCAGGAGATATCTGCTGGTTCCCTCCATACAGCACGGGGAAAAGCCTGCTTAGTTGTGAGTACAGGTTATTCACTGAAAAATCTGAATCAGCTGATTAGGTAATTTTTCACAAGGCATGAATGGAGAGTGTTAGAGAAGGAAGATGTGTGTGTGTGGGGGGAGGGTGCTGGGGTTGCAAGAGTGTGTTCGGTGGTGGAATCATACAATTCATGTCTCAGAGAGCACACTCTTGGCTGGGCTGTATCATATTTCTATAATAAAAGTGGTGCATGCATCATCCAACAGCAGTTTGCATGTCTACCATTTCTCTGTCTCAAGGTCAACGGTTTTTATCTGGTCAAGGCTTAAAATATGATGGATGTATCACCTGCTGTAATGTATTCTTAATTTCTCTCTATGCCCTGCAGACTTCATTACGGGTTCAGTCATATGAGGCCACAATAATTCTCTCTTCCTGTGTCTGGTTTGTTTTATTGAGTGGAACACATATCATTGAGCAACTCTGAAAAGCCTAGTGGTCTCTATTGTTTGCTGTGTAATGCATTATTTCCCTCAGGTTATACTCCCTCAATCATTAGCTGCTTGTGAATGGGTACCATCTACTTGTAACATGGTAATCCTTTACAGTAGATGTACCATGTATTGTAAATACCAATGTACATGAATATATCATTCTGTAACATCGTATTACCATCTAATATAATCAATTTACTAAGGTACTTTTAGGCGGTCTTAATAAATCTTATCATAAGGTCTTAAAAATGTGTAAAGACTGAATTCAACTGTGAATGTGTTGTTCAATTTTTACAATATCTGAAGAGAAGATAAAACAACACACACATGCACACGCACACACACACACACACACACACACACACACACACACACACACACACACACACACACACACACACACACACACACACACACACACAATGCTGTGATCCCACTTCTTATTATTACCACAGCAACAGCATCACACTTCGCACAATTACATGATTTTAATACATGCTTCATAATTATCACTGAAATAATACAACACCTCTCAGAACTGTTTAACCATAAACACAAGGCAGGGCACACAACTACATATCCAAAGAGGAAGGAAAGGGTTCTGGAACATTCTGGCATTCCTTTGTTTTGGTTTATATCTCTATAATTGCTGATGACAAAGTGGAGGTCAGGCCTTTTATAAGAACAGCCTTAATAACACACCCTGATGCACAGGCAAATGAAAGCCATCTGGAGAATCTGCAAGTCAGAAAACTCACTGTACTCTCTCTCTTTCATTCCCCTTTTCTCTCTCTGTCTCTCATCCTAGCAGACACCTTGGTTTAAAAGGATAGTGACTCAATAATGAAAATTATTTAATGTATTCCCCCTAATCCCTAATAAAAAAATCTAAACCAGCTGCAAATTTGGATCACATGCAAGTGAGCTTGTAATTCGCTGCAAATGTGGTGAACATCCGGCAAACCTTTGACAACAATGGACAATTCGCCGCAAGTTTGGCGCAAAGCTCATAGACGTGAAAATTTGCCATAAACTCTGAATTTTAGTAATGGATGTTCTCAACTCGTAAGATTTCTTACTTCCGTGGAACACATAAGCAGACGTTTAGCAGAAATACATATAATGAAAGTGGATGGTGATCAGGGGCAAGCTTCAAAAAGGACAAAACAAACAAAAAGAAAATATAGCTGCAAACAGTGATGACGGGCCCAAGCACCATGGGCCCAGTTCCACCTGGTGGCTTTTGGAAAACCATGCAAGGTGGACACATGCATTTGGAATTTTACATTATTCGAAACAATTTTGAAGCAATCTGAGTAAATATAAGAGGACTATTTTAAAGTCTGTTGCAAGAGTCACACTTCCTGCTGCCCGGTGGTGGTGCTATGACTGTTACCCAAAATAGTCACATCCATGTGATTAGCCCCCAAGACTGAACATAAACCTCAATTTTGATCTAAATAACACATTGCACACAGAAGATATGAGACACTTCCTGTTTCCCATTTTCCCATTGGACTACGATCTTGAAATGGAATGCATAGACTAACAATTGCCAACAAAAGCCTTCATCAGCCAATTAACAAGGACAATTGCATCTATGTGAACTTCTGCAGTTAATCCAGGATGGACTTCAAAGAAATTGGTCATTAATATTACAGTTCATACAAAATCGATGTTTAAACACTGACCCTTAACACTTAATAAGTTTAATCATTTTAAACCATGACTTTAACTATACATAAGTAATATTTACATTATATTCATGATGTTAGCCAGAGGGGAGGTGGCCCCCACAGTGATCCTGGTTTCTCCCAAGGTTATATTTCTCCATTAATCTACATCTTATGGAGTTTTGTGTTCCTTGCCACAGTCACCTTCAGCTTGCTCACTGGGGTTATTAATACAATTCTTATTTAATTATTTATTTTTAAACACAATCCACAATCATATTTTATCTAATTACACAATGATGATTCATCAACATTATAGACATTAGTTTTATCGTCTGTTAATGCCTGATCTTCTGTAAAGCTGCTTTGAAGCGATGTGTGTTGTGAAAGGAGCTATACAAATAAAATTGACTTGACTTGATTTAAGAGAAAAATGGCAGAATTTTCATTTTTTTCACCACCTCCTTTAAACAGAGAGAACACCAAAAAGAGAATTTACATATTTTGCATCATTTACACAGTCTTATGTTGTTCTAAACCCATATTACTTTATTTTTTCTGTGGAACACAAAAGGATAGTTGCAGGGACTGACAGCCTTAATCACCATTCATTTTCATTGCATCTTTTTTCTATTTGATGAAAGTGAATGGTGAACGAAGGCTGCCAGTCCATAACATTCTGCATTACATAACACCTTCATATCTCCTTTTATGTTCCACAGAATAAAGCCAAATAGGTGAGTAAATGGTGGACATACACCTCATAAAGTTGGTGTTATATGTAAGGTGTTTAAAATACCTTCTTATCAGGTATCATATCTAACACATGCTGTAATCTGCAAAATCTATTTGTACAATCCCTTCCAAATCTCCTCAGTTTTTCCTCTCTCTCTCTCTCTCCCTCTCTCATTCAAAAGAACTGTCAATCTCCTCCAGGCCTGACCACAAAAGTAGCGTTAGCATTAACTATAATCTCTGTGTGCAGCTGAGCGCACTGTGTTTCTATCAGTGTGTCTGTGTGTGTGTGTCAGGCTCAGAGCAGAGCATTAAACTCACAGCCTGTGTCTGATGGGGTTCACCTTGACTTCTCCAGATGGTTGTTTGGCCACCATTAACTGGCTGTGCAGTAGGGGCAGAAGACGACAGGGTCTATCTCTGGGAATCCATTGATTTGGTGCTTAAGCCTTCTGGGGGGAGCTGTGCTCTTTAAATATGCATGTTTATGGTTTATGAAGCCACACAGAGTTGTGTAAAGCACTTAATTGAGAGAGACAGGTCCAGTGTGTGTGTGTTTGTGTATGTGTGTGTGTAGCCTCTAGCAGGATGTGGAGGAGAAGGACTTGGGGCACTAATAAAGAGACTATTATTTTAACAGACGTATACACTCACATATTTAAGCACATACACACTAGTGTACATATTTACAGGCACGCACACACACGCACACATTTCCTTAACTATATAAATGAGGCTGTACCATTTGAAATTTGGGCTTCTGTTCTTTTTATATAAATATAATATAAAAAAATATATATTTTTATTTTTATGTAAATCTTTTTCAAATTGAGGATGTCTTCAAAGTGATTTAGTTTCCTAGAACAAACTATAGACAAGTATGTACATCGATATTATTGAAGTAGTTACATTTAGTAATATTAATAACTGGAATAAGCAACAGTTAGTCTATAAGTCTAACTTTGTAGATGTAAATCTTAGAGGTATAACAATATACATTGTGACGTAATGGATAACGCTACAATAAATGCACAGTGGACAGGGTTAGGAGGGTTACTTTTGAAATGTATTCCACTACAGATTACAGAATACATGATGTAAAATGTCATTTGTAACGTATTCCGTTAGATTACACAAGGTCATTAACAAATTCTAAATACTTTGGATTACTTCTTCAGCACTGATAAGTTGGAGGGGAGGCTGGAGTTCGGTCCTGCAAATACTCATGTCATCCCGAGACCGCGACCATATCATCTACGTGCCCGAGGTTCCTACAACCCCCTTCAGGGATCAGGTCATGAACCTGCAAGCAAGCTGCCCCAGGAGGAGGCAGACCCAGCTTTTTCATTGCTGTGTCTTTGCGCTGCATATCTTTTTGGACCGCAGCAGAGCTTTAGATGTTCTGAGCAGCTCTTTGTCTGCTTCGGCAGACAGCGGAAAGGGAATGCTGTCTCCAAACTGAGGCTGCCCGCTGGATCGTCGACACCATTTCCTTGGCCTTCCAGACTCAGGCCATGCCTGCCCCTTGCGGGTTTGAGCACACTTGATGAGAAGAGTGGCATCCTCATGGGCACTGGCCAACAGCACCTCCCTAAGCAGACATCTGCAGAGCAGCGGGCTGGGCAACACCCAACACCTGTGCAGCGGGCTGGGCAACACCCAACACCTGTACAATCTCAGGGTTGAGTCGGTCTCATCCAGTGTTTTGTCAGGTCTGTGACGGTAGATCTCGGTAATACGGAACTGCCGACTGGGTGTTCCGCTTGCACCATACACCCTTCACCAAGTTGATCCAGTACGCTTTCAGGTTAGCCACTAAGCTTTCTCTTCCTGGATGTTCTTCCTCTCTAGCCAGACCCACTACGTGCTGCATGTGCTCTTTACTGGGGTAGGGCTCCACAGGCTTAATCTTCTTTTTAGGCAATTCCCTGTGATGTATTTTCCGCGGTATAGTCAACCTGCCGGCAGATCCATGTCTCCCTTGGGCAGTCCCACTGCCCCTGGTCGCTGTGTTTTTAGAGCTCCTCCCTTATCAAGTTGGACCTACCACCGCGCCGCTCCCACGTGTGGCTTTACAACCATACGTGATGTATAGGCCTCATATCACCACCCCCTATTCTGGGCAGGATATGGTCTCCACAGGGTCTTTTCCCCTGAAAGAATAGGATCGGGGAAGACCACCTTCCCCTACGCATTTCATAGCGTTAAGATAGCCCCAGCCGCTTTACACTCTATGCAAGAGACATAGAGAGAAAAGGCCGCGGCTGGTTGGCTTGCTTCCATGCTGGTCATGTAGCGCCGGTTCCCACCTTAGGGGTGCTGTATATGACACCTTTTTTTCTGGGGGCATTGGGGAGGGTTACGTGTGGCCAATACAGTTGCTTCTAGCATGCAGCAGCCTTAGGGGTCTAAATGTCTCATTTAGAAAACTGTGTGTTCATGACGTCATGACACATTGCTCAGTTGTATTTATACACCCCACAACATGTTTTCGCACCCTTGGAGCCGCCCACTGGCGCTCAGTTCATATCGTAAACAGAGAGGGAGAGAGACAGGCCTACTGTAACCAACTATTTCTGAACACCAATGGGGACCCATCTGGACTATTTTTATGTTTTTTGCGCACATAACATGCATTACACAGATGTATTTGACCGTTGTCATTACTCATCGCGGTGCTTTTAAAAGACGCAGTGTCAATACTACTCACGTTTGCATCTATTTCTTGTCTTACTGAGTATTTAGACTAACACAGAGCATAGCCGGCGGTTCCCTCCCTAATATAAATCTTGTGGCAATTAGTCTGGGTGTGAATACTAGACAAATTGTTACAAAGTTACAATTCAGAAATGGAGATACAATTCAGAAATGTAGATGCCATTCATTTTCATACAGCTGCTCTGCGTCTTGCTGTTCTTGCACCCATCTGGACTATTTTTAATTGCTGATGTGTAAACAAGCACTAACTGGATATCTTTGACTATTTGGATGCATTCCTAGCGATCTGCACCTCAGTGCACCAATGTGTGTGCATCTTGTTCATTGTGCTATGGACTGTGTATTTGCAAATATCATGCTTGTGAACCAGCCATAATTCTATTCCAGCTTTGCAAAGGAACAGTTATTGAAGAATAGGCCAGTGAAAAACACTTGGACTCGACTGCAAAATTGTGAGAAAACAGTTTCATTCATGAATATTTCAGATGTCATATCTGTTTGATAGTTATGGTGTTGAGGTGCCTGAGTGAAGATTTTAATATATTCAGATGCGATGTGCATTATTTGTAAAACCTGAAATTCGGTTTTGTAATGTTGTGAAGAGCTTGTTTATTCTCTTCGGACTGAGTTTCACATATGGCTGTATTTTAGGGGCTGCACGATTTTAGCCAATCAGAACAGTGTGTGTTTACATTGAAGTTTAAAGGAGATGCTCTGGCCAAAACCGAGCGTTTCAGTCAGAGGGCCAGAAACAGGGTGGAAAATTATCATTTATCATTAAACTGACAGTTTTGGTGCAAAAAACATTACTGACATTATAAGTGGACCTCAGGGAAGATAATTTCAAGAATTTCATGACCCTTTTAGAAGAAAAGGTAAGGGTTTGTTTCTCCTCAGCTGTCTTGGAAAGTGTGGTGAATTAGGACACTTGTTACACACAAAAAATACAGAGTGTGGTAAGAGATTCATAACACTTGGTGGGGTGACTGATAATTGCCTGAGGCATTCAAATAGCACTTTTGAATGGCTAGCCAGTTTGTGACCTTGGTTAAGGTTGCCCTTGGTTCCTGTGAACATTGCTGTATGGTGAGACCCTGTTTCTCAGAGAACCCTGACTCCCTCTACTCCTCTCCACGGTTACAGTTACCATGACACTGTGCGTAATTCGTATCACTCACTAAAATTTAACACCTTCAGAGGAAAAGAGATAGAGAAAGCCAAAGGCACTCAAGACGGTTTCCATATGTGTCACTAAAAAACTCCTGTCATGTACATTACAGAGCTGTTCAGTCATGATTTCAATTAGTAGGCCAACCTGGAAGGCTCATTTTCAGAATAGTGGTTTTAGATTTATGAGTAAAATAAGGGCTGTGGTTAACATTATTTGAAGAGAATTTCATGTTATGTTCAACAACTTAAATTACACACAGACCTACATCAAATGTGAATTTTAAAGCCATGTTTTAAAATGCAATTTGCTACATCTGGACTAAAACTCACATTATTATTGTAGTTGTTGTCCTTATGTTGCAACTTGTTAGCAACGTACAATTTTAAATCATGTATGGGATTCAAAAGTCACGTTTGAGGTGTGACAGAGGAATTTATGTTGTAAATAAAAAACAATCTCTTCAAGTAATGTTAACCAGACCTTATTTTATTTACTAAATCTAAATCTGCTACTCTTAAAACCCAGTGGAAATTCTAAGGGGAACCCATGGCTTGAAAATTATAATTATCTTGTGTTTTAGGACAACAACCTGAACATTTCTTTAGTGGAGATGAGAGAAAAGGATGAAGAGAGAAGGAAAGAAATCCTGTGCGTGAGTGGATATGTCTCTCTGATTGTCTGCGCCCTGAGACAATATCTGTCCAGCATTGGTTGATGTCAGTTTTCCCCAAATGAGTCACTTTCTGTCCTGTCAGAACTCCAGGAGTGGCGTCTGAATCAGTGTTTTTCAACAGGCCAGACTGGTTTTATCCATGTCTATCCATCTCTTCTGAGGTGAAAGGCAAACATTAATCCTTTTTATTGACCTCCTCCTTTGTGCTTACAATACTTAATTAGTTTTAGTGGTTCAAGCGAGCAGACATTTTGATTGCTTTCTGTGTGACAAAAAAGCTTTAACCCCTAACCTTATCATTTTACTTGCGTTACAAAGAAAAATGTGGGTGTTCTCTAGGCATATCATGATTTAGTCAAGTAAGACATGTTTCCGAATTACCATCAGAATCCTTAGTTGGCTTTATTCATAACCTTCAGCCCTACGGTGACGTCCATGTTAATTCATTTTCGGTTGAACAGCGCATTGGGCCTCATTCGTGAATTTTTCATAATTTAGATTATTGATGTTTAATCTGCAGTTATGAGCAGATGGATTAATAGCTGCCTAATCCAAACTGTTAACTCCAATCTGATCCTAACCTTCACCCCTAACCTCAAGCCCACTAATTGGTTTATCAGGACCCTCAGTTCAGAAAACTAACCATTGCCTAAAATCAGAGCGAATAAATCAGAATAAATTGATAAGAATGTTGTTCAAGCACCTATTCTCAGCTCTAGGCCTAAACCTAAACCAACCCATAAAATCAGATTGTTCCAGGAACAACAATTATGTTGATTCAGGGACACATCCTATTTGGGTGAATCACATTAATCCTTTGCTAGGTGTTTTCTAGGTGTTAACCTTTCATTAACTGACCAAGACTCTTGACCAAGTAGTGCTCAAGTGCTGAACTAAGTGAGTGCTCTACATTTACGCAAAAAGCATGGATTTTGTGTAAGTGTACATTCTGTTCAATTTGTGCAGGCAAAACCTGAAGAACCTTAAGACCTTTCAGCTCACAAAAGGGCCTATTTACACTTGGCCACTTCATGCATTTTCACTGATCAGAAATGATCAGGTGTAAATGCCCTCCGAAGCGTATTCTGTACGGGTTGCAATCCGATCGTTCAAACCACTTTAGGAGGTGGTTTGAGATGCATTCCATTAGTAACTTGGTCAAGTGTAAATGCATCTGGCAGTTCAATATGCATATTTAAACTTCACAAACCAAACAGCGCTACATAAGCATAGGAAAAACATCAATATAACAGCATTACATTATATTACATTATATATTATATGATTATTTGCATAGGGCTTGCGTCACGCAACAAATTAAGACACAGGTGGACATTGCAGGAAAGTCAGGACTTTTTTCTTCATTTATTTGATGCAGATTGCTGAAGAAACTGAAACTAAACACTGGCAATGAATGCAGCTCATGTGTGTGACGCATCTTCCATACTCTCAGCCCAGAGCGGGGGAAATACACAGCACACACACAAACAGAAACACAAGTGCACTGTTCAAAGTCAGTTGGAATCAAATAATAAATCACATCTTTTAAATTCTTCCCGGCATTTGCATAATCACGGAAGTGAACTCTGTGTTATTTGCATATAGCGCGGGAACTGAAGATCAGGTTTATATTTGGCGGAGACACATTGATGTTGTATGGTGTAAATGGAATGAGCTTATTCAATCCGATCAGTAAAAACACATGAAATAACCAAGTGTGAATAGGAGCTAAGATGCAAGAACATGATCTGCAGAAGCTCTCAAGGATAATGTCACATCAAAACATTGGCCATTTTCAGATCCACAACTACTATCTCACATAAAATCAAAGTTTTAGGTGGGAGATACAGGTTGCAGTCTGTCAGAAACCATTTTCAAAATTCCTGTTATGATAAAAAATACCATGAAAATAACAGATTGCAAGACAGTCTAGTGCCTCTTTCACCACAGCACAGCATTGCTCTAGTTTATGCTTTCAACAGCAAAAAAACATAAAGGATCCATACAAGATATGAAATGGTTGCTTTCTCTGCTCAGTTCTCTAGATCTTAGGTCTGCCCTCACGTAAACAGCATACTGTGGCTAAACAAAGGACCCTACAATTGTGACTAGAGCCAAACAACAAAACTACAAAAGTGTATGGATGCTGGGGTTGGTTTCATAACTATATAGGTTCACAGAGGGACGTTTCTCTTTTTCTCTCTTCCCACTCTTCTTTCCTGTTTCTTCTTTTTTGTGCCTGTGTCATGCTGTCTTCTCTCTGCAGGCCTCTGGCAAATTTTTAAACCAGGAAAGTGAACAGAAGCATTTTTCATATGGATGCTCATTGGAAACAGTGCTGCTAAATTTAAAGGATTTATATCACAGCCAGACAAAGAGCTGTGACCGACAGGATCACTACATGATATTAAAACTACATTATATAGACATCATGCTCGTCACACTCACGTACATTTGTGGATACACTACCACAAATACACAGGCACATGCACACAGAGCCAGTCTAGCCTTTTGGGGGCCATAAGCAAAAACATGTGTGGGGGGCCCCGTCGGTATGTTTTTAACACTACTTATAATGTCTTTGACAGTATGGGGGGCCCCTGGCGGATCGGGGACCCTAAGAAACTTGCTTAATTTTCGAATAGGGAGGACCAGCACTGCATGCACAGCATCAATTACACAACCATCCACCTGTAAGGCCAGATATTTAAATTGCAAATAATTGATCCTTATCCATAAATGAAACAAATTCAGTGACTGTCTGTGTTCCGTGACTGCTACATGGTCCTTCAATAATGTATAATGTGCAAGTAAAGGCACAGAGTGTATCAAAGTGTTTGTTTATCATCACAAGTTTATTCTGTATTAGATAGATAGATAGATAGATAGATAGATAGATAGATAGATAGATAGATAGATAGATAGATAGATAGATAGATAGATAGATAGATAGATAGATAGATAGATAGATAGATAGATAGATAGATAGATAGATAGATAGATAGATAGTCCCCTGTGACTGTAGCATCATCCTCACACAAAATACATTTTGATTAATCATTTTTCCATGAGCCTCCTATGCAACAGTGGCCGCAACCAAGGATGCAGCAAATCATGCACTCACCTAATCTAGCTTGTGTGATATCTCTGCCGGGCCCACAGCCTCAAAGACAGTTTGCTGAAATCCCAAGGACAGCCTCATGGCCACCACATCAGTCAGCTGCTGTGCAGCCTGCGCACACTCACGTGCAGCCACAGCATCAGCCAACTACTGTGCAGCCTGTGCCAGGCCCCATGCATCGACAGCATCAGCCTGCACCAGCCCCATTGCAGCCACAGTATCAGCAGCCAATGGCAGCCCCAGTACAACTTTTACCGGCTCAGCCAGCGATGCATCGCCTAAGCATCCATTGCCCCTGCCTCCACCTCCTGGATTAAAGAGCACAATAAATGCTGGAGGTGTGGTCGAGGTCACAAGCAAGACAGCTGCACACCTTTACAGCATAAATTTGCTGTTATGGTGGAAAACCAAAGTACTACCTCTACTCAAGTTTATGTAGATCAAGCCAGTCATTCAGCAGAGTGATGCTGAAGGTTGTTCTGATGATGCTCCACAGTGGGAAAAGATTTATGGACATACATGCAGTGTTAGATGATGGTTCAAACAATCATACTGCCAGCAGCAGTCAAGCATCTTGATCTGAAAGGATCAAAGGAAACCCTGTCTTTCTATGTAGACAATTACTTTCAGTCTCTCCAGTCTCAGCAACAGTATAAGAGGCTCATTGATAAAATGAGAGCACAACTAGCAGCAAGTGGATTTGATATAAGACTGTGGGCCAGCAATGTTCCAGATGTGCTTGCACATCTACCAAATAATCAAAATCAGAGGGTTATGAACTGTGACTGACAGAAAATAAAACTTATTCGCAGGAGTCAACACTTGGCCTAACGTGGTACTGCTCACAAGACAATTTAGGCTTTAAACACTGACCTGTATCAACAAATACAGAACCTTCCATGAGCAAAGTTTATCGCATTCTGGCAAGCCAGTATGTTCCACTTGGATGTATAATCACTTTCACAACAAGGGCCAAGATCCTGTTACAAGCACAATGTGAATGGGTTGGAGGCTGGGATGAACCGATATCAGCTGACCTCATCTCAGAATGGCAGGCATGGGAACGAGAGCTTCCTGACCTACAGAGAATAGTTGCATTTGTCATGGCTAGGTCCTGAGTGGCACCTAAAAATAGCTATCCATACCACGGCTTGAACTCTGTGCGGCATTGTCCGGAGCTCAGCTTGCCAAAGCTGAGCTCACTCTGGATATCAGACAGACAATCATGTGGTCAGACTCAACAACTGTACTACACTGGAGACATTCAAGTACAAAGTGTTTGTATGCACACAAGTCGCAGAGATTCAAGATCTAGTTGGAAATTATAACTTTAAATATGTTGACTCAGAAAACAACCCGGCTGATGATATCACCTGTGGTAAGACCCTTATAGATCTGTCCCACACCAGCAGATGGAATCGAGGCTCAGTATTTCTGCACCAACCTCCAGATCTCTGGCCAATCCACCCTTGAGTGCCAATAGAGGATTCAGATGAACTCTGCAAATCCACCTTCTGTGGTAAAGTCTCTGTTAATCACCCCTGCTTACCTGGCTTAGATGATTGCAAATTATGGGATGATCTTATGATGACCACATATCAGTCTCTGCATGGGGTGACAACACCCCTATATCTGCACAGATTGAGAGCTTTCATTAAGAAGTGCAGGCCCTCAAAGCCAATAAACCTGTGCATCCAAACAGCCGACTAAGTTCCCTTGCTTCAGCACTAGACCCTGCTCTCGGTCTGATTAGAGTGGGTGGTACTGTACTTACTCCATTTTCTTTTTATCCCCATTCTATTATATTTTCTTTTAGTTTACTGTACTAAATTTGTTCTTTCTATTCTATGCTGTTCTGTTCTATTCTCATGTATATCATCTCCATGAAGGAGACCGTAGTATGTATCTGACAGCTCTCTCAGAGGTGCTGTACATCCGACAGCAATGAGATGCTGAGTGCTCAGCTATTTGTAAACCTGAATGACGGCTGCCCTCATAGGACTCAAACACTTTCCATAGTGTTTCTATTTAAAATGTGGTGAACAGCAGAGTTCATCCTGGATTCAGGTGCTGAGGGTGGTGTGTGTGTGGGTGGAGGACAGTTCGGTACTGGTCTAGAGGAGTGACTTTTTTATTCCGTAGGGTTTGTCATCAGTGGTCTTTATCATTAGTGTAGATCTACACAATCAGCCAAGAAATACAAAAGGCAAATTACAAAAACTCGTATGCATACACAAACACACAAAATACATGCAGGCTTGCACACATGGCTGTCAGCCCACATCACTCAGTCTGCCTCCCCATCATTGTACATCCACTCCAACTACACAGTAGTCAGTATCCCAGCAACAGGCATTATAATCACAACCCTCTCCCTCACTCTTGTTCCCTTTGACTTCCTTTCTTTCTCTTTGTCTCTTCCTGTGACTCACTCTTGCTCTCTCACTCTTGTTTTCTATCTTTTCGTCTCTGTTTGCAGAGGGCAGGTTGTCCACAGATAAGTGTGTGTTTGTGTGTGGGTCATTAATGTTATACATTACATTTTAAACTCACATATTCTAACTTTTAAAAAAATAAATATGGTGGTGTGTGATTGAAAGAAATTGGAAAAAAATCTGTAATAATTTACTCACCCTTATAATGTTCCAATCTCCAGTGACTTTCTTCCATAGAACATAAAATATGTTTAGAATGACAGCTTCAGTCACAATTCACTTTCATTGTATGGAACAAAATATGCAAATGAAAGTAAAGTGGCTGAGAATAGAATACTGCCAAAAATCTCCTTTTGTGTTCTGCAGTTGAAGTCTTATGACTTTAGAGTAAAGTATCTATAATCTCTCTTATTCCCAATAAAGCATGTTTTGTTTGAAACATTTTAATTAGAAAATATAAAGATATTTGCCATACATATATCTATACAAACATTATATCATTTAAAATATATTAAAAGCAGTTGTGATATATTGATAAAATATCTAATATAGTGTTTAATGTTTTATCCAACATATTATAACAATATACTGTATATATGATGGGGAAACATGACCTGTTTGTGTGTGTGTGTGTTTTGTTCTCTTGTGTGTCCAGATTTGTCAGCTGAGGCTCAAACCAGCTTTAGTTTTAGATTTTAGACTTGCAATTGGAGAAATGGGACTAAACATTCTGCCCTTCTGATCAGAGCACATTTTCCTTTTTGTGGATTTTAGAATTTTACTTGGATGACTGTGATTAAATAAGACTTAAGCTGTATTAAGGAGCAAAAAAAATCCTTTCATTGCCAACTCACTTTATAAAATTCTTGAGAACGGTAAGGCAGTAAAACTAAAGGATGTTTACTCATGTCCTCGCTTACAGAGAATCTATTAACGAAACAGAAGTAACCAATGACGCAAGAGGGCAATATGTCAACACCTGCAACAGGCATTGCAAATATGCCCTGACAAGTGTGCAATTTCTGCGCCACTAGCGCCACCAAAGGGAATTGCAAAAATAATCACTGTTTTCAAACAGATTCTAGAAAACCCCAGTCATCCATTAGTTGTATTATGAGTCTTGCTCTTAAGTCATGCCATTGCTTAAGCTAATCTTAGAATGTCGGGCTGGATGGGCCATTCAAACAAACTAGAATCTTAGAAACCACAAACCTAGAAATGGTTTACTTACAGTTTTATGTTAAGCTGGAATAAGATAATTTTCTCAAACACATTCAAAAAAATATAAAAGTCACTGAAAATGTGCATTCATAATTAGTTACAAATATAAATTTTGCTTAAGTAATGAACTGGTTTAATCCATGTCTTCTGAATTACACATGCAGCAACTTCTAGTGACAAAGCTACATCATCTCATTGATTGATGAGAGCGACCACTGTCAAGTCAAGTGGTTTTTATTATCGTTCAACCATATACAGTTAGTACAGTACACAGTGAAACGAGACAACGTTCCTCCAGGACAATGGTGCTACATAAAACAACATAGGACAAGTGTACAAAAAGTAATGCCAAATGTAAACATAACATACTATGAGATAGTGTTCTATGCACATAGCAGTTATTGAGGTAGCAGACAGTTATAAAGTGACAGTAATTAAAGTGCAACTCAGGACACGTGTGTCAAACCAGTCTCTGAGTATTGAGGAGTCTGATGGCTTGGGGGAAGAAGCTGTTACACAGTCTGGCCGTGAGGGCCCGAATGCTTCAGTAACCTCTTGCCAGATGGCAGGAGGGTGAAGAGTTTGTGTGAGGAGTGTGTGGGGTTATCCACAATGCTGGTTGCTTTGCGGGTGCAGTGTTTTTTGTAAATGTCTTTGATGGAGGGAAGAGAGACCCCGATGATATTCTCAGCTGTCCTCACTATCCTCTGCAGGGCTTTGCGGTCCGAAACGGTGCAAGTCCCAAACCAGGCAGTGATGCAGCTGCTCAGGATGCTCTCAGTAGTCCCTCTATAGAATGTAGTGAGGATGTGCTCAGTGTGGTGGTGGTGGTGGAGATGCTGTTCCCGATCCAGACTGACTGAGATCTCCCAGTCAGGAAGTCCAGGATCCAGTTGTAGAGGAAGGTGTCTGTGCCCAGCAGGTTCAGCTTTCCAATCAGGTGCTGAGGAATGATTGTGTTGAATGCTGAGCTGAAGTCTATGAACAGCATTTGAACGTATGAGTCCTTTTTATCTAGGTGGGTGAGGGCCAGATGGAGGGTTGGGGCGATGGCGTCGTCTGTTGAACTGTTTGGACGATACGCGAACTGCAGTGGGTCTAGTGAAGGGGGCAGCTGGGTCTTAAAGTGCCTCATGACGAGCCTCTCGAAGAACTTCATGATGATGGATGTAAGTGCGACGGGATGGTAGTCGTTGAGGCAGGACACTGAAGACTTCTTTGGCATGGGGACTATGGTGGTGGCCTTGAAGCACGTTGGAACGACGGCTCTGATCAGCGAGATGTTGAAGATGTCGGTAAGAACATCTGCCAACTGATCTGCACATCCTCTGAGCACCCTGCCAGGAATGTTGTCTGGTCCAGCAGGCTTCTGTGGGTTGACTCTACGTAGGGTTTTCCTCACATCAGCCGTGGTAAGACAGAGCAGCTGGTCGTTGGGAGGAGGGGTGGTCTTCCTCGCCACCACGTCGTTCTGTGCTTCAAACTTAGCATAGAAGTCGTTCAGCGTATCTGGAAGGGAGGCATCTTTGTCACAGGCAACTGATGTTGTCCTGTAGTTGGTGATGGCCTGTATGCCCTGCCACATGCGCCGCGTGTCACCGCTGTCCTGGAAGTGACTATGGATTCTCTGGGCGTGTGCACGCTTTGCCTCTCTGGAGCGTGTGGTGATGGTCTTGGAGAAGGTGACATCATCAATGCACTTGCTGATGTAGCTGGTCACTGATGCTGTGTATTCCTCCAAGTTGGTAGAATCGCCATATGTTGCAGCCTCCCTGAACATGTGCCAGTCAGTACACTCAAAACAGTCCTGAAGAGCAGAGATGGCTCCTGCTGGCCAGGTTTTCATCTGCTTCTGGAGCAGTTTTGTGCATCTGACGAGCGGTCTGTATGCTGGAATTAGCATAAAAGAGATGTGGTCTGAGTAGCCGAGGTGGGGGTGGGGCTCCGTCTGGGATGTGCCTGGGATGTTTGTGTAAACAAGATCAAGCGTGTTCGCCCTTCTCGTTGCAAAGTCCACATACTGATGGAATTTAGGGAGCACTGTCTTGAGATTCGCATGGTTGAAATCTCCGGCGACAAAAAACAGTCCGTCAGGGTGAGCGTTCTGCAGTTCGCTCATAGCCCCATACATTTCCTTAGTGTTAGCGCTGGGGGAAATGTAAACTCTGGTTATAAACAGTGGTGAATTCCCATGGTAAATAAAAAGGTCTGCATCTAACAGTCACAAGCTCCACCAGCGATGAGCAGTAACTAGAGACTAGCATAGAGTTATTGCACCATTCTGCATTGATGTAAACACAAAAGCCACATACCACAGGCTAGGGTTTGTTTTTAGCCTAGGATGGGCCCCTGCCCTCTTGCCGCGCTTTTGCTTCCTCGTACACCGCTTATGACGTTCCTTCCCCTGGCCACCGGCATCAGGTGACGCCAAGGACTGGAGGCCTGGCCTCCGCAGCAAGCTGAGTTCGCGTATCAACTCCTGCAGATCATCATGCAGCTTGGTGGTTGCATGAATCTTATATTTTAACAGTGTCTGGCGATGGTAGACATGAACACCGGTTTCTCCGATGTCCATGTGCCTTAAAAGTCGGGCTAAGTGACAAAAATAGCACCATTTTGGATCCAGAGTGGCCGCTGAGTGCTACCATGCCGCCATCTCTGGTGACTAGATGTGGCCATTCCCAACTGCTTCAGAAAGTTGAGAAATGTTTAACATTATGCAAATGAGGAGCTACAACCACTTTGAAAAAATATGCTCAAATACTTAAGGGAGGTTTCCCTGATCCTGATCATGTAGGGACAGTAAAGATGGCCCAGGGCCAGGGGTGCTCACCCTCTTTGGAGGAGATTAAAAATGAGTGTGCTGCAGCCGCCGAGCATGTCTGGTGGTTAGAAAAGTTACTCATGCCATCCCAGGTGTGTAGGACTTTCTTTCATCAGTAGAACACATCTGAAGAAAAATAGAAGAATATCTCAGCTCAGTAGATCCTTAAAATCACGCTCTTGTGAATGCGAATACTGCTGCTGACCTTTTAAAGATTCAAACGGACAACACTAACAGATGATCCTACATGTGATCATCGCCTTTCAGTGAGCTGGTGTGATCCTACATGTGATCATCAACATGACGCAATGGGAAGTAAGCAGTTTCCATCTTCAGTAAACAAAATGACTGTAATTAACTTATTTAGCATATAAGTGATCAATAAGCATTTATGGTTACTCTAATGGTAATGAGGTTGAACACAGAAACTAGATTACACAGAAACTGGAAAATGTAAGTAGTGTTTGTGGATCCAAACTCACTGACATGATGGTAGGAAGTTATGGGTGGATCCCAGGGCATCCAGGTTTTTTTGATGTTGTTGGAGGTTGATTATTGTTTGGTAGGGCATTCTGTGTGGTTGCTAGGTGCTTGCTTAATTGCCCAAGTGAACAAGACCACCTTCAAGTCTCAATGTTTGATATTTTGGTTGCTGTAGACCATTTCAAGAATGTAAAAAAAGGAATGATCCAAATCTATTTCCAGATCCTTTCAACAAATTCTCAGTCCACTTGGCGGCCATATTTGGAACACCCTTTACTCAAGTGGTCCGAGACGCGTGCACCAATCCCCAGCATTGCATCTAACTCACGCCGGGGGAGCGGGTCGGGCGACACATCTAACTCGCTCCGGACCCTCAGCACTCTGTTTCTGGACAGATAGGGACCGGTCTCCCGTGGTCAGGTGCGCTTGGTGTTTGAAGGCAGCGGTGATGAGGCTGTATTTTTTTATGTTGACTGTTGGCTGCATTTGTGCGTTCCAATTTCTTCCATTCATTTAAATAGAAGTGGCCCATCTCTGCTAAATGCTCTCTGTTTTGAAAGGCAGGAAATGTTCATGGCAAAGTGACGTCAGGGGTGGAAAGAGTACTGAAAAATCATAATCAAGTTGAAGTACTGTTGCTTCTCAAAAAATTTATTGTGAGTAAAGTAAAAGTAGCTGTCCTAAAAATTACTCAAGTAAGAGTAAAAGATTAGCTCATTTAAAAGTACTCATGAGTAGTGAGTATTGAGTACCAAGTTGCTAAAACCCATGCCCCATTATAATGAACAATGTATGCCAACTTTTAAAATCCATCACTTATCTGTGATAAACACTATATGAATCTGATTCCAAAAAATAAAAGGGAGACATGATATCAGAAATTAAAAGATGAAAAAGTTATTTTCAATACACTGATCACCATTTTCAATTGTAATGTATGAAATAATTACATTAAAATCTGTATTTGTATGGTCTAAATTTCCCTTAATGCCGACAGAGCATTATTGTTGGGCATAAAATATGTTCAAACAATGCAAGGAATGAAAAAAAATGCTAAATAAGCAGGATCACTTGGCATATCATGTCCTGTACAATAGAGAAGGTAGAGCAGGCATAGGAAAAGTTGTTTGGAACAGGGGCTATATCACGCTTAAAAAGGAACAATTCACCCAAAAATTTAAATTCTCATCATTTACTCACCCTCATGCCATCCCATATGTGTATGACTTTCTTTCTGCAGAATACAAATTAAGATTTTTAGAAGAATATCTCAGCTCTTTTGGTCCATACAATGAAAGTGAATTGGTGCTAAAATATTGAAGCTCCACAAATCACATAAATCAGCATAAAAGTAGTCTAATCTAGGTGCCTCCAGTGATTTAATCCTTCAGAAGCGATATGATAGATGTGGTGAGAAACAGATCAATATTTAATTAAACTTTTACTATTAATTCTCCTCCCTGCTCAGTCCATCTCCACTTTAAATTTCATATTGTTCTTTTTGTGTGTTTGGTGATTCACAATCTTCATGCATAGTGCCACCCCCTGGGCAGAGAGAAGAATTTCTTATAATCTGTTTCTCACCCACACCTGTCATCTCAATTCTCAAAGTCATGGATTAAACCACTGGAGTTGTATGTATTACTTTTATGTGCTTTTTGGAACGTCAAGATTTTGGCACTGTTACGTTCCTGTGTTGTCTGCCCCGTGTTTTCTGTTTCACTCGTCACTGATCATATTCCATGTCACGTTTTCCTTGTTGTCTGCGCCGTGGTTCACTGTCCTTGTCTAAAAAACTATAATTCCCACAATTCCCGGCCTCCCTCACTGCCTGCACTCATCATTGTTCTCACCTGTGTCTCGTTCAGTCTTCATTGTGTCTGTGTATTTAAACCCTGGTTCTTTGTTTAGTGACTGTCAATCGTTGTATGTTGATGGATGTTTTCCCATCCTGTGTTGCCCTTCAATGTTCTTCCGTGTTTTGTTTCTTTTCCCATCGTGGACCTTTTCATTTGTTCCTGTGTTTATTATTATTATTTTAAATAAAGCTGCATTTGGATCCACACCTCCCGTCTGCCTTCTCCTGACTTCCCTGCCATAACAGAACGATCGACCAACTATGGATCCAGCGGTCCAACGAGCGAACTTCCAGCTGCTCATTCTGAAACAGGGGGACCGACCGGTGGCGACTTTCTTGGCGACTTTCTTGAGCTGGCAAACGTCTCTGACTTCCTGGACTCTGCCCTGATGGTCTTCTTCAGGGGCAATCTTAACGCCTCACTGAGGGAGCGGTTGCCACCGGCAACACGAGAGTGGACTCTTTGCAGCTTCCTGGAGGTGACTTTGCGGGTCTGCGGTTCGCCGTTGACCGTGGGCGTCGTTGAGGAGGACCCTACCTCTCCTCCCTCAGTGGTGACTCTCCAGTCACCCGTGGCGCTTCCTGTCATGCCAGCCCCATCTGTCAGTGAGCTCACCCCCATGCCAGTCGCCTTCCATGAGCCAGCGCGGTCCACTTCGTCTGCCCGAAGGAGGAAGAGAAGACGGGCTTCCGCCTCCCAGCCATTGCCTGCCCCAGTCTGCAAGCCAGTGCCCACGCCTGCCCCGGTCAGCGGGCCTGAGCCCACGCCAGCCACGGTCAGCGAGCCTGAGTCTACGTCAGCCACGGTCAGCGAGCCTGGAGCTTCAAACTTCAGAGATCCAGCACCTGTAGCCTCAACCGTCCCTGAGCCAGCGCCTGTAGCCTCGACCGTCCCTGAGCCAGCGCCTGTAGCCTCGACTGTCCCTGAGCCAGCGCCTGTAGCCTCGACTGTCCCTGAGCCAGCGCCAGTGGCCAAGACCGTCCCTGAGTCAGCGCCAGTGGCCAAGACCGTCCCTGAGCCAGCGCCAGTGGCCATGACCGTCCCAGAGCCAGCGCCAGTGGCCATGACCGTCCCAGAGCCAGCGCCAGTAGCCATGACCGTCCCAGAGCCAGCGCCAGTAGCCATGACCGTCCAAGAGCCAACGCCCCTCGAGCCTTCCAAGGCTCCGCCTCTCAAGTCTTCCAGGGCTCCTCCTCCCGAGCCTCCCAGGGCTCTGCCTCTCCAGGCTCTCGAGTCTTTCAGGGCTCCTCCTCCCGAGCCTCCCAGGGCTCCGCCTCTCAAGCGTCTCGAGCCTTCCAGGGCTCCGCCTCTCGAGCCTTCCAGGGCTCCGCCTCCCGAGCCTCCCAGGGCTCCGCCTCTCAAGTCTCTCGAGCCTCCCAGGGCTCCGCCTCTCAAGTCTCCTGAACCTTCCAGGGCTCCGCCTCTCAAGCCTCTCGAACCTTCCAGGGCTCCGCCTCTCAAGCCTCTCGAACCTTCCAGGGCTCCGCCTCTGAAGTCTCTCGAGCCACCAAGGGCTCCGCCCCTCAAGTCTCTCCCTGGCCTCCTAAACCTGTTCCTACCCGGTGGAGGCTCCCCAGGCCACCTGACCCTGGCCCCGTCTTGCACCCCCATAGACTGCCTGCCTGCCCTCTCGGTCTCCCTGGTCTACCTGTCGGAACCTTGCACCTCCATGGACTGCCTGTCTGCCCTCTTGGCCTCCCTGCTCTGCCTGTCCGCCCCTTGTGCCCCCGTGGACTGCCTAATTGCCCTCTCGGCCTCCCTGGTCTGCCTGTCCACCCCTTGTGCCTCCATGGACTGCCAAATTTTCCCTTGTGCCCCCTTGGACTGTCTCAGTGTCCCTTGTGCCTCCTTGTTCTGTCTCTGTGTCCCTTGTGCCCCCTTTGGTCTGTCTGTTTTTCCCCTTTTCTATCCCCTCTCTCCTTAAACTTTTGTTTATTTTTGCTATCTTTCTGTTTCTTAGGACCGTCTGGAATCCGGTCCTTTTGAGGGGGGATTATGTTACGTTCCTGTGTTGTCTGCCCCGTGTTTTCTGTTTCACTCGTCACTGATCACATTCCATGTCACGTTTTCCTTGTTGTCCGCCCCGTGGTTCACTGTCCTTGTCTAAAAAACTACAATTCCCACAATTCCCGGCCTCCCTCACTGCCTGCACTCATCATTGTTCTCACCTGTGTCTCGTTCAGTCTTCATTGTGTCTGTGTATTTAAACCCTGGTTCTTTGTTTAGTGACTCGATCGTTGTATGTTGATGGATGTTTTCCCATCCTGTGTTGCCCTTCAATGTTCTTCCGTGTTTTGTTTCTTTTCCCATCGTGGACCTTTTCATTTGTTCCTGTGTTTATTATTATTATTATTTTAAATAAAGCTGCATTTGGATCCACACCTCCCATCTGCCTTCTCCTGACTTCCCTGCCATAACAGGCACCCTTCACTTACAGAGCTGAAATATTCTTCTAAAAATCTTCGTTTGTGTTCTGCTGAAGAAGGAAAGTCATTCACATCTGAGATGGCACGAGGGTGAGTAAATAATAAGAGAATTTTCATTTTTGTGTGAATTATTTCTTTAAGTAGCACGGGGGGGTCACATTGTCCTCCTTTTGAGAAACAATGTTCAACATTGATTTAGTTCTTGTATCTTTTTAATCAAGAAATAACTGTGTTCTCATTCTAATGCAAGATGCACAATTTTCTAAAGTTTGTGGCTGGTGGAATAGTCAGTTGAAGTATTGCTCTGCAAATGTTGATGTTTATAAAGGCTAAGCATAATTACAAATAATTTTTTCATCTCTACTTTCCTGGTAATTTATTATACCAATTAACACACTCTCTACATCAGAGGTCAGTATTATTAAAAAACGAAAAATATAAAAATAAAACACATTATTATTAAAAATGTCACTGTTTTACACTATTATATTAATAATTTTAAAGCTACTCAAGTTATTCGTCCAAAAGCATTGAGTGGTTTTCTCGTTTCCTTGTTAATGTTGTTTTATTAATAGACTATATTTGACATAGCCTACTAGACAGTCTTCAATTCTGTTACATGTACACATCAAGTCCAACATTTTGATGCAAACACATTTTTTGTCCCACTGTTTGAATTCACTTTAGACATAAACAAATGCGTTTACATTAATGCCTCATCAAGATGGCCATTGGTGGAATTATAAAGTTTATTTGATCATTTAGGCTTTAGCGCTCAAACATTAGCCACCTGTCAATCAAACAGCATGCAGCGACAGATGTCAGAAAATAAAAAGTCAATCTTGTATATTTCATCTAGATTAACCAACCAGTGGTGCTCTTGCTATAGCGGTCGTTGTAATGAACACCCTTTTTCTAGATGTATAACATAGGATAAATATAGAAACCTACTCAAAAGTTTGATCGAGGACATCTCTGTTTTTCAGATAAACATCTAGATCATTTTATTGCCCAGCCCTATTGATAACATTGCATTAATCTCTCACAGCAGCCCAATAAAATCAGTCATAGATAGTTAAATTACAGGGTACGTTATAGACACACAGAATCTAGTAAGCAGAAATATGAAATTTACCTTGATATGTTTCTTCAAATTAGAGGCAGAATTGATGCTGATATCTGACTTGAGCCAGATAAACTCACATGACACGATCATGCAATTGGCATGCAACAGGTGCGGATGGTTATGCTCAGCTGTAAACTGTGCTTGAGGCATTCTCCACATCCAAAACAGTTGGTGCCAGATCTGCAGCTGCCGTTCAAGGTTTTTATGTGTGATTTGATTGGATGGGAGTCACGAGACTCTACCTAGCCAAGCATGTTGATAGATAAAAAATTAAATCATGACAGGGAAGAAGCGAACACAGATCGGAGTAAAAGTACAGTTACAACAATTAAAATATACTTAAGAAAAAGTACAAGTATACAATGTTTATACTATAACTACTAAAAAGTAGTTAAATACAGTAATGTGAGTATTTGTAATTCATTACTTTACACCCCTGAGTGACGTCACTTGACATCACCAACGAACAGTCCTTGAAATGGTCTATATAGCTTGGGTGCCTCCTTCAGAGTATGGGATATAATTTTTTTCACTGATTTGATCATTGAAAAAAGTATGAATAAGCAAAAAAGGATTTGAAAATCCGATGAAAAGACAAAAGGAGCAAGTCTGTTGTGGAGAGATGGCCGTGGCTGAGCAACATCTGTGGAAAGCGAGGCTGGGAGAGAAGGAAATGTAAGGATTGACCCCTGTGGAAAAATGATCTCTGACAGCTGTTTTGTATTAACAGTGAAAGTTGGAGGGAGATAAAAGAGCAGCGGAGCCGCAGTGAAGATAGAGAGAGATTGGAAACTGAAAATGCTGTGACAGCAGCATTTCTTTAAGATTATATGAAATCTTATGGGACATTCTACCAGAAATGTGCAATTCCACTTCTAAAAATCATGGGGAAAAAAAGATTGAATTCTTGAATCTGAACATTGAGTCATATAGAAGACATGTTATACCATGAGAAACACATATCTGTTTTTATGCTTGAATAAAATACAATGTTATATGCATTTCACACCTAAATTGTCAGGCCCTGTCAAATTTGTATATGTTAGAATGATTTCCTAATGATTTTGTTTTTACACAAATAGTATTTTCTTATTGATCACATGTCCCTGATTGTATCTAACATGGTATTGTAATTTCTATAAAAATATAAGCAACTTTTTGGTCAAATGGTAGTTGATGGTAGTTGGTAGTTGATGGAAAGCACAGAATAACTGCAAGGTACTCATATAGTTGTAAAAAAAACTAACTTTACATAGGAGATTTTACAAACACGTAATTGTGGATACATACCCCCACCTTCATCTACAAAAGTTAAAAAGATTAATTATTATCATTTTTATATCATAATATTTTGTGTGACAGGACGGACCATGGCGTGACAGGACTGACTTGCAGGAAAATATATGTTTTTGTTCTGAGAACCTAATGAATGATAAATTCCTTTACATTGTTCTCACAAAAATAAACCATCTAGTCAGTTTTAGACATTGATGGGTTATACAAGTTTTAATCACTGTAACATTTCCAGCACCGGTAATGTACGTTTCTGGTAGAATGTGCCTTATAATAAGGACTTTATGTTGAGTTTTCTGTGAAAAGCAGCTAAATAAATCACCCCGAAGTGTGTAAGCTCCAGCTTTCTTACATGCTTTTTCAACTGACTGAGAATGTCACAGTGGTGCAGAAACACCATAGTTAGGAAGAAATTGTCACTGGCCGAGGTGATCAAGACCCTCGCTGGTATCCACCAAACTCAGAACTAGACCCTACTGGATCTGCGCATGGAGCAGGAGCAGTGGTTCCGGGTGCTCCTTCAGACCCAGACGGATGACCAGCAGGTGTTGTGGAGCTTGTTGCCCCAGGAGAATACTGCAGCGCCAGCCACAGCTTCAGCCATCCCCCACGTCACGCTCGTGAAGATGGGCCCACAGAAATACCCAAAGGCCTTCATTGGGCTGTTTGAGAGGATGGCCGAATCCTGGGGATGGCCCAACAAACAGTGGGTGGTCTGTCTCTTGATGCTGTTGACCAGGGAGACCAATCTTGCAGCCCAGCAGCTGCTGGTGGCAGATCTCCTTGAGTGTGGTTGTGGTGGTGGTGGCGTAGTGGGCTAAGGAACAGAACTGTTAATCAGAAGGTTGCTGTTTCGATCCCCACAGCCACCACCATTGTGTCCTTGAGCAAGGCACTTAACTTGGGGATTGTCCCTGTAATAAGTGCACTGAAAGTTGCTTTGGATAAAAGCGTCTGCCAAATGCATAAATGTAAGTATGAGAATCTGCGGTAAGTCATCCTGAAGTGGGTCATCAGCAGTAGTTCCGTTCTCTGATGCTTGGTGAGCTCGGCCGCCTGTTTACCTGCCGGTGGTGGTTGTTGACAGCAGAACGTGACATTGTGGCCTTAGTCGGTCTGGTGGTGTTGGAGCAATTTTTCACCCGGCTACTGAAGGGAATGGCGGAATGGGTCCAGTGCCACTGCTCGGCATCGCTGGATGTAGCTGTCCAGCTGGCTGAGGACCACTTGGTAGTGGCTCAGGGGACTGGTGAGCCCTCTTTTTTTTCTCTCTCTCTCTTCTTCTCCCCCTCCCCTTCCACATGTCCTGTTTTGACTCCCCGGAATCGTGAAGTTGTACCTCAAAAACTGGTTCCCCATGCCTGGGGAGCTTTTAAACCACCAGTTTCCCCTATCTCTCTCTGCTGTCTTATCCAGATTGATGAATCCACTGCCGCAGGTGCTTTTGTGAAGCCTGAGCCGGTCTGCTGGAGCCACTTGGAACCTGGGCACTTCCAGGACCGATGCCCAGCATCCGGGTGGATGCTGCACACTGGTGGTGGTTGAGGAGAGTCCCCTGTTCACTGTGTAAAGCGCTTTGAGTGTAATGTCAGAAAGGCACTATATAAATGTAACTTTCATTCATTCATTTGAGCTGGGGACATTGGTCCGGATCCCCGAAATGCCACAGCCCACCCTCGATCTAGCAGGAGCATGACATACCAAGCCTTGGTGGATACAGTTTGTAATCAAACCTCCATTCACCAAAGCTTGGTTTAATCCGAGGCTTTGGGTACAGACGAAGAGTGAAGGTGAGGTGTGTACAAGGGGGTGTTCAAAATGACCCTTTAGTGATGGTCATAATTCAATTTTGGGGACAAAAGCATAGTGTCGAGGCTGTGTTTAGTCCCTGCCTCACCCATCCACTAATTTTGGGTACATATTGGTCAGAATTTACATCTTTATTGAGCGGAATTTGTGTGGTTCCTGTAATAAAGTGTATTTGTGTGTGATGGACGATTAGCTGGCTGGGGAGGTGATGCCATGGCCATCAACGTCGGCTCCATGTCAGGATGATGCAAGGGATGGGTGAAGCCAGGCTTCCCCCACCCTTAGAGGATTCCCTGCAGGGGATTTCCCTCTAGAGCAGACACGAGACAAACCCTTGGTGCACGTCTTTGACCGTGTAAAAGTGATTGATGGTCAACGCCTCCAGCCAAACAATGCCCTATCATACTTGTATTTTTAGATTATTAAGAATCGGTTGTATCGAGTGATGCAGGATGGTCAGACAAAAGAAGATTGTGACAGGGCGGAGGGTGGGGCCTGGTCATGATTTATCCGATAGGGATAAAGGCCGACTGGAGGCTGCAGTGCGAGAGAGAGAGAGAGATTTACGGGCAGCTGTCCGACACCTTTTTGTGTTTGTCTTTTTGTTTCAGTTCTTCATTAAAATTGTATTTATATTGTCAAGCCGGTTCTCGCCTCCTTTTCATTAATACCTTTACACACCTTTGTACAAATAGTGGCAAATATTATTTGCACTCCAACCCTGATACAAATAATGAAAGACACTATAGTGGCAGATACTAATTGCACCCCTTTTTAAAATGCTAACATACAGTATAGAGGAATCACTGTAGCATGCTTATTGTGTTTATTTAGAGCCCAACTGACACACTACACCAACCCCTAGCTCTAAACAAATTAACCGTAGTTTAACAGTATCAAAAAACACCATGGCATTTTGTAACCACAAAATGAAACATGGTTATTTTATTAACACTCTATTACTGTAGTAACACCCTGGATAATTGCTTCCAAACTAATGTTTCCACACAAAAAAAAAAAAACAAAACAAAAAAAAAAAACGGTCAATGTATTGTGTTAAAAAAAAACAATTTGGAAAATACAAAATTGAAATACAGTAGTGAAATACAGGAATGAAATACGGTAGAGTCTAATGTCAAAAGAAAGCACAAACAGGGCATTAGCCCACCCACATGCCTCAGCATACACCACCACAGTACATGTTTCACTCACAGCATTTTAAGCATTCAAGCACCTGCTCAAATCACTCAAATCACCCCACACGTTTAACACATGCTTAAATCACTCAAAGCATTTTTAATCAGGCTTTAAGGACATGTACAACATGACACATATTTTCACATACAAAACGTTTTACACTTATTCTCTAAACTGATATGATTAGGCAAGATATGATTAATACTACATTTATATACCCAGTCCTCAAATTTACCTGTATGCACAAACATGGTCAAACACCACACATGCAATTCATTAATTTGCATCCTTCAAAAATAACCCAAAACAAACACAAAATTTTAATATACAGCTTTTGTGAACAAGTATTTAATGCAATTTAAGCAACAGAAAATAATTCTCAAACAATGAACAAAACTGGAAGCTCTCTTACACAATGTATGTTCTCACGTTTCTAACACAGTGTGCCAGAAAGAGTGTCGCAAAACTCAGGTTCTTAAATGGGCAATGTCAAATTAACATTTAAATTCTATGAAATTTCTCAACTTGGCTACACTTACGTTTAGGAATTTGATACAATTTCTAACCTTAAAGCCCAAAGAATACTTCGGTCAGACAGGACAAAAGTACGTATGATGCAAAGTGTTCAAGCACTGAACGCATGCAGCCACATTTTTTATAACAGTGCATACTAAGCTTTTAGATTATGCATGGTTAAAAAATCTGGCCGCACCTGGAATTACTTGTACTAAACAGTGGCAACACTCAAAGTTGAGCCATTGCTGTCACGAGGATGTATGAGAAAAAGTAATCATCAGTAAACCACAAGATACGAGGGTGAAAACAACAACAGCCGATGTGCACGTCAAGAGATTGTGTGTGAGAGGAGGTCAGGAGATACCTGTGTTTGCATTACTTGAGACTGAAGGAATATAAAGACATATTTATGACTCTAAATTCCTGAAGATAAATGGTCCAGTATCAAATAGCAGTTGTAGCAAGCATGCACCAACTGCCAGTTTATGCTTGCACAGTCAAATGAATTATACTTTTAAAGGCTAGTGTTCTAATTAATTCCTGTGTCCAGCAATACTTTACACTCCTGAGTGGATGTGGGGAGGCTCATAAAAATCTTGTTCCAGGCCATTAGTACAACACCACTGATTTGGTCACTCTTAGCAGACCCCTCATTTTCTTTCATCTCGTTCTCACTTTTCTTATCATGAACAACTGAAATACAGTGAAAGAGCTGAAATATGAGTGTCTAGGAGTGTGCAGATGGATCTGGAAAGTAAGGGGTTTGTACTTTAGAACTATGAAGGGCCCAGATTAAAGTCAGGAGTTAACACATGAGTACTGAGAATCCCCAAAGTCCTTTTAAGGCAAGTCATTTCACTTGGTGGCCATATTAGTAAACAGCGTGGGCAGCTGTTTTCTGTGTCTGCAATAGGCAGAAAGTGCAGCTCTGATCTACCTGAATGGGGAAAGGCCAATATCTCCAAAACTTTTTAAGATTGCTTCCTTAACATAATTCAAATCAGCAAAAAATAAATAACAAACAAAAAATGTCATAATAAATTTAGCGTCTTAATTTAAAAAACATTTTTTTATTGAAACTTTATAGATTCTTCTTTATTTTTTAGAAGAATTTATTTCTCAAAATCATGCTTTAAAACACATATTTTTCAGGCCCATCCTGATAATGCACTTGCACGTTCCAGAACAAACAAATTCTATCAAAAGGGCAATTTGTTCTTTGAACTGAAAGCAAGGCGAGTCTTCCATTTCTACAGCCTCCACTGTTAACACTCTATTTCTCCCTTAAATTTTTTTACAAGTGGTCTATTTTCTCCACCTTTTAATGTCTCTTCCATAATTATGAGCAATAGTAATAATGATGCTTCCCTTAACAATAAAAAATAATTATGTACTGAAAAAAGAATCTGTGATGTGAAAAATGATCTGTTGGAAATTCCTGTAACACCAGATGCTCACAGTCCAGTCACTGGCCTGTTCATCATGGGAGACCACGGGATATTTATGTGTATCTGCTGATGTGCGTGTATGCAAACACGCTCTGGTGCTTTGTGAGCTCTAATTACTGCAGCTAACAACCTTCCACAACAGTGTTAAAACATCCATTGGGGAGAGAGAGAGAGAGAGAGAGAGAGAGAGAGAGAGAGAGAGAGAGAGAGAGAGCATGAGAGGAGAGATTTAACAAGAGGACAAATGAGGGTTGATTCTTTATATAAACACACACACTCGCGCACACAGTTGTTGAGGAGGTCATGTGACCTCTGCACCAGTTGCTGAGTCCTGGAGGCAGGGCACAATCTGTCCAAGGTTGGAGTAACAAAGTTAGGCAAAAAGCACTGAATCAGCTGTGCGCGTGTGAGGACAGATAGTGATGTACATTATAGGCTTGTCAGAATCCATTCCTTAAATAGTCATTTCAGAGCCAATACAGTTAAATGACTGAAGATGTGTGTGCGTGTGTGTGTGTTACCAGTCTTCAAACATATTACTCCTCAAAACAGAAAATGAACATCAGCAAATTAAGTCTAGGATTTATGGTGTGTTCAAGAGGATTTCAGGCAAATCTGCACAGATTTGCTGAATTTTATTAAAGGTATATTTACATGCTGTAGGCAGATAAGAGAATGTAGGAAGTGCTGAGATTTTCAAACACACCTTCAGTTCAATAGTGGTGAACATCTCATTGCACCAAGACACATTTCAGACACTGAACATACTATAAACAGGTTGTTCACTTAAAAAATAATTGTATTCTTTATTTAAAGGACCTCATGTCAAAAAGGTTCAATAAAAGAAGTCCATTCAACGTTTACATGACATTTAAAGTCTTCTGAAGCCATATGATAGCTTTTTGTCAGAAATAGACTTAAGGTAAAATCTGGATAAAAATCCATAACTATCCTTGTAAGTGTAAAATTATTATAACTTCGTTGCCATGACACTAAAATCATCATGTGGCTATGCTTTTGAAACCTTGTGTATTTTAATGTTTATGTACTGGACCCATTCATTTCCATTGTAAATGCCCCACTGTGACTGCAATGTTTGCTTCTTTTTTTTTTTTTTTAAATGAGAGCTACGGCATGGGGGTAAACCTCAAAATAACAACTGAAACTTTGGCAAATTTATCTCACAAAGCTATTACATTGCGCCAGAATACTTTTATTGTATTTTTAACAGATATTATTTGTCTCTTGTCTATTCAGCTAAAAATAACAAAAACAAAAAAACCTGCAAAATATCACCTCTTCTGTTCCATAGAAGAAGTAAAATATTGCAATTGGAGAGTGTATTTATTATAACAAACTTTACATTTTGGGGTGATCTATTCTTGTAATATACACACTATTTATAAAAGCCATTCTATCGGGAAGACACGCAGGCTTGAGTGAAGTTTAAGATGCCATTTATTTGATAAATGTAAGACTGAAAGTAATGTCTCTCTCTTTGGCGTAGGCCCCATCCGTCGGTCCGAGGGAGTTGTACGTCATGTCCTGCCGGAGATTGGAGGCAGGGGCGAGGAGCCTACCCCCGTGTGAGACAGAGCTCAACTGGTGGTGGTGGTTGCCGTGTTAGCACACTGAAACACCAATGTGATAGATTGTGAGCAGACTTATAAAGCAATGGCTTACATGTGATTGGATGGGAATTACCCAGCTAATGATGTGATGATGTACAGCTGCTAGTCTTCCTGCTAGAACTACGCTGCACTTCCATTTCTTGATGCTCATTATCAAAGATGTATCCACGTATTTGGGATTTGGGGGGACCAAATGTAACAATAAATAATCAACTTTGAAAAAAAAATAAAAATTTCAGTAGACCACTATTATGAATATGTGGGGGACATGTCCCCCTCAATGTCTATGGTGATAATGGCCCTGCTCATTATCCATTAACATAAACACTTAAAATACTTGAACACATACAGATTTCATAAAAATGTACTTAGATTTCTTTAACATATTACTCCAAAAACACATTTTACCCATAGAGAATACTTACAACACAAAACCAAGGAGCCTATTGCTGCTGATACAAAGGTAAGTGCAATGTCAGGTTTGGATGACACAGAAATTGTGCCCTTTCTAAAATGTCTTTGAACAAATCCTTTTAACCTCTGGCTGCTCTGGAGAACTATCCTTGTAATGAGTGCAAAAATGAAAAAAGTTAGAGGTTGCAGTATCATAATGGCTTAGGCTCTGTGGTGAAGAACAAAGGCTGGTGTGGGTGACAGTAACAAATACATCTGGCTTGGAAAACTAAGTGCAGAGATTCCCCAAAGATTCCCAAGGGTTCCCCAAACAAGAACACTAGGGATGGGCGGATCAATCCTAAAGTATTGATATTTCCTATACTGATGCATCAAAAATGTCAATCCTCACACAAAAATACTGATTCTAACTTTTTTATTTAAACTAGGGATATTACTATTTGGTTACAATGAACATGAACAATAATCACAAGCTTCAAAGTGAATTAAAATAAGGCTATATTAGCAAATACTTTGGAGGATGGGAATTATTTCTTCCATTCATCTTAACATGCATGCTGAAAGACACAAAGAGACAAGCGTTTGCGCCATCACAAGACTCGTTCAAAAATATGGGATCCGTGTCTTGTAATGATAGAAAATCAGAGAAACAGCTGCTGGAGTAAATTCACACTAAAACAACAACATCTCTAAAGGTGACATTCCTTATAATGAGTTTGTGTGAAATTGCTGCTAATAAGTAATTAAAAAAATGGTTTTACTAAAGTAATATTGTAGTAACCATGTTTGTTTTGTTTTTTTGTCTGAAACCATGGTTTTACTACAGTCATATTGTAGTAGTAACCATGGTTAATTGTGTGGTAACTATGGTTTAACTAAATACTATGGTTAAACTAATGTCACTGTAGTGAAACTGTGGTTAATTTTTGTAAGGGTAAACAAAACAGAAGTCTAATAATTTTCTATTTAGGCTCACTGTGGAGTGGGACATAGACCTGTGTCTGTCACTGGGGAGAGAGGAAGCAGTAAGGGCCATCACCTGGGGATTAATGATACATAACACCTGTGTATCCTTACAGTGATGATGGAGATGGGCTTGAAAAAGCCACAGAGAAAGCCAGTGAGAGTCCCAGTCACACAGACCTGCCAGATCGTGAAGCTAAACGCTGCAAAGCTGTTAACCTTAATTATTTATGAGTTTATGTTGTCTCTTCCAACTTATGCTAGAGTAGATACTTTGTTGTGAAGCCGAAGAGACTGTTTGTCAGACTGGGAAACCATTAAAGCATGGTTTACCTGGACTGCCACCCCACTTCCTTATTGTTGATTCTTATACACACACAAACGTAAAGAAAAGAAAAATTATTTTTTTTTTATTATAATATTTTAAATAATATTATAATAATATTATTTATTAAAATAATATTTAAAATGAGCCATTTTATCCCAAGAAATGTAAAAAAAAAAAAATCTATTTATCAGTATCATTATCTACAATATTTGACTTGAAACTATTGGTAACGGATCGAAAAGAAAATAAGTGGTATCACCAATTACAATAATTGTGACTGATCATCTCTGTTGACAATTGTACATCTGCGAAACAAATTATATCCTTATGGTTTTGTATTTATGCCCTACAGTATGCCATCTTCCAAGCATCTGTCAATGGAATGATTTTTGATTGGAAATTGGAGATATCAAGAATGAAAATCCTACATGTGACCTGGAATGGAACACATAAATGCACTAATTAAAGGCGTGGACAGGTGTGGACACTTAAGATGAAGCAAGAGACAAAATAATCCATTTCAAAATAAAAGAGAAGACCAAAGGCTATGGTTGTTTTAGTGATTGTTCCTGTGGCAAGTATGATGGCTCTTTGCTGAAAGTGTTATGTGAGGGTAAGGGATAGGTACTGTAAAGTTTACAAGTACAGTCCCACGTAGTGATGGGTTAGACACTTGAATTTAGATTTTATATATATATATATATATATATTGTGCCTGTTGTAAGCATTACTGTTATGGGGTTGGGTTGTCAAGTTAGCATGTTGATTAGAATTGTCAACATGGCACAAGACACCTATGGTTATTGAGCCCAGAGTTGTTGATGATAATAATTATTGTGAGTAGAACAATTATCTTTATATACAGTGTAATAAAGTATTTATGGTGGTGGTGTAACAAGGAAGTTATTTTGTGCACCATGACAGAACATACAGGTTTGATCATGTACTTACATCCATGTATGAAATAAGCTGCTATGCTGGGTATGCATGAAACTGCACAGAAACGTTGCATTGTGCTGCCTAAATGTTTGTTTGAGATGAACCTGCTTTCTTGCCTGCCTTTGCAAGTAAAGGAAAAGGAGTAGTTTTTGAGTGCGTATAGTATTGCCAAAATAGATACCTTACAGACTGACTCAACTTCATTATGTGGTATTGGAATAATGACATCATTAATCAAATTAAAATAAAATTCCACTAATGAAAGACTTGAAACAGGTTGAAAGTTGTCCTCCATGGTCTGTGGACAAAAAATGGAAGAGTTTGTGTCACCTATTGAAGAATTTTGAGGATATGCATGGATAGGGGATGATTGAGGACCACATTTCTTCACACACTGACACACGTACATATAAATTATGCTGTGTCTAAGAGAGCAACATTTCCTACTTCCATCTTATAGCCTTTTTATCTTAGTATTATGACACACTTATGTGACTCATAACGGATGCTCTGTAGAGAGATCTGTAGTGTCCTGGATTAACACACAGATAGTCTTGTTAGCAGCACCAACACTTTCAGAGCCTGGAGGTCAGTTCTTGCGTTACAGGCCTCATAAATAGCGAGTGAGTTATACGAAGGGTGACAGGATTACTGTAGGATCAAGATTTCATGACCTCACAGAACAAAGCCATTTCTCAGTGTTAAGATGATGGAAATACAAGCAAACCTGCCTGTTTATTCCCTGTTGATCACATGTTACAAAAATACAGACCGCAATCCACAAGTTTGATAAGCTTGTGATATTTATTTGCATGCATTGTCTGAACATCTGATAGAAGATGCTGCTTGTCATCGATAGTGTGTGGCCAATCCTAGGGTTCAGAAACTCTCGGAAACAACATGCTGATTCCCATGTGATCATGTTGGCCAAAAGACTTCACAAGTCTGGATATTTGCCTGGTTTAAAACATATTGTCCATCATTTAATCATCATTTGATAAATGACCGCTGAGATGATCAATAGAAAAACATCTCTTTTTCTGTTTATGTAAAATTCCATTTACCACCAGCTTTCCACGGCCAGTAATAGTGTCAAGTTTATTGTTCAAGACAACTACTGCAATAGTTTGTGAATTAAATGCAAACTATAATAAGTCTAATTTACACAGAAATTAGGCATTTACACTGAAAAGAAAAACACTGACTTAATTTAAATGTTCACGATGCAGCACTATTTCAATGCATTTAGGGCCTGGTTAAACTGGATTTGTGGGTGGATAGTGAATAAGACTTGAATTATTTAATTGACTAAGAACTATTATTGTGAAGCTGTAGAGTTCGTATTGTGAAGCTGGAACATTATTATTGTGAAGCTGAAGGGTTATTGTTGTGAAGCTGTGAGCACTGCAGTGTGTCCATTAAAAATATTTACCTGAGAGGAGCAACTTGCCTTTCGTGTCCTCCTTATCATCATCAACCTTGTGCCAAAATGTTCCTGCAGATGTCCAGCTGCCCCCCCCCCCCCACTCTTCTGAAAATGGGGGCAGAAGATGATGCTGAGGCCTTCATCGACCTTTTTGAGAAAACAGCGGAGATATGGGGCTGGCCGCGTGACCAGTGGGCGGTCAGGCTCCTTCCATTACTGCCCGGGAAAGCAAAGCTTGCTGCCCAAAAATTGACGCCGGCTAATCTCCTGTCCTACGCGGACCTGAAGAAGACAATCCTGCAGTGGGTGGGTCGTAGTATGGAAAAGTATCACCAGCTGTTCCGGTTCTAGAAGCTAGGGAAAAACGACCACCCTTTTGCTTTCTCCCAGTGGCTCTGAGACGTGTGCCAGAAATGGCTGCTGGCGGGGAATCGTGATGTCGGGAGAGTGATCGACTAGGTGGGACTGGAGCAGCTGGTTCGTAGACTGCCAAAGGGGACAGCGGAATGGGTCCAGTGCCACCACCCGGCATCGCTGGAGGAAGCTGTCCAGCTTGCGGAGGACCATTTGGTGGCATACCCGAGGGCGGAAGAGCCCTCTTCTCTCTCTCTCTTCCTCCTCCCCCTGTGTGTTCCCCTCCTCCCTCTCACTCTACTCTCTCCCCAGAGCCTGTTCCTGCCCCGCAGAGGCGAGGACCTCCGCCAACGTGACCAGTTCCACACGCAAGGTGGTGAAAACACCCCCCCTCCACCTCTACAGTGCCCGCCGACCTCCCCCTCAGGTGGAAGAGTCTGACACAGAGGCATTGCGTCTGGGCTGGCCTGGGCTGCTAGAGCTGGGGCACTTCTGGGATCAATGGGGTGGGGTATCCACCAAGCATTGGTGGACACAGGTTGCAATCAAACCATGATCCACCAATGCTTGGTTCAACCCGAGGCATTGGGCACAGCTAAAATGGTGAGGGTGAAGTGTGTGCATGGGGATATTCACAAATACCCTGTGGTGACCCTTGTGATTACATTTCGAAACCCTCTAGCATGCCTTCGACCAAGTGAGAGTAATTGCTGGTCAACAACTCCAACACAAGTTCTATGAACTATTGGGTATTAAATTGATTCGCACCAGCGTTTACCATCTGCAGACAGATGGCCTGGTGGAGCGATTTAATAAAACCCTAAAAAATATGATTTGTACGTTTGTGCATGAGAATGCTAGAAATTGCGATAAATGGCTCAAACCCCTGTTATTTACAGTACGAGAGGTTCCGCAAGCCTCTACCGGCTTTTCCCCATTCGAGCTAATGTATGGGCGGCCCACATGCAGCATCTGAGGGCGGTCCTGAGATCGCTGCGTCAGGCGGGGCTCACAGCAAACCCCAAGAAGTGCGCGATTAGGAAGGTGGAGGCATGGTATTTAGGGTTCCACTTGGGTCATGGTGAATCCCCAAATTGACAAGATTGCGGCGATTGCGACCTGCCCGAGACCCAAGACCAAAAAGGGGGTGAGACAGTTCTTGGGGCTGGCTGGCTATTACAGGAGGTTTGTACCTAATTATTCGGACATCACCAGCCCACTGAATGATCTCACAAAAAAGTGGGATCCAGACCCTTTCCAGTGGACAGAGCAGTTCCAACAGGCGTTCACACAGGTTAAAGCCGCACTTTGTTGGGGGCCGCTTTTCATACACATAATTTCTCTCTCCCTTTTCTATTACAGACGGACGCTTCAGACAGAGGGCTGGGGGCCATATTCTCGCAGGTGGTGGAGGGGGAGGAGCGCCCAGTGCTGCACATCAGCCGTAAACTATCCCTGAGGGAAACAAAATACAGCACCGTGGAGTACAGTTTCTGGCC